>NC_064640.1:81553773-82178773 GCF_023864345.2 Schistocerca serialis cubense | reverse complement strand
ACAAGCATGCAATGGCTGTTGGGGGAAGGCGGATAGTTGTCTTTGGGTCATTGGTGGAATTTTGGGAAGATGTGGTTCATCTGTAAAGGAGACCACTTATGAAACACTAATACGGCCTATACGGCCTATTCTTGAGTACTGCTCGAGCATTTGGGATCCCTATCAGGTCGGATTGAGGGAGGACATAGAAGCAATTCAGAGGCGGGCTTCTAGATTTGTTACTGGTAGATTTGATCATCATTCGAGTGTTACGGAAATGGTTCAGGAACTTGGGTGGGAGTCTCTAGAGGAAAGGAGGCGTTCTTTTCGTGAATTGCTACTGAGGAAATTTAGAGAACCAGCATTTGAGGCTGACTGCAGTACAATTTTACAGCTGCTAACTTACATTTCACGGAAAGACCACAAAGATAAGATAAGAGAGATTAGGGCTCGTACAGAGGCATATTCAGTCATTTTTCCCTTGTTCTGTTTGTGAGTGGAACAGGGAGAGAAGATGCTAGTCGTGGTACGGGGTATCCTCCGCCACGCACCGTATGGTGGATTGCAGAGTATGGATGTAGATGTAGATGTAGATTTCAGTTATTGTGCCATTCTCCTCGTAGTCTTCAGCAGAACCAAAAAAAAAAAAAAAAGAAGTGGAACCATTTATGGAACTCAGGAGTTCTTGCCACAGTTTCTTTTTTTCCTTTCTGTAATGATTCTGTGGAGAAACCCCATACTGCTGTGTATGTCTGATGATAGTGTTTTTATGACCTCACTGTCATCCAGTAGCAGGTAAAGGGATAAAACTCATTCCCCATAGCATATGCATTGTAACAGAGAAGTGAGAATGGTATTTATCTTCTACTAATATAATTTCTCCTCCTTTAGTTACCTCTCACTGGGATCATCTTTTCTGTGGAATCTGAAACACTTAGTCCAATGGCACAGACTATTTCATGAGAGAGAAATGGAGAAACAACTCCACCTGTGCTAAGAGCCTCATATCCTCCACATATGTCCTGAACTCATTTACATTTCTTTTTAGTATGTGCATCATTTTATCAGTTAGAATCGGTCTTCCTGTTCAAGTGAGATTAAGAGGCAGTCTGATGGCTAGTAGAACAACTTTCTGGCTCTTTGAGGCAGACTTCATATCTCAATCATTATATTTTTACAACAGAAACTTTGTCTGACAGATACAAGGGCATGCTGAAAAGTAACGTGTCGTTTTCTATATGTCTACATATTTATTTCTCAACATAATTATCCTGGTGACAAACACATTTTTCCCAATGACAGATCAGTTTGTTGATACTGTCACTGTAGACTGTTCAACTTTGTTGATGGAGCCACAACCTCACCATTGCTTTCACTGCTTCATCACTATCAAAGCAAGGTACTCCAAGGTGTTCTTTAAGTTTTGGAAACAGATGAAAATTGGATGGAGCCAAGCAGGGACTGTATGTAGAATGATTGATGACAGTGAACACAAGGTGTCAGATTGTTGCAACACAAAGAAATACTGCTCATCACACCTTTTGTGTAACACCCAGCATTGATGGAAAATGTCCGTCTGTTTCCTGTTAGAAACAAAATGATTTTTAAAACTGAATTTTGCATGCCCATTCCCTAGAGCGGTCCCAGATTAGCTGTGTGATATTCACTTTATTGATATGTATTAACAGGAACATTAAAACATGGAGAGCAGTTAGTGCTCCAGGAGTGACTGAGCTTCACTGCTGTGTGGCTGTAGCAGTCAGTACTGCCCAAGGCGGTAAGCAAGTTTCTGCTGAAGTACTGGTTATTCTTCATGTTTTAATGTTCCTGTTAATGCATATAATTAAAAAATCTCACATTAAACTAATTTAGGTCTGCTATGTCGAATGGCTATGTAAAATTCCACTTTAAAAATAATTTTGCTTGTAAAGGGAAACTAACCAATACTTTCTGTTGTTGCTGGGCATTGCATGAAAGACGTGATGAGCAACATTTGTTCAGGCTGACTCCAACTACACACTCTCTCTGTAGTGTTCAACCCTGAGGTTGGTTTGCAGCAATATGCCATTCCCCTCTTCTGTCTGCCTTCCTCTTCATTTCCATGTATGCAGTGCATCACATATCATTCATAATGTGCTGCAAGTGTGACATCTTTGGTCATCCCCGGAAATTACCTCACTCAATAGCTCCTTCTGCTACTATTCCAATGACTTTATTGTGTCTTAAAATATGTCCTATGGGTTTCTCTCTCCTTCTTTGGATGTGACTCCATATAGATCTGGTACTCTTCCCAGCACCTCTTCATTGGTAATTCTGTCTCCCCAGCTGATCTTCATCATCCTTCTGTAGCACCAAATCTCCAGGGCTTCTAGGCACCTTCTCACTTGATTTCTTACTGTCCTAGTTTCACACCTCTACTGGGACACACTCCTAACAGATGCTTTCATAACACATTTACTTGTTTCATTACTGTTGTTCTCATGGGCAAATTAGTTCTTTCACAATTTAAATGCTATTTTGGTCTGTTGCATTCTGCTCACAATTTCTTTCTGTCTCCTATCATCCCTTGTAATCCTGCTTCCTAAATGGTAAATTTCTCTATCAATTCTAGCTCCTCTCTTCCAATTCTTATTCTTAAAGGTTCATATTATTCTTCAGCACAGTGTACCACTCTAGTGTTTCACTTTATATATATTTTGCTTCTTTTTCCTGATGAAAATATCTAATCACAGCCAAACTTTTTAATCACAGTCACTTAGTTCTTGTAGAAGCTGTGTATCACTTGTTGTGTCAATGTACTTTAGACTTGGTTTCTTCAGCACTCTGAACATCTTGTGCCAGATAACAGTATCAAATGCCTTTTCCAGGTCTGCAAATACAATATAAGTTGATTTATTTTTCTGTATTTGCTTTTTGATAACAAGCCTCAGTGTCAGAATTTCTTATGTTGTTCTTAATCCCCTCCTGACTCCAAATTGATCTTCGCTCAGCATGTCTTCCACCTTTTCTTCAGTCCTCCTCAGAATTATCTCTTGAGAAGTTTTGATGCATTTGATATTAGGCTTAAGGTTCAGTACTGTTCACATTTTGTAGCTGCCACCTTATATAGTTTAGAAACCATGACGTGTTTTGGAAGTCAGTTGGTATCTCCCCTCTGTTATAGATGGACCTTATCAGTTTCAACAACAACATTTCCATGTTCTCATCAATGTTCTTGATTAGTTCAGCAGGAATGTCATCAATACCCATTGCTTTGTTCTCCTGTAGATCTTTAAGAATTCTGTCAAATTCTTCTTGCAAAATGTTGTCTACTTTGTCATCTTCCCCTTATTTTCCTATTACATCCTCCGATACATGCATTCCAGCATACAATTCCTCAATCTATTCCTTCCATCTCTTCACTACATCTTCACCAAACAGCATTTTGCCCCCTTTGTCTTCAACAGTACCTGACTTTATTGTTTTTTGTTTGTCAAAAAATGTATTTGCTATTCTGTAGGCTATATCAGATCTTCCAGTCCGCATATTTTCTTCCACTTCTCTGCACATTTCTTCAAAAAAACTTTCTTTTGGCATCCTAGCTTCTCTATTGCCTAAATTCCTTAGTCTTCTGTATAAAGCTTTTCCTTGTTCATCAGTCGCATTTTTGAATAGTCTTCTTTTACCTATAATCTGAATAACATCAGCTGTAATCCATTTCCACTTGTTTTTGGATTTAGTTTTCCCAACTATATTTTCTGCTGCTTTGCATATGCCAGATTGATTTTGTTCCCAGTCTTCTTTTAATCTTTCATGTTGAAAAGTTTTAGACAGGTTGTCTGTTTCCTGTGTGTAATGCCTTGCCAGTCCCGCGGTTTCCACTTTTGTATTTCTCATTTCTGTTGTACTCTCCATTCCTTCAGACATCTCAATTTGAATGAACTTGAAGGAGATATCAAGGTGGTAAGGTAATGACCACGGTTCTCTCTTCTAATCATCGATATTTTTATTACACGACAAACGTACAGGTCGAAGACTAGGTGGGAACTGAGGTCCCGGAAGTATACGAAACAAAGATCAACTCGAAGACATAATACACATATGATGTTCTGGCCTATCGATCCATGGATCAACGCCACATTGCCCCCCCCCCCCCTTGCAGTATGGAGTACGTACCCGAAGGTGAGGGGGGGGGGGGGGGAAGGGGGTTGGTGAGAGTTTAAGTGGGTTACAGTGAGTTCCTCCACGTCTAACGGCATGGGCCGTGTGGGAGGAGAGCGTGGAGCAAATCCTGGAATGCTGATGCTGAAGTCTTGAAGCGAAGTTGGCAGTCGTAGTCGGCGGCCGGTGTTCTGTTGACTTAACCCAACTGCATTCCCACATTTCCACTGAATTATTTCCTAAATTTCATATGATTAAAGTTTTCATTACTGTCTTGTGATATAAATCATCCTTTGAGTCTTTATTTCTGTTATTAATCGTTTCATTTTTTTAAATAATTTTACAACTATGCCAAAAACATTGGTTCAAATGGCTCTGAGCACTATGCGACTTAACTCCTGGGGTCATTAGTCACCAAGAACTTAGAACTAATTAAACCTAACTAACCTAATGACATCACACACATCCATGCCCGAGGCAGGATTCGAACCTGCGACCGTAGCAGTCGCTCGGTTCCAGACTGCAGCGCCTAGAACCACACGGCCACTCTGGCCGGCCTGCCAAAAACATTGATTATACTGATATACAGTACTGCTTTCTTTATTACAGCCATCTAGTTTAGCTCCAGCTACATTTACTTCACCACCATTCAGAGCATGTTGAATATTATTCTTGTTTTAAACTCTTTAACCAAGCTATAGACACCTTACTATGATCTTTTTCTTGTTCTTTCTCTAACATGGAAATTCTAATATTGCATAAATATTTAGATCTGTATACAGCAATACAAACTTCAGTAATTATTAAACAACAGAATTGATCCACGTTAGCTTTTCCTAGAAACAGTTTCCCTAATTATGAAGAATTTTTTGTCAACATATCTACATCAGAGTTACAATATTGATTAGTCTCTCTCTTCATACTGCATATAAAATTTTCCTCGGTTTTTCAATATGCCATCTGAGAAATATTTCTCTTTCTTTTGGTTTCACAGATACAACATGACAGTATTCCATATCACCAATAGATCCTATATAATTTTCGTTTCATAAATGTGGGTAATAAACTTTTCTTTAAGTCTTTTGAAACAAATTTTGTTGCAGAATCCTGCAACACATTCTCAGTTCAACTATAATATACTTTGTTGAGGCTAAGAAGCCTAGTTTTAAGAAGCATCACTCTTTTCAAACTCAGCTTGCACTTTTCTCACACGATATACACAGTACATTCCATATTTCTAGATTTTTGGAAAACATTGGACATGCTGCCCCATTGCAATCTGTTTACAGTTCACAGATATGTGAGAGGCTCTAAGACTTCTTAAATAACATAACACAGTATGTTGTCCTCGATAGAGAGTGTTCATCAGAGACAAGGGTATCGTCAGAAGTACCCAGGGAAGTGTGATAGGACCGCTGTTCTTCTCTATATACATAAATGATTTAGTGGACAGGGTGGACAGCCATCTGCAATTGTTTGCTAATGATGTCGTGGTGTATGGTAAGGTGTCGAAGTTGAGTGACTGTAGGAAGATACAATACCATTCCAGTTGGTGTGATAAATGGCAGGGAGAAAAGTAAGTGAATACACATGAGTAGGAAGAACAAACCTGTAATGTTCAGATACAGTGAAGTCGCTTAAATATCAGGGGTAAACGTTGAAAAGTGATATGAGGTGGAACGAGCATGCGAAAACTGTGGTAGGGATGGCAAATGGTAGGCTTCAGTTCATTGGTAGAATTTTAGGAAAGAGTAGTTCTCCTGCCATATAGGAAGCTGGTGCGACCTATTCTTGACTACTACTAGAGTATTTGGGATACATATCAGATTGGATTGAAGGAAGACTCAAAGCAAGAAGGTCTGCTAGATTTGTTACCGGTAGGTTTGAACAGTACGTAAATGTCATGGAGGTGCTTCGCGAACTCAGATGGGAATCCCTGGACAAAAGGCAGCGTTCTTTTTGGAAAACACTGTGACCTCCCCTCTCCCTCTTTCTCTCTCTTGCTCTGTCGTCGTCATCCCGACAAGATTATTGCCTAAGGATTTCGTGGGCTACTCGGACGATTACCCATCTAATGCTACAGCACTATTGAGAAAATTTAGAGAAACGGCATTTGAAGCTGACTGCCGAACGATTCTACTGTCGCCAACATACATCGTGGTACCGATTACGAATATATGATACGAGAAATGAGGGTTCATACAGTGACATGCAGAAAATCGTTTTTCCCTCGCTCTATCTGCGAGTAGAACAGGACAAGTAGAGGTACAGGGTACCCTCCGCCAAGCACCTTACGGTAGCTTGTGGAGTATCTATTTTGATGTAGATATGTTTTTCGGGAATTAGTAAGTATACCTTGTACGAAATTGCTTCTATCCATAATTTTTAAACCTAATTGTTTTATTTCCAATACATTAGTTTAGCACATGTGTAATTAGTATATTGTCTAATTCTGTTTTCATTACAATACTTCAGAATACGTTTTGAATCATATTCTTCAGCAGAATGAGTTGTCAATGTATAGCCCATGTATTTATTAGACATCATCCACTTACAGAAATGATAATTTGTCTTAAATTTATAAACAGTATCACCATTAAAATTATGTGTCCTCCTGTTTCTTACTGAGCCTCATAACCGAACCACATATATTTCTCTCTTAGCAATAATTTTCCAACATGTTTTATGTCTTCTAGAGTAAATCCTTTTTCATTATATTCTCCAAGTTCGTTACATAATGTGATAGTTGGTACGTTTTATATTTTGTATTTACTTCTATGGTATTCTGGGTTTCTATGATATTCTTCTATATCTTTTACAGCACTACATTGATCACTCTTTTTGGTGTTTCCCATTTATAGTACATACCATATCTAATTTGGTAGGAATCCTAACACATGTACCTTTTTTTCTTAATTGTCTACATACCTTTATACATAATATTCCAACCAATCACAGCTTTACAATCATCCCAGCCTATCATTTTTGCGTATCTGTGAGGTAATATAGTGTTATCATTACTGACCTGCAAAAATGTTTTATAAATATTTTGACATTTCTTATATCTACATTTGCAATATGATAAACATTTCCTACCTCATTATACACAGTTTCTTCAGTGGTATATCTTTACTGACACTTACAAGCTTAGTTGCTAACTCCATTCATATAACAGTAAAATGCTCAAACTTTTGAATGGTGCTCCTTAGTACAGTTATTACCTCTGGAATTAATACAGGTGATTTAAATGCAGTCTGGGCAAAATAGTGGTAACTCTGTTGTACCACCTCTTATTAACTTTCTTGTGAATTCATTACACTCATAAAAGTACTCTCATTGAAAATATATAATATCCCACTTATGTACCTCAATACAGAATTTATAGCTTAGGTAACCCCTGAAAATCCTCTGCTTATAACTTCACATACCTTATATTAAAAATTGCATTCATCCAAGTCTGCATAGTAAAAATATTAATGTAAATATAGCAGCTTTGGACATTCTGAGATTAATTGCAATATGTGTAAATGCATCATATAACACATATAACACAACTTCACCACTTTTCCTTTGATACACAGCATTTATTCTTTGCAAATCTTGTGGTAAGAATGTGAACCAATAAGTTACTAACTGTGATGTTGGTATTTTATCATGTACTATTCACATCTACTTCTGATATTAAATGCATATAATTCCATTCACAAATATTATTTGCTCAATATGATAATGTTGACATAATAATTCAATTCATTCAACTGGTGTAGGGGACATAACAGTTTTTGATTTTACATTTTTGTTGGAGGTACTGATATTTTACCATACAAGCTTTGAATAGCGTTAATATCATTTTGAGATAATGGTAAATTTGTTCCATTGTACTATGCGTACATTGCAGATCCTAATATGTCATCTTAATATGTGATCAGTGTCATGAACTAAGACTTCAAATAGATTTATCTGATCTTTCGGTGTATTACTATCAGTCTCCAAGTACCATATCTCATCTTGATCTATATTTATTTCCATTGGATCATTATTCATAGTTGAATAAAATACATGCACATTACCTTTTCCAGCTACTTTTCTTGGGCATTGGTAATCTCTGTCAGTTTAATATCTATGTATTTGTCTTTCAGTCATAATTAAAATATCAGAATTATTATTACCAGGATGAAATTGAACACCAATGTACCTTTGCTATAAATGAAATGCGGCCTCTCCCACTCATAATACTTTTTAGTTGCTGCTTTATAAGCCTATTTTATATTTCTCTTATTCCATTATGCATACTGGTACTGCATCTACCAAATGCATCTTTCACACCACATCCAAGCATATTCCAAAAATCTGAAGTATTTTTACTTAACCCACCACTTATTTCCGTAATTATAGTAACTGAAATAATAGTAACATTTCTCTTAATAAATCATCATTTACTTGGGTATTTAGATTATCCAGTATATCCAAATAAGCGAAACCATTTCAGTAGTTTATTAATTTACTCTTATCATCTACAACACTATTTTCACCACAAAGAGTAAAGGAGTATCTTCACTTATATACACTTAATACATCATAAGATGTTAATGCAATATACCTTATTATGCATTGATAATTAACATTTATGACAAATTCTATTAATCCCATTTAATATGCAGTTGTTAAACCAAATAATAAAAAAATGCAACAACAATGTACCTTACTACACACATCAAAAACAGTTTAGCATCACCACAGTTCCCAGAAATCTTGAAAATAGACGTTGACTATGCATGCTGTATCACAGATACAGTCCCTTTGACTGTTGAGAGATGTCAAGATGTCACTAAACCCACCCAAAGATGTAAACAACCATAGATGAGCAGCGCCTGTTAGACAGAGGGGGTCCGACTGCTGATCAGTTTCAGTCATTCCACCAGAAGGAGATACATGACTTGTGGTTTCTGTAGTTCAGCCACACCTAGACGGTCAATTCCGTGGTTTGATGGCGTCCGCATTGTTACTTTGTGCCAGGAGGGGCTCTCAACAAGGGAAGTGTCCAGGCATCTCAGAGTGAACCAAAGCGATGTTTCCAGAAGAGATTTTCACTCTGCAGCGGAGTGTGCGCTGATATGAAACTTCCTGGCAGTTAAAAACTGTGTGCCCGACCGAGACTCGAACTCGAGACCTTTGCTTTCACGGGCAAGTGCTCTACCATCTGAGCTACCGAAGCACGACTCACGCCGGTCCTCATAGCTTTACTTCTGCCACTATCTCGTCTCCTACCTTCCAAACTTTACAGAAGCTCTCCTGCACAGGAGATAATGCCCATGCATATTTAGAGCATAAATAGGACGCTGATGACCTCGACGTTGAGCGCCCATAAGCCGCAACACACACACACTAGAGCATAAATCTCTAACAGAAAATATATATTTGGAGCCTTTCCTAATTTTTGATATCCCTTTTAGCTGACCTGAATCCATTTCAGCTAAATCAGCCTACCATAATCTTCTCATAGGCTTACGGAATTGATTTATAATGTCTTGTCCTAACAACATTTAATGCTAACTTTTTTACAAATATACTCCTATACACACTACACAAGCACTGTCAATACTACTTCAACCATTGTTAGTTGTTGTTCTGTGCTGATTATGTGTCTCTGCATATTTTTTGCATTTTAGGCACCAGATATGATCATTCACTTATACAGATTAAAAATGGCTTAATTTTTTCAATTGCTCTAAATTCATCATCAGTAGATGTAGTTATTTAACTAAACATAATTAACTTCAGATCTACTGCCACAGTTGTACCACATCTTTTAATTTTATAGTTAGAAAATTTCAATTGTGTACTATTATTGATTCATTATTATTATTTACTTCATGTAGCTTATCAATTACACTTTCCATAATATTATGATCATTGAATGTTAAATCTCCATTTACATTTTTAGCAATAGCAAGGATTCTTTCAAGCCTAAAATCGTATTCAAAATTATGCATTTTTGGCTCTTTTCCTGTTATAAATGAAAACACAGTTATTTGTTTATCATACATCTTATTTTCTAGCCCAATAAATCTATGTAAAGCATAATTAAGAGTTGAATTCATGTTATTTATCTTTTCATAATAATCATGTGAATCACTTTTATAAATGTTAGTTATTAAACTGTCACATGGTGACATAGTTACAGAACTTTGGTCAAATATTTGTGTACTCAGCATTGTGAATAGGAAGGTAGGGCAGAGAGCGTGTTACTGCGAGCAGTTCAGTCATACGGTTGTTGTTATCAGAATCGACAGCAAACCAACATCGACAACGATAGTACACGTACACGTGCCGACGTCACAAGAGGAAAATGAAGAGATAGAGAAAGTATAGGAGGATAATGAAAGAGTAATACAGTACATAAAGGGAGATGAAAAGCTGATAGTCATAGGGGATTGGAATGTAGTTGTAGGGGAAGGAGTAGAAGAAACAGTTGCAGGAGAATATGGGCTTGGGGCAAGGAATGAGAGAGGAGAAAGACTAATTGAGTTCTGTAATAATTTTCAGCTAGTAATTGCGAATACTCTGTTCAAGAATCAACAAGAGCAGGGGGTACACTTAGAAAAGGCCGGGTGATATGGGAAGATTTCAGTTAGATTGCATCGTGGTCAGACAGAGATTCCGAAATCAGATACTGGATTGTAAGGCGTACCCAGGAGCAGATATAGACTCAGATCACAATGTAGCAGTGATTAAGAGTAGGCTGAAGTTTAAGAGATTAGTCAGGAAGAATCAGTACGCAAAGAAGTGGGATACGGAAGTACTAACAAGGGAACCTCCCCATCGCACCCCCCTCAGATTTAGTTATAAGTTGGCACAGTGGATAGGCTTTGAAAAAGTGAACACAGATCAATCGAGAAAACAGGAAGAAGTTGTATGGAACTATGAAAAAAATAAGCAAAATATACAAACTGAGTAGTCCATGTGCAAGATAAGCTACATCAAGGATAGTGAGTGCTAAGGAGCGCCGTGGTCCCGTGTTTAGTGTGAGCAGCTACGGAACGAGAGGTCCTTGCTTCAAATCTTCCCTCGAGTGAAAAGTTTAATTTTTTATTTTCAGACAATTATTATCTGTCCATCCGTCCATCCGATGCGAGGTAAGTGCGCCGTAGTATCGGGACGCTACACCTCAACAAACATCGAAACACACGACGTCAGTCGACTACAGCGCACGGAAGAGACTGTATGCCTGCTAACGAGGCTCCCTGACTGGCAGTTGACTGTTCGCTACTTTGGACGAGAGTGCATTAAATACGTGAGATGTATTCCGTGGGCAATATGAATCCAGCAAAACAAAGACACTAAACCTAAAGACGCTACCCCTAATTCGCAATTCTAGCCAATGCAGACAGTATCTGACTGCTAGATCACATCTACAGAGTATTATTTGCAGCGAGTTAGCTGCTGGGCATGAAAGCAGACATGTGCGGCTCTACCCTACGATATTATCAAGCCATTCTTTTTAAACAGAGCCGTGCATAGCCCAGTTACCTAAGGTACTAGCAACATTAGGTACACTCGCAGTTAGTTTGTTCGTATAGAATGCTCGTCAGAGAGCAACTACTCAAGAGCAACTACTCAGCAAAATATCTGTTAGGTAACATCACATGGATTCGACGTGACAATACTGTACAAATTTCTTAGCCAGAGAACTCAGTTTCTTACATTCCTCTTTAAGTCTCTTTAACTTCCTGTTTAACTTCATTAGTTTGTTTATGGCACTTTGGACACTTTTTGCGTGTTACTTGTAGAAAGTGAAATAATACCTCATTATTATTTCTTACTAAGCCTTCGTTGGACAGTGGGGTAGTAATTTCCATTGTCGAGCTTAGTACTGGACTTCCTAATTCATTACCTGTACTAACATTAACGTTCACTACATTAACCAGAAACATAAGCAACATAAAGTGAGTTATACGTTTTTATCCCATCTCAATGTAAAACGAGTAGTCGCCAGTAAGGGATAATTTTTATAAATATTCTGAAATCAGTATTATTGTGCTTTACCAGAAGCAAAGAATATTATAAAGTCAACTTTGGTGTACATAAATTCACGTTGACCAACAGATCCATTTCATTAGTGACACAAAAAAGAAATTTTCAGTGCAGTAAAATGTTCTTACATCAGTCTGAAACAATTTAATAATTATATAATTGTACATTATTATTAAACTAAATGTCCTAACTGGTTCTGTGATACCTCACAGCAACCTATACTGTTAGCACAGACAGGATCGGATCCAAGCTTCAATTCCTGGGTGTCACAAACTGTTCATGACTTAGGATGATTTTCAAAATGTTTTACCATCGACATCTCTTTTGAAGAGAAAGGATGGGAGAGGGTGGGGGGGGGGGGGGGTGGGGGGGGGGGGGGAAGAGGGGTATGAATGTGACGTCTTTTTATGTGTAGGTTACGTATATTGTGGATTCTCTGTTCTCACCCTCTCCTCGCACCCGTCTCCATGAGCAAATATACGGGGTGTTCAAAAAGAAACGAGCCGGTGGCATAATTCCAGAAACCAGTAACATGAAGTATTGACCCTGGCTGTTGAGACGCTTTTCCCACTGTCACACAAGGCGGAGAATTGCTGTCTCATCAAATTCCCAGGGCTGCGATGTTAACCAGTTCTGCACGTACAGCTGGACGTCGTCGTCCTAGGTGAATCGTTTGCCCTCAGAGCCTTTTTAAGGGCACCAAAAATGGCGTAAACACAGGAAGAGAGGTCCAGACTGTATAGAGGGTGGCCCGGCGAAGCTCCCATTTGAATTTCTGCAGGAGTGCCGCGACTGTGTTGGCCGTATGAGGCTTTGCATCGCCGCGGAGCAGAATGACCCCATGGGTGAGATTGCCTGGTCGTTTTGATTTGATCGCTTGGCGAAGGGTGGTCAAGGTTTGTGAGTAATGCTGGGCATATACTGTTGTCCCGTGCTGCAGGAAGCGAATCAGAAGCCGGCCATCTTGGTCAAAGAAGAACGTCAGCATAGAGTCAAACGATTTACCTCGAATCACGACGTCCAGCTGTAAGTGCGGAACTGGTTAACATCGCAGCCCCAGGAATTTTATGAGACAGCTATTCACCACCTTATGTCACATTGGTACAAGTGTCTCAACAGCCAGGGTTGATACTTCTAACATACAGGTAATAGTTTCTGTAATTATGCCTCTGGCTCGTTTCTTTTTGAACGCCCCTTATATAACTTGCCATGATTACACAAGATTGTGGTAGTAATTAAAATAACAACAGAATATATCAAATACTTTATCACATTAAAATGCAGTTCACAGGAAAAACTCAAGCTGGCTCTTCTTAATCTTTCCAAATTTAATAATAGCTGCATCAATAGCAGTATCGCAAAAAAAAAATGGCTCTGAGCACTATGGGACTTAACATCTATGGTCATCAGTCCCCTAGAACTTAGAACTACTTAAACCTAACTAACCTAAGGACATCACACACATCCATGCCCGAGGCAGGATTCGAACCTGCTACCGTAGCAGTCACGCGGCTCCGGACTGAGCGCCTAGAACCGCTAGACCACCGCGGCCGGCAGCAGTATCACAGTAGATATGCAGTAAAGCTAGACCAGTGAGTCATTCTTGCCCCATGGTTGTTCTAAGCCAAGTCTTGTGGCGACGAAGGGTTGAGAATGTATATTCTGCTGTTGCTACACTAACTGGAACATTGGCAAAAGATGATTAGAATCGTGCAAATGCAAGAATACAGTTCACTGTCGAACATCTCGATGATATCAAAAAGAGACACCGAAATTTTAAGACCAGCCTCGACATGGCGCTTCCATCTAGCCATCTAAATTTGAAATATTGAACCACAAATGAAACACAAGTACCAACAAGCAGCATACAAACCTCCAAGGTTTCTTTCACAGTTACAGTGTCTTCTCTGTTGTATGTTCTATGCAGCAGAAAAATTCTTAAATTGAAAAGATTCATCACATCTGGGGAGTGCCTCTCCTTCAGATCCAATGTGATGTTCTCCAGCAATGGGATGTACAAGGCCCTTCGAAACTATTCTTTGGTGGGCTGAGCAATCTATCTCGGTATACCTGTCGAGAAACCATATGATGTGCTTTCATTGCGATGTCCAGTTGCTCAATGACTTCTTGTGCTTCAAAGAACAGCTACTGGAAAATCAGATCCACATTAGAGAGTTATCAGTGCCAGTTCTGGGAGAGATAACGATCCTTTCACTTCCAGTGTCACGTTACACATCTGCTGTCAGGTTACAGACTTGGTCAGTTTACAGGCAAGGTCACTCCCCAATACTCTCTCCCCAAGAAACCACCGAGAAATGTTCAATGTCATCCAGGGGAACCCCCACACACCTTAGGCAACTGTGTGTTACATTCTGGCCCATCAAGAGGAGCCCCCAACCCCTTCCCTACCCCTCCGTTCCACACTGGACCAGTATGAAGGGTGGACCAAAAGGAACTGAAGTCTCCCCACCCCTTCCTTTATTATATTATGAATCCAGCTGCCAGATTCTCTTTCATCTGAGGCCAGGTATTCCTGTTGGAAAGATGATGTGCCAGAAGCAGCAGCAGCAGGAACCAGCCAGTGCCCCCAGGCACAAGAGAGACAAGTCTGCTGGATTTGAAAGTAGGTATCTAATAATATTATAATTTGTAATATCGTTATTAACAAATATATATTCGAATATATATTTACAGTTATTTATTGTTTCAGCAGCACAACACGTTGCTGATCCGGTTGTGGAGGAACTGCTCCACAAGGACATCCACATACTATTGGCTGCACTGCCACAGCAGCCGCCCACAAATAGACTTCGTGATCCATCGGACATGGTGTCAATCAACTATAATGTTCTGCTGCATCTGCAGCACCTGCCGTCATTCGGCTGCTGCTATCGTTGGAGCTGACACGGCTCACAGAACCACTGGCAAGTCACCCATCATGAGTACTACTGTTCGCCAGCACATACAACGTTACTGTGTGTGTATCTAAACGAGTAAATGCGGTCCTGGGTCTGGATAAAGTCTTTGAAATGGTGACTGAAGTTGAAATCACGCAACACATTGATTCGAACGTTCAGTATTCATTATTTGTGCAGGAATATTTGTACAGTGTGATGGATTATATAGACAATAAGATGATGAACAAGTATGATCCCATCCCACACTCAAATAGAAGTTCAACGTTACGATGTAGTCATCTTAGGTGACATATATAGTGAAAACATGCTAGGATTAATTTCATGGGGTCCAAATACATACTTAAAACATTCAAGTGTTCCGAAATTGGATGATATCTACTGTGTAATACTGATCGCTATAGAAAGCCTGTGCCACTGGGAGGCATGTGTAAGAGCGGCTTGCTATAAGTTTGTAGATCATTTGAGCAATAATAGCATTACAGTGAATCAAGTGGAGCAGTATAAAAATTCCTGTATATCTCCTGTGCTGAAGTGCGTAACCGTGGAACCTGTAAAGTCTGTAGAGGGTGAGTTCACAGAGGGAATTTCTTTGTGATTAGTGCCACCTATTAACTTGAATGTCATATAGGCAGAAATTAAGGCCTATTTTCAAAATTTTGTGTTACCATTACGTAATGAAATTTTTAGATAAATAACGATTAAAGCACAGTATGCTTCCTACAGAGTTATTACTTTCATACACAGCCCCGCCCATGTCCTAGCCAACTACCTGTTTTAAAGAACACATACACTATGTGATCAAAAGTATCTGGACACTCCCAAGAACATACGTTTCTCGTATTAGGTGCACTGTGCTGCCATCTACTGCCAGGTACTCCATATCAGCGACCTCAGTAGTCATTACTCATTAGACATCGTGAGATGACAGAAAGGGGCGCTCCGCGGAACTCACAGACTTCGAACGTGGTCAGGTGATTCGGAAGATATATTTGCTCAGCAAGGCTGACAGGATACAAATTTCAGAATATCTCAGCAGTCAGCATCAAATATTCGGCAATGAGGACAAAGATGTGGAGAACAAATGGGAAAAAATTCAAAGGCATGGTTTAATAGCCATGTTAGAAAAGTGCCACGTAAACAAAGAGCACCTCATCTCAGATTCAAGAGAAGAGCGGCATGTTTCATCACAGGATCGTTTAGCTGGCGAGAGAGTGTTATAGAGACGCTAAAAAACTCCATTGGCATACGTTACAACAGAGACGTTGTGCATCATGGAGAAATTTACTATTGAAATTTCGGGGCAGCACTATTCAGGAGGAGAACGTATTACTTCCCCCCACATACACCTCGCGTATTGACTACAAGGAGAAAATTCGTGAAATTAGACCCAATACAGAGGCGTACTGACAATCATTCTTCTCATGCACTATTCGCGAGTGGAACAGGGTTGGAGGGATCGGATAGTCGTACCAAAAGTACCCTCCGCCACACAACATTTGGTGGCTTACAGAGTATGATGTACATGTAGATGTAGATTACATGACGAATCACTCAAATCTAAAGGCTGCCAATTCATCTGAATATCTGGGGATTACGATTACAAACAACTTAAACTGTAACTATCACATAGATAAGTTGTGATGAAGCCAAACCAAAGACTGAGTTTTATCAGTAGAACATTTGGAAGATGCAAAAAATCCACTAAATAGAGTGCCTGTACTACGTATGTCCCACCTCTGCTAGAATATTGTTGTGCCACATAGGACCTTTACCAGATAGGATTGATGAAGGACACTGGAAAAGTACAAAGAAGGATAGCTCGTTTTGTATTAGAAACAGGAGACAGTGTGCTATGGATAAGACATGAGAGTTGTGATGACAATCATTAAAACAAAGGTGTTATTCATTGAGGCAAGATCTTCACATGAAACGTTAGTCACAACCTTTGCCCTCCAAATGCAAACGTATTCTGTTGGTGTCCACCTACATAGGGGGAAATGATCATCATCATGAAAGAAGAGTAGTTGGAGCTCGATTCGAGAGTTGATTTTTCTATTAGAGAGTGGAACAGTGGAGAAATAGTGTGAAAGTGGTTTGATGAATCCTCTGCCAGGCACTTCAGTGTGACTTGCAGAGTAGTCGTGTAGATATAGGTGATGGTGATAAGGATGATGACACTTTTCCTGAGTACACAATGTTGAGAGTTTTAGTGCCTTTTCTAAAATTTTATAGGATATTAGCAGTTAAAAAATTAAAACAAATAGAATGTCAGGAAACCTTTAGCCTAGAATATAAACTAGTACAGTAGCACAGCAAATAAATGTTGCTTACTGATTAAAAATAAATAAAAAAATATTAAACACATTGATACCCTCAGCCTAAATCCTGAATTCTCTGTTCATTAGCTAAAACAGATGGCAAGTCCACTGTTACAGTTGCCTCTACCATCAAAATGTCACAAACAGTGATTTTTACACTACAGAAACCACACATTGGGGGCTCCTTATACCCTAGTATGAAGCCATTTGCTAATGGACACTGCTCTGTTTGGAGACATACTGGGGCAACTGTGTGACCATTATGAAGGTACACCATGGACAAACAGACAGTTTCACAGAGCAAAGTGGAATGAGTCCTACCCCAATAATGCCTCATCTGTTCAAGTGTCTTCACTATAGCTGTGTCCTGAACACAGGAACTGTGTTTGGAAGTAGAAAAATGGAACAACCAAGCAGCAAAAGGATTTCTCTTGCTTTGTGCTGACTGTATACACAATGATAAAATTGGGATGCTTATCAAAATTAGTCAAGGAACAAATTTAAGAATTACACTTTGATTATTTCATTTTTAAGTTAAGTCCTAAATAATTTTGATCCTCTTAAGGAGCTAAAGTGTGTTTTTCTTCTACCTTTGACAACAGACACCAATATTAGCCACATAACTTTCTAAAATGAAGTCCTCTGAATTAATCCCAAAGTGATTCATTGTTTGCTGGTGATGGATGGTTATGAAGATTCACTCAAAAGGTTGCTAAGCAAATGTTTATCTTACAAGTGACACTGGTATATGTACATTTTCTCTGTTAGCTGCACCACAAAAATGTGCCCCACTGTCTTCAACACAAAGATTGTTCCAAAATGCCCCAATTTAGGATTAATACCTGCTTGGTAAATAGCATCTTGTACCCTTATGTACAACAATATAGCAGTCCCATGCATGAAAAATCCATAGTTGACCCAGATTCATGTCAAAAAACAACAACACTTGATCATACTAGTTCCATCTGCTTCCCAAGCTCCTTGGTTGTTATATGAAGTGCTTTGCAAGAACTTCTAGTCTGCATAATTTAGTAGCCAGATACATCTTTTCACTGAAATATTAAAAAACTTAACTCCACCTGAACAGACCATGAACGTCCAACGGAACTAACTGGCCGCTGTATCATCCTCAGCCCACAAGCATCACTGCATGCAGATATGGAGGGGTATGTCATCAGTACAGCTCTCTCCCCGCCATGGTCAGTACACCTCTCTCCCGGCCATATGTCAGTTTATGAGACTGGAGCCACTACTTCTCAATGAAGGCGCTCCTCAGTTTGTCTCACAAGGGCTGAATGCACCCTGCTTGCCAACAGTGTTCCGCAGACTGGATGGTCACCCATCCAAGTGCCAGCCCAGCCCGACAGCACTTAACTTTGGTGATCTGATGAGAACCAGTGTTACCACTGCAGCAAGACTGTTGGCGTTATCTAAATATATGGCCAGTAATATTACTGACCATGTGAAACTAAAACTAGTGTCCCTAATTCTCAGTTCTGATAGATTAAAAACTGTATAACATGGTTTAAGAAAGAAACACACAACTTTCTATGTACCATATTTAAAACTGTTATTTTCTGTACACTACTTCAGTTGCTTAATTGTCAAGTGCAGATGTTGTGTACTATATGGGGGTTGCAAGAAGAGTTAAAAATAGATATAATGGTACATAAGCAAGAAGCACTGAACAGAAATATTTTGTACTATTTATAGTTACTGAAAACCTAGTCATACTTACATCACTATCTTGAGAGACACTGTTCTCTTATGATACATGCTAGTGATACATCACAGGTTTTATATCTAAAATACTGTTGGGAGGAGGGCAGTAAAAGACAGCAAGCCATCTCAGAAAGGCCAAAACATAGAATTTTCTCAGAATATTATGCCACCAAAAGGTAAGGTAGCCCTTCCTGTGATTGAACAAAACACCTATTAATGGGTACTTATGCAGAAAAAGAGACACTACAGTAACTACTCAGATATATTGAGTTCTCCTTAGGTATGACAAGAATTAAAATGAATTCTTTCCCTGATTAATAAATTTGTGTCTGAAGGATCGAGGACATTTTCTTTGGTATTTCTGATGAGATGCTGCAGTTCACTGTAATGGATTTCACAATGACCTGTTTACTTGTCACATACTGCTGACAAACCATATCCAAATTCCATATTCAGAAACATGATATAAAATTCACGACAATGAAAGGTGAAATCCTAATCACACCCATCAGTAATTTTTTTTATATTGATGAAAAGGTAGATTTTGGATGGCAGTGGCAGTGATGTGAGCAAAGTATTCTGCCATAGTCTGGGCAATACCTCCATAACTGAGCTGGAGAATATCAATCCTCCTTACAGGTTTAATAGGCCACCCTGAACCCTTACCTGAAAGACTCCCAACAGTTATTTTCTGTTTAAGTTATTTTGTTTATTTTAATCCAGAGTCCTGTAACATTTTAGAAATTACAACTTTTTCATCTGAATTGTTATTTTTTGATTTTTTTCACATGATATCTTGTGAACCATGGATGAAGAGTATCAGACGGATGCCATATTCCTTGACTTCCAGAAAGCATTTGACTCGGTGCCCCACTGCAGACTTCTCACTAAGATACGAGCATATGGGATTGGTTCCCAAGTATGTGAGTGCCTCAAAGACTTCTTAAGTAATAGAACCCAGTACGTTGTCCTCGATAATGAGTATTTCATCGGAGGTGAGGGTATTATCTGGAGTGCCCCAGGGAAGTGTGGTAGGTCCGCTGTTGTTTTCTATCTACATAAATTATCTTTTGGATAGGGTGGATAGCAATGTGTGGCTGTTTGCTGATGATGCTGTTGTGTACGGGACAGTGTCGTCGTTGAGTGACTGTAGAAGGATACAAGAGGACTTGGACAGGATTTGTGATTGGTGTAAAGAATGGCAGCTAATTCTAAAAATAGGTAAATGTAAATTAATGCAGATGAATAGGAAACGGAATCCCGTAATGTTTGAATACTCCATTAGTAGTGTAGCGCTTGACACAGTCATGTCGATTAAATATTTGGGCGTAACATTGCAGAGCAATATGAAGTGTGACAAGCATGCAATGGCTGTTGGGGGAAGGCGGATAGTTGTCTTTGGGTCATTGGTGGAATTTTGGGAAGATGTGGTTCATCTGTAAAGGAGACCACTTATGAAACACTAATACGGCCTATACGGCCTATTCTTGAGTACTGCTCGAGCATTTGGGATCCCTATCAGGTCGGATTGAGGGAGGACATAGAAGCAATTCAGAGGCAGGCTTCTAGATTTGTTACTGGTAGATTTGATCATCATTCGAGTGTTACGGAAATGGTTCAGGAACTCGGGTGGGAGTCTCTAGAGGAAAGGAGGCGTTCTTTTCGTGAATCGCTACTGAGGAAATTTAGAGAACCAGCATTTGAGGCTGACTGCAGTACAATTTTACAGCCGCCAACTTACATTTTGCGGAAAGACCACAAAGATAAGATAAGAGAGATTAGGGCTCGTACAGAGGCATATTCAGTCATTTTTCCCTTGTTCTGTTTGTGAGTGGAACAGGGAGAGAAGATGCTAGTCGTGGTACGGGGTATCCTCTGCCACGCACCGTATGGTGGATTGCAGAGTATGGATGTAGATGTAGATGTAGATTTCAGTTATTGTGCCATTCTCCTCGTAGTCTTCAGCAGAACCAAAAAAAAAAAAAAGAAGTGGAACCATTTATGGAACTCAGGAGTTCTTGCCACAGTTTCTTTTTTTCCTTTCTGTAATGATTCTGTGGAGAAACCCCATACTGCTGTGTATGTCTGATGATAGTGTTTTTATGACCTCACTGTCATCCAGTAGCAGGTAAAGGGATAAAACTCATTCCCCATAGCATATGCATTGTAACAGAGAAGTGAGAATGGTATTTATCTTCTACTAATATAATTTCTCCTCCTTTAGTTACCTCTCACTGGGATCATCTTTTCTGTGGAATCTGAAACACTTAGTCCAATGGCACAGACTATTTCATGAGAGAGAAATGGAGAAACAACTCCACCTGTGCTAAGAGCCTCAAATCCTTCACATATGTCCTGAACTCATTTACATTTCTTTTTAGTATGTGCATCATTTTATCAGTTATAATCGGTCTTCCTGTTCAAGTGAGATTAAGAGGCAGTCTGATGGCTAGTAGAACAACTTTCTGGCTCTTTGAGGCAGACTTCATATCTCAATCATTATATTTTTACAACAGAAACTTTGTCTGACAGATACAAGGGCATGCTGAAAAGTAACGTGTCTTTTTCTATATGTCTACATATTTATTTCTCAACATAATTATCCTGGTGACAAACACATTTTTCCCAATGACAGATCAGTTTGTTGATACTGTCACTGTAGACTGTTCAACTTTGTTGATGGAGCCACAACCTCACCATTGCTTTCACTGCTTCATCACTATCAATGCAAAGTACTCCAAGGTGTTCTTTAAGTTTTGGAAACAGATGAAAATTGGATGGAGCCAAGCAGGGACTGTATGTAGAATGATTGATGACAGTGAACACAAGGTGTCAGATTGTTGCAACACAAAGAAATACTGCTCATCACACCTTTTGTGTAACACCCAGCATTGATGAAAAATGTCCGTCTGTTTCCTGTTAGAGACAAAATGATTTTTAAAACTGAATTTTGCATGCCCATTCCCTAGAGCGGTCCCAGATTAGCTGTGTGATATTCACTTTATTGATATGTATTAACAGGAACATTAAAACATGGAGAGCAGTTAGTGCTCCAGGAGTGACTGAGCTTCACTGCTGTGTGGCTGTAGCAGTCAGTACTGCCCAAGGCGGTAAGCAAGTTTCTGCTGAAGTACTGGTTATTCTTCATGTTTTAATGTTCCTGTTAATGCATATAATTAAAAAATCTCACATTAAACTAATTTAGGTCTGCTATGTCGAATGGCTATGTAAAATTCCACTTTAAAAATAATTTTGCTTGTAAAGGGAAACTAACCAATACTTTCTGTTGTTGCTGGGCATTGCATGAAAGACGTGATGAGCAACATTTGTTCAGGCTGACTCCAACTACACACTCTCTCTGTAGTGTTCAACCCTGAGGTTGGTTTGCAGCAATATGCCATTCCCCTCTTCTGTCTGCCTTCCTCTTCATTTCCATGTATGCAGTGCATCACATATCATTCATAATGTGCTGCAAGTGTGACATCTTTGGTCATCCCCGGAAATTACCTCACTCAATAGCTCCTTCTGCTACTATTCCAATGACTTTATTGTGTCTTAAAATATGTCCTATGGGTTTCTCTCTCCTTCTTTGGATGTGACTCCATATAGATCTGGTACTCTTCCCAGCACCTCTTCATTGGTAATTCTGTCTCCCCAGCTGATCTTCATCATCCTTCTGTAGCACCAAATCTCCAGGGCTTCTAGGCACCTTCTCACTTGATTTCTTACTGTCCTAGTTTCACACCTCTACTGGGACACACTCCTAACAGATGCTTTCATAACACATTTACTTGTTTCATTACTGTTGTTCTCATGGGCAAATTAGTTCTTTCACAATTTAAATGCTATTTTGGTCTGTTGCATTCTGCTCACAATTTCTTTCTGTCTCCTATCATCCCTTGTAATCCTGCTTCCTAAATGGTAAATTTCTCTATCAATTCTAGCTCCTCTCTTCCAATTCTTATTCTTAAAGGTTCATATTATTCTTCAGCACAGTGTACCACTCTAGTGTTTCACTTTATATATATTTTGCTTCTTTTTCCTGATGAAAATATCTAATCACAGCCAAACTTTTTAATCACAGTCACTTAGTTCTTGTAGAAGCTGCGTATCACTTGTTGTGTCAATGTACTTTAGACTTGGTTTCTTCAGCACTCTGAACATCTTGTGCCAGATAACAGTATCAAATGCCTTTTCCAGGTCTGCAAATACAATATAAGTTGATTTATTTTTCTGTATTTGCTTTTTGATAGCAAGCCTCAGTGTCAGAATTTCTTATGTTGTTCTTAATCCCCTCCTGACTCCAAATTGATCTTCGCTCAGCATGTCTTCCACCTTTTCTTCAGTCCTCCTCAGAATTATCTCTTGAGAAGTTTTGATGCATTTGATATTAGGCTTAAGGTTCAGTACTGTTCACATTTTGTAGCTGCCACCTTATATAGTTTAGAAACCATGACGTGTTTTGGAAGTCAGTTGGTATCTCCCCTGTGTTATAGATGGACCTTATCAGTTTCAACAACAACATTTCCATGTTCTCATCAATGTTCTTGATTAGTTCAGCAGGAATGTCATCAATACTCATTGCTTTGTTCTCCTGTTGATCTTTAAGAATTCTGTCAAATTCTTCTTGCAAAATGTTGTCTACTTTGTCATCTTCCCCTTATTTTCCTATAACATCCTCCGATACATGCATTCCAGCATACAATTCCTCAATATATTCCTTCCATCTCTTCACTACATCTTCACCAAACAGCATTTTGCCCTCTTTGTCTTCAACAGTACCTGACTTTATTGTTTTTTGTTTGTCAAAAAATGAATTTGCTATTCTGTAGGCTATATCAGATCTTCCAGTCCGCATATTTTCTTCCACTTCTCTGCACATTTCTTCAAAAAAACTTTCTTTTGGCATCCTAGCTTCTCTATTGCCTAAATTCCTTAGTCTTCTGTATAAAGTTTTTCCTTGTTCATCAGTTGCATTTTTGAATAGTCTTCTTTTACCTATAATCTGAATAACATCAGCTGTAATCCATTTCCACTTGTTTTTGGATTTAGTTTTCCCAACTATATTTTCTGCTGCTTTGCATATGCCAGATTGATTTTGTTCCCAGTCTTCTTTTAATCTGTCATGTTGAAAAGTTTTAGACAGGTTGTCTGTTTCCTGTGTGTAATGCCTTGCCAGTCCCGCGGTTTCCACTTTTGTATTTCTCATTTCTGTTGTACTCTCCATTCCTTCAGACATCTCAATTTGAATGAACTTGAAGGAGATATCAAGGTGGTAAGGTAATGACCACGGTTCTCTCTTCTAATCATCGATATTTTTATTACACGACAAACGTACAGGTCGAAGACTAGGTGGGAACTGAGGTCCCGGAAGTATACAAAACAAAGATCAACTCGAAGACATAATACACATATGATGTTCTGGCCTATCGATCCATGGATCAACGCCACATAGCCCCCCCCCCCCTTCACCCGCTTGCAGTATGGAGTATGTACCCTAAGGTGGGGGGGGGGGGGGGGGGGGGAAGGGGGTTGGCGAGAGTTTAAGTGGGTTACAGTGAGTTCCTCCACGTCTAACGGCATGGGCCGTGTGGGAGGAGAGCGTGGAGCAAATCCTGGAATGCTGATGCTGAAGTCTTGAAGCGAAGTTGGCAGTCGTAGTCGGCGGCCGGTGTGGGAGCACTGGTGTGGAAGGGTGTTGTAGCCAGGGAACCTAATGATCACCTTTCCACTTGGCCCTTATGCAAGCAGGTAGGTTGCCACATGCAGCACTTCGAGAGATTTTGAAACGTTTCACTACACGTTGTGACACACCACCTAACTAGTCACACGAATCGTCACACGCAAGCAGTACTAATGAGGTATCAGCACTAACAACGACAGATAAAGCACAAATGTCATTAGATGAATGTGGGTAGAGAGCTCGTAAGTGGCACCTGCTAACGGAGAGGTATGCTGAGCCAGTGGGGTGGAGAAACCGTACCACAGTAAGGGCGGCATGCTGCGAGTAGAGGGGCGAGTTTCAGATGGTGAGGTCTGAGTGGGCGTGGCAGGAACCTGCGGGCTGCACCTGTTAGAAGAGCAGCCTGGTGTGCTGTCGCACGAAGACGGAACTGTTATATTAGAGTCCTGGGAGCTGGGGCCTCTGCTATGGGAGTCGGGAGGCGGAAAACCCCGGAATTAGTGTGGGCTCGTTGACGGGGCTGGTGTAGGTGTGAGTTTACTCGATCATGAGCAGTGAAGGCCAGACAGCATGGTCTCTACAACGGTGGGTGAGGTAGGGAAAAACTCGACACGAGCAGGTTTAACCCTATTGAGGGAGACAGTAGTTACTGAGCCCTTAATTACGATGTCCATTGTGTTACTGGTTCGTTTGACAACTCTGTACGGGCCTGTGTAAGGGGGCTGTAACTGGACTTTTACAGTGTCGTCGTGAAGGACCACAAATTCGCAAGTGTCGAGCGCCTTGGGAACATATGTGTGCAGCGGTGTGTAGCTGGAAGGGGGCGGGGGTTGAACCTTGTTACAGTGTAACCTCACCCGTTCTACCAAGGACGGCAGTTCGGGCGGTTTGGCGACTGGAGTAGGAGCAACAAGTTCGCCTGGCAGTGTAAGGGTCTGGCCGTAGACGATCTCGGCCAATGAGCCTTTAAGGTCTTCCTTGAAAGTGGTCCACAAACCGAGTAAGACGAATGGTGGGGCTTCCGTGCAAAGGAGGCCATGGCAACGTAGGGCCATCTTAAGCATCCTATGCCAACGTTCCACGAGGCCATTGCTTTGGGGATGGTATGCTGTTGAATGAATTTTCTTGATGCCGCACAGCCTACGTAGTTCAGAAAACAAGGAAGACTCAAATTGGCGGCCTTGGTCGGTCATCAAGTAAACAGGGCAGCCAAAGCGCAAAATCCAAGTGTCTATGAAGGATCGTGCCACTGATTTGGATGTAATATTGGGTAGTGGGGCAGCTTCCACCCAACGAGAGGTTCTGTCTATAATAGATAGCACATATCTGTAACCCTCGGAGGGGGTGAGGGGGCCAACCAAGTCGATGTTAACGTGCTGGAGGCGACTGGGAGGAGCAGTGAAGCTGCCTGGTGGGGGCGATGTGTGTCGCGAAACTTTATTTTGTTGGCACGGAATGCAGGCACGGGCCCAGGCTTGGCAGCTTTAACGCAAGTCGTGCCAGACGAAGCGCTCTGAAATAAGTCTGGTAGAGGCTCTCACACCTGGATAAGCTAGGTTGTGTAATTTGTCGAACACTTGTCTCTGTAGAGGGTTGGGTATGAAGGGACGCAGCGTACCAGTTGATTCGTCACACCAAACCTCGCCTATGACACCGGGAAAGGTGGATCGCACAGGTTCGAGTGACGAGCTGTGATCGGAAATAAGGTCCATAGTGTCCGTGTCGGCAGACTGCAGCTGAGGCAAGTTAGAGAGATCTATCAGAGTTGTGAGAGCATCGACACAAGACAAAAAATTTGCGACCACATTATCTGTACCCTTGATGTATCACATGTCAGGTAAATTGCAATATAAACTCCAATTGACGGAAACGTCTAGGTGGAAGGTCAGTCGGGGGGTTCTTTACAGCAGCAATGGTCGGTTAAAATGTAGAAGTCCCTACCCTCAACCTCGGCATGAAAGTGTTTCACAGCCTCGTAAACTGCCAGGAGCTCCCTATCAAAGGTCGAGTACTTTTTTTTGAGCACCATTGAGATTCTTAGAAAAGAACTGCAAAGGAGAGGTAGTATCTCCGACAGTTTGTCTGAGGACAGCACCTACTGCGGTATCAATGGCATCCACAGTAATAAAAAACGTAGCATCCGGATGTGGGTGGGCAACAGTCACTGCGTCTGCTAGTAGGTGCTTCAGTTTGTCAAAAGCTTGTTGCATGGCAGGGTTCCAGGGGACTGGGCAGATATCGGTCGTATTTTTGCCAGCAAGGGCATCTATTAGGGGAGCCTGAACCTCGGCTGCGGCAGGTAAGTGCTTCCTATAATAGTTAACTGCTCCGATGAACCTGCACAGCCCCTTAAAAGAGCGAGAGCTGGCAAATCCAAAACAGGTTTGATTTTATCCACAGGAGGAGTGAGGCCCTTAGCTGACACGATGTAGCCTGAGAATCTTACTGAAGTCTGGTGCAACTGGAGCTTCTTATTATTCAGTTCAACACCAGCAGTGGTAAGAGTGTCTTTAACAATCTGCAAATGTTCCTTGTTCTTTAGCAAAGTAGGACTGAAAATAAGAATGTCGTCCAAGTAAAATCCAGATGAAACAACACCTTGTTTATGAATCTCTGCAAAGTTTGTGCAGCGTTGCGGAGGCCAAAGTGCATTAACCAGTACTGGAAAAGGCCGAAAGGTGTTGTAATAGCTGTCTTTTCAATATCCTCTGGTGCCATCGGAATTCGACGATAGGCCCTCCTACAGTCCACTACCAAGAAATATTTGGCGCCTGCAAGAGCATGGTTAAAATCCGCGACGTTAGGAAGCAGGTACATGTCTATGATAGTACGAGAGTTGAACTTAGTATAGCCGCCAACCATACGCCAGGTGCCATCGCTTTTTGTGACTAAGTGGATAGGCGAGGCCCAGCATCCGGCAGATGGTTCGATGACGCCGGCTGCTAAGAGATCGTCTATTTGTTCGCGAGCCACTTTCATGAGTTCTGGCTTGAGACGGCGTGTTCGGCAAGAGATAGGCGGTCCGTTTTGCAAGCGAAGTTTGTGAGCGGTGCCGTCTGTAACCACGGAAATGCGCGACGCGGTAAACGAGGCGACTGTCTGTGGTGTAGTGTGCGTGACGGACGCTAGGCTGGGTTGTGGCGCAGACGGCGAAAGTTTGCATAAGTGCCAACTGTTAAATGGCTGTGAGTGACAAACAAGTGAGCTACGCGAAACAAGGTTGGTACACTGTTTATTAGTAACCGAGCTTGCTGGCGGTAGCGGGCACGAATGAACAGCTGATGGCAATAAAACAAAAACATTAACCTGCTCCTGGGAAGTTAGCTGCCCAAGCGAGGAGGGGGATGAAGGTGCGGTCGAATTAACACAGTTAGAGCTGGCGGGAGCGCGGGCACTGTACAGTTTATGTGGCACACGGTCACAAATGCACTCAGGAGCGAGACTAACCTTGTGTGTTGCGAAGGCATCGTCTGCTGCAAGCTGCTGCCGTGCCGAAGATAACTCGTTACTTAAGTCGTTGAGGTGACGGCTTAGCTCAAGTTGTTCCACGCACAGGTGTGTAGACTCGACACGCTCCGTGAGCCACTTATTGGTCCATGACAAGAGCTCGGAGGAGGGGTTATTACACTTCCTAGCCAGGTGGACCTGTTAGGCAGTACTACTGACACTCGACGAAGCACACGGGATGTGTTCCTGCATAGGGTGGTAGAACACTGTACTCTTGACGAGGTCAGGCCACAGTTTGTGGTGTCGTAGAAAGTCGATGCCCAAAATGGGATTGTCGATGTCAGCCACCAGAAAGGACCACTTCAGGTTGCACTCTGGCGAGAGAGACACTGCATATGAAGTAGAACCTAAGCACAACAAACTAGATGAGTTTACAGCATGTAGGACAGTTTTGTGTAGTCGGATCTTTTCGGTAGCAAGACGAGATGGAGGTAGGGAAACATCTGCACCTGTGTCGATGAGAAAGTTTGTGCCAGAGTTCAAGTCGCGGACGTAGACTCGTCCATTCGAAGCAGTAGTGTTGGACACAGAATGGAGCGTGGGACGGTGCCTGTTGTTTACGTCTCAGGAGGTGGCGCTGCTGCCTACCTGCAGTTGAAGTTTGGGTAGGAGCACGGCGGTTTACAATTGCGTGCTTGTTGCCCGAATTTCCATGGAAGAGACAGTATTTATGGGCGGACGCCTGCTCCTGTGAGTGGTCAGACGGCGACGGCCCAGAATCTTCCGTGGAGTCAGATGTGCTGTTGTTGTGCGGACGTGAAGGTGCCGGTAGTGCGGCAAGCTTGACAGCCTTAGGTTTAGTGGGGCATCCACTTTGGGGCCCTGATTGTGGCTGGAAATTGGCGCAGCTGCCGGACTGCTGGACACAGCGTTCACGAAGTAGAACGGAGTAAGCTCGGTCAGCGGCGCGCAAGCGTTTGCTATTTGGTCTATCTTCATAGGTGGAGATGGCTGTTTGGACAGACAGAGGCAGCTTTTCCGTCCTAATCTCGGTGAGCGTCGCGTCTGGCATGTCGCATTCACCAACGAGAAGTCGAAGGCATTGCCGCAGCTGGGACGGAGATCTGTCGCCGAGGCGTTCTTCATAGAAGAGCTGTTGAATGTTTTCTCTTCTTGTCTTGGAGACACGTTCCAGTATTGCTTGTTTAGCTGCAGCGTACTTCTCGTTCAGAGGAGGTGACTTAACCAGGTCATAAATTAAGTCGACACGGTCGTGGAGGTGGTTCATGAGACATGTGAAACGGGCATTGTCATCATGTGCTCAGACACTGAAAGTTTGCCCCACCAGGTTGAACCCGAATTCCGGGTGGGCAGGTTTGAATGCCGAAAGTTTCGGTAGATTCGACGAACTGGTGGTCGAAGAATGCAGGCAACCGCTCTTGGACGCTGGAGTAGGCAAGTCAAAGTTAACTATGCATCGTAAGGGCAGTAGGGAGGAAGCAGACGTGCCGGCTGTGTTCATCGTAGCTGGAGAGGAAGCAAAATTCGTTAGCAGGAAGCCTGGCATGGAGCGAAGTGGGACCGGTTGTTGCAACGGAAGGTCAAAGTGGTCACGGCGGTTGCTCGACAGGTTATTATGCAATTGGTCCTCCACATCTGCAACCAAATTGCCTGTCACAGAGTCACTGATGAGTTTGGTGGAACCTGACGATGCTCCCCACTATTTACGGTACTTGCATTAAAGTTCGGTATCAGTGTGTAGTGGTTTCTTGTACTGCTGTGCGGCGAAAACTGAAGCACTTCGGGGCTAACAAAGCTGGAGTCAGAGAACGCTGGCGTCATGTTCGAAACCACTGCACCTGATGAGGTCGGTGGGTTCTCGAGGCTATAGGACTGCGCAAATTCACGTCGGGCACCGACTACAGCTGGCGTGCTTGAATTTAGTTGATGTTGCTGGTGAAAACCGGGTGGCAGCGGTGTGTTGTAGAAGGCCATTGTGCAGCGCACAAAGGTCTACGCGGAACGTGGAAGCCGGCGAGGTAGTCACTTTGTACTCGGTTCGATGAATTATTCGAACTTCGGGGTCACCACTGAAGGAGATATCAAGGTGATAAGGTAATGACCACGGTTCTCTCTTCTAATCATTAATACTTTTATTACACGACAAACGTACAGGTAGAAGACTAGGTGAGAACTGAGGTCCCAGCAGTATACAAAACAAAGATCAACTCGAAGACATAATACACATATGATGTTCTGGCCTATCGAACCGTGGATCGATGGCACAAACTTATCATCAGGACCAGCTATACACTGCAAAAACTAAACTGAAAAAATCTTCAGAAACACCAGAGAAAACGTGCCTATCTATTCTTAGGATGATGTTGATGTATGGTTTGTGAGGCACTCAATTGTGTGGTCATCAGCACCTGTACAAAGTCCCAATTTTTACACAGTCCATTTTAGCCACTGTCATGAATAATGATGATGATTGTGGTGGTGATGATGACAACACAAACACCCAGTCCCCAGACAGAGAAAATCCCCAACCCAGCTAGGAATTGAACCTGGGACTCCGTGAACCAGAGGCAGCAACGCTAGCCACTAGATCACAAGCTGCAGATTATTCTTAAGATGGACAGTACATATATACTATCTGATCAAAAGTATCCAAACATCTAGTGGTGGACATTAATATATCGTGCATCTACCATTCACTTTTATGAGAGCTTGAACTCTGATTGGGACACTTTCAATGAGGTGTCTGAATGTCTGTGGAAGAATGGCAGCCCATTCTTCCTCAAGAGCAAAAATTAAAAAAAAGTAGTGACAGATGCTGGGGTCTTGAGCAGAGCTTGACTTTCTAACTTGTTCCATGGGTATGCCATCAGGATCAGGTTGGGACTATGGGCCAACCATTCCCTTTCAGGGAAGTTATTATCCGCAAACCACTGACCCGCAGATGCTGCATTGTGACAGGATGCATTCTCATGTTATACAGTCATCATCTTGGCTGTAAAATGCATTGCCACCACTGTGAAAGATATGAGGAAAAACTCTTTTCTCTTAATGTACAATTCATATTTTTTATGTTAGTTTGTCACTAATTTAGCAAAACAAAAGTGTAACTAGAATTATGACAACCACTTACCAAAAACGCAAACCATCATTATGTTTGAGGCTGGCTAACATTAGTAACATCAGTCAAGAGCAGTTTATGACAGGCTGTTGGAAGGTATGAAAATGTCCCTGTGTATCTAAAGCACAATTTTCATAGCATTTTTGGTTATTTTGACAAAGTACTTGAATTATTTTTTAGGGCTTGGCAAAATTCATCAAATTTTCTTTGTAAAACCACATTAGAAGCAATTTGGTTTATCATCAAGTGCTTCCCAAAGTATCAAATTTATTCATAGTAAAAAAAATTAATAAATCATGAGACAGAATTTCTTTCCAGTACCCACCTTGAGGAGGCAAATGTATAGTACTGCCAAATTTCCAAAATTTCCAAGCTTTCACAAGAAATAGTTCCTTCATCAGGGGGAGAGAGGTTGAGGAAATTTAAAAGAAAAGGAGTTATTAACACGAACTTCGTCAGGGCAAACTTTGTCCTGAAGTAACTGGACCCAACGTAATTGCCCTCCCAAGCATATTTTGTAATTTAAAAGGAATGAGTTACAAATGAATATTGTAAAATGTTATAAATAAGATTTTCAATTTTTATATATAACTGCATGGGAATGGATTGTCAAAAAATGTTATTACTAGACGAGGGAGATGTGCTCTACAAACAATGTAGTGAAACAGCACAGGTGATGAGGAAATAATAATAATTGCCAGCAGAGAGCAGCAACTGAATCAGAGAAAATTAATCTCAGAAGTGAAACTTTTTATTTAACAGAGAACAATGATGGGTTCAAGGAATTTTTATAAAGGAGACAACTGTTCGTTCTAGAAAAAAATGGACTTGAGAAATATAAACAGACTTCAACAAAGATTGAAAACATTATATGTGAACAGAAAGATACTTTTAGTGTGATGTGAAATGTGAAAATTGTACCTTGGTTTTATTTTATTGATATATTTCTAGTGAGTAATAAATGTTAATATGCATTAATTTTTGCATTAATACAGGTACATATAGTAGTTACCGTATCAAGTAAACTGAAATTTTATACATGATTTATTACATCTGGAAACATTGAAACAATTTTCATACCAGTGCACTTTGAGTCTGATGAACATTGTAAGTATGATCAAAGGACAATCGCACAAATACAAAATCTCCTTGAGGTGAGTAAAGTACAATCACATTGCACCTTCGTGATTCAACATTTAAAGCAGATTCTAGTGCCACTGTGATTTCATACACTGCACCCGCAAATAGTGACACAATAAGAGTGTCACAAAGTCTAGTTATGGACAAACTCATTAGTTACCAACTAGAATTGTTATGAATTGATAATGTTCTTGGAAGAGACATGATCAGTTAATTATCAGTATGAGGACATGTGAATTGGTAAATGACTGTATGAGAGGTGGGAAAATGTGGAATGCTTGTGCGATGTTGATGATGAGTGTAGCATGGAAGAATTGGCATCATGCATCAAAATTAACGATGATGTGGGATATAGTATTAGATGATACCAGGAAACACCAGCAAACTATGTCAGGTAGCGAGGTAGCGCAACAGTAGACTCCTGGCAATGTATGGATGAAGTAATGGCCATTATTATATGATGCTGTGAAACATACTGAATGCAATGCCTGTATCCTGCAGAACTAGTAAAATTAAATGAAAGAATGTTTAATGTTTCACATATATGAGTGTTGTATTTGGTATAATACAGAAAGTTAATGGACTCAATTTCAGCATGAAACAATTATGAATCAATAGTAATTTTCTCAATATGAGTTAAAAAAAACTTCATAGGGCAGCATTTGCAAATAGACATGACTAACTAAAACGCAAATTCACTGCTTTTAGCATATTTCAGACACTATTAAAGCTAGTGAAAGCAAATGAGAAACAATAAATAATAAATTTACCAGTAAAGTCAATCACTTTAATGGAACAGACAAATATGTCAGAAGGAGACTGAAACAAGATGTTTACTAAAAAATGTGAGTCAGAAATGGAAAAACTGGATGGAACCATGTCTGAAACAACTATGCATGGATGAAAGGAGACCTGAGAAAAATTAAAAATAACAGAACAAAATATCACAGAAAAGGGACAGTCTTGGAAATGGAGATGAAGACAAGAAAATAAAATTAAAAATTAGTTGGAAATTAGAAGTATGGTACAAACAGGAAAGCATAAAAAGTGTTTGTGGTGCACTAAAATATTTGATGATAATTGATTAAAAATATGTAAATTTCATTAGTTTCCAGCCTGAGATAATATTCACATGGTTGCTTTTACCAAATAGCTGGAAAACATTCTTTCAGGAAAATGGGATGGCAAAAAGGATAGGATGTATAATCAGTAGATTAGAAGAAGATACTCTGTCATGGTAATATGAAAAGGAGCATCATGCATAACATATTACGAATTCACCATCGATTTCTTGAAGCAATATTGGTCAAGTGGCACTCAGAACAATGTAAGGTGTGACATTTTTAAAGGAAGAAAGTTTGTGAACAGTGGGTGTTATGGACACAAAGGATTTTTAAAAAATTATTTGGAGAATAATTTATACTTAGATGAACCACTGAAAGAAAGAGATTTTGTATTGATTATTTTAACAAAGTGCAGGAAAAACCGGCAGGACTACAAAAACGTAATATTGATAGTATATTAACAGCACTCAACATCAAGCTTATCATCACCCATATGAAGATCAACTGAGATGAATGTGGTTGAAATGTAGAACATGCGATAAAAGAACTAAAAGGTAAACAGAGCTAAAATTGCACTCCCTCTTTCCCAATCCCACCCATGATCACCTGCTCAATTACACTAGCTCACAACATGGAAAACAACACTACAAATAGGGAGATGTGTCAAAACTGTCAATTAAAACATAATGAAGACTGCAGGAAAACTGAAAGAGACTCATAGCAATATGTGGCTGGCTTACTATATATCAAAGTTATAGATGAGCCAGCCACCCTGATAACACATTAAAAATGGCACCCTAAACTTTCAGGGAACAAGTTGGACAATTCACAAAATTTTAAAAGTCTTACTGCATTTGTTTGATTGTCACCAAAACAGATGGATAATCTGTCAGCAACTGATCTGCCACCTTTTGGTCCGATAATTATCAGACCAAAAGGTGGCAGACTGTGTCTGTCTCCTTCTGACATATTTGTCTGTTCCATTAAAGTGATTGACTTTACTGGTAAATTTATTATTTATTGTTTCTCATTTGCTTTCACTAGCTTTAATAGTGTCTGAAATATGCTAAAAGCAGTGAATTTGCGTTTTAGTTTAGACTGTGTCTTATTATAATAAGACACAGTCTAGTAAAACTTGGCACACTGTGATCTGTACACCAAAAGCACCACACATTGGAGGATCCTCTGGCCAAAGTAAGAAGCCATCCACCATAGGGTTGTGGCATATGCGAAGACAAGTATGGAGAACCTCATCCTGCCTGCATGGCTGGAAGACAGTACGCCACGGCATCATTGTGGGCTTAATGAGACGCAACTTATTATCTGTCAATTCAAGTCAATCTTCTTCTCGTCAACGCATGACTCTGCAGCACAACAGTGAGGCAAGAGTATGCAGGGGGATGGCACACTGAACTAATTGAGGATTATGACACACCTCCTTGGCTCTCACATCCGCTCTGCCATTTCTTGCTATACCCATCTGCTCTTGCGCCCAGCAGAAAGACACTTGTAGTTGGAGAGGGATGTCCTGGATATTCTGGACCACTTTATCTGTAGGGCACAAATGCTGTAGAAAGTGAAGGCCACTCAGGGAATCAGAACAGACAAGGAACTTAGCACTTGAAATACATCTCATCTGCTCCAGTGGCCATAAGACTGCATATAATTCTGCGGGGCCTTGTTGATCCATATATTGCTCACCCATAGTCTAGTTGTAATTGCATGAAGCCCTATAAAACTGGAGTAGATGCACCCTGTTGACTCCCCAAGACCTGTGGCTAAGACACTTTTAAGTTATTCAGTGCCTTCTGAGTTCTGGCTTTTGGGTCTCTCAGGTGTGGTAACCACGACAATTTGGAGTCGAAATTGATGCCCAGAAACCTCACTAAGTCTTTAAAATGTAGAGTGGTGTCTCTCAATTGTGAGTCAGTAAATTAAAAATACAATTAGAATGATTAAAATGAACATGCACACACTTATCCGCAGAAAACTGAAAACATGTCTTTGCAGCCCACTCCGCTAAGCTCTACACTGTATGTTGCAATACTGGAGGAGGAACAAAGAACTGAAAAATCATCCACAAGTAAGGAACATTGTACAGGACTCCTTATGGTAGATATGATACTGTTTATGGCTATGGCAAAGAGAGTAACACTACCCTGAGGGACACCATTTTCCTACTAAAAGCAATCCGACACCATGTCACCAACTTGGGGCCTAAAAGAACCATTTAGAGAGAAAAGATCGTATGAAGATGGGGAAGTGTCTTGAAAGCCCCACTGATGGAGTTGTGCAAGAATACTGTCTCCGAGTAATGTCGTATACCCTCCTGTTGTCAATGTTTACACGGTAATGTTTACGTAGGAAAGCCTGCTGAATAGCCAACTCTAGCAGGATCAGGTTGTTGCCAGTGGACTGAAATCTCTGGAATCCACGCTGAGAGCAGCTAAGAAGTTGCCTGGTCCCTAACAAGCAAACCAGACAACTGTTAAACATTCTCTCCAGGGTCTTTCCTACACAGCTCAATAAGGTGACACTCCAGTAACTACTGCGAGATGTGCAGTCATTTCCTGGTCTGAGGAGAGGTACTAAATTGCCTCTCCCCACAAGCTGGAAAACTGTCCTGTCTGCCATATCAAATTAAAGCAGTTGAGGAGGCTTTCCTGTGACTGCTGTTGGCAACTACTGAAGCATGCAGTACCAGATTTGATCATGACCAGGTATAGTATCATGAGTCTGACAGTGCTGAATCCAGCTCCCACATGGAAACAGGGCAGTTGTAAGACTCAGAAATGGTGGACCTGAAGTCCAACTTGCCTCTCTCTACAGTCGCATGGTAGTGTCCGAATGCCAGATCCTGGATGGCATTGGCAGTAGTCATTGCAAAATGCTCTGCTATCACCTGAGTGATGTCTTCAGTCTTCAAACATTGTTGGGAGGCACCCCTGTTTCAGCACTGCTGCTATTCGAAAATGATTGTGTTTATCAGAAATCCTTGTGATGGCTTCCCATATTTTTACAGAACAAGTGGAATGCTTTCTGGAGTCCAGGAACACTTGCCATGACCTTCCCATGCTCTCCTAAATTGCACATTGAGCCTTGGCTCTCATGACTTGAAAGGCTGGGAGATTGTCTGCTGTTGGTCAGTATTTAAACTGTCACAAAGCTGCACGCTTGTCTTGGATTGCTGAGTGGCACTCATAAGTACACCAAGCTAGTTGCCTCCTAAGGTGACCTGAGGACATTAGGATGGATAAGTTAGCAGCAAGATGGATCACTTGTGTCATGCGGTCCACCCATTCTTGAACACTAGTGTGGTGTTCAAACACAGCCACTTGATTGAACAGCATCCAGTTAGCCCTGCTGACCATCCATTTCGGTGGCTTCTGTTCACGTAATGCTCCATCCAGTAGAAGGACCCACAATGGAAAGTGATCACTGGAATAAAAGTCATCAGTTGCTTCTCACGGAACAGAGTCCGCATGGGCTAGAGAGCAAAAGAGAGGTTGATGGCTGAGGATGACCCAATAAGAGCCAAGAAATCAGTGGCATTGCCTTTGTTAAGCATGCACAGATTCTGAGACATTATGATGTTTTCCAAGATGTGACCCCTAGTGCAAGTATAGTTCAAGCCCCATAATACCTCATGGGCACTGGTATTACCCAATATGAGAAAAGGGTGGGGGAATTATTCTATAAGGTCTGTGAGGTCTGTGCTCCCTGCCGCCGTTGGATAAGTAGCTGCAGCAGCAAGTCGTATACTCCTAGCTCACTCATTTGTTACATAGTTTAATTCTTAATTTCTTTGCGTGTTTTTGGTACTTGCATTGTTTAATTCATAAATTTCGGGCGTATTATAGTATTTGAGAGTTGTAGCATCGTGTTTTAGTACCTGAATAGTGTAAATTCGCGTAGTCGTCTGTCTTCTGTTTTTGTTTTGAACGGCCAGTGTCGGTTGGCAAGTACAGAAAGGGCAACAGCCTCAACGGGTGCGGGGCAAAGTCAGGTCATGCGGGGACCAAGCAGCAGTCGGTATTGTAATTGTAAACTGTCGAAGCTGCGTTGGTAAAGTACCGGAACTTCAAGCGCTGATAGGAAGCATCGAAGCTGAAATCGTTATAGGTACAGAAAGCTGGCTGAAGCCAGAGATAAATTCTGCCGAAATTTTTACAAAGGTACAGACGGTGTTTAGAAAGGATAGATTGCATGCAACCGGTGGTGGAGTGTTCGTCGCTGTTAGTAGTAGTTTATCCTGTAGTGAAGTAGAAGTGGATAGTTCCTGTGAATTATTATGGGTGGAGGTTACACTCAACAACCGAGCTAGGTTAATAATTGGCTCCTTTTACCGACCTCCCGACTCAGCAGCATTAGTGGCAGAACAACTGAGAGAAAATTTAGAATACATTTCACATAAATTTTATCAGCATGTTATAGTCTTAGGTGGAGATTTCAATTTACCAGATATAGACTGGGACACTCAGATGTTTAGGACGGGTGGTAGGGACAGAGCATCGTCTCCTACCTTCCAAACTTTACAGAAGCTCTCCTGCGACCCTTGCAGAACTAGCACTCCTGAAAGATGCTAAGCCATGTCTCCGCAATATCCTTTCTTTCAGGAGTGCTAGATCTGCAAGAAGAGCTTCTGTAAAGTTTGGAAGGTAGGAGACGAGGTACTGGCAGAAGTAAAGCTGTCAGTAGCGGGCGTGAGTCGTGCTTCGGTAGCTCAGTTGGTAGAGCACTTGCACACGAAAGGCAAAGGTCCAGAGTTTGAGTCTCGGTCGGGCACACAGTTTTAATCTGCCAGGAAGTTTCATATCAGCGCACACTCCGCTGCAGAGTGAAAATCTCATTCAGGTATCGAATATATTGCTTCCCCCTACTTATACCTCCCGAGGAGATCACGAATGTAAAATTAGAGAGATTAGAGCGCGCACGGAGGCTTTCAGACAGTCGTTTTTCCCGCGAACCATACGCGACTGGAACAGGAAAGGGAGGTAATGACAGTGGCACGTAAAATGCCCTCCGCCACACACCGTTGGGTGGCTTGCGGAGTATAAATGTAGATGTAGATGTAGAAGTGGCGTGTACTAGTGACAAACTCACCTAACCCTCCCTTGGTCCTTTCACCATTCAGGTTGTGGGGAGGCGGGTTGATTTTCATGATAATAATCATTGGTCATACACTCCTGGAAATGGAAAAAAGAACACATTGACACCGGTGTGTCAGACCCACCATACTTGCTCTGGACACTGCGAGAGGGCTGTACAAGCAATGATCACACGCACGGCACAGCGGACACACCAGGAACCGCGGTGTTGGCCGTCGAATGGCGCTAGCTGCGCAGCATTTGTGCACCGCCGCCGTCAGTGTCAGCCAGTTTGCCGTGGCATACGAAACTCCATCGCAGTCTTTAACACTGGTAGCATGCCGCGACAGCGTGGACGTGAACCGTATGTGCAGTTGACGGACTTTGAGCGAGGGCGTATAGTGGGCATGCGGGAGGCCGGGTGGACGTACCGCCGAATTGCTCAACACGTGGGGCGTGAGGTCTCCACAGTACATCGATGTTGTCGCCAGTGGTCGGCGGAAGGTGCACGTGCCCGTCGACCTTGGACCGGACAGCAGCGACGCACGGATGCACGCCAAGACCGTAGGATCCTACGCAGTGCCGTAGGGGACCGCACCGCCACTTCCCAGCAAATTAAGGACACTGTTGCTCCTGGGGTATCGGCGAGGACCATTCGCAACCGTCTCCATGAAGCTGGGCTACGGTCCCGCACACCGTTAGGCCGTCTTCCGCTCACGCCCCAACATCGTGCAGCCCGCCTCCAGTGGTGTCGCGACAGGCGTGAATGGAGGGACGAATGGAGACGTGTCGTCTTCAGCGATGAGAGTCGCTTCTGCCTTGGTGCCAATGATGGTCGTATGCGTGTTTGGCGCCGTGCAGGTGAGCGCCACAATCAGGACTGCATACGACCGAGGCACACAGGGCCAACACCCGGCATCATGGTGTGGGGAGCGATCTCCTACACTGGCCGTACACCACTGGTGAACGTCTAGGGGACACTGAATAGTGCACGGTACATCCAAACCGTCATCGAACCCATCGTTCTACCATTCCTAGACCGGCAAGGGAACTTGCTGTTTCAACAAGACTATGCACGTCCGCATGTATCCCGTGCCACCCAACGTGCTCTAGAAGGTGTAAGTCAACTACCCTGGCCAGCAAGATCTCCAGATCTGTCCCCCATTGAGCATGTTTGGGACTGGATGAAGCGTCGTCTCACGCGGTCTGCACGTCCAGCACGAACGCTGGTCCAACTGAGGCGCCAGGTGGAAATGGCATGGCAAGCCGTTCCACAGGACTACATCCAGCATCTCTACGATCGTCTCCATGGGAGAATAGCAGCCTGCATTGCTGCGAAAGGTGGATATACACTGTACTAGTGCCGACATTGTGCATGCTCTGTTGCCTGTGTCTATGCGCCTGTGGTTCTGTCAGTGTGATCATGTGATGTATCTGACCCCAGGAATGTGTCAATAAAGTTTCCCCTTCCTGGGACAATGAATTCACGGTGTTCTTATTTCAATTTCCAGGAGTGTAGGAGGAAATTGGAATTGTTGTAAATATTGTTTGCTGTCTTCTATGAGATCTTGGCAACTATTTCAGAAAGTGATGGAGAATATACTCACCATAGTTCCCAGCCTGCAAGTCCACATTCTTGTCCAGCCCACTGACAGAAATGTTTCTATTCTCTATTTGCTTAGCGGGATCAGGACTATGATTAAAAATGAAGATTTTGAGTTGTAATTGATGAATATATTTGGTAATGTTTCACACGCACAACGTTGTAATATTCCTTATGTTCATACTGACAATAAAGCTCTCTATCCTAAAAAGGACTATGAGCAGTTCAGAGGTGATCTCTATTGTAAGTTCCTACTAAATTGTCTTTTGCTCTGACTAGTGATAATCAAAATAAATTGAGGTTAATTGAGGAAAACAACGTTTGATTAACAGTGTCGTGGTAGTTAAACATTCAACTTTTGGACGCAGTGAGAACCATAAACTGTAATTAAAAGAAATTTTAGGTTCTTAGGAGTGCGTAGCGTTGCAAGTGGTTCCGGGCGAACGTTTGTTTTAGGGTAGCTTGCTGCATGTAACTTCGGGGGCTGACATCTAGCGGGCTAACCGGGAGACACACTGCCTGCCGTGGGAAAGCTATTCAAGGTCTCTTACTGGACGCGTATATTCATGCCATTTATGAACCTAAATAAATGATATTAAATATTATCCAATCATTTTTAAAGTCGGTACACTACCTTTTGTAATTCAGGAGAAGATTGTATAAAAATTTCAACATTGTAACTATCATAGTTTCGGAGATAAAACACATTGCTAGAAAAGCCAAAAACCGACACTTAGGAAACCAAATTCAGTTGGGAAATATAATAGTTTATCTTTTGGTATAATTGGAAAACATAAACAGAACTCTCAGTGTACAGAATTAATTGTGATTTTCATACTATAACTTTAATTATTTTTCGTTTTCGTTATATAAGAATCAGACAAAATTATTATTTGTGTCTAATATTTTTGTGGGAATAAATGTGAGTAAATGGGAGTGTGTACATGAGACATTTGTCAGATTTAAATGCTGCATGATATATCGTCTTAAGTAACCTGTATGAGTTACATAAGCCTGTTGTGGGAAATTGATCCTAGGGAATTTACCCACTTTGTTGATGACGTATGTCTAGATGTGATTTCTATTGCAACAGAGCAGTCAGAAAGTCAGCTCGAGTAAAAACAGCATCTGAAGAATATTTCCAGAATCATCGCCTTTTTGTTATCGATTATTAAACATTACTTTGATATCTGTATGTCAGAATGACGTAAATGTGTCTGTGTATACGGATTGGTGTATGCGAGTTTTGGGGCAAGTATGATCATGAGCGAGCATTCTGATTGGCAGCGAGTATGGTCAACCAGTCAGAATTAAGACGGTTCCCTCTCGTTACCTGATAGTTATATTTGGAGTGAGGTTGCCAGAAGGTCGTCGCACGCTAGCTTTGAACGCCGAAGGTCATGTTACTGGTGCGAGTCAAAATAATGCGTAAAATGAAATATTTGGCTTCTCGCGTCCAGATTGCATGGCCATAATAGCAGTTGCATTTACGGACAGTTTTGTGAAGTTTGGAAGTTTTCGAATTGTTTTGTTGGAAAGATATTCGCGTGTGAAAATTTGGCCTTCATAGTATCCGCGTGGCATGTTTCAGTATTCAACCACTGAGCATGCATGAGCTGTGAACTGGGAGAAAATAGCCAATAGTTTAAATGTGGACTGAATAGTACCCTTTTTTTGGCCATCAAGGACAAAATAAACATTTTTCTGTGGAAATTTCGGACATTATTTTCCAGGAGCTAATCCATTTTCTTACTGCCTGATAAAACTGAATGACAGTTTTTCTACAGATCTTTCTTTCATTATTAGAGTTGTGCAGCCTCAGTAATTGTTGATATTAGGTGGTGCTTCTTATCTACGCTGCTTTTACGTCATGTTGTAAGTATCTACGTTGCCGAGTGAAGGGACATCGAGCAGACGCTTGTCTGAGGTAGGTGAATTTTAATGTGCAGCCTGCACAGAGAACAAAACCCCGCCCCGCCGCAAAGTGACCCAGCGATGCGAAGGTACCAAATTATCTTAGCGCGAAGTTAACAGTTGTTGAAGATGCTGGTGTTCGATATCAAATACACACCCCAATGCGGTCATGCACAGAGAATATCGACGAGTATCTGGGAGCATCTGAGAATGAGACTTTGATTTAGGGGTACAGCTGTGAGAGCCTGCTGGTCATTATTTCTCCAAGAGGAGCACCCTCACCGTGGAAGGAATAACAAACTGTAGCAGTTGGGTATCACTATTTGGTGTTGATGACTTCATTTGTTCTGATTTTCTTGTTTCATCACCTCGTGTAGGAGCCTAGCCACAACTGTAATATGGGCCAACTTCACCCTTCAGAGGTGCTGGCTTGCTTCTTTAGCTTCCTGAATAAGCGCCCTTTCATTTAAATACAACTTTTTGAGAACCGGTGTCTGTTACTTGCCTCCCTCTGTATGATATTGTTTTGCATAGTACTACAGGAACAATTTATCGCGCCCGATGATGTCGAGGAACATTGCAGTTAACAAGTCTGCAAATAACTTATAAACTTCTAGTTTTTTAAAAAAAATAGCAATTGTTTCGCAGTGGTGTATATCGGTGTCTAGACTTCAGTTGATAGGGCAAAAATTGTGTATTCACGTTCCTCCAAGATACGTTTATCTAAACACGACGGTAGCTACCGTATTATTGTGAAAGACGTGGAACCTAATATCAGTGATGTAGCTAATAGGTTTGTCAGTAACATTAAAGCATATGGCTTTCTCGGAACGGATTGAGGTTCAGTTGTAATGAAACACAATGTATGCAGTTTCAGACACGTCACTCGTGTAAAAGCGAATTTTTGTTGCCTGGAGGTGGTCAAACAGTCTATGAATTCGACCATTTTAAATTCCTAGCACTTAGGGTAGATGGAGCTACCTTGGAAGTACCACGTTCAAGGTCTTGTGCAGAAACTGAATACAGCGATATTCACTTCAAAGACAATCTCAACTGTATCTCACACTTAAACACGAATGCTTGCTCCCTTTTTATTACTTTCACACTATTATCTCATATAGTATCATATTTTCGGTGAAGTCTGTGCACTGAACAAGAAGATTCTCAGACCTGAAAATGGTGGGCTAATTAACTCCAGTTTTGGAGGACGAACTCCGCATAGGCCGTAGATCAGATTACTCAGATTGTAGCTCAGCCGTTCCTGTACATACATTCCATCCTGGGAGTTGTTGACAGTATTGACTCTTTCATGAGAAACTGCAACCTCCATTCCGTTAACACTAAATGAAAAAACGATGTGCCCTTGCGTAACACTTCCTTAATCAACTAATTAACGATATGCCCTTCCATAACACTCCCATTATCATTGTACGGAAAGGTGTGCACTATGCAGCAGTTCTCATTTTCACCAGGCTTCCAGCACAGCTAAAGACTGTGTGATTAAACCTCAAGTATTCATATAGAACTTGAAGATTTCCATGAGGCAAGGTCGTTTTATTCGGTACAGGAGATCCTCACAGTGGCTAAGAACTTTTCTATGTAGTGTGTTATTTGTTTCTATGCTCTCTCTTTTTCGTGTCTTATTAATTCCTTAATTCTTTGTTTATAAATTTTCTAATCATCATTCTGTAAGCTATGTACTAACTCATTCAATGGCCATTGGCTCACATAGTCCTATAGAACCTGATAAATAAATAAGCACGATAGTAGATAGATGTCTACTTATTCAGCTGTTCTTGAATATACTGAAAGATCTCTTCACTCCATTAGCATGTGACGCAATCTTTGCAAATCTGATAAATCTGACATGTAATGTACGTTTTACTTCCACGTATATATATATATATATATATATATATATATATATATATATATATATATATAATGTTCAACCTCTCTAAATAATGCACTGCTTTGTCATTAAATGTCATCTCATGCGTGTGTCTGCAAAATATTTCCTGTCGCTGCGTCTCTCTTTCCACCTCTGCCTCGTCAGAAATTTCATCTCATATGTGACCACACTACGTTAAAAACAAATATTTGCACATCCACTTCATCATCATCTACATTTAAGTCTACATACGTACTCCGCAAGTCATCATATGGCGCGTGGCAAAGAGTACTTTGCACGACTACTAGTCATTGCCTTTCCTGTTCCACTCGCAAACAGAGCGAGGGAAAAACGACTATATGATTCCAGCTCTAATTTCTCTTATCTTCGTGGTCTTTACGCGAAATGTACGTCGGTGGAATTAGAAAACTTCTCCAGACGACTGCAAATGCTGGTTTTCTGAATTTTCTCAATAGCGTTTCTCGGAAAGGACATCACCTTTCCTCCAGGGATACCCGTTTGACTTCCCAAAGGACCTCTGTGAACACTCGCACGCGTGTTGACCGAACCTACCGGTAACAAATCTAGCAGCCTACCTCTGACTTGCTCAAGAATGGATCGCACTGAAATGATCTATAGGCTGTCTCCTTTACACATTAACCACGCTTTTCTACAATTCTCCCAATAAACCGTATTCGACCACTGGCCTTCCCTACTACAATCCTTTCATGCTCCTTCCATCTCATACCGCTTTGCAACGTTACGCTCAGACAGGAACACGACTGTGTCAACGAGGACACTGCTAATGCTGTGTTTGAGCATTTCAGGACTGTTTTTCCTACTCCTTTGCATTAACTTACATTTCTATATTGTACATGGTAATGGGTAATAATGGTAAAAGATTATGTTGTATTCTGCTCCCATCATTTTAACTTAGCCTCAGGCAGTGGCGTGAACAGTTACGTTAACTACCCCGCAGTACTTGTGGCCGACTCACACGCTATTATGCTGATCTAGGGACACCACGACGGTATTGCTGAGCGAGAGACCCCAACTTTCTGCCACCAACCCGCTAATGCGAGGACCGGGTGCCGTGTGAAGTAAGCAAGAGGATCGACGAGGTAGCGGCCGAAGAGCGGGTCGCTCTCTTGCCTACTAGCTTCCTTAAGCCGTCGGCACACGCCCGACCGTGCTGTCGAATGTTAACGTTGAGCGTGCCAAGTTCAACGCGCTGCTGAACGCTCAGGAACGATGCGACTTGTGCATACGGTACGTGGGCCCCCAACGTGGAATATGCGATCGCAACGCACTCCAGCGGCAGTTGAGGGATGTTTCTAGTTCGTAAATCATAAGATAAACATTATTTCATCATTCCCACATTTTAGTACAACCCCAAGGTCAGCCTTACTTAATCACTCTTCCTACCCAGAATCTTTGCAACACGTGAATTACGAAGCGTAAAAGAATAAGGAGCAAAATATCTTTATACAAGTAGCGCAAGCTGTCTTGTTGATTAAGCCAATCGAACAAAGTCACCCCTCAAAAAAAGGTGAACTTATATTTACATAACATCAAATATTATAGTATATACTTATAGTAAACTAATAATAAATTATCAGAACCTAATAAAAACGCAAATGTTAGGAAATAAAACTTAGTAGTATCAAAAGGCGAACCACTGCCCCAACTAACAAACAATACAAGACAATGAGGCTACTCGTTACGCTAAACCAACATTAGACGCATAGCCAGCAATCATTGTATGTTACCCATTGCAGAAATCCTTATCGTAGATATGTTACAAATTAAAATTTAATTATAATAAATTGTACCAAGAATAATGCGTTTTGGGTGGATCTTCAGTGTGTCACTGCCTTTAAATAGCCTACTGTCATAATACGCAAGTTACAATAATTCTTTTGCCATGAATATGATGTTTCTCATTATTTTATTGGAACGAATCACACAGTCAACAACGGTTTTCCAGTGATTCTCAATTTGCTGGTACTCAGACACAGCATATATACATATAAGCTTGTAATGAATGCCAATATGGCACCTCACAATTGTGTACCGAAGGGAGACGGCGTGCGTGTGACGTAGGTGGCGTTGTGCCATCTCATTGGTCAACGCTCAGACGCACACTCAGAATATCTGACTTGCCAGATATTACTCTGCACGTTCGGAAAGACTCCCGAACGTGCTATTCCACGCTATGACGTCAGAAATTCGGCATGCTCAACGCTCAACGTTCGGATGTACGGTCCGTGTGCCAACGGCTTTAAAGCTGTCGAACGTCAACGTTGAGCGTGCTGAGTTCAACGTGCTGCTGAACGCTCAGGTTCAAAATGGTTCAAATGGCTCTGAGCACTATGGGACTCAACTGCTGAGGTCATTAGTCCCCTAGAACTTAGAACTAGTTAAACCTGACTAACCTAAGGACATCACAAACATCCATGCCCGAGGCAGGATTCGAACCTGCGACCGTAGCGGTCTTGCGGTTCCAGACTGCAGCGCCTTTAACCGCACGGCCACTTCGGCCGGCGAACGCTCAGGAACGATGTGACTTGTGCACATGGTATGTGGGCCCCAACGTGGTATATGCGATCGCGACGCACTCCAGCGGTGGTTGTGGGATGTTTCTATTAGTATATCACACTGTTTACTCAACTGGCGCGCGTAAAATTCTCACATTACCTCTATTAAAACGCACGTTTCCTCCATTGTCCATATCCTAGTAACGTTATTCTATATGTAATATACACAAAAACTTCAGTATCGATGTACACGTTTTTAAGACAAAAAGGAAAGTACCATGTCCAACCAATAAGGACACAGGCTTATAAAAGTTCCATTACAAACAGTGCGACACAAATTTGCAATAGGTCTCCACATAAGATAAACATTATTTTATCTTTCCCACATTTTAGTAAAACCCTTAGATCATTCTTACTTGATATCTGTTCCTATCCAGTAGCAGAATATTTAAAAGACGTGAATTACGAAAGTCAAAAGAAAAAGGAACAAAATATCTTTATACAAGTAGCGCAAGCTGTCTTGTAGATTAAGCCAATCGAACAAACTCACTCCTCAAAAGGTGAACTTATATTTATGTAACATCAAATATGTAGAACATACTTACATTAAACAACTAATAAAGCATCGAAACCTATTAAATATGCGAATGTTAGGGAAAAAAAACATTTAAGCTTCGCGAGACACAAACCATCATTCTACTACCAATCGGGTCATGGATCATTGACACTACTCACTACGCTAAAGTGACATTAATGCATCTACAGACAATTCTGACAAGTTACTACATGCTAAATGCTTTAATCATCGCTATGTTACTACCTGAAATTTAATTATAAGAAATTGTACCAAGAACAATGGATTTTTTGTGGATCCGTAGTGTGTCACTACCTTGAAATGACATACTCTCATAATACGCAAGTCAAAGTAATGCTTTTGCCACGAATAAGACGGTTATTATTTTATTGCACGAATCACAGTTAATCAAGGGGTTTTCAAGTGATTCTCAATTTTCTGGGGCTCAGAAACGGAATATATACGTATAAGCGTGAACGGAATGCCAATATGGCGCCTCACAGCTCTGAGCTGAAGGGAGATGGCGTGCTTGTGACGTAGGTGGCGTTGTGCCACCTGATTGGTCAACGCTCAGACACACGCTGAGAATATCTGACATGATAGATATTGCTCTGCATGTTCGGAAAGACTCCCGAACGTGCTGTTCTACGCTATGACATCAGAAACTCAGCACGCTGAACGCTCAGCGTTCGGATGCACAGTCCGTGTGCGACGGCTTAAGCCATCAGCACACGGACCATGCTGTCGAACGTTAACATTGAGCGTGCCAAGTTCAACATGCTGCTGAGCGCTCAGGAACGATGCGACTTGTGCATACGGTACGTGGGCCCCCAACGTGGAATATGCGATCGCAACGCACTCCAGCGGCAGTTGAGAGATGTTTCTAGTTCGTAAATCACACTGTTTACTCAATGGGTGCACGTAAAATTCCCACGTTAGCTCTATTAAAACGCACATTTCCTCAATCGTCCACGAAAAGGAAAGTATCATGTCCAATCAATAAGGGCACAGGCTTATAAAAGTTCCATTACCAACAGTGCATTACAAATTTGGAATACTTCTCCGCATGAGATAAACATTATATCATCATTCCCACATTTTAGTAAAACCCCAAGGTCAGTCTTACTTGATCACTGTTCCTACCCAGTAGCAGAATCTTTGAAACTTGTAAATTACAAGGCGTAAAAGAAAAAGGAGCAAAATATCTTTATACAAGTAGCGCAAGCTGTCCTGTAGAAAACTCACCTCTCAAAGACAGGTGAACTTATATTTACATAACATCAAATATTATATTATATATTTATATTAAACTAATAATAAAGTATCAGAACCTAATAAAAACGCGAATGTTAGGAAAAAAATTCTGGCAGTGTCACGACGTGAAACACCGCCCGAATAATCAACAATTTACAGGACGGAGACGCTACTCATTGCACTAAACCAACATCACGTCCCGCACAGTAAATCATATTATGTTACCCTGTGCTGAACACCTTAGTCGTAGATATGTTACTAATTGAAATTTAATTATAACAAATTGTACCAAGAACAATACGTTTTGGGTGGATCTTCAGTGTGTCACTGCCTTCAAATAGCCTACTCTCATAATACGCTAGTTGCAAAAATTCTTTTGCCACGAATATGATGTTTCTCATTATTTTATTGGAACGAATAACACAGTTAACAACGGCTTTTCCAGTGATTCTCAATTTGCTGGTACTCAGAAACGGCTTATATACATATAGGCTTGAAATTAATGCCAATGTGGCGCCTCACAACTCTGTACTGAAGGGAGACGGCGTGCTTGTGAGGTAGGTGGCGTTGTGCCATCTCATTGGTCAATGCTCAGACGCGCGCTCAGAATATCTGACATGCCAGATATTGCTCTGCACGTTCGGAAAGACTCCCGAGCGTGCTATTCCACGCTATGACGTCAGAAACTCGGCACGCTCAATGCTCAACGTTCGGATGCACGGTCAGTGTGCCGACGGCATTACCCTCTGGACGTGTCCACCAATTCTTCCTATTGATGGTGAAATGGTCGCTCCGTACCAGGTGCGGTTCATTACGCAGCTGTAGCCAGTTTTCGTGAATATTGTACCCCTTAGCGGAAGTTGTTTGGGGTAAAACCCATTTTTCTCCTGAATCCTGGCATTTCTCATTTTACGTGTAGGAAAAACACCCTGGATGCCCACCTGAGCAAACGTTAAAACCTGCGAAGATCCCAGCGAGGATCCCCCATACTCTACCACCCTGCGCCACTCACCTCGCCCTCACCTACCCCCTATAGCTCACTCACAAAGGGTCCTCACCTCACCCCCATAGCTCGCTCACGAACGGGTCTTCACCCCACCCCCTACAGCGTGTTCACAGCGGAAGACCGGAACCAGTACCTGCATTTGCAGTTTGGAGCCCGTGTGGTGTTGTAGTTCCCTTTATTTGCAGTAGTTGTTTTCGTTACATCTACATCTACATCTACATTTACACTCTGCAAGACACCCAACGGTGCGTAGCGGAGGGCACTTTACGTGTTACTGTCATTACCTCCCTTTCCTGTTCTAGTCGCGTATGATTCGCGGGAAGAACGACTGCCGGAAAGCCTCCGCGTGCGCTCGAATCTCTCTAATTTTACATTTGTGATCTCCTCGGGAGGTATAAGTAGGGGGAAGCAATATATTCGATACCTCATCCAGAAACGCACCCTCTCGAAACCTGGACAGCAAGCTACAGTGTGATGCAGAGCGCCTCTCTTGCAGTGTCTGCCATTTGAGTTTGCTAAACATCTCCATAACGCTTACCAAATAACCCTGTGATGAAACGCGCCACTCTTCTTTGGATCTTCTCTATCTCCTCCATCAACCCGACCTGGTATGGATCCTACTCTGATGAGCCATACTCAAGTACAGGTTGAACGAGGGTTTTGTAAGCCACCTCCTTTGATGATGGACTACAGTTTCTAAGGACTCTCCCAGTAAATCTGAACCTGGCACCAGCCATACCAACAATTAATTTTATACGATCAATCCACACTTAGTGCATTCCACACTTAGTGCAGAGTGCTCATGGTATTTTCGTTTTGTGCGTCACTTGTTTTTAAATCATTGTAGGTTCGTATGAGCAGTTGGCAGTGGGCTCGTGTGCATGGGCAGAGCTCAATTCGCGTATGAGCAGTACCTTCCTCCAACTTCTGGCTACTTGAAGCGTGGCTGTTTCCCGTATGAGCAGTAGCGGCAAGTAGCCAGATGCTACCCGGAAAAATTTTTCCGGCGCACCCAAGCTGCCAGTTTGACACATGCGCAGAACAAGCTGAATTATACAGAATGAGATTTTCACTCTGCAGTGGAGTGTGCGCTGATATGAAACTTACTGGCAGATTAAAACTGTGTGCCCAACCGAGACTCGAACTCAGGACCTTTGCCTTTCGCGGGCAAGTGCTCTACCAACTGAGCTACCGAAGCATGACTCACGCCCGGTACTCACAGCTTTACTTCTGCCAGTACCTCATCTCCTACCTTCCAAACTTTACAGAAGCTCTCCTGCGAACCTTGCACAACTAGCATTCCTGAAAGCAAGGATATTGCGGAGACATGGCTTAGCCACAGCCTGGGAGATATTTCCAGAATGAGATTTTCACTCTGCAGCGGAGTGTGAGCTGATATGAAACTTCCTGGCAGATTAAAACTGTAGCTTTAATGTGCCAGGAAGTTTCAAACTGAGTTATAGTGGGGAGGGGGGGGGGGGGGTCCTTCCTCACGTGACCCGTGTATATGATTCGTGTCTTCGTAATATTGCTGGTCTCTTCATTTACAGCTCCTAACCCAAATGAAATCAAAACAGATTTCTGGAGCCATCAAGTGAATTAATATACATTCTCATAACCATGAAAGACCAAAATAAGTTAGTAGTTTCAATTTCCTGATTTTTTATTATTTCCACATTATTAGCAATCAACCATTAATGTCTTAATGAAGCTACTTCTGTCTATTTTACAGAGAAATGTGCTTCTATTATTTTTTTTCCACTGAGGCAGTTAGTTTTCTGGGACGAATGACATTATACCATAATAAAGAACCAAACATGAGAATACAGTACTGGACCAAGAAAATTAGTATCACGAAAACCACATGAAAAGCTGAATATCATGTGCTTCATAGTGCATCTGGACATAGAAATGTGCAATTACAGCGGAATGAAGCATTTTAGTATGGTTTATGAAATTCCAATGCTGCTGGAGTAGTCTCTGATGTCCTGTTCCTTTTATGACACTGAAAGATCTCTTAATGCTATATACGTGTGAACATACGTAAACATTTACTTGAAGCTGACTGAGTAGGCTAATTTGGTCAGTAGCTTTGAACTAAATATTTTGTTTCAAATATGACAACTGTAGCAGAATTTTACAAATGTGCCTTCTGTGAAAGTGTTTTTCGACCATAAGGCACTAGTCTAGTAATTTCTCTAGACCTGAAGTTATTTCTTAATTTGTGTTTACGTCTTAAACTTATAGAATGCCATTCTATGCTAAATTGTAGACTGGTAGCATACCATGTTTTACCGTTTTAACTCCCCAAATGGCTTTATTCTAGAGTAGAATATAAACTGTCAGTTGTACGGTTTCTTTGCCTCACAGACAACCTTGTTAATTTTTTACACATTTTGAAATAGTCATGCAATTTGTTGTCCTTTATTCCGGTGTAAGCTACACAAGAAACTGTTTCATACCTTTTTTTTGCAAGAAATTTGTATTCCACAGTACTAGCTTTTTGCAGTGCTGCGTAGATGTAAACCTGTTGGAAATGTTACATAACAATATTGCTGAGTACGAATTAGAAAAAAATAAAAATCTGTCAAAGTCACCCCATAGCAAAATGTAATGGTACTTTGAGCTGTGGAGTCTAATTTTGAAATCATATTTTGCCAAGAACTGCTTCCTTATTTGCATCCTTTATCTGGGTGGGATATGATACAATTACTATAAGCTCTCAACATAGAGCGGGGCTACACATGGTCACGTGATGTCCCACCACGCCCGAAATTCCAACAGAAAAGGGACGAAAAGTATGAGCAGAGCAAGCACCAAATATGGGCTACCTAAGTCATCGAAGATGCGCATGCGCAGTATAGCCTGTTGTAGGCCGCTGTCTGGTAACTGAACTGCTCAAAAGAACTGTGAGTGCGGAGGGCGCGTAGTATTTTCGTGCTTTCTTCGTTCGCAGTGGTTCCTTTGTGAGTGCGTGGTACTTTAGTTTTTTGCGTCTTTTTTCTTTCTACTGATTGAATCCACAGTGTTGCGTTTGTGCTGCAAAAATGAGTGCTTTTAAATGCGAAGTGTGTGGGAACGAGTATAATTACAGAAAGAATCTCAGTCAGCATGTTTGGAAAAAACCATTAACAGACGCTTGCTGTTGCCGCTGAAGCGCCTGTAGCTTCTTATCAGTGCTACGTGTGAGACAAAATTTTTTCTCTTAAAAGTAATTTGTATCGCCACCAACGAAATATTCATGGTTTTGCAGGAAGTGTACATCGTGCCCATTTGAAAGTAGTTCAAAACGGAGTTGGATAGATCATTTACAAACTGCTCATAAGATTCAAGTTAATTCCGAAGATTTGCAGTTCTCAAATGAAGATGAGTTTTTACAGTGGAATGAAGACACTGAACGCACGACACATTCAAAGTTTATTAAAACGCATGGGTCTACTAGCTCTACACCTTATTATGGTTGCCATCGGTCAGATAACTTTATCTCCAACGGTAAACGCACAAGACATCTTAAATTGACAGGCAGCAACAAAATGAATGGAAAGTGCCCTGCATAGATGAAAGTAACTGTACGCAAAGGTGGAACATACAAAGAACATTTTGTGCCATCCCACGCTGGTCACAAAGAAGATTTGAGGCACCTGCCGCTGAGTCAAAAAGAGCGGGAAACCTTAGCAACAGATACTGCAATGGAACTTCCGTATGACAAAGTTCTAGATAACGTATGGACAAGTTTGCAGGATTCAGAGTTGCAAAGAATCCATTTGTCTACCAAGTAAGACTTACATAACATTGCAGCAAGCTATAACCTCTCCTATACGTCGGTCAATCATCAAAATGATGCAATCGGTGTCGAAGCTTGGGTAAAAGAAATAAACGAAAGTGAGAATCCGTGTGTGTTATTCTATAAACCACAAGACTCGACTAGTGAACATCAAGAACTGAAGAGTGAAGATTTCGTATTGTTGATAATGAACAGAGCACAACGCGAAATGTTATCAAAATATGGAGAAGACTGTATCTGTATTGATGGAACCCATGGGCTTAACGGGTACGATTTCGAAGTGACCACTCTCTTAGTACTGGATGATCTCAGGCAATGATTCCCATGTGCTTTTCTAATGTGTGACAGGAATAATGTCGATGTTTTAAGTATATTTTTACAGTACGTAAAATCACAGGTTGGACCAATTTACACCAATGTATTCATGTCTGATTTGGCAGAGTCATACAGTAATGCATGGAACAGGACAATGGGTGCTCCTAAGATTAGACTCTATTGTACCTGGCATGTGGACAGAGCATGGAAAACTAATATCAAGCGGAAAATTGCAGATCTGGATAAAAGAAATCAGGCGTACCGGGTCATTAAATCAGTGTCAATGTTGAGAAATGTAAGTATGTTTCAGGAATCACTGCAAAAAGCACTGCAGAAGCTCAGGAGTGACCCTGACACATCAGAATTTGCTTCATACTTCAAGACGCACTATGAGGGAAATGTGGAGTGTTGGGCCTACTGTCACAGAATGTATGCTGGTCTCAATACCAACACGAATGTGGAGAGTATGCATAGGACGTTAAAGGAGATACATGGTAATGCATGGCAGATAAAACCACTGGACAAAGGCATATCTACACTAATGTCCCTAGTTACAGCCAAGATGTTTGACTGGCTTATAGCAAATGTAAAAGGGAAGATTACAAGCAAAGTTCAAGACATTTGTAATAATCACAAAACTAGTTTGTTAATGGACAAGGACCTCATCACTGAGGTAGATGGTGGTTCGGAAGCACCATCCACATCATCTTCAGAGGTGTACATTGTTAAAGATAACACAGACATCTGTGAGCATGAATCAAAATGTAGTGATTGCAATGTGTGCATACATACGTATTACTGTACATGTATGGATTACTATATTAGATTCAATATATGTAAGCACGTTCACCCTGTTTTCCATGACAGTGTCTGTGAAAATCCCTTGCAAAGTCCAGAGGTACTGGGTACTGATGATGATGTTGAAGCCACCAGTGAGAGAGAAGCAATATTAGCCGAAGTAATCACAATATCTGTTTCAAAAACACTGAAATCATTGTTAGAAGGGAGGCAGAAGCTTATTTCAGTGTTTTCCAATATTCTCAGCTGAATGATAAAGGCTGCACTGTAGTTAGCCAAAAAACTGTTATCCTTAAAGGCAAATGTAGGAGCTGTTCGAGCCCAAAACGATTATTTCAGACAAACAGATAAGGGCCACAAAAGAAAACTTATGCCACAGAGGAGGCTGTTTCCTACCAAGAAGAAAACAGCATGTAATATTTCTCTGGCTGTTCCAAATGCTGAAGAAAGCTGTGAAATAGTAAAATCACTTCTGAATGAGGGTATGTATCAGTTTTCAACTTATTGAGTAGTTATGTTCACATGTTGAACCTTGGTAGAGTAAAATGTAAGTCATGGTTAATATACGAATTTATGTTCAGTACCAGTAAGTTTTGTGTGAATTTATATATGTATATTGATACCTTTCTATTCTATTTTACTGTCTGCAATATATTATAAAATTTATTTACAGGCCTGGACATTGTTGCTGTGCAGCATGATTATGCCATACCAAATGTGCAACAGAGCACAACAGGTAACACTTCAACGGAGCCATTATTCCGAATGTGTCTCATGCTGCTCTAATGTTCTCATATCAACTAAAGATGGCAGATTAAGTAATATTTACAATGTTGCCGTTCAGTAGCAATGTAGTGTGTTTGGATTCGGATTTAAAAGTTACTGGCAGTAGAGTATATGCTACCTTTTAGACCTTTCAATTTTGTCAGAATAATAACACAAAAATTATTTGCAGGGCTTGACACCCACAATGAGGTCCATGTTGTGGTACAACCACACACTGTCATGGCAGTCAGCTGTTCATCATGGTGCATCAGATGTGTGTAAAATAAATCTAATGGAGATTACATAATCTGAGTATAATGAAATCTGAAGTTATATATGTGTACTGATACCTTTATATTCTATTTTACTATGTCTGCACTACGATATAAAATTTATTTACGGGATTGGACATGAACCACATTGTTGCTGTGCAGTATGGTTACACCATATCAAATGTGCCTCACAGCACAGGTAACACCTGATGGGATCCATGATATCAAATGTCTGTGGTACTGCTCCAATGACCTTATATTCATCATCAATTACAGATTATGTTATAGTTAGAATGTTGCTATCAGGTAGCAGTGTAGTGTGGCTATATTCTGATTTAAAGTTTTCTTACAGTCCAGATTACACCCCCTCAACAGCAGAATGGGAGACGGTCTCAGTTTGCAATATGTGCAACACGAGGAAAAAGAAACTCCATCCCTTGAAGCTGAGTGAGCAGCACATCAGGTATTTAACATATTGTGTGTGTGTGTGTGTTTTTTTTAATTAAGTAATCCTATTTGTTAAAGTAATAGTGTTTCATCTGATGACTGCCTGTCTAATATGTGAAGATACCCTAATGCAAACTTTCTAATTTACTCACATTAGGCCTACACAGTTTCTAAAGTGGTAGTTGTGGAGCTGGCAGAATAGTAGTTGTAATTATATTCGTTCTAAACTGTAGAACTTCAATGCAGTGTTTGCTTGCAGTCTGGATTATGCCATCTCAGGGACCAGTAAGGGAGCTCCCAAACATTTGGAGCTTGGCACTGATGTCAAGTCAGGCCCCTTAGGCTGCCTCAAGAGCAGAGGACCTGAGATCCCCAACATCTAGAGTTCAGAAGATCAGGATCCACTCAGCCCTACCTGGCCGCCAGAAGGAGAGTGGAAAGAACCTTGGAATTCCATCACTTCAGAGGAGGCGATCCGGGTCCATTCAGCTTCATCAAGATTAGTGAATGGCAAGTCAGGTATGTAATGGTATTGCAGTTAATAGGGCACAATATAAAGATGTTTTGATACTGGTTTTCAGTACAGTATGTCATCAACTGTTATGTAAATTGTTGTTATTTGAAAGCAATGTGACATATCTGAATTCTGATTAAATGCTTACTTACAGTCCGGACTATGCCATCTTGAGGACTAATGAGGGAAGTCCCAAGCATTTGGAGCTCGGCACTGATGACGAGTCAGGCCCCTCAGACTGTCTCAAGAGTGGAGGACTTTATATCCCAAACATCTGGACTTCAGGAGGTCAGGGTTGTGATCCACTCAGCCTCATCAGGCCTAGTGAATGGCAAGTCAGGTGTGTAACGGTATTTCAGTTAATACGCCACAATATAAGTATTTTTTGATACTGGCTTTCAACCCAGTATAACATTAATCATTATTCGCACTTTTGTTATTTGATAGCAAAATGGCATGCCTGAATTCTAATTATATCTTTATTTACAGTCCAGAGCGTGATGCTCTGAAAGCAGATGGGAAGGACTTGAGATGTCTCCACCATTTGGAGTTCAGGATAGCATTCCACCCTGTCCTCTACAGCTGCCTCAGGATCAGATTTGAGAGGAACTGCTATATCTGATCCCAGAACTAAAGGCCACTCAGCATCTTCAGGATGACTCGAGTGTGTGGAGGTCAAGGCATCTATAATAAGTAGAATTAGAGACTGAAATGCTGTTGGCATGGCCGGGTCACCACAGTAACGCTTGAAGTAAGTAACAATAATTAATGTAGTAATACGCCAGATGACAGTGCTTTTATCAAATTCCTGTAATTTCCTCTATAAAACACAAAAAGTCATAACAAGTAAACATATGTTAAACTGATACATTCCACATAATTATAGCATCATATTCATGATCTGTGGAACAAATATTAATATAATATCTAATCTGATCTGATGTGAATTTTATTTTCAGGTCCTGTCATCAAGAACTGGATTTCTACGTCATCGGTAACACCCAGAGAAATACTACATGCTGTTTTCTTCTTGGTAGAAAACAGCCTCCTCTGTGGCATAAGCTTTCTTTTATGGCCCTTATCTGTTTGTCTGAAATAACCGTTTTGGGCTCGAACAGCTCTCACATTTGCCTTTAAGGATAACACAGTTTTTTAGCTAACTGTAGTTCAGCCTCTATCATTCAGCTGAGAATATTGGAAAACACTGAAATAAGCTTCTGCCTCCCTTCTAACAATGATTTCAGTGTTTTTGAAACAGATATTGTAATTACTTCGGCTAATATTGCTTCTCTCTCACTGGTGGCTTCAACATCATCGTCAGTACCCAGTACCTCTGGACTTTGCAAGGGATTTTCACAGACACTGTCATGGCAAACAGGGTGAACGTGCTTACATATATTGAATCTAATACAGTAATCCATACATGTACAGTAATACTTACGTATGCACACATTGCAATCACTACATTTTAATTTGTGCTCACAGACGTCTCTGTTATCTTTAACAATGTACACCTCTGAATATGATGTGGATGGCGCTTCCCAACCACCATCTACCTCAGTGATGAGGTCCTTGTCCATTAACAAACTAGTTTTGTGATTATTACAAATGTCTTGAACTTTGCTTGTAATCTTCCCTTTTACATTTGCTATAAGCCAGTCAAACATCTTGGCTGTAACTAGGGACATTAGTGTAGATATGCCTTTGTCCAGTGGTTTTATCTGCCATGCATTACCATGTATCTCCTTTAACGTCCTATGCATACTCTCCACATTCGTGTTGGTATTGAGACCAGCATACATTCTGTGACAGTAGGCCCAACACTCCACATTTCCCTCATAGTGCGTCTTGAAGTATGAAGCAAATTCTGATGTGTCAGGGTCACTCCTGAGCTTCTGCAGTGCTTTTTGCAGTGATTCCTGAAACATACTTACATTTCTCAACATTGACACTGATTTAATGACCCGGTACGCCTGATTTCTTTTATCCAGATCTGCAATTTTCCGCTTGATATTAGTTTTCCATGCTCTGTCCACATGCCAGGTACAATAGAGTCTAATCTTAGGAGCACCCATTGTCCTGTTCCATGCATTACCGTATGACTCTGCCAAATCAGACATGAATACATTGGTGTAAATTGGTCCAACCTGTGATTTTACGTACTGTAAAAATATACTTAAAACATCGACATTATTCCTGTTACACATTAGAAAAGCACATGGGAATCATGGCCTGAGATCATCCAGTACTAAGAGAGTGGTCACTTCGAAATCGTACCCGTTAAGCCCATGGGTTCCATCAATACAGATACAGTCTTCTCCATATTTTGATAACATTTCGCGTTGTGCTCTGTTCATTATCACCAATATGAAATCTTCACTCCTCAGTTCTTGATGTTCACTAGTCGAGTCTTGTGGTTTATAGAATAACACACACGGATTCTCACTTTCGTTTATTTCTTTTACCCAAGCTTCGACACCGATTGCATCATTTTGATGTATGGCCGACTTGTAGGAGAGGTTATAGCTTGCTGCAATGTTATGTAAGTCTTACTTGGTAGACAAATGGATTCTTTGCAACTCGGAGTCCTGCAAACTTGTCCATACTTTATCTAGAACTTTGTCATACGGAAGTTCCATTGCAATATCTGTTGCTAAGGTTTCCCGCTCTTTTTGACTCAGCGGCAGGTGCCTCAAATCTTCTTTGTGACCAGCGTGGGATGGCACAAAATGTACTTTGTATGTTCCACCTTTGCGTACAGTTACTTTCATCTATGCAGGGCACTTTCCATTCATTTTGTTGCTGCCTGTCAATTTAAGATGTCTTGTGCCTTTACCGTTGGAGATAAAGTTATCTGACCGATGGCAACCATAATAAGGTGTAGAGCTAGTAGACCCATGCGTTTTAATAAATTTTGAATGTGTCGTGCGTTCAGTGTCTTCATTCCACTGTAAAAACTCATCTTCATTTGAGAACTGCAAATCTTCGGAATTAACTTGAATCTTATGAGCAGTTTGTAAATGATCTATCCAACTCCGTTTTGAACTACTTTCAAATGGGCACGATGTACACTTCCTGCAAAACCATGAATATTTCATTGGTGGCGATACAAATTACTTTTAAGAGAAAAAATTTTGTCTCACACGTAGCACTGATAAGAAGTTACAGGCGCTTCAGCGGCAACAGCAAGCGTCTGTTAATGGTTTTTTCCAAACATGCTGACTGAGATTCTTTCTGTAATTATACTCGTTCCCACACACTTCGCATTTAAAAGCACTCATTTTTGCAGCACAAACGCAACACTGTGGATTCAATCAATAGAAAGAAAAAAGACGCAAAAACCTAAAGTACCACGCACTCACAAAGGAACCACTGCGAATGAAAGCACGAAAATACTACGCGCCCTCCGCACTCACAGTTCTTTTGAGCAGTTCAGTTACCAGACAGCGGCCTACAACAGGCTATACTGCGCATGCGCATCTTCGATGACTTAGGCAGCCCATATTTGGTGCTTGCTCTGCTCATACTTCCTGCAAAACCATGAATATTTCGTTGGTGGCGATACAAATTACTTTTAAGAGAAAAATTTTTGTCTCACACTTAGCACTGATAAGAAGCTACAGGCACTTTAGTGGCAACAGCAAGCTCCTCTTGATGGTTTTTTGCAAACATGCTGACTGAGATTCTTTCTGTAATTATACTCGTTCCCACACACTTTGCATTTAAAAGCACTCGTTTGACTTACCACCATTAATTGCTGGTTTAATTCAAATACATGGAGAAAATAATTGTAGACATGTGTGTAAGTGGTACTCTGAGATGAACAGATGGGAATTTGTGTCTGCCTTTCTGACAACTTCAACTCAAATGATGGTAACATCATCATTGTGCAAGATTTCTTGTAGCGTAATTCGCACAATGAATGTGTCCTCTGAAACATTTTGATGTAATATAACACAGCTTTTTGAAATATTTTGGTATTTGCCCTATCACTGCAGAAGTTGTGTTCTAATGCATGACTATTGACATAAACATAAGAACGTCCCAATTGGACACTGCTGATAGATTCTCGTGATGTTTTCCGTATGCTTACTATTGCTCTTGTAACCTACACAAGCATGTTTTTAAATGTTTGAAAAAAAAATCAAAATTGCTGGAGATGAAGAAAAGTAGGTACTTTCAACTCTTTAAGATTTATGTCTGTTATTTATAGTAATGTAAGACTGTTCATTCATTGTCATCATGGTTGAAGCAGGATTTTTTAAGTGTCCAAGGTAATTATATTTTTTGTATGTCCACTTGTAATACGTTTCTGTAATGCTTTATTATTCATGGCATTTCATTTTGTACTAATATATCTGCAATTAAATGATTGGTTGTATATTGTCAGAGCACTCAGTAAACTTTTATTTTATACAAGGTACAATGTATGTATCATGTTATAATTTCATTGTACTGTTGGTACTGTATGTATGGAATTATTTAATAAAGTTCTAAATTGTGCAACTTTTAAATGTTAATATGGTGTACTATCCAAATAAACAATTGAAATTGTGGCATGTAGTATAGCACAGATTGTGTATTCAAATATAGTTATCTGAATATTCAAATATAGTTTGCTACATCATTTGTATGACCAGTGGGAGAATTTTCACATTTGCAAAGTGAAAGGAATTCATTTGTGACCTTTCAAATTTATTTAATGAATAACTGTTGACATTACTGCACTCTCAAAGATAATGGTATCCTCTTGGAACATCAGATTTTGAGTCCCTGGCTAAATGTATCTTGTTCCCCACATTTGGTTTACTCTGTTGTTAGTAATTTGTAGAAAGTTAATGATTCAACAAAATTATATCACTGAACAATTTTAATTTTCATTATTGCATTGCATGTCCTACATAATTAAATGCTATTCACTGTGCTGTGGTGTCAATAAAATCTAGCCATCCTAAATATGTTATGTAACGTAAATGTGTTATGTAACATAAATGTACTGAAGGTGAAAAGAAACTGAGCCTCTGAAGCAAACATCACAGGTGGTTTACAATTTTATCCCCAACACCTCACTCCATATCTCTCTACATTTAACAGAAAATCAGGCCCTAGGCTGTGAGTAAGAATTCTTCACTATCATATCAATCAATAAAGGTCTTCCTGGAAGGTCTTGGAGAGAGCCACTGGTTTGTTTGGAAAGAATAAAGGTCTTCCTGGAAGGTCTTGGAGAGAGCCACTGGTTTGTTTGGAAAGATATGGAAAGAAGTAGTAGATTATAAAAGTTTGATGACTGGCTCAACTGGCAAGAGAGCTACTCTACAAAAACTGGTGTGGTATCTGGATTCAGATTCAGGCTGGTTCAGAAATTTCATGTTTCATTAATAAGACACCATTACTCTCATTATCTTCCAGTTCCTTGGAATATATTTCTGATCAGTTTCTTGGTTTTTTCAATGAAATCAAAGTGCTGCCACCATGTGCCACAGCAGTGCTGCTTGCTTGAGTTGAGAACTGGTAACACCTAATATCATGCCAAACACATGCCGTATTGAAAAATTTGGATATTTTAATAACATGGGACATTGAACCAGAATGGAGTCTGGTCCCTTTTTTCTCGCCAGGGTATATCACCTGTACAAGAATCTTTTCTATGTTCTGTGTGTTTACTCATATTGCTGGGGTTCTTGTTGTGATCTCTATGTCCAATAGCCAAGATGGTGACTGCATAAAGATGCAATTAATGAAACTTGTACTTCTGTGCAGAACACTTTTAAAATAAAAATAATAGGTCTCACACTACAGATAATTGATAATATTTGAAGTCTCATGGTGATATGCAAAACTGGATGATTGACTGATCTGGCCTTGTAATACTAATCAAAACGGCCTTGCTGTGCTGGTACTCCAAACAGCTGAAAGCAAGAGGAAACTACAGCCGTAATTTTTCCCGAGGGCAGCAGCTTTACTGTATGATTAAATGATGATGGCGTCCTCTTGGGTAAAATATTCCGGAGGTAAAATAGTCCTCCATTCGGATCTCCGGGCGGGTTCTACTCAGGAGGTCATCGTTATCAGGAGAAAGAAAACTGGTGTTCTAAGGATCGGAGCGTGGGTTGTCAGATCCCTTAATCGGGCAGGTAGGTTAGAAAGTTTAAAAAGGGAAATGGATAGGTTAAAGTTAGATTCAGTGGGAATTAGTGAAGTTCGGTGGCAGGAGCAATAAGACTTTTGGTCAGGTGAATACAGGGTTACAAACACAAAATCAAATAAGGGTAATGCAGGAGTAGGTTTAATAATGAATAAAAAAATAGGAGTGCGGGTAAGCTACTACAAACAGCATAGTGAACGCATTATTGTGGCCAAGATAGACACGAAGCCCACGCCTACTAAAGTAGTACAAATTTATATGCCAACTAGCTCTGCAGATGATGAAGAAATTGATGAAATGTATGATGAGATAAAAGGAATTATTCAGGTAGTGAAGGGAGACAAAAATTTAATAGCCATGGGTGACTGGAATTTGACAGTAGGAAAAGGAAGAGAAGGAAACATAGTAGGTGAATATGGATTGGGGCTAAGAAATGAAAGAGGAAGCCGCCTGGTAGAATTTTGCACAGAGCAAAACTTAATCATAGCTAACACTTGCTTCAAGAATCATGAAAGAAGGTTGTATACATGGAAGAACCCTGGAGATACTAAAAGGTTTCAGATAGATTATATAATGGTAAGACAGAGATTTAGGAACCAGGTTTTAAATTGTAAGACATTTCCAGGGGCAGATATGGACTCTGACCACAATCTACTGATTATGAACTGTAGATTAAAACTGAAGAAACTGCAAAAAGGTATGAATTTAAGGAGATGGGACTTGGATAAACCGAAAGAACCAGAGGTTGTACAGAGTTTCAGGGAGAGCATAAGGGAACAATTGACAGGAATGGGGGTAAGAAATACAGTAGAAGAAGAATGGGTAGCTTTGAGGAATGAAATAGTGAAGGCAGCAGAGGATCAAGTAGGTATAGAGACGAGGGCCAGTAGAAATCCTTGTGTAACAGAAGAGATATTTAATTTAATTGATGAAAGGAGAAAATACAAAAATGCAGTAAGTGAAGCAGGCAAAATGGAATACAAACGTCTCAAAAATGAGATCAACAGGAAGTGCAGAATGGCTAAGCAGGGATGGCTAGAGGACAAATGTAAGGATGTAGAGGCTTATCTCAAGAGGGGTAAGATAGATACTGCCTACAGGAAAATTAAAGAGATCTTTGGAGAAAAGAGAACCACTTGCATGAATATCAAGAGCTCAGACGGAAACCCAGTTCTAAGCAAAGAAGGGAAAGCAGATAGGTGGAGGGAGTATATAGAGGGTCTGTACAGGGGCGATGTTCTTGAGGACAATATCATGGAAATGGAAGAGGACGTAGATGAAGATGAAATGGGAGATACGACACTGTGTGAAGAGTTTGACAGAGCACTGAAAGACCTGAGTCGAAACAAGGCCCTGGGAGTAGACAACATTCCATTAGAACTACAGACAGCCTTGGGAGATCCAGTACTGACAAGAAACTACCATCTGGTGAGCAAGATGTATGAGACAGGCGAAATTCCCTCAGACTTCAAGAAGAATATAATAATCCCAATCCCAAAGAAAGAAGGTGTTGACAGATGTGGAAATTACCGAACTATCAGTGTAATAAGTCACAGCTGCAAAATACTAACGCGAATTCTTTAGAGACGAATAAAAAAACTGGTAGAAGCCGACCTTGGGGAAGATCAGTTGGGATTCCATAGAGATGTTGGAACACGTGAGGCAATACTGACCCTATGACTTATCTTAGAAGAAAGATTAAGGAAAGGCAAACCTACGTTTCTAGCATTTGTAGACTTAGAGAAAGCTTTTGACAATGTTGACTGGAGTACTCTCTTTCAAATTCTGAAGGTGGCAGGGGTAAAACACAGGGAGCGAAAGACTATTTACAATTTGTACAGAAACCAGATGGCAGTTATAAAGAGTCAAGGGACATGAAAGGGAAGCAGTGGTTGGGAAGGGAGTGAGACAGGGTTGTAGCCTGTCCCTGATGCTATTTAATCTGTATATTGAGCAAGCAGTAAAGGAAACAAAAGAAAAGTTCGGAGTAGGTATTAAAATCCGTGGAGAAGAAATAAAAACTTTGAGGTTCGCCGATGACATTGTAATTCTGTCAGAAACAGCAAAGGACTTGGAAGAGCAGTTGAACGGAATGGGCAGTGTCTTGAAAGAGGGGTATAAGATGAATATCAACAAAAGCAAAACGAGGATAATGGAATGTAGTCGAATTAACTCGGGTGATGCTGAGGGAATTAGATTAGGAAATGAGACACTTAAAGTAGTAAAGGAGTTTTGCTATTTAGGGAGCAAAATAACTGATGATGGTTGAAGTAGAGAGGATATAAAATGTAGACTGGCAATGGCAAGGAAAGCATTTTTGAAGAAGAGAAATTTGTTAACATTGAGTATTGATTTAAGTGTTAGGAAGTCGTTTCTGAAAGTATTTGTATGGAGTGTAGCCATGTATGGAAGTGAAACGTGGACGATAAATAGTTTAGACAAGAAGAGAATAGAAGCTTTCGAGATGTGGTGCTACAGAAGACTGCTGAAGATTATATGGGTAGATCACATAACTAATGAGGAGGTATTGAATAGAATTGGGGAGAAGAGGAGTTTGTGGCACAACTTGACTAGAAGAAGGGATCGGTTGGTAGGACATGTTCTGAGGCATCAAGGGATCACCAATTTAGTACTGGAGGGCAGCGTGGAGGGTAAAAATCATAGAGGGAGACCAAGAGATGAATACACTAAGCAGATCCAGAAGGATGTAGGCTGCAGTAGGTACTGGGAGATGAAGAAGCTTGCACAGGACAGAGTAGCATGGAGAGCTGCATCAAACCAGCCTCAGGACTGAAGACCACAACAACAACAACATCAACAACATCATTCTACATCATTACAAAATGTCATATTTGTAATCTATGGAACAAGTTTTTATGTATGTAAGTATAATAGAGATGGTATAGTAATACTATTTTACAAAATAAAACAGTAATATGTAATACTTATGTATGGTTAGTTTTCACCCACCCCAACACGTGGTTGGGGGTTTTGGATAAAAAAAAAAGTTCAGAGAAACGGAATTTAAACAACAACATTGAGTCATTAGATAAACTCTTGTTAAAAAGGGGAAAACAATTAAAAATATAACAGAATGATTTTGATGCTTAGTAAATGTGAAATATATTTGGCCAACCCCAGCCACCCTCTGAACACACCAAAATCTCCCATGAAAGAAAATGACAGAGGGTCTGTAAGACAAACTTAATGAGATAATCAGACACAAACAAGAGTAGTGTCACTGAGTAATCACCAGACTAATGTGGATTATCCACCATCTTTAGAAAAACACTAAAACAATTCTGTTAATCATTTTAAAAGTTCTAAAACAAAAATCAAAATGTAGTAACAAATATTTGCAAAAGTTGACCTGTTGAAGGAACTCATAAATTCTACTTAATCTCTCTAATTATTTTCCTCACATGAGTGTGTGCATAGACAGCCTACTGCTCCTGGTTACGGAATGGCAGATATCATTCCTCCAAGTCAGTAAACGTTTCCATGCTAATCCAAGTTCGTGGGGATGAATGTGTGAGTAGCTTTGTGGAACATGGAAACAATGAAATGCTTTCATAATGCTGAAAGACAGCCATCTGGCTGGCTACTGCCCAGTTAGCCTTTTGGGCATTCTTCTGTCAGGTCTACTTTATCTGATGTATGGGTTCAGTTGGGGAAGTAGTCACATACACAAAGGTTGTTAGCCACTTCCTAATGTGCAGTTTCTGTCAGGATGAGCAAGCAGGGTGAGAATAGATCTATGGTAGTAGTGCTGAAGCAGGTAGCATACATTGCATACGATAGAATGATATCTTCAGTCTGTGTGAAACCCTCATTTTCTCAAACCCTCAGCCAGGTGCCACTCCACTCAAACTACGCTGTATGCATAAAAATCTTCTAGCAGGAGAATTATCTGTGAGAACTGAGCAATAACCTCTTAGAGGATCTCACTGTCAAGGATCATGTGGTGGAAGACACTGTGACATTAAATAGGCATGAACCATGACAGCAATTGCCTATGCTGATGTGATTAAGGGTGCAGTAAAGGCTGATACGTGTCATTGACAAAAACAGCCAGCCCACATTTTGCTCTGTAATTGGTAATGTTTTCTCTTCAGTGGAGGCTATTGTCTCCCATCACAGGAGTGTCAATAGGTTCAAAAATGTTTCTTGCAAACAGAGACACAATGGTCTTTCCAGCACTATGAGCTTCATTTCCTCTATGTGAATGCTGTAACCCATTACATGGGTGCAATTTTATCTACTTTGTTTCTTCTACCCTCCTATTGTGACAGTGGGCAACTGATCAGTGGGGTAGGACAAGCAGGACTTGCAGACACAGATGTGGAAGCATCAGTGTTGTGTGGTTTGAGGAGTATTTGGCTTTTGGGTAGCAAGCCTACCACTAGAATTTGACATTGAAACATTTTCTTCCATAGTCTTCCAGTTGCCATGACCACTACTCTTATGTCCTTATGGCAAGATCACCTGCAGGTGCAGGATTTTGATCGTTTTTTGTGAGTTGACTAGTGCATATGTTTCTGTTGATGATGTAGGCAGTGGGGAGCTGGCATGGTAATTACGATGATAAATAATCACTCTCACTCTCAGCACTTGCTACGAATACTTTTATTCTCGGAGCATATACACAATGGATGTAGCATAGACCGCGAACTAAAAAGAATTGATCTGGCAAAGATACAGTTCCTCTCGCTGCAGTATAGGGCAGCAATAATATTGGGGGGTAGAGTCAGTGGTTCTACATCCCCACACTGTCTTCACTGCTGTAACAGCACAGGCCACAAATGCTGTGATTTGGTGGACTACAATTACTCTCTGAGTCCATTGAATGTGATTACTTTCATTATTTTTACTTATTACATTCTTTCTCTGCTTGGAAAATAGGGTAATCATTTCTCCAATCTGAGAGTTATCTGAAGTAGTCAATGTACACCAATGGGGTACATGCTGCCTGCTTCATGTGTGCCTCAACATATTTGCTGTAAGATGTCTTACCCTTGTAGGTCATTACCATAACATCCAACTAGTGATATTTAAAACATCACATGGTACTGGTGATGAATGCCCTAACCACTGGACACATTACTACCTGTGTTTACATATTGTGGTAAGTAGGAATGCTAAATCATAATAAATGTAACAGTTTTTCCAGGTCTTTATTGTTCCTACTAGTGACTTGTTCTGCATCCATGATCCATTGATAAGCTGCTTCATATTTTAAAATCATGTCCGTGAGGTCTCTACATGTTACCCTTTCTACTATTTGGAGAATAGAAGCCAGCCTCACTGTTTCCTTTTCTATAAATAGTATGTCATTAAACAGGCCCATTATTAACTTATATTGTCAAAATTCAAACAACGGAAACTCTAGGTAAGAATATTAACAATGTAGGAAAAGACACATTGCTACTTACCATAAAGTTTACATGTTAAGTTGCAGACAGACACAATTAAAAGACACTTAAACATAAACTTTCAGCCAAAGCCTTCATCAGAAAAAGAGAAACACATCATTCATTCACACAAGCAAGCACACCTCACGCACACATGACTGCCACCTCCAGCAGCTCGGCCAAAATGGGGGAGTTGGGGAAACCTTCTCAGAAGATCCCTCCCTTCTCCCATCATCAAAACCATATCATTAGATACTTGAACCCTGATAGTTTCATCACAGCTTTCAGGATAGTTATTTAAGAACTCTGACTCATTATGACTCTTTTTCATGGAACTGAGGTACTTAATGGCTCAGGAGGACTTTTCAATATCTGCTGTTATCCATTTGTTTTGTGAGATTCTGATATGATGTCTTTTCAAAATTCAATTTAAAAATGTTGAGAATTTAGAGATTTTCACATTTATACCAGTTTCTCCATATAATTCATCTCAACTTTGGTTTGCTTGTTATTTTGAAATATCTTCTATTTTTGTTTCTGATGTCTTTTGCAAGCTTGCAATTTCGGGATTTTCCCATGGCAGATTTTACTGTTGTTGTTTGCCAGAAATGGTCTGACAGCCAAAGATATTTTTCAGCTACATCACACTTTTCCCTGTCCATGTTTGTGGCCACATTGTCAATCACCAATGGAGCCACTGCAGTAATATTTATTACACTATTGACCAACAGGGACATGCCAAAACTCTAAAGAATATTGATGAGGGTTCTAGTTGTTTTGTTTTGATATTTGTGTTTATGTCTCCACAGAGAGGTTTGTTTACTTTTCTGTCTGAGACTTTTAGAACTTCTGTTAATGGTGCAGATGTGCAGATGTATATCAGAATTAGCTGGTACAAGTCTCAATGTGATTAAAGCAATATTTTTGTTAGAATCAAAGTTTTTAAGAAAAATTAAAGGTGCTAAATATTGGACTTAGAAATTTGAAAATTTGTATGACGCTTCAGTTCAACATAAAAATAATAACTACCTGACCCCATGAAGCTACATCTAATAGTTTTCGAATAATTTACTGAAAACTAAATTTGGAACAAAAATGTCCTTATTTATAGTAGATTAAGTATATGTTATATTAATGCTAAAAAGTTTTGGTTACAGCACATGATGAAACCTATTAAATTATACAGCTATAACAAGTTTTAGGACCTTGATGTTAATAACAACCAATACAAGGTCTCTTAAAGTTGTAGTTCAGAGGTCATATTCTACTGACAGTTCTGGTATAAAAATTCTAGAAAGCAAAGTTTTAATGCAGGCTTCTTCTTTGATTTTTACCGACTTACCTACATGCATGCAAAAATTATGAAGATTCTAAATTGATTCATAACATTGTTATTAAATATTGTGTGTCTAAGAAAGCGGCTGTTCAGAGACTTCTACCGTGTGCATAGGGCAGATGACAACAGGTGTTCCCTTGGCTGTCCACTGCGCCACATATTTAAATAAAGCCTAAGTGGAAAGACTAGGCTTCACTTCACACCCAGCCACCGTAAGATCCACATCAGTCAAACGCCGAAGTGCGCGCTGCCTCAGATGATGTCAGAGACAGGCTGTTACAAAACACTTATTTTCATAATAATAGATGGTGAACTCACAAGGACTGTACACTGTCCTGGATCACTTAGATTTCTCAAAAGTAATGGTTAGTGTGCTGCTCGTAATGTTAACTAATCTGTGTGGCAAGTGGTGACAATTATTTTCCACTTTTGTGGTGAGCATTTATTTTGTTCAAATATTTGTGTACTCAGCTTTTGTAGCAAGATTTTATAATTCATTTTCTAAATACTATTTGTTAACTACATCTTTACCAATAAATTCAATATAACTATTTGTTAATTTAAAAAAATTACTTAATTCACAGCGAAATTGTCTAATTAATTTTTTTTAATTTTTAGATCCAATTCTTTCTTATTTTGATTTCCAGTGATTCCAATGTTGGTTTAATTTTTTCTAAATCTTTAGATTAAGTAACTCATATTTTATTTTTCCCAGTACCTTATTTCCAAAACTATCGATTTATTACATTCAAAATATCAGTGCAATAATAACCATCTGACAGTAGCCTTAACACAAATGTACACCAGCTGATGGCTGAAGATGATAAATATGGTGGATTGGCAGTTGAAGCTATGAAGTAGAAGTTACGTGATTAAATTACAAGATGAAGTGATTTCTACGCGACTGCATTCTACAAGTAAGCTTCGCTTTATGGCCTTTTTCGATATAAGCTGAATCTGATTGGCTGAGCTCTGAATCTTAAAAGTTCTAACAATCACAATTATCCTTAGAGAGCTTCCGTCCCCTTCTCTGGGCTACGTTTCATTTGATTAACCAACGATCTCCGTTCTACTATTCTCCACTAAAAAGTCGTTCCTCGCTATTCCTGTCTCGCTTCTCTTCAAATGAGGCAGCTCCTCTCCAGCACTGTTGTGCTCTCTGTCTATCTGGAAAAAGTTTGATGAAGCAATATTCAGAGTTGTTATGTACATAAACAATGTTTTTTGAAAGACCTACGCGTTCGTCGGCATCTCACGCTTTTCAGAAGCCTAAACAGGGGTTACCATTCCATCTGCAAGATACGGATGTCTGGTGACCATCCCAAAAGTTGACTTCCTATGTTTGGTGGACAATAACACACCTTGGTATAAATTCTTCCTCACTCCATTTCGTTAAATTATTGCATAGACGGTCAGTACAGAACATCTAAACTGTTCTCTATCTGCATGGCAGCACTCTGGGGTGTCTCAGGGGAGCATGTGGGCCAACTGAAGCAATGACCACGTACCCCCACTGGTCTTCTCAAAAAGACGCAGCACTGTGTGTAACTGCTCGGCGCTTGGCTCGGCACCTGTGTCGACCAGTATGCGGCCAAAACATTTCACTTATTTTCAGCTACCATGCAAATCTGTTTTAGATTACGTAGTATCTTGTAGAAGACACCATTTTAAAGCACAGAGCATCCTGTGTGATGTTGTCTGAGTTAGGGAATTTTTTTTTAGTCATGACTAGAATGAGAGGTAATTTCACATTTCGACATCACCCACAGGATGACAACCGCCTCCCACACACAGAAGAATGGCCTCAGATAGCGCATTAATAAGACTCTGACAGATGTATGTAGGTGTCAAACAGTGAGAGTGGGATTCATAAGACGCTGGCAGATATGTCCCCGATGTTTTTAGGTGTCAAACAGTGAGAGTGGGACACAATGCTACTCATCATGACATTCACATGCAACACAGCGAAAGATAACAGTACAGACTTCAGCTCATTCTTGCTGCTTCGTGGTTGTGATGCCAAAACGACAATGGATACAATGTTTCCATTTGAACCACACGACACTCAGGATGACTACATCAACATCTCATGTCATGACCATAGAAGCAAGACAGCTAACATGCATATGGGCTGTGGGTGGCCAGGAGAAGGACCAAAAGCGTTAGAACACCAAGCACCAATTAGTGAGATAGAGCCTGGAACAGTTGGTTTGGATGTTTTCTCCTGTGAGGAAAGTAGAACTATCGGAAAGTTACTAAAGCGCTACTTTGTTACTTGCTGAATGTCACATATGTCTTCATGAAGAAGACAAAGTGCAGGGACGTCATCCATATGAAGCCCCACTACAGTCCAGAGGTGCAGATCACGATGGGAATGTCAAGGAAACTGAAGACCCACTCAACATTCATGAAGCTGATGAATCTTCAGCCGAGTGGGCTACCTTCGATAGTCATCAGTGAGAAGAGAATGTAACAACATGACAACAATGTGAGGATCCGCCAGTCCAACGATACAGAGGATCACTGGCAAAATCTAGATCCAAGGCGCTGTAGTCAGGTCCAATGAGAATTTCTGAAACAGTGGGTCTCTGTTTCTCTAGGAGAGGTAGCAATACCAGGAGCTATGGCATACCCAGTTCACTTAGCATTGCTTGTTGGCGAGCTGCTGGTCGACAGTTCAGATGCAACCATCAGCAACTCTTTGTAATTTAGTATATATCTTTTCTGGAAGGTTCTTGAAATCTTATGTTTGTAATGTTTCTATATTCTGGTATATTCTATGTTTCTATAAATACCAGCAATCCAGAACATCCAACATTTGCCTAAATATCTGCATTCTCTATCAAAGAATTCAATTTTGTTCTAGCTGTACTTCTGTGTCAGTAATAAACGTCCCTTCAGCCCTAAATATTGTAATCCAATGATGAATCTGGATTCGGATTCGGACTTGATTGTGGTTGTAATGTTATACATACGTAGGTGAGTTATTTGGCTGCCTAGACTTGGTAGGAGATGAATCTATGTATGTGGCTGAACACTAGTGGACCCAGCAGCCAGGGTGTGATGTGGCCAAAGCGCCATTGCTGGGCCAGATGCAGAGACTGTGCTGGAACATTGGCCAAAATTGGTGGAGTCGAGAACAGTCTGAAATAAGGTTACTTACAGCTCTTAAAAATTTCGTAGTAAATCACATTTAAATAATAGATCAAACCTGAATACCTCTCTGATATCAGAAAAATTAGGCGCATCAATGAACCAATAATATTTCAATATCTTAAGAATTACAGAAGTTTATATTTTACAGTGACTAAACATTTTCACAGTGAGCCTTTGAATTAACAACTTTTAAATGTTTCATGCGATTCCAACAACCGATATCTCAGTTGATATCACTGACCTACAGGTATCATCCATAAAAGCTATTCATTTGTATCTATTTTATTTTTGGATTTATTATGTATACGTATCTTTTTCATTATGAAAATATCTGTCGGAACATCGTATTCTCCACACTAACACAGCAGCTGAATGCAGCATGAATACTTCATATCTTTTCAAACTTGTGTCACTATTTAGGCAGTCTGCTATTATTTTCACAAAATCGTTATTTAAATGTTGATTGCAGTTGGTATTAGAAGCCATAGTAATTTAGAAGTGGACAATTGTATGTGTTATCTAGCACCATCACTGAAAGGAAATCCAAAAGGTGCTTCTATCAGAAATACATAAGTAATTGTTTAAACAACATTTAACGACACTTTGTTGTCATTTAATGTGAGCTCACTGGCGAGAGAATGCCAGCTTATCTATTTATGAACAAAGCTCTAGTAATATTTCAGTGTGCTCAAACGTTTATAACATTGTTGTAATATATTCGTTTAATTAAGATAGTGGTCAAGTTAATTCAGAACCATGTCTGCACAAGATCACAATGATGTATTGTGGAGGGGATAGCATTCAACTAATGGAGAAGCAGACAGTGGCCAATGCTGCGTAAGTCAAGTGCAGACAGACACTTTTTGAGAGATGTGCTCTAGGAATCGATTCTATACACGTTCACGGGCATTCTGGAAGAACGGAGACCTTTCTATAGTAATGTGGGTTATTCGATCGTGTAGGTTATTGATTCTGGGCGATGAATGGCTGCTACAATACTCTAACGTTTGAAGGGACTCACATGAAGTCCGTATGTGCTCCAGCGCAGAACTTTAACTTTTTACGATCGCATTACGGAATTGAGAATAGACGGAGTATGAGCTCCTACTCATTATCTCACGTGTTTTAATTTGTAAATCATCGGGCTGAACACTGAACTATTTAGAGCTGGCGAATATTTCGTGTATTGTGATCACGAGAATTGTCTTAATTCTCGAGTCTTGGATGATTGTTTACTTTAGGGATTCTGCTATAATTCTTGTAACACTCTGAACACAACTTCAGTGCATTTAACAAGATTATTTATGTTCGTACTATACTTATTTATTGTAGGACCACTTTCCGTTTATTAAGGCTTTGATTTTATCTATAAACATCGTAAAACATAAATCTCTGTCGTCTTCATTAATTATAGACGTTAGAATAGAACCTTTTTTTATTAATTATTCATTTATCTTTACTTAACATCTTTCATTTTTGAGTCACCAGTCGTCTGATTGGTTTGATTGGTCCCGCCACGAATTCCTCTCCTGGGCCAAACTCATCTTCTCAGAATAGCACTTGTTACACACATCCTCAGCTATTTGCAGGATGTATTCTAATCCCTGTCTTACTCTACAGTTTTTGCCCTCTACAGTTTCCTCTAGTTCCATAGAATGTATTCCCTGATATCTTAACAGATGTCCTATCATTCTTTTCCATCTGCTTGTCAGTGTTTTCCACATATTCCTTTCCCCTCCGATTCTGCGCAAAACCTCCTTATTCCTTACCTCATCAGTCCACCTAATTTTCAACATTCGTCCATAGTACCACATCTCAAATGCTTTGATTCTCTTCTGTTCCTGTTTTCCCACAGTCAATATTTCACTACCATACAATTCTGTGCTCCAAACATTCATTCTCAGAAACTTCTTCCCCAAATTATGGCTTATGTTTGACACTAGTAGACTTTTCTTGACCAGGAATGCCCTTTTTGCCAGTACTATTGTGCTTGCGATGTCCACTTTGCTCCATCTGTAATTGGTTATTTTGCTGCCTAGGTAGTATAATTCCTTAACTTCATCTACTTCGTGAGCATCAATCCTGATGTTAAGTTTCTCGCTGTTCTCATTTCTGCAACTTTTCATTACTTTCATCTTTCTATGTTTTACTCTCAGTCCATATTCTGTACTCATTAGATTGTTCATTCCATTCAACAGATCATGTAATTCTTCTTCGCTTTCACTCAGGTTAGCAGTGTCATCAGCGAATCGTATCATTGGTACCCTTTCACCTTGAATTTTAATTCCACTCATGAATCTTTCTTTTATTTCCATCATTGCTTCTTCGATGTACAGATTGAACAGTAGTTGTGAAAGACTACACTCTTTTTAATCCGACCACTTCGACCATGGTCATCCACTTTTATTATTCCCTCTTGGTTCTTGTAAGTATTGTATATTACCTGTCACTCCTTATAGCTTACTACAATTTTTCCTCAGCATTCCAGGTCGACAAATCATATGAATGTGTCTTGATTTTTCTTTAGTCTTGCTTACATTATCAACCGTAATATCAGAATTGCTTCTCTGGTGTCTTCACCTTTCCTAAAGCCAAACTGATTGTCATCTAACACATCCTCAATTTTCTTTCCCATTCTTCTGTATATTATACATGTCAGCAACTTGCATGCATGAGCTGTTAAGATTACTGTGCAATAATTCTCGCACTTGTGAGCTCTTGTAGTCTTCGGAATTGTGTGGATGATATTTTTCCAAGTCAGATGGCACATCACCATCTCCATACATTCTACACACCAACATTAATAGTCGTTTTGTTGCCACTTCCACCAATGATTTTAGAAAGTCTGAATGAGTGTTATCTATCGCTTCTGCCTTGTTTGTTCTTATGTCCTCCAGAGCTCCCTAAAATTCTGATTCTAATACTAGATCCCATTTCTCCTCTAAATCGACTCCTATTTCTTTTTCTATCACTTCAGATGAATCTTCCCCTTCATAGAGGCCTTCAATGTACTTTTTCCACCTATCCGCTCTCTCCTCTGCATTTAACACTGGAATTCCCGTGACACACTTAATGTTACCACTCTTGTTTTTAATTTCACCGAAGGATGTTTTGTCTTTCCTATATACCGAGTCAGTTCTTCCAACAATCATTTCCTTTTCGATTCCTTCACATTTTTCATGCAGCCATTTCGTTTTAGCTTCTAGATGCGCCTCCTGTTTATTTCATTCCTCAGCGACTTGTATTTCTGTATTCCTGGATTTCCCTGAACATTTTTGTACTTGCTTCTTTCATCAATCAACTGATGTATTTCTTCTGTTACCCACGGTTTCTTCGCATTTACCTTCCTTGTAATTATGTTTTTTTTAAAAAAAAAAACTTCTATGACTGCCATTTTTAGCGATGTCCATTCCTCTTCACTATACTGCCTACTGAGTTATTCCTTCTTGCTGTATCTATAGCCTCAGAGAACTTCTAACGTATCTCGTCATTCCTTGCAAGGGAACCTCCCCATCGCATCCCCCCTCAGATTTAGTTATAAGTTGGCACAGTGGATAGGCCTTGAAAAACTGAACACAAATCAATCGAGAAAACAGGAAGAAGTTGTGTGGAACTATGAAAAAAATAAGCAAAATATACAAACTGAGTAGTCCATGTGCAAGATAGGCAACATCAAGGACAGTAAGAGCTTAGGAGCGCCGTGGTCCCATGGTTAGCGTGAGCAGCCACAGATTAGGGGATTCTTGGTTCAAGTCTTCGCTCGACTGAAAAGTTTTATTTCCTTATTTTCTCAAAGTTATGATCTGTCTGTAACGTGTATCCACAGAACATGTGACCTGTAATAGAAAAGTGTCCTGATGATCTCTCCAGTGGCAAAAGATTCCGTAGTAGTCACCCATTCGGATCTCCGGGAGGTGACTGCCAAGGGGGAGGTAACCATGATAAAAATATTGGATAACCAACGAAAGGATAACGTTCTAAGAGTTAGGACGTGGAATGTCAGAAGCTTGAACGTGGTAGAGAACCTAGAAAATCTGAAAAGAGAAATGTAAATGCTCAATCTGGATGTAGGAGGGGTCAGTAAGGTGAAATGGAAAGAAGACAAGGATTTCTGGTCAGGTGAGTATAGGGTAATACCAACAGCAGCAGAAAATGATACAACGGGAGTAGGATTCGTTGTGAATAGGAAGGTAGGGCAGAGAGCGTGTTACTGCGAGCAGTTCAGTCATGGAGGTAAGAATAAGGGGAGATGGTGCTACGTATCCCAGCCGTACTACGTTTTGAAGCCATGGGGGCGTGGCTCGCTGCCATGACACTGACCAAAACATTGTCAGTGTGCTATAGCGCTGCGTGTATTAAAGTCGCTAATTGCACCATATATGCATGTAACGTCATCAGATTGGTTGTTTCAAAGTTTTTGTTTAAAATAAAACCTCGTAAAGGCGAAATTCCGCGTTTCTTCTGATTAAAAATAGTTTTTAATGTAATATTACGAATAGCTAGTCTTCAATGTAAACGATACAATTTTGTTAATTCAGTAATCAACGTGTATCACAAACTAGGGTTCTTTCTTTACTTATTCTTACGATCATCTGATTGGACGAAGCAATGCCAGATTTACGAAAAGTGACGACGTCTTTTCCGATTTTCGTGACATACAAACCAAAACGATTCAGTTGTTTGAGTTCAGAATGATGTATTGTAGCAGCTATTTACTAATGTGTAACGGACTGATTGCGGTTCTGACCACCATCTATATCTGAAGAGGTAACCAAATGATCTGTCTTTGTTGTTAATTATTTAAACAATGAAGCAGCAGATAAATAAGTCTGATAAAATAACTCAATGTGAGTTAATGTTTAGCCAACAACCTGTCACATTGTGCAAAAAATGGCTCTGAGCACTATGGGACTTAACATCTATGGTCATCAGTCCCCTAGAACTCAGAACTACTTAAACCTAACTAACCTAAGGACATCACACAACACCCAGCCATCACGAGGCAGAGAAAATCCCTGACCCCGCCGGGAATCGAACCCGGGAACCCGGGCGTGGGAAGCGAGAACGCTACCGCACGACCACGAGATGCGGGCTCACATTGTGCACAACTTCATTCTGTTGTCAAGTGGAATATAACTGCGGAGAATCCCAAGAAATATAAATTAGGTGTTTGTTATACACAAAACAGGTACTTTCAGTTTGGATAACATTGACCCTGAGGAAGAAAACAAAACTCTTTGCCATACAGTTCATACACTCTTCAATACATACCCACATTTCTTCTGTTAAGTGATATGTAGCAGCTCTAATATGAGACTGGGGCACTTTTTTTTTTTTTTTAGTAACTAACAAATCAACTGCAGCAGCAGCACTTAAATGACATGTCTGTTAGCCAAGGCAGTATAACAGTGTTCCAATTTTCATCTGCTATGGGACTCATTTTGATATTAATAAGGAGTTCTACTTATTGCTTACTTACCTTAGGTTCCAATTTCTTATTTTGGTATGGAAGAGATTTGTTAACAGGGCAACAATGTCCCAGTGTTTTTAGGCAGCTTAGGTATAAACCATTCTTCATTGAGCTTTGTTTATGTCATTCCCTATTTTATAACTTTCATTCCTTTAAATGCAAGCCTTTCTTGTCAAGCTGACAGGTATTTACAGTGGTACAAAATGAAATTATGAAGGGATTGAGACAGATCATGGAGCAAAACTTTACATCATAGTTTGAGAAGTGTGGAATGTCTCAATCAATAAGCAGAAGCTTCATTGCTTGCCAATGGCAAAGTTTTACTAACATTGAAACTAGGATTTGCTTTTGAAATCATTATCCTAATAAAAATATAGGCTATATATTCCTTATTCATTCATAAAAAGTATGGGAACTGCGAATGAAATAAAGCATAAATATTAGGTACTATATTCAGAATTTTATTCCAGCAAAAAAGCTTTTCTTGATCTGTTGTTATCCACTTTGTTGAACTGCTTGTTACAGGCATACAGAAAAATTATTACAATGTGACTTTTCAGTTAACTGCCTTTTTCACAAGATTGTGGAATTTAAAAATAACAGTTCTATGTAAAAAAAAATATTATATGAAATTGTAACAAAGTCCACATCATTGCTTGTTGAGAATGAAAGAAATGTCTCAGTCTCCTGACTGATACAAATGTAATACTATTTACCATTCCACATACATATGATTTATCACAGTGGTCTTGCATAAACCAGGAAAGTAGTCAAGCAAATAAACATAAGAAAATATGCAATCATTTATAAAATATGTCTTACTACAGATATAAACGTTGTGGGCTGTAGTTTCTGTACAACACATGGGTTACATTTCAATGGATTAGGGGAGAGACTGCTAGAAAATTTAGTGCCCAATGAAGCAGTGAAAAACCAATAACACCCACCTGCGAACACTACTATCTCTCATTTTTTGAGAGTAAACCACTGTTGGACTAGATCACCAAAAAATATAATTTGTAATGACACAAAAGCAAAAACCATAACATACCACATAATGATAGGAATGTATTTCAATGTGACAAAAATGAGGCAATTCTATTTCTCATTAATATGTTGTCACTCGTGGAAACTTCATTGACAACACTGGCTAGAACATACTACAGCATACTCTGCCAAACAATGGCTAAATATTTCAAAAAGAAATGTATGTCCCATTTGGAAGCACACAGATCACAAGCTATTGCAGAACCAGTACTGCATACTGGTATGGTGGAGTATCAATCACTTAGAAACACTCTACATATAGTGTAGTTCCAAATGTTGGTTTGAGGAAGATATATTTGAAAGGTATTACACACACACACACATAAAATTATAATTGTCTGACTCCATCACACACCAGGAGCAAATTTTCATAGATACACTGAATATGCTAGTACTAATAGTTTTAAGATACAGACATCACAAACATTTTGTAGCTGGTTATAACAACATAGACATAACGGAAAAGGAAGAATGTGCATCATTTATTAATTACAATAAGGTTACATTCCCAGTTTGCCTCAATATAATGAGTGCTTTATACAAGATGCCTCACACACTAGACCTCTGTGTACAAATATCAGTTACTGACCTTAAAAGAGTACCAGTTTTGTATAGATTGTCCTGATTTTACTTTCATGCAATGCATCACTTATTCTCTTGGCTGCATGTTTTTGCCGTGTCAGGAGGTATCGTGTGGCAATTGCTTTAGTCAGCAGTATCATATGATTGCCCAAGGGATGCTGATTTTTCATGTGGTCTGCTAACTCCTTAAACACTGGCGCGCGCACACACACACACACACACACACACACACACACAAACTACTCTTTCTATGAATGAGAGAATAAGCAACATGGCTACCACCCCCTCTCAACACGGATAAACATGGTTCACATTTTAAGGTTTTCTCTAAGTGACGCACCACAAATCCAGCTATATATACTACAATATGGACTGCCACTTCAGAGAGATAAATTCCAGTAGCAAAGTAATCGTGGTCATTGTCAGTTGTCGCTGCACTATTTTCTGTGCTTAGTAACTGCCACCGTTCCGAAGTGTTATTTATGTGATCTTCAACATCGGAACTGCTGAAAGTAAGAATGGGAATATCTTCCAAAGTTATACAATTCCCTCTTTCTGATCCACAGATCTCACTATGAATTACACTCCTGGAAATTGAAATAAGAACACCGTGAATTCATTGTCCCAGGAAGGGGAAACTTTATTGACATATTCCTGGGGTCAGATACATCACATGATCACACTGACAGAACCACAGGCACATAGACACAGGCAACAGAGCATGCACAATGTCGGCACTAGTACAGTGTATATCCACCTTTTGCAGCAATGCAGGCTGCTATTCTCCCATGGAGACGATCGTAGAGATGCTGGATGTAGTCCTGTGGAACGGCTTGCCATGCCATTTCCACCTGGCGCCTCAGTTGGACCAGCGTTCGTGCTGGACGTGCAGACCGCGTGAGACGACGCTTCATCCAGTCCCAAACATGCTCAATGGGGGACAGATCCGGAGATCTTGCTGGCCAGGGTAGTTGACTTACACCTTCTAGAGCACGTTGGGTGGCACGGGATACATGCGGACGTGCATTGTCCTGTTGGAACAGCAAGTTCCCTTGCCAGTCTAGGAATGGTAGAACGATGGGTTCGATGACGGTTTGGATGTACCGTGCACTATTCAGTGTCCCCTCGACGATCACCAGTGGTGTACGGCCAGTGTAGGAGATCGCTCCCCACACCATGATGCTGGGTGTTGGCCCTGTGTGCCTCGGTCGTATGCAGTCCTGATTGTGGCGCTCACCTGCACGGCGCCAAACACGCATACAACCATCATTGGCACCAAGGCAGAAGCGACTCTCATTGCTGAAGACGGCACGTCTCCATTCGTCCCTCCATTCATGCCTGTCACGACACCACTGGAGGCGGGCTGCATGATGTTGGGGCGTGAGCGGAAGACGGCCTAACGGTGTGCGGGACCGTAGCCCAGCTTCATGGAGACGGTTGCGAATGGTCCTCGCCGATACCCCAGGAGCAACAGTGTCCCTAATTTGCTGGGAAGTGGCGGTGCGGTCCCCTACGGCACTGCGTAGGATCCTACGGTCTTGGCGTGCATCCGTGCGTCGCTGCGGTCCGGTCCCAGGTCGACGGGCACGTGAACCTTCCGCCAACCACTGGCAACAACATCGATGTACTGTGGAGACCTCACGCCCCACGTGTTGAGCAATTCGGCGGTACGTCCACCCGGCCTCCCGCATGCCCCCTATACGCCCTCGCTCAAAGTCCGTCAACTGCACATACGGTTCACGTCCACGCTGTCGCGGCATGCTACCAGTGTTAAAGACTGCGATGGAGCTCCGTATGCCACGGCAAACTGGCTGACACTGACGGCGGCGGTGCACAAATGCTGCGCAGCTAGCGCCATTCGACGGCCAACACTGCGGTTCCTGGTGTGTCCGCTGTGCCGTGCGTGTGATCATTGCTTGTACAGCCCTCTCGCAGTGTCCGGAGCAAGTATGGTGGGTCTGACACACCGGTGTCAATGTGTTCTTTTTTCCATTTCCAGGAGTGTAGTAGCCTCTTGTATGCTGCAACAAACTGGCGAGCAGTGGGGTTGTTATTCCAACCACCACGACTTCGGATGGCACTAAAAAACATTTCCAAGTGGTCCTGAGAACATTTGTAAAGAGGCAGAAACTTCAGTAGAGGAGCATGAGTTTGTGTCCCCACTACTTTGCTATACATGTGTAAAACACTGGATATACACACCAGGAATCCAACAAACCCTGTCTTTCTATTTGAGTCAACAACTCTCATTGCTTGAGGATTTGGACCAACAGTGAGTTCCTTGATGTACCTCTGTGCCTTTAAAAGAAATTCCTCTACAGCACTAAAATTTGCTGTATTTAATGCCTGCTTGAAACCACTTTGTAAAAGTGTTCTGGAATTGCAGACATCAAAGAGACAGTTGAAAATGCGTATAAATTTTACTGTTGCAGATGCAGATGCCTGTTCAAAACCTGGGAGTTTCATATCACAACAGTACTGTATGGCATCTGCCACAGAATTGCTAAGCAGCTGAGTAGCCAGTTTCACCTTCATTTTATTTTTAAAAAAAATTAAGGTGACTGGCAGTGATCTTGTTGCCTATGTGGAGCCCTTCCTTGACTTGTAATTTATGTAACAGTTCCAAAAAGTGCCAAGAAATGACACCACCTTGCTCATCCCAAAGAAATTTTTTATCTCCTAAAGCATTGCGCACAAGTTTCAACATATGTGGAAGGTCTAGGAAAAATGACATTTCATGATCATTCCCTTCAACTGAAAAAGTACTTTTCAAAGTTTCACAATTGAGACTGCAGCCTAAACATCTAGCCATTGACAAATTGCTAGCTGAACCATCACATGTGAGCGAAACAACTTTCACACCACTTGAATTGGCAAGATCAATGCACTGTTTAACTATCTCAGCTTTTTGCTCACAAGTTATACCAGCAGTCACGAAATACCCAACTGGGAGCTTCCAAGAAGCATTAATAGCCACAAGAATGAGCACAAATGCATCTTTGGCAATGGGCAAATTATATGTGTCTACAGATGACCCCATGTCAACATAACCGTAATAGCATGTACCATCAAATTCTACATGTTGCCTGATGGCAATTTCATCAACTACCAAGCTACATATAGTTGGAAACTTTGTTTCACGGTGACTAGCTTCTGCCGTGATTACCTTAAACGCCTCGGATGTGAAGCCAGGTGCTCCACCCACACACTGGTACCACTTTGTTAATGTTCTGGGGTGTGGCAAACATGTATTAAAACAGCGCCTAACATAATTATATGCCCTGTGGGAATAAAAATGCAGTGTTAAGGCAAAGGAGCGCAGTTCTGGGCTGTATGACCTAGGTACAGCCTGTGCCCCAGCTTTCGCAGTTTGTCGCTGCAGCAAGTCTCTCTGCATTCAAGGTATGCTTTCTAGTATATTTAGTGAGCTTTCATCCACAAGATGCTTGTCCTTCAGTACCTTAATGATAGCACTCAAAGAAGCCACTTTCTTCTTAAGTCGTCGCTTAGACTGCTGAAGAGTTTTAATTTGTTTTTTGTACTGATCAGTTTTTCTTATGAGGTGTTCACACTTCGTCTTCAGTTCCTCACTTCCAGAGGATGTCTGACTACGTTCTGGTGGTCCTGCAGTGTACTCAGGAACAAGAGCAGGAACTACTTCATCCTGCACTCTGCTGACGGCAACCAAAACTGAAGATGGAAAGGAAGAGCTCTCCTTCTGCAATGGTGGTTTTCTATTCTTGTCTCCCTAAATGAAATAAACGGATGGAAAACATTAAGAACTGTTTTTAACAGATGGTTGAAGGTGTTACTGTCTTTGTCATGAACAGCATGTTACAGCCCACTAATTACTCCTATTCTTAGTCCTTTCCAGAAATATAAATTCTATTTTTCCAGCAACTATTTATCTTGTTCATAAAATACTCATTACTCTATTAAAAACCATTGTTGTGTTCAGCAGACAACTTGAAATGCCTCCCATGTGCGAAGCTACAATTAATACACACTTATTGAAAAAACATAAACTTTGAACATGTAAAATATTTCTGGTGGGGTGTCTTGTTTAACCATCACACTGTATCACTATGGGTGCTGTCAGTTAACAAGTTACCGGTCCAACAGTTAATGATATAAAATTGTGTGTTATATCTAATTTTGCATTAGTGGTTGGTGCATATCCAATGTTCCACAGTTATGGATAATGTTAACAAGAAGGTACTGCCAAAGCTTTTTAATCAATGATATCTTTCAATGGAGAATGTCAATGAATAGTGCATCAAACAAAAGAAATGTTCATTTGCTGTGCTTAACCCAAATACAGAGTTATATTTAACACAGCCCAAGTGTTAATTTCTGTGACTTCACTAAATAATTATACCAGACAAACTTGTTAGCTTCAGTAGTCTCATAATCTAAACAGCGAACCTGAATTTTCTTCTCAAATATTCTCTTGTGTGCAGAGGCTGATGCTCATCAAAAAGGAGTTTCATAAATTTGTTTCTACATGACAATGCGAAGAACCAGATTATCTCTTTATAACATACTGTGTAGCTGCAGAAACACTTCAGTGTTCCAGCACCTCCCCTCTTAAATTCTATATACAGCATGGAATCATTCCTAGGCAAAAGCTATGTGTAAGGACCTAATCAGGTGGAAAGTGAAATTAATGTATTCGAATGACCTGAAGGAATACTCCCAAAATCAACATATATAAGTAAAACTAGAGCTGTCTCAATTACTCCTAAAACATAACTGCCATTAGCTAGCAAAGACAGTGCAATAAAAATGTTGTACAACACAGTAGACCAGACAAAGTGAGATGTTCACAAACTACTGCCTTAAATATTCACATAACTGATATAATTTACTTCACACATGTATTCCATTACTTTCGGAGTTAGAGCTAAATAATAGAAACTGAAAACTAAGTTAGCTATACCCTCCCTCCAAAGCCCCATAAATACATTTTGTTTGTAATACGTACTGGGACATTTCAGTTAAGTTACTCTACTGGGAAACATTGTTCATTACCACCAATATTTACTGAAATACGGTACATAGAATGGCAAATCTACACAGTGTACTGTTTAGGCCTATACTTTACGCCAGTTAATGTAGTGTTAGCTTTTAATTTGGTACATGATGAAGACAAAGTGAGTTACTCAACACTTTGATTATCGACGATACGTACGTATTATACTGAAATGTGAACTTGAAAACTAAGAATTTAATTCTTTGAATTAACATACCTTTTGCAAATGTTTTGGGTGTGTAGGGAAAACTGATGGTACAGCATTTTCTCAGAGCCTTACTGTTGAAAGGGAAGTTCGGTCTATGTCCTCTCCTCGGAAATGCTGAGAACATATAGAGCTCCATTTAGACGCACGCCAATTCTTCCTCCTCATGGCATTCTCCCACAGAGCTTTCCGAGTTTCATTTTTAGGAAATCTAAAATCATACAGGAGAAAACCACGCTATAGTACAAGTACTGATGTAGCACACGTTCATTCACAATGAAGTTGTAAAATCACAATTAACGAGACAACTTACACATGAAATGTTATTCACATCACAATCAGAACGATTCGTACATCCGAACACCACACAAGTCACTATAATAACGCAAAATTCTTCCAAAAGCGAGCGACAAGCCTATGCACACAAGCTTACAGCAGCAATGTTTTCGTCGGACTGAGATGGCTACCCTCGGCTTCACATAGCTTCGCAGCTGTGACGTCACGGTGTCTCCCTCTATTCTCCTCCATGAGTTCAGTGATACGGTTGATGTTATCAGAATCGACAGCAAACCAACATCGACAACGATAGTACACATACACATGCCGACATCACAAGATGAAAATGAAGAGATAGAGAAAGTATAGGAGGATAATGAAAGAGTAATACAGTACATAAAGGGAGATGAAAATCTGATAGTCATAGGGGATTGGAATGTAGTTGTAGGGGAAGGAGTAGAAGAAACAGTTAGAGGAGAATATGGGCTTGGGGCAAGGAATGAGAGAGGAGAAAGACTAATTGAGTTCTGTAATAATTTTCAGCTAGTAATTGCGAATACTCTGTTCAAGAATCAACAAGAGCAGGGAGTACACTTAGAAAAGGCCGGGTGATATGGGAAGATTTCAGTTAGATTGCATCGTGGTCAGACAGAGATTCCGAAATCAGATACTGGATTGTAAGGCGTACCCAGGAGCAGATATAGACTCAGATCACAATGTAGCAGTGATTAAGAGTAGGCTGAAGTTTAAGAGATTAGTCAGGAAGAATCAGTACGCAAAGAAGTGGGATACAGAAGTACTAACAAGGGAACCTCCCCATCGCACCCCCCTCAGATTTAGTTATAAGTTGGCACAATGGATAGGCTTTGAAAAAGTGAACACAAATCAATCGAGAAAACAGGAAGAAGTTGTATGGAACTATGAAAAAAATAAGCAAAATATACAAACTGAGTAGTCCATGTGCAAGATAAGCTACATCAAGGATAGTGAGTGCTAAGGAGCGCCGTGGTCCCGTGTTTAGTGTGAGCAGCTACGGAACGAGAGGTCCTTGCTTCAAATCTTCCCTCGAGTGAAAAGTTTAATTTTTTTATTTTCAGACAATTATTATCTGTCCGTCTGTCCGTCCGATGCGAGGTAAGTGCGCCGTAGTATCGGGACGCTACACCTCAACAAACATCGAAACACACGACGTCAGTCGACTACAGCGCACGGAAGAGACTGTATTCCTGCTAACGAGGCTCCCTGACTGGCAGTTGACTGTTCGCTACTTTGGACGAGAGTGCATTAAATACGTGAGATGTATTCCGTGGGCCATATGAATCCAGCAAAACAAAGACACTAAACCTAAAGACGCTACCCCTAATTCGCAATTCTAGCCAATGCAGACAGTATCTGACTGCTAAATCACATCTACAGAGTATTATTTGCAGCGAGTTAGCTGCTGGGCATGAAAGCAGACATGTGCAGCTCTACCCTACGATATTATCAAGCCATTCTTTTTAAACAGAGCCGTGCATAGCCCAGTTACCTAAGGTACTAGCAACATTAGGTACACTCGCAGTTAGTTTGTTCATATAGAATGCTCGTCAGAGAGCAACTACTCAAGAGCAACTACTCAGCAAAATATCTGTTAGGTAACATCACATGGATTCGACGTGACAATACTGTACAAATTTCTTAGCCAGAGAACTCAGTTTCTTACATTCCTCTTTAAGTCTCTTTAACTTCCTCTTTAACTTCATTAGTTTGTTTATGGCACTTTGGACACTTTTTGCGTGTTACTTGTAGAAAGTGAAATAATACCTCATTATTATTTCTTACTAAGCCTTCGTTGGACAGTGGGGTAGTAATTTCCATTGTCGAGCTTAGTACTGGACTTCCTAATTCGTTACCTGTACTAGCATTAACGTTCACTACATTAACCAGAAACATAAGCAACATAAAGTGAGTTATACGTTTTTACCCCATCTCAATGTAAAACGACTAGCCGCCAGTAAGGGATAATTTTTATAAATATTCTGAAATCAGTATTATTGTGCTTTACCAGGAGCAAAGAATATTATAAAGTCAACTTTGGTGTACATAAATTCACGTTGACCAACAGATCCATTTCATTAGTGACACAAAAAAGAAATTTTCAGTGCAATAAAATGTTCTTGCATCAGTCTGAAACAATTTAATAATTATATAATTGTACATTATTATTAAACTAAATGTCCTAACTGGTTCTGTGACACCTCACAGCAACCTATACTGTTAGCACAGACAGGATCGGATCCAAGCTTCAATTCCTGGGTGTCACAAACTGTTCATGACTTAGGATGATTTTCAAACTGTTTCACCATCGACATCTCTTTTGAAGAGAAAGGTTGGGAGTGGGGGGGCGGGGGGGGGGGGGGGGGGAAGAGGGGATGAATGTAACGTCTTTTTATGTGTAGGTTACGTATATTGTGGATTCTCTGTTCTCACCCTCTTCCCTCCCCGTCTCCATGAGCAAATATACAGGGTGTTCAAAAAGAAACGAGCCGGTGGCATAATTCCAGAAACCAGTAACATGAAGTATTGACCCTGGCTGTTGAGACACTTTTCCCACTGTCACACAAGGCGGAGAATGGCTGTCTCATCAAATTCCCAGGGCTGCGATGTTAACCAGTTCTGCACGTACAGCTGGACGTCGTCGTCCTAGGTGAATCGTTTGCCCTCAGAGCCTTTTTAAGGGGACCAAAAATGGCGTAAACACAGGAAGAGAGGTCCAGACTGTATAGAGGGTGGCCCGGCGAAGCTCCCATTTGAATTTCTGCAGGAGTGCCGCGACTGTGTTGGCCGTATGAGGCTTTGCATCGCCGTGGAGCAGAATGACCCCATGGGTGAGATTGCCTGGTCGTTTTGATTTGATCGCTTGGCAAAGGGTGGTCAAGGTTTGTGAGTAATGCTGGGCATATACTGTTGTCCCGTGCTGCAGGAAGCAAATGAGAAGCCGGCCATCTTGGTCAAAGAAGAACGTCAGCATAGAGTCAAACGATTTACCTCGGATCACGACGTCCAGCTGTAAGTGCGGAACTGGTTAACATCGCAGCCCCAGGAATTTTATGAGACAGCTATTCACCACCTTATGTCACATTGGTACAAGTGTCTCAAAAGCCAGGGTTGATACTTCTAACATACAGGTAATGTTTCTGTAATTATGCCTCTGGCTCGTTTCTTTTTGAACGCCCCTTATATAACTTGCCATGATTACACAAGATTGTGGTAGTAATTAAAATAACAACAGAATATATCAAATACTTTATCACATTAAAATGCAGTTCACAGGAAAAACTCAAGCTGGCTCTTCTTAATCTTTCCAAATTTAATAATAGCTGCATCAATAGCAGTATCGCAGTAGATATGCAGTAAAGCTAGACCAGTGAGTCATTCTTGCCCCATGGTTGTTCTAAGCCAAGTCTTGTGGCGACAAAGGGTTGAGAATGTATATTCTGCTGTTGCTACACTAACTGGAACATTGGCAAAAGATGATTAGAATTGTGCAAATGCAAGAATACAGTTCACTGTCGAACATCTCGATGATATTAAAAAGAGACACCGGAATTTTAAGACCAGCCTCGACATGGCACTTCCATCTAGCCATCTAAGTTTGAAATTTTGAACCACAAATGAAACACAAGTACCAACAAGCAGTATACAAACCTCCAAGGTTTCTTTCACAGTTACAGTGTCTTCTCTGTTGTATGTTCTATGCAGCAGAAAAATTCTTAAATTGAAAAGATTCATCACATCTGGGGAGTGCCTCTCCTTCAGATCTGATGTGATGTTCTCTAGCAATGGGATGTACAAGGCCCTTCGAAACTATTCTTTGGTGGGCTGAGCAATCTATCTCGGTATACCTGTCGAGAAACCATATGATGTGCTTTCATTGCGATGTCCAGTTGCTCAATGACTTCTTGAGCTTCAAAGAACAGCTACTGGAAAATCAGATCCACATTAGAAGGTTATCAGTGCCAGTTCTGGGAGAGATAACGATCCTTTCACTTCCAGTGTCACGTTACACATCTGCTGTCAGTTTACAGGCAAGGTCACTCCCCAATACTCTCTCCCCAAGAAACCACCAAGAAATGTTCAATGTCATCCAGGGGAACCCCCACACACCTTAGGCAACTGTGTGTTACATTCTGGCCCATCAAGAGGAGCCCCCAACCCCTTCCCTACCCCTCCGTTCCACACTGGACCAGTATGAAGGGTGGACCAAAAGGAACTGAAGTCTCCCCACCCTTTCCTTTATTATATTATGAATCCAGCTGCCAGATCCTATTTCATCTGAGGCCAGGTATTCTTGGTGGAAAGATGATGTGCCAGAAGCAGCAGCGGCAGCAGGAACCAACCAGTGCCCCCAGGTACAAGAGAGACAAGTCTGCTGGATTTGAAAGTAGGTATCTAATAATATTATAATTTGTAATATTGTTATTAACAAATATGCTTCCTGATCTATCGGACATGGTGTCAATCAACTATAATATTCTGCTGCATCTGCAGCACCTGCGGTCATTCGGCTGCTGCTATCGTTGGAGCTGACACGGCTCACAGAACCACTGGCAAGTCACCCATCATAAGTACTACTGTTCGCCAGCACATACAACGTTACTGTGTGTGTATCTAAACGAGTAAATGCGGTCCTGGGTCTGGATAAAGTCTTTGAAATGGTGACTGAAGTTGAAATCATGCAACACATTGATTCAAACATTCAGTATTCATTATTTGTGCAGGAATATTTGTACAGTATGATGGATTATATAGACAATAAGACGATGAACAAGTATGATCCCATCCCACACTCAAATAGAAGTTCAATGTTACGATGTAGTCATCTTAGGTAACATATATAGTGAAAACATGCTAGTATTAATTTCATGGGGCCCAAATACATACTTAAAACATTCAAGTGTCCCGAAATTGGATGATATCTACTGTGTAATACTGATCGCTATAGAAAGCCTGTGCCACTGGGAGGCATGTGTAAGAGCGGCTTGCTATAAGTTTGTAGATCATTTGAGCAATAATAGCATTACAGTGAATCAAATGGAGCAGTATAAAAATTCCTGTATACCTCTTGTGCTGATGTGCGTAACCGTGGAACCTGTAAAGTCTGTAGAGGGTGAGTTCACAGAGGGAATTTCTTTGTGATTAGTGCCACCTATTAACTTGAATGTCATATAGGCAGAATTTAAGGCCTATTTTCAAAATTTTGTGTTACCATTAAGTAATGAAATTTTTAGATAAATAACGAATAAAGCACAGTATGCTTCCTACAGAGTTATTACTTTCATGCACAGCCCCATCCAAGTCCTAGCCAACTACCTGTTTTAAAGAACACATACACTATGTGATCAAAAGTATCTGGACACTCCCAAAAACATACGTTTCTCATATTAGGTGCACTGTGCTGCCATCTACTGCCAGGTACTCCATATCAGCGACCTCATTAGTCATTACGCATCGTGAGATAACAGAAAGGGGCGCTCCGCGGAACTCACAGACTTCAAACGTGGTCAGGTGGTTGGGAAGATATATTTGCTCAACAAGGCTGACAGGATACAAATTCCAGAATATCTCAGCAGTCAGCATCAAATATTCGGCAATGAGGACGAAGATGTGGAGAACAAATGGAAAAAAATTCAAAGGCATCGTTCAATATGCCCTAGACAAGTATGTTCCGAGTAAGGTTTTAAGAGATGGGAAGGATCCACTATGAATTAATAGCCATGCTAGAAAAGTGCTACGTAAACAATGAGCACCTCATCTCAGATTCAAAAGAAGAGCGGCATGTTTCATCACAGGATCGTTTAGCTGGTGAGAGAGTGTTATAGAGACGCTAAAAAACTCCGTTGGTAAACGTTACAACAGAGATGTTGTGCATCATGGAGAAATTTACTATTGAAATTTTGGGGCAGCACTTTTCAGGAGAACATATTACTTCCCCCCACATACATCTCGCGTATTGACTACAAGGAGAAAATTCCAGAAATTAGACCCAATACAGAGGCGTACTGACAATCATTCTTCCCATGCACTATTCGCGAGTGGAACAGGGTTGGAGGGATCGGATAATGGTACCAAAAGTACCCTCCGCCGCACAACATTTGGTGGCTTGCGGAGTATGATGTACATGTAGATGTAGATTACATGACGAATCTCTCAAATCTAAAGGCTGCCAATTCATCTGAATATCTGGGGATTACAATTACAAACAACTTACACTGGAACTATCACATAGATAATTTGTGATGAAGCCAAACCAAAGACTGAGTTTTATCAGCAGAACGTTTGGAAGATGCAAAAAATCCACTAAATAGAGTGCCTGTACTATGCATATCCCACCTCTGCTAGGATATTGGTGTGCCATATAGGACCTTTACCAGATAGGATTGATGAAGGACACTGGAAAAGTTCAAAGAAGGATAGCTCGTTTTGTATTAGAAACAGGAGACAGTGTGCTAAGGATAAGACATGAGAGTTGTGATGGCAATCATTAAAACAAAGGTGTTATTCAATGAGGCAAGATCTTCACATGAAACTTCAATCACAACCTTTGTCCTCCAAATGCAAAAATATTCTGTTGGTGTCCACCTACATAGGGGGAAATGATCATCATCATGAAAGAAGAGTAGTTGGATCTCGCACGGAAAGACTCAAGAGTTGATTTTTCTATTAGAGAGTGGAACAGTGGAGAAATAGTGTGAAAGTGGTTTGATGAATACTCTGCCAGGCACTTCAGTGTGACTTGCAGAGTAGTCGTGTAGATATAGGTGATGGTGATAAGGATGATGACACTTTTCCTGAGCACACATTGTTGAGAGTTTTAGTGCCTTTTCTAAAATTTTATAGGATATTTGCAGTTAAAAAATTAAAACAAATGGAATGTCAGGAAACCTTTAGCCTAGAATATAAACTAGTACAGTAGCACAGCAAATAAATGTTGCTGACTGATTAAAAATAAATAAAAAAATATTTAAGTCATTGAGACCCTCAGCCTAAATCTTGAATTCTCTGTTCATTAGCTAAAATAGATGGCAAGTCCACTGTTACAGCTGCCTCTACCATCAAAATGTCAAAAAACAGTGATTTTTACACTACAGAAACCACACATTGGGGACTCCTCATACCCTAGTATGAAGCCATTTGCTAATGGACACTGCTCTGTTTGGAGACATACTGGGGCAACTGTGTGACCATTATGAAGGTACACCATGGACAAACAGACAGTTTCACAGAGCAAAGTGGAATGAGTCCTACCCCAATAATGCCTCATCTGTTCAAGTGTCTTCACTATAGCTGTGTCCTGAACACAGGAACTGCGTTTGGAAGTAGAAAAATGGAACAACCAAGCAGCAAAAGGATTTCTCTTGCTCTGTGCTGACTGTATACACAATGATAAAATTGGGATGCTTATCAAAATTATTCAAGGAACAAATTTAAGAATTACACTTTGATTATTTCATTTTTAAGTTAAGTCCTAAATAATTTTGATCCTCTTAAGGAGCTAAAGTGTGTTTTTCTTCTACCTTTGACAACAGACACCAATATTGGCCACATAACTTTCTAAAATGAAGTCCTCTGAATTAATCCCAAAGTGATTCATTGTTTGCTGGTGATGGATGGTTATGAAGATTCACTCAAAAGATTGCTAAGCAAATGTTTATTTTACAAGTGACACTGGTATATGTACATTTTCTCTGTTAGCTTCACCACAAAAATGTGCCCCACTGTCTTCAACACAAAGGTTGTTCCAAAATGCCCCAACTTAGGACTAATACCTGCTTGGTAAATAGCATCTTGTACCCTTATGTACAACAATATAGCAGTCCCATGCATGAAACATCCATAGTTGACCCAGATTCATGTCAAAAATCAACAACACTTGACCATACAAGTTCTATCTGCTTCCCAAGCTCCTTGGTTGTTATATGAAGTGCTTTGCAAGAACTTCTAGTCTGCATAATTTAGTACCCAGATATATCTTTTCACTGAAATATTAAAAAACTAAACTCCACCCGAACAGACCATGAACGTCCAACGGAACTAACCGGCCGCTGTGTCATCCTCAGCCCACAGGCATCACTGCATGCAGATATGGAAGGGTATGTCATCAGTACAGCTCTCTCCCTGCCGTGGTCAGTACACCTCTCTCCCGGCCATATGTCAGTTTATGAGACTGGAGCCACTACTTCTCAATGAAGGCGCTCCTCAGTTTGTCTCACAAGGGCTGAATGCACCCCGCTTGCCAACAGTGCTCCGCAGACTGGATGGTCACCCATCCAAGTGCCAGCCCAGCCCAACAGCACTTAACTTTGGTGATCTGATGAGAACCAGTGTTACCACTGCGGCAAGACTGTTGGCGTTATATAAATATATGGCCAGTAATATTACTGACCATGTAAAACTAAAACTAGTGTCCCTAATTCTCAGTTCTGATAGATTAAAAACTATATAACATGGTTTAAGAAAGAAACACACAACTTTCTATGTACCATATTTAAAACTGTTATTTTCTGTACACTACTTCAATTGCTTAATTGTCAAGTGCAGATGTTGTGTACTATATGGGGGTTGCAAGAAGAGTTAAAAATAGATATAATGGTACATAAGCAAGAAGCACTGAACAGAAATATTTTGTACTATTTATAGTTACTGAAAACCTAGTCATACTTACATCACTATCTTGAGAGACACTGTTCTCTTATGATACATGCTAGTGATACATCACAGGATTTATATCTAAAATTCTGTTGGGAGGAGGGCAGTAAAAGACAGCAAGCCATCTCAGGAAGGCCAAAACATAGAATTTTCTCAGAATATTGTGCCACCAAAAGGTAAGGTAGCCCTTCCTGTGATTGAACAAAACACCTATTAATGGGTACTTATGCAGAAAAAGAGACACTACAGTAACTACTCAGATATATTGAGTTCTCCTTAGGTATGACAAGAATTAAAATGAATTCTTTCCCTGATTAATAAATTTGTGTCTGAAGGATCAAGGACATTTTCTTTGGTATTTCTGATGAGGTGCTGCAGTTCACTGTAATGGATTTCACAATGACCTGTTTACTTGTCACATACTGCTGACAAACCATATCCAAATTCCATATTCAGAAACATGATATAAAATTCACGGCAATGAAAGGTGAAATCCTAATCACACCCATCAGTAATTTTTTTTATTTTGATGAAAAGGTAGATTTTGGATGGCAGTGGCAGTGATGTGAGCAAAGTATTCTGCCATGGTCTGGGCAATACCTCCTTAGCTGAGCTGGAGAATCAATCCTCCTTACAGCTTTAATAGGCCACTCTGAACCCTTACCAGAAATACTCCCAACAGTTATTTTCTGTTTAAGTTATTTTGTTTATTTTAATCCAGAGTCCTGTAACATTTTAGAAATTACAACTTTTTCATCTGAATTGTTATTTTTTGATTTTTTTCACATGATATCTTGTGAACCATGGATGAAGAGTATCAGACGGATGCCATATTCCTTGACTTAGGAAAGCGTTTGACTCGGTGCCCCACTGCAGACTCCTCACTAAGATATGAGCATATGGGATTGGTTCCCAAGTATGTGAGTGCCTCAAAGACTTCTTAAGTAATAGAACCCAGTACGTTGTCCTCGATGGTGAGTGTTCATCAGAGGTGAGGGTATCATCTGGAGTGCCCCAGGGAAGTGTGCTAGGTCCGCTGTTGTTTTCTATCTACATAAATGATCTTTTGGATAGGGTGGATAGCAATGTGCGGCTGTTTGCTGATGATGCTGTTGTGTACGGGAAGGTGTCATCGTTGAGTGACTGTAGGAGGACACAAGAGGAGTTGACAGGATTTGTGATTGGTGTCAAGAATGGCACCTAACTCTAAATATAGATAAATGTAAATTAATGGAGATGAATAGGAAAAGGAATCCCGTAATGTTTGAATACTCCATTAGTAGTGTGGCGCTTGACACAGTCACATCGATTAAATATTTGGGCATAACATTGCAGAGCAATATGAAATGGGACAAGCATGTAATGGCAGTTGTGGGGAAGACGGATAGTCGTCTTTGGGTCATTGGTGGAATTTTGGGAAGATGTGGTTCATCTGTAAAGGAGACCACTTATAAAACACTAATACGACCTATTCTTGAGTACTGCTTGAGCATTTGGGATTCCTATCAGGTCAGATTGAGGGAGGACATAGAAGCCTTTCAGAGGCGGGCTTCTAGATTTGTTACTGGTAGGTTTGATCATCACGCGAGTGTTACGGAAATGGTTCAGGAACTCGGGTGGGAGTCTCTAGAGGAAAGGAGGCGTTCTTTTCGTAAATTGCTACTGAAGAAATTTAGAGAACCAGCATTTGAGGCTGACTGCAGTACAATTTTACAGCTGCTAACTTACATTTCACGGAAAGACCACAAAGATAAGATAAGAGAGATTAGGGCTCGTACAGAGGCATATGCAGTCATTTTTCCCTTGTTCTGTTTGTGAGTGTAACAGGGAGAGAAGATTCTAGTTGTGGTACGAGGTATCCTCCGCCACGCACAAAAAAAAAAGTGACACAATTTATGGAGATCAGGAGTTCTTGCCACAGTCTCTTTTTTTTCCTTTCTGTAATGATTCTGTGGAGAAACCCCATACTGCTGTGTGTGTCTCATGATAATGTTTTTATGACCTCACTGCCATCCAGTAGCAGGTAAAGGGACAAAACTCATCCCCCATAGCATATGCATTGTAACAGAGAAGTGAGAATGGTATTTATCTTCTACAAATATAATTTCTCCTCCTTTAGTTACCTCTCACTGGGATCATCTTTTCTGTGGAATCTGAAACACATAGTCCAATGGCACAGACTATTTCATGAGAGAGAAATGGAGAAACAGCTCCACCTGTGCTAAGAGCCTCAAATCCTCCACATATGTCCTGAACTCATTTACATTTCTTTTTAGTATGTGCATCATTTTATCAGTTAGAATCTGTCTGCCTGTTGAAGTGAGGTTAAGAGGCAGTCTGATGGCTAGTAGAACAACTTTCTGGCTCTTTGAGGCAGACTTCATATCTCAATCATTATATTTTTACAACAGAAACTTTGTCTGACAGATACAAGGGCATGCTGAAAAGTAACGTGTCTTTTTCTATATGTCTACATATTTATTTCTCAACATAATTATCCTGGTGACAAACACATTTTTCCCAATGAGAGATCAGTTTGTTGATATCGTCACTGTAGACTGTTTGACTTTGTTGATGGAGCCACAACCTCACCACTGTTTCACTCCTTCATCACTATCAAAGCAAAGTACTCCAAGGTGTTCTTTAAGTTTTGGAAACATATGAAAATTGGATGGGGCCAAGCAGGGACTGTATGTAGAATAATTGATGACAGTGTACACAAGGTGTCAGATTGTTGCAACCCAGAGAAATACTGCTCATCACACCTTTTGTGTAACACCCAGCATTGATGGAAAATGTCCCTCTGTTTCCTGTTAGAAACAAAATGATTTTTAAAACCAAATTTTACATGCCCATTCCCTAGAGCGGTCCCAGATTAGTTGTGTGATATTCACTTTATTGATATGTATTAACAGGAACATTAAAACACGGAGAGCAGTCAATGCTCCAGGAGTGACTGAGCTACGCTGTTGTGTGGCTGTAGCAGTCAGTACTGCCCAAGGCGGTAAGCAAGTTTCTGTTGAAGTACTGGTTATTCTTCATGTTTTAATGTTCCTGTTAATGCATATAAATAAAAAAATATCACATTAAACTAATTTAGGTCTGCTCTGTTGAATGGCTATGTAAAATTCCACTTTAAAAATAATTTTGCTTGTAAAGGGAAACTAACCAACACTTTCTGTTGATGTTGGGCATTGCATGAAAGATGTGATGAGCAACATTTGTTCAGGCTGACTCCAATTACACACTCTCTCTGTAGTGTTCAACCCTGAGGTTGGTTTACAGCAATATGCCATTCCCCTCTTCTGTCTGTCTTCCTCTTCATTTCCATGTATGCAGTGCATCACACATCATTCATAATGTGCTGCAAGTGTGACATCTTTGGTCATCCCCGGAAATTACTTCACTCAATAGCTCCTTCTGCTACTATTCCAATGACTTTATTGTGTCTTAAAATATGTCCTATGGGTTTCTCTCTCCTTCTTTGGATGTGACTCCATATAGATCTGGTACTCTTCCCAGCACCTCTTCATTGGTAATTCTGTCTCCCCAGCTGATCTTCATCATCCTTCTGTAGCACCAAATCTCCAGGGCTTCTAAGCACCTTCTCACTTGTTTTCTTACTGTCCAAGTTTCACACCTCTATTGGGCCACTCTCCTAACAGATGCTTTCATAACACATTTACTTATTTCATTACTGTTGTTCTCCCGAGCAAATTAGTTCTTTCACAGTTTAAATGCTATTTTGGGCTGTTGCATTCTGCTCACAATTTCTTTCTGTCTCCTATCATCCCTTGTAATCCTGCTTCCTAAATGGTAAATTTCTCTATCAATTCTAGCTCCTCTCTTCCTGTTCACATTTTGTAGCTGCCACCTGATACAGTATAGAAACCATGACGTGGTTTGGAAGTCAGTTGGTATCTCTCCTGTGTTATAGATGGACCTTATCAGTTTCAACAACAACATTTCCATGTTCTCATCAATGTTCTTGATTAGTTCAGAAGGAATGTCATCAATACCCATTGCTTTGTTCTCCTGTAGATCTATAAGAGCTCTGTCAAATTCTTCTTGGCAAATGTTGTCTACTTTGTCATTTTCCCCTTATTTTCCTATTACATTATCCGATACAGGAATTCCAGCATACAATTCCTCAATCTATTCTTTCCATCTCTTCACTACATCTTCACCAAACAGCATTTTCCCCTCTTTGTCTTCAACAGTACCCGATTTTATTGTTTTTTGTTTGTCAAAAAATGTATTTGCTATTCTGTAGGCTATATCAGATCTTCCAGTCCGCACATTTTCTTCCACTTCTCTGGACATTTCTTCAAAAAAACTTTCTTTTGGCATCCTAGCTTCTCTATTGCCTAAATTCCTTAGTCTTCTGTATAAAGCTTTTCCTTGTTCATCAGTTGCATTTTTGCATAGTCTTCTTTTACCTATAACCTGAATAACGTCAGCTGTATTCCATTTCCTCTTGTTTTTGGATTTAGTTTTCCCAACTATCTTTTCTGCTGCTTTGCATATGCCAGATTGATTTTGTTCCCAGTCTTCTTTTAATCTGTCATGTTGAAAAGTTTTAGACAGGTTGTCTGTTTCCTGTGTGTAATGCCTTGCCAGTCCCGCAGTTTTCACTTATATATGTATTTCTCATTTCTGTTGTACTCTCCATTCCTTCAGACATCTCAATTTGAATGAACTTGAAGGAGATATCAAGGTGGTAAGGTAATGACCACGGTCCTCTCTTCTAATCATCAATACTTTTATCACACGATAAACGTACAGGTCGAAGACTAGGTGGGAACTGAGGTCCCGGAAGTATACGAAACAAACATCAACTCGAAGACATAATACACATATGATGTTCTGGCCTATCGATCCATGGATCAACGCCACATAGCCCCCCCCCCCCCTTGCAGTATGGAGTACGTACCCGAAGGTGGGGGTGGGGGTGGGGGGGTTGGAGAGAGTTTAAGTGAGTTACAGTGAGTTCCTCCGCGTCTAACAGCATGGGCCGTGTGGGAGCAGAGCGTGGAGCAAATCCTGGAATGCTGATGCTGAAGTCTTGAAGCGAAGTCGGCAGTCGTAGTCGGCGGCTGGTGTGGGAGCGCTGGTGTGGAAGGGTGTTGTAGGCAGGGAACCTAATGATCACCTTTCCACTTGGCCCTTATGCAAGCAGGTAGGTTGCCACACGTAGCACTTCGAGAGATTTTGAAACGTTTCACTACACATTGTGACACACCACATAATGAGTCACATGAATCATCACACGCAAGCAGTACTAATGAGATATCACCACTAACAACGAGACATAAACCACAAATATCATTAGGATGAACGTGGGTAGAGAGCTCGTAAGTGGCACCTGCTAACGGAGAGGTATGCTGAGCCAGTGGGGTGGGAAAACCGTACCACACTGAGGGCGGTGTGCTGCGAGTAGAGGGGCGAGTTTCAGATGGTGAGGTCTGAGTGGGCGTGGCAGGAACCTGTGGGCTGCACCTGTTAGAAGAGCAGCGTGGTGTGCTGTCACACGAAGATGGAACTGTTATATTAGAGCCCTGGGAGCTGGGGCCTCTGCTATGGGAGACGGGAGGCGGAAAACCCCAGAATTAGTGTGGGCTCGTTGACGGGGCTGGTGTCGGTGTGAGTTTACACGAATCATGAGCAGAGGAAGAAGGCCAGAGAGCATAGTCTCTTCAACGGTGGGTGAGGTACGGAAAAACTCGACACGAGCAGGTTTAACCCTATTGAGGGAGACAGTAGTTACTGAGCCCTTAATTACGATGTCCATTGTGTTACTGGTTTGTTTGACAACTCTGTACGGGCCCGTGTAAGGGGGCTGTAACTGGGCTTTTACAGTGTCGTCGTGAAGGAACACAAATTCGCAAGTGTCGAGCGCCTTGGGAACATATGTGTGCGGCGGTGTGTGGCTGGAAGGGGACGGGGGTTGAACCTTGTTACAGTGTAACCTCACCCGTTCTACCAAGGACAGCAGTTCGGGCGGTTTGGCGACTGGAGTAGGAGCAACAAGTTTGCCTGGTAGTGTAAGGGACTGGCCGTAGACGAACTCAGCCAATGAGCCTTTAAGGTCTTGCTTGAAAGTGGTCCACAAACCGAGTAAGATGAATGGTAGGGCTTCCGTGCAAAGGAGGCCATGGCAACGTAGGGCCATCTTAAGCGTCCTACGCCAACGTTCCACGAGGCCATTGCTTTGGGGGTGGTATGCTGTTGAATGAATTTTCTTGATGCCGCACAGCCTACATAGTTCAGAAAACAAGGAAGACTCAAATTGGAGGCCTTGGTCGGTCATCAAGTAAACAGGGCAGCCAAAGCGCGAAATCCAAGTGTCTATGAAGGATCATGCCACTGATTTGGATGTAATATTGGGTAGCAGGGCAGCTTCCACCCAACGAGAGGTTCCATCTATAATACATAGCACATATCTGTAACCCTCGGAGCCGGCCGGCGTGGCCGAATGGTTCTAGGCGCTACAGTCTGGAACCGCGCGACCGCTGCGGTCTCAAGTTCGAATCCTGCCTCGGGCATGGATGTGTGTGATGTCCTTAGGTTAGTTAGGTTTAAGTAGTTCTATGTTCTAGGGGACTGATGACCTTAGAAGTTAGGTCCCATAGTGCTCAGAGCCATTTTTTTTTTGTAACCCTCGGGGGGGGTGAGGGGGCCAACCAAGTCGTTGTTAACGTGCTGGAGGTGACTGGGAGGAGCAGTGAAGCTGCCTGGTGGGGGCGATGTGTGCTGTGAAACTTTATTTTGTTGGCACGGAATGCAGGCACGGGTCCAGGCTTGGCAGCTGCTACACAAGTCGTGCCAGACGAAGCACTCTGAAGTAACTCTGGTAGAGGCTCTCACACCTGGATGAGCTAGGTTGTGTAATTTGTCAAACATTTGCCTCTGTAGAAGTTTGGGTATGAAGGGACGCAGCGTACCAGTTGATTCGTCACACCAAACCTCACCTATGACACTGGGAAAGGTGGATCGCACAGGTTTGAGTGACGAGCTGTGATCGGAAATAAGGTCCATAGTGTCTGTGTCAGTAGACTGCAGCTGAGGCAAGTTAGAGAGGTCTATCAGAGTTGTGAGAGCACCGACACAAGACAAAAAATTTGCGACCACATTATCTGCACCCTTGATGTATCATATGTCAGGTAAATTGCAATATAAACTCCAAATGACGGGAGCGTCTAGGTGGAGGGTCAGTCGGGGGGGGGGGGGGGGGGGGTTCTTTACAGCAGCAATGGTCGGTTAAAATGTAGAAGTCCCTACCCTCAGCCTCGGCATGAAAGTGTTTCACAGCCTTGTAAACTGCCAGGAGCTCCCTATCAAAGGCTGAGTACTTTTTTTGAGCGCCGTTGAGCTTCTTAGAAAAGAACTGCAAAGGAGAGGTAGTATCTCCGATGGTTTGTCTGAGGACAGCACCTATTGCGGTATCAATGGCATCCACAGTAATAAAAAACGTAGCATCCGGATGTGGGTGGGCAACAGTCACTGCGTCTGCTGGTAGGTGCTTCAGTTTGTCAAAAGCTTGTTCCATGGCAGGGGTGCAGGGGACTGGGCAGATACTGGTCGAATTTTTGCCAGCAAGGGCATCTGTTAGGGGAGCCTGAACCTCGGCTGCGGCAAGCAAGTGCTTCCTATAACAGTTAACTGTTCCGATGAACCTGCACAGCTCCTTAAAAGAGTGAGAGCTGGCAAATCCAAAACAGGTTTGATTTTATCCACAGGAGGAGTGAGGCCCTTAGCTGACACGATGCAGCCTGAGAATCTTACTGAAGTCTGGTGCAACTGGAGCTTCTTATTATTCAGTTCAACACCAGCAGTGGTAAGAGTGTCTTCAACAATATGCAAATGTTCCTAGTTCTTTTGCAAAGTAGGACTGAAAATAAGAATGTCGTTGAAGTAAAATTCAGATGAAACAACACTTTGTTTATGAATCTCTGCCAAGTTTGTGCAGCGTTGCGGAGGCCAAAGGGCATTAACCAGTACTGGAAAAGGCCAAAAGGTGTTGTAATAGCTGTCTTTTCAATATCCTCTGGTGCCATCGGAATTTGATGATAGGCCCTCCTACAGTCCACTACCGAGAAATATTTGGCGCCTGCAAGAGCATGGTTAAAATCCGCGACGTTAGGAAGCAGGTACTTGTCTATGATAGTACGAGAGTTGAACTTAGTATAGTCGCCAACCATACGCCGTGTGCCGTCGCTTTTTGTGACTAAGTGGATAGGCGAGGCCCAGCATCCGACAGATGGTTCGATGACGCCGGCTGCTAAGAGATCGTCTATTTGTTCGCGAGCCACTTTCATGATTTCTGGCTTGAGACGGTGTGGTCGGCAAGAGATAGGCGGTCAATTTTGCAAGCGAAGTTTGTGAGCGGTGCCGTCTGTAACCACGGAAATGCGCAACGCGGTGCACGAGGCGATTGTCTGTGGTATAGTGTGTCCGACGGCCGGTAGGCTGGGTTGTGGCGCGGACGGCGAAAGTTTGCATAAGTGCCAACTGCTGGGTGGCTGGGAGCGACAAACAAGTGAGCTACGCAAAACAAGGTTGGTACACTATTTATTAGTAACCGAGCTTTGTGGCGGTAGCGGGCGCAAATGAACAGCGGATGGCAATAAATCAAAAACATTAACCTGCTCCTGGGAAGTTAGCTGCCCAAGCGAGGAGGGGGATGAATGTGCGCTCGAATTAACACAGTTAGAGCTGGCGGGAGCACGGGCACTGTACAGTTTATGTGGCACACGGTCACAAATGCACTCAGGAGCGAGACTAACCTTGTGTGTTGCCAAGGCATCGTCTGCTGCAAGCTGCTGCCGTGCCGAAGGTAACTCGTTACTTAAGTCGTTGAGGTGACGGCTTAGCTCAAGTTGTTCCAAGCGCAGGTGTGTAGACTTGACACGCTCCGTGAGCCACTTATTGGTCCATGACAAGAGCTCGGAGGAGGGGTTATTACACTTCCTAGCCAGGTGGACCTGTTTGGCAGTACTATTGACACTCGACGAAGCACACGGGATGTGTTCCTGCATAGGGTGGTAGAACACTGTATTCTTGACGAGGTCAGGCCACAGTTTGTGGTGTCGTAGAAAGTCGATGCCCAAAATGGGATCGTCGATGTCAGCCGCCAGGAAGGACCACTTCAAGTTGCACTCAGGCGAGAGGGACACTGCATATGAAGTAGAACCTAAGCACAACAAACTAGATGAGTTTACAGCATGTAGGACAGTTTTGTGTAGTCGGATCTTTTCGGTAGCAAGACGAGATGGAGGTAGGGAAACATCTGCACCTGTGTCGATGAGAAAGTTTGTGCCAAGGTTCAAGTCACGGACATAGACTCGTCCATTCGAAGCAGTAGTGTTGGACACAAATGGAGCGTGGGACGGTGCCTGTTGTTTACGTCCCAGGAGGTGGCGCCGCTGCCTACCTGCAGTTGAAGTTTGGGTAGGAGCACGGCGGTTTACAATTGCGTGCCTGTTGCCCGAATTTTACATGAAAGAAACAGTATTTATGGGCGGACATCTGCTCCTGTGAGTGGTCAGATGGCGGCGGCCAAGAATCTTCCATGGAGTCAGATGTGCTGTTGTTGTGCGGACGTGAAGGTGCCGGTAGTGCGGCAAGCTTGACAGACTTAGGTTCAGTGGGGCATCCACGTTGGGGCCCTGGTTGTGGCTGGAAATTGGCGCAGCTACCGGACTGCTGGACACAGCATTCATGTAGTAGAGCGGAGTAAGCTCGGTCAGCAGCACGTGAGCATTTGCTATTTGGTCTTTCTTCGTAGGTGGAGATGGCTGTTTGGACAGACAGAGGCAGCTTTTCCGTCCAAATCTCGGTGAGCGTGGCGCCTGGCATGTCGCATTCACCAACGAGAAGTCGAAGGCATCACCACAGCTGGGACGCAGATCTGTCGCCGAGGTGTTCTTCATAGAAGACCTGTCAAATGTCTTCTCTTCTTGTCTAGGAGACATGTTCCAGTATTACTTGTTTAGCTGTAGCGTACTTCTCGTTCAGAGGAGGTGACTTAACCAGGTCATAAATTAAGTCGACACGGTCATGGAGGTGGTTCATGAGACATGTGAAGTGGGCATCATCATCATGTGCTCAGACACTGAAAGTTTGCTCAACCAGGTTGAACCAGAATTCCGGGTGGGCAGGTTTGAATGCCGAAAGTTTCGGTAGATTCGACGAACTGGTGGTCGAAGAATACAAGCAACTGCTCGTGGACACTGGAGTAGGCAAGTCAAAGTTAACTCTGCATCGTGAGGGCAGTAGGGAGGAAGCAGACGTGCCGGCTGTGTTCATAGTAGCTGGAGAGGAAGCAAAATTCGTTAGCAGGAAGCCCGACATGGAGCGAAGTGGGACCAGTTGTTGCAGCGGAAGATCAAAGTGGTCACGGCGGTTGCTCGACAGGTTATTATGCAATTGGTCCTCCACATTTGCAGCGAAATTGCCCATCACAGAGTCACTGATGAGCTTGGTGGAACCTGACGATGCTCCCCACTATTTACGGTACTTGCATTAAAGTTCGGTATCAGTGTGTAGTGGTTTCTTGTACTGCTGTGCGGCGAAAACTGAAGCACTTCGGGGCTAACAAAGCCGGAGTCGGAGACTGCTGGCGTCATGTTCAAAACCACTGCACCTGATGAGGTCCCTGGGTTCTCGAGGCTATAGGACTGCACAAATTCACGTCGGGTACTGACTACAGCTGGCGAGCTTGAATTTAGTTGATGTTGCTGGTGAAAACCGGGTGGCAGCGGTGTGTTGTAGAAGGCCATAGTGTAGCGGACAAAGGTCTACGCAGAATGTGGAAGCTGGTGGGGTAGTCACTTTGTACTCAGTTCGATGGATTATTCAAACTTCGGGGTCACCACAGAAGGTGATATCAAGGTGGTAAGGTAATGACCACGGTTCTCTCTTCTAATCGTCAATACTTTTATTACACGATAAACGTACTGGTCGAAGACTAGGTGGGAACTGAGGTCCCGGAAGTATACAAAACAAAGTTCAACTCGAAGACATAATACACATATGATGTTCTGGTCTATCGAACCGTGGATCGATGCCACAAACTTATCATCAGGACCAGCTATACACTGCAAAAACTAAACTGAAAAAATCTTCAGAAACACCAGAGAAAATGTGCCTATCTATTCTTAGGATGATGATGATGATGATGTTGATGTATGGTTTGTGAGACACTCAATTGTGTGGTCATCAGCACCTGTACAAAGTCCCAATTTTTACACAGTCCAATTTAGCCACTGTCATGAATAATGATGATGATTGTGGTGGTGATGATGGCAACACAAACACGAAGTCCACAGACAGAGAAAATACCCAACCCAGCTAGGAATTGAACCTGGGACTCTGTGATCCAGAGGCAGCAACAATAGCCACTAGACCACAAGCTGCAGATTATTCTTAAGATGGACAGTACATATATACTATCTGATCAAAAGTATCCAAACATCTAGTGGTGGACATTAATATATCGTGCATCTACCGTTCACTTTTATGAGAGCTTCAACTCTGATTGGGACACTTTCAATGAGGTGTCTGAATGTCTGTGAAAGAATGGCAGCCCATTCTTCCTCAAGAGCAAAAATTAAAAAAAAGTAGTGACAGATGCTGGGGTCTTGAGCAGAGCTTGACTTTCTAACTTGTTCCATGGGTATGCCATCAGGATCAGGTTGGGACTATGGGCCAACCATTCCCTTTCAGGGAAGTTATTATCCGCAAACCACTGACCCACAGATGCTGCATTGTGACAGGATGCATTCTCATGTTATACAGTCATCATCTTGGCTGTAAAATGCATTGCCACCACTGTGAAAGATACGAGGAAAAACTCTTTTGTCTTAATGTACAAGTTCATATTTTTTATGTTAGTTTGTCACTAATTTAGCAAAACAAAAGTGTAACTAGAATTATGACAACCACTTACCAAAAACGCAAACCATCATTATGTTTGAGGCTGGCTAACATTAGTAACATCAGTCAAGAGCAGTTTATGACAGGCTGTTGGAAGGTATGAAAATGTCCCTGTGTATCTAAAGCACAATTTTCATAGCATTTTTGGTTATTTTGACAAAGTACTTGAATTATTTTTAGGGCTTGGCAAAATTCATCTAATTTGCTTTGTAAAACCACATTAGAAGCAATTTGGTTTATCATCAAGTGCATCCCAAAGTATCAAATTTATTCATAGTAAAAAAAATTAATAAATCATGAGACAGAATTTCTTGCCAGTACCCACCTTGAGGAGGCAAATGTACAGTACTGCCAAATTTCCTAAATTTCCAAGCTTTCACAAGAAATAGTTCCTTCATCAGGGAGAGAGAGGTTGAGGAAATTTAAAAGAAAAGGAATCATTAACACGAACTTTGTCAGGGCAAACTTTGTCCTGAAATAACTGGACCCAACGTAATTCCCCTCCCAAGCATATTTTGTAATTTAAAAGGAATGAGTTACGAATGAATATTGTAAACTGTTATAAATAAGATTTTCAATTTTTGTATATAACTGCATGGGAATTGACTGTCAAAAAATGTTATTACTAGACGAGGGAGATGTGCTCTACAAACAATGTAGTGAAACAGCACAGGTGATGAGGAAATAATAATAATTGCCAGCAGTGAGCAGCAACTGAATCAGAGAAAATTAATCTCAGAAGTGTAACTTTTTATTTTACGGAGAACAATGATGGGTTCAAGGAATTTTTATAAAGGAGACAATTGTTCATTCTAGAAAAAAATGGACTTGAGAAATATAAAAACAGACTTCAACAAAGATTGAAAACATTATATGTGAACAGAAAGATACTTTTAGTGTGATGTGAAATGTGAAAATTGTACCTTGGTTTTATTTTATTGATATATTTCTAGTGAGTAATAAATGTTAATATGCATTAATTTTAATCAAGGAAACTGAAATTTTATACATCCTTTATTACATCTGGAAACAGTGAAACAATTTTCATACCAGTGCACTTTGAGTCTGATGAACATTATAAGTATGGTCAAAGGACAATCGCACAAATACAAAATCTCCTCGAGGTGAGTAAAGTACAACTACATTGCACCTTCATGATTCAAAATTTAAAGCAGATTCTAGTGCCACTGTGATTTCACACACTGCACCCACAAATAGTGACACAATAAGCTTGTCACCAAGTCTAGTTATGGACAAACTCATTAGTTAACAGCTAGAATTGTTATGAATTGATAATGTTCTTGGAAGAGACATGATCAGTTAATTATTAGTATGAGGACATGTGAATTGGTAAATGACTGTATGAGAGGTGGGAAAATGTGGAATGCTTGTGTGATGTTGATGATGAGTGTAGCATGGAAGAATTGGCATCACGCATCAAAATTAATGATGATGTGGGATGTAGTATTAGATGATACCAGGAAACACCAGCAAACTATGTCAGGTAGTGAGGTAGTGCAACAGTAGACTCCTGGCAATGTATGGATGAAGTAATGGCCATTATCATATGAAGCTGTGAAACATACTGAATGCAATGCATGTATCTTGCAGAACTAGTAAAATTAAATGAAAGAATGTTTAATGTTTCACATATATGAGTGTTGTATTTTGTATAACACAGAAAGTTAATGGACTCAATTTCAGCATTGAAAGCAAATGAGAAACAATAAATAATAAATTTACCAGTAACGTCAATCACTTTAATGGAACAGACAAATATATCAGAAGGAGGCTGAAACAAGATGTTTACTAAAAAATTTGAGTCGGAAATGGAAAAACTGGATGGAACCATGTCTGAAACAACTATACATGGATGAAAGGAGACATGAGAAAAATTAAAAATAACAGAACAAAATATCACAGAAAAATGACCGTCTTGGAAATGGAGACGAAGACAAGAAAATAAAATTAAAAATTAGTTGGAAATTAGAAGTATGGCACACACAGGAAAGCATAAAAAGTGTTTGTGGTTGCACTAAAATATTTGATGATAATTGATTAAAAATATGTAAATTTCATCAGTTTCCAGCCTGAGATAATATTCACCTGGTTGCTTTTACCAAACAGCTGGAAAACATTCTTTCAAGAAAATGGGATGGCAAAAAGGATAGGATGTATAATCAGTAGATTAGAAGGAGATACTCTGTCATGGTAATATGAAAAGGAGCATCATGCATAACGTATTACGAATTCACCACAGATTTCTTGAAGCAATATTGGTCAAGTGGCACTCAGAAGAATGTAAGATGTGACATTTTTAAAGGAAGAAAGTTTGTGAACAGTGGGTGTTATGGATACAAAGGATTTTTAAAAAATTATTTGGAGAATAATTTATACTTAGATGAACCACTGAAAGAAAGAGATTTTGTATTGATTATTTCAACAAAGTGCAGGAAAAACCGGCAGGACTACAAAAACGTAATATTGATAGTATATTAACAGCACTCAACATCAAGCTTATCATCACCCATATGAAGATCAACTGAGATGAATGTGGTTAAAATGTAGAACATGCGATAAAAGAACTAAAAGGCAAACAGAGCTAAAATTGCACTCGCTCTTTCCCAATCCCACCCATGATCACCTGCTCAATTACACTAGCTCACAACATGGAAAACAACACTACAAATAGGGAGATGTGTCAAAACTGTCAATTAAAACATAATGAAGACTGCAGGAAAACTGAAAGAGACTCATAGCAATATGTGGCTGGCTTACTATATATCAAAGTTACAGATGAGCCAGCCACCCTGATAACACATTAAAAATGGCACCCTAAACTTTCAGGGAACAAGTTGGACAATTCACAAAATTTTAAAAGTCTTACTGCATTTGTTTGATTGTCACCAAAACAGATGGAAAATCTGTCAGCAACTGAGCTGCCACCTTTTGGTCTGAAAATAAGACACAGTCTAGTAAAACTTGGCACACTTTGATCTGTACACCAAAAGCACCACACATTGGAGGGTCCTCTGGCCAAAGTAAGAAGCCATGCATCATAGTGTTGTGGCATATGTGAAGACAAGTAAGGAGATCCTCATCCTGCCTGCATGGATGGAGGACAGTATGCCACGGCATCATTGTGGGCTTCATGAGACGCAACTTATTATCTGTCACTTCAAGTGAATCTTCTTCTCATCAACGCATGACTCTGCAGCACAACAGTGAGGCAAGAGTATGCAGGGGGATGGCACACTGAAGTAATTGAGGATTATGACACACCTCCTTGGCTCTCACATCTGCTCTGCCATTTCCTGCTATACCCATCTGCCCTTGTGCCCAGCAGAAACACACTTGTAGTTGGAGAAGGATGTCCTGGATATTCTGGGCCACTTTATCTGTAGGGCACAAATGCTGCAGAAAGTGAAGGCCACTCAGGGAATCAGAACAGACAAGGAACTTAGCACTTGAAATACATCTCATCTGCTCCAGCGGCCATAAGACTGCATATAATTCTGCTTCAAAGAAAGGATCTGGAGGATACTATTGGGGAAAACAACAGAGGAACCAATGTAGTCTGCCTGTTTAGACCGGTCTGTAAATACAGATACAAAATTGTGATGCTCACTTAAAATATCATAAAACAATTTATTAAAAACATATACAGGAGTCCAATCTCTCATATATTGCACTAAGTCTAAACTCAGTCTGAGCCTCTGCAGTAACCAGGGTGGCAGGTGGTTAAACCACTGGAGTTGGGGTTGTACTTGCTCCACACGAAGTGACTTCAGCACATGTTTTACGCAGATCACAAATGGCCTTGTTGCTTGTGGATGATTGGACAAACAGCATGTCAGAGGAGGATGAGCAACAGTATGGTGCGCAGGTCAATTCAGAGTGGCGAGGAACTTACATGCCTGGCGTACCATGAGGAGCTGCTGACAGATGGTGAGTGGTGGTTCCCTAGCCTCAAAACAGATACTAGATATGGGAGTTGGTTTAGTTGGTTTTATAAGCACCTGTGGCCAGCCTAATCCCCTCATGGTGGATACCATCAGCAATTTTCATATAAGAGGGCCTTGTTGATCCATATATTGCTCACCCATAGTCTAGTTGTAATTGCATGAAGCCCTATAAAACTGGAGTAGATGCACCCTGTTGACTCCCCAAGACCTGTGGCTAAGACACTTTTTAAGTTATTCAGTGCCTTCTGAGTTCTGGCTTTCAGGTCTCTCAGGTGTGGTAACCATGACAATTTGGAGTCAAAATTGATGCCCAGAAACCTCACTAAGTCTTTAAAATGTAGAGTGGTGTCTTTCACATGTGAGTCAGTAAATTAAAAATGCAATGAGAATGATTAAAATGAACATGCACAGACTTATCCGCAGAACACTGAAAACCTGTCTTTGCAACCCACTCTGCTAAGCTCTACACTGTATGTTGCAATACTGGAGGAGGAACAAAGAACTGAAAAATCATCCACAAGTAAGGAACATTGTACAGGACTCCTTATGGTAGATATGATACTGTTTATGGCTATGGCAAAGAGAGTAACACTACCCTGAGGGACACCATTTTCCTACTAAAAGCAATCCAACACCATGTCACCAACTTGGGGCCTAAAAGAACCATTTAGAGAGAAAAGATCATATGAAGATGGGGAAGTGTCTTGAAAGCCCCACTGATGGAGTTGTGCGAGAATACTGTCTCCAAGTAATGTCGTATACCCTACTGATTTCAATGTTTACGTGGTAATGTTTACATAGGAAAGCCTGCTGAATAGCCAACTCTAGCAGGATCAGGTTGTTGCCAGTGGACTGAAATCTCTGGAATCCATGCTGAGAGCAGCTAAGAAGTTGCCTAGTCTCTAACAAGCAAACCAGACAACTGTTAAACATTCTCTCCAGGGTCTTTCCTACACAGTTCAATAAGGTGACACTCCAGTAACTACTGCGAGATGTGCAGTCATTTCCTGGTCTGAGGAGAGGTACTAAATTGCCTCTCCCCACAAGCTGGGAAACTGTCCTGTCTGCCATATCAAATTAAAGCAATTGAGGAGGCTTTCCTGTGACACTGTTGGCAACTACTGAAGCATGCAGTACCAGATTTGATCATGACCAGGTATAGTATCATGAGTCTGACAGTGCTGAATCCAGCTCCCACATGGAAACAGGGCAGTTGTAAGACTCAGAAATGGTGGACCTGAAGTCCAACTTGCCTCTCTCTACAGTCGCATGGTAGTGTCCGAATGCCAGATCCTGCATGGAATTGGCAGTAGTCAATACAAAATGCTCTGCTATCATCTGAGTGATGTCTTCAGTCTTCAAACATTGTTTGGAGACACCCCTGTTTCAGCACTGCTACTATTCGAAAATGATTGTGTTTATCAGAAATCCTTGTGATGGCTTCCCATATTTTTACAGAACAAGTGGAATGCTTTCTGGAGTCCAGGAACACTTGCCATGACCTTCCCATGCTCTCCTAAACTGCACATTGAGCCTTGGCTCTCATGACTTGAAAGGCTGGGAGATTGTCTGCTGTTGGGCAGTATTTAAACTGTCACAGAGCCGCACACCTGTCTTGGATTGCTGAGTGGCACTCATAAGTCCATCAAGCTAGTTGCCTCCTACGGTAACCTGAGGACTTTAGGATGGATAAGTTAGCAGCATGATGGATCACTTGTGTCATGCGGTCCACCCATTCTTGAACACTAGTATGGTGTTCAAACACAGCCACTTGATTGAACAGCATCCAGTTAGCCCTGCTGACCATCCATTTCGGTGGCTTCTGTTCACGTAATGCTCCATCCAGTAGAAGGACCCACAATGGGAAGTTATCACTGGAATAAAAGTCATCAGTTGCTTCCCACTGAGCAGAATCCGCGTGGGCTAGAGAGCAAAAGAGAGGTTGATGGCTGAGGATGACCCAGTAAGAGCCAAGAAATGAGTGGCATTGCCTTTGTTAAGCATGCACAGATCCTGAGACATTATGATGTTTTCCAAGATGTGACCCCTAGGGAAGTATAGTTCAAGCCCCATAATACCTTATGGGCACTGGTATTACCCAATATGAGAAAAGGGTGGGGGAATTATTCTATAAGGTCTGTGAGAACCTCAATGTCTATCGCACCCTGTAGAGGTAAGTACAGGGAGCAGATAGTGATTTCTGACCCACATGAACTGCAGTGGCAACAGCTTGTAGGCCAGTAACCAAGAAGAGAGCGGAGAAGTGGCGTGTGTTAGTGACAAACTCACCTACCCCTCCCTTGGCCCTTTCACCATTCAGGTTGTGGGGAGGCGGGTTGATTTTCATGATAATAATCATTGGTCATAGGAGGAAATTGGAATTGTTGTAAATATTGTTTGCTGTCTTCTATGAGATCTTGGCAACTATTTCAAAAAGTGATGGAGAAAATACTCACCATAGTTCCCAGCCTGCAAGTCCACATTCTTGTCCAGCCCACTGAAAGAAATGTTTCTATTCTCTATTTGCTCAGCGGGATCAGGATTATGATTAAAAATGAAGATTTTGAGTTCTAATTGATGCATATATTTGGTAATGTTTCACACGCACAATGTTGTAATATTCATTATGTTCATACTGACAATAAATCTCTCTATCCTAAAAAGCACTATGAGCAGTTCAGAGGTGATCTCTATTGTAAGTTCCTACTAAATTGTCTTTTGCCCTGACTAGTGATAGTCAAAATAAATGCTCACCACAAAAGTGGAAAATAATTGTCACCACTTGCACACAGATTAGTTAACATTACGAGCAGCACACTAACCATTACTTTTGAGAAATCTAAGTGATCCAGGACAGTGTACAGTCCTTGTGAGTTCACTATCTATTATTATGAAAATAAGCATTTTGAAACAGCCTGTCTCTGACATCATCTGAGGCAGCGCGCACTTCAGCGTTTGACTGATGCGGATCTTACGGTGGCTGGGTGTGAAGTGACGCCTAGTCTTTCCTCTTAGGCTTTATTTATATATGTGGCACAGTGGACAGCCAAGGGAACACCTGCTGTCATCTGCCCTATGCACACGGTAGAAGTCAGGCTTTATTTATATATGTGGCGCAGTGGACAGCCAAGGGAACACCTGCTGTCATCTGCCCTATGCACACGGTAGAAGTCTCTGAACAGCTGCTTTCTTAGACACAGAATATTTAATAACCATGTTATGAATCAATTTAGAATCTACATAATTTTTGCATGCATGTAGGTAAGTTGGTAAAAATCAAAGAAGAAGCCTGCATTAAAACTTTGCTTTCTAGAATTTTTATAACAGAACTGACAGTAGAATATGACCTCTGAACTACAACTTTAAGAGACCTTGTATTGGTTGTTATTAACATCAAGGTCCTAAAACTTGTTATAGCTGTATTATTTAATAGGTTTCATTATGTGCTGTAACCAAAACTTTTTAGCATTAATATAACATATACTTAATCTACAATAAGTAAGGACATTTTTGTTCCAAATTTAGTTTTCAGTAAATTATTCGAAAACTATTAGAGGTAGCTTCATGGGGTCACGTAGTTATTATTTTTATGTTGAACTGAAGCGTCATACAAATTTTCAAATTTCTAAGTGCAATATTTAGCACCTTTAATTTTTCTTAAAAACTTGGATTCTGACCAAAATATTGCTTTAATCACATTGAGACTTGTACCAGTTAATTTTGATATACATCTGCACATTATGTCCAATTACTGGCTTCCTATCTTTATTATTTAGCACCACTTTTTTTTATTACAATGATGTATATAGGTAAAAATATTGACCTAATTAACCTGAGACTTGACAATTTAAACATTATTACAATAAAGCATATGTTGACAAAGTTTGAAAAAGCAACTTTAACTTTTAATTTCATTCTTAATTATGGTTCAATACTATGCACAGACACATTATGGTGGCGTGGTGCTACTATCAGTGAACTGGGATAAGTTCCAGAACACTCACTTGCCTCTGTATCTCTAAACAGTACAGCACTTGTTTCGCCACATCATCCCATATTTAGTTTTGTGAAAAAAAATTATTTTTGAACAAAATTAAATAATAGAAACAAGGGAGGTCATTATATCTTACCTCTTTTAAATGAGATTTTTAGCAAAATTTCTTAACACTACACATACAAAATAACGATGTATAAATGAATCATGTACATAAATTACATAGAAACATGAAATAAAATTTTTGATAATTACAATTTTTTTCTGTTTTACATAAATTTTTCAGTCTTTACCTGAAAGAGAAACACACAAAATTTTTCACTTTCCAGTACTCACATATTGCATCACAATCATAGGCACCAATGTGAGTGTCCATATCACACTTTCACTAAATCAATAGAAGTAGGAGTGGGAATAAACTTCTCCATTATATTCTATTATGAAAAGGAAAGGTCATGATTCACTGAAGATCATGTCATCTGTTGCGGCCACATGTAGAAAGTGTTGCTTCACGCAGTGGAGAATGGCAAAACACAGGCACGCCGGCGATCGAGGCGTTGCGAAGCAAGCAGGCACAGATAGCCTTGCTGACAACAGCAGTTTACCAACAGGCTGTCACAAGGGCACACACAGACTGAGCGCCGAGCGAAGCCTGGAGAGAGCTGATTAAGGGGAAGTGAGGCCAGCACGCTGAGTTACACTGCAATATACTGCGGGAGTAATAACAAAAAGCTACCACCAAAGGTGAAAAACATCCTCCTGTCGGATATAAACAGTGGAGCGCAGGCAGCAACAGACAGAAGCCATTAGGAAGTAGTTCGGATCTGAGGACGGACGTGGTCTGTGTCTGAATGTTCAATCTTCGTAGGTGACGATTCCGGAAGTCTGTTCCAGCTCACAGGAGTCATCCCATCCGTTCGCTGCCAGATGTCAACTTCAGCTCTAGGGGTCAGCCCAAGTTCAGTCAGTACCATGGCTGACTAACTACACCAAGAACTTCCAGCAGGACCGGCCGCAGCACGGTCTTGGTCACAGGCGCTGCCGGAGACTGACACCTGGACTTCACGGCAGCTGGGCCCACGGCGTGTGGTCCGTCCATGACGGGACCTCACAGACATCGCGACTGACAGCTTCCCAGCTGCCAGTGCAGCAGGCGTTGGCAGCTGACCTCACGGCGACGAGTTCATCTCAACCACAGAGCATCCTGGCTTCAGCGGAGCACTGGTGGCCTGAGGCTACCAATTGTGATCAGCAACGTGCGTTGTGCGCATTGTCAGAGAATCTACACAGCAGCAGCCAGGCGGAGGGATTGCAGGGCTGGGCAGCAACGACAAGGGAGAAATTGTAAGGAAAGTTCAATAAATAATTGTAAAACTCCACGCCGTCTCAGTCTTTGGTGCAGCCACTGTGTCTGCTGCTAACAAGTTGATTGGAAGCCGTAACAAGTGGACGCCTCTGTCGCCAGCGTGCCTCTGTTTTGCCGTTCTCCACTGCGTGAAGCAACGCTTACTACATGTGGCCGCAACACATCCACACTTCCTTCTCCACTATAGCTTGTAGGCTGCCTTTCATGAAGCCTCCATGTTCCTGAGAAACAGATAACATAGCCTAAGCTTCTGTTCTCAACTTAAACCTAAGGGAGGACAAAAAACATTTGATATTCTATTTTCTTGCAATAGTTCCAATAACTGAGAAGTTACCAGAGTGAATATTGGCAACAAGTTACATCCGAAAAAATGAGACATTCTACTTCATTATTTAGCCTCAATCACAGACTTTGCATTTATCTTTTCCTTTTTGGGATAAACCATAGCTTTTATGCACTAAAGTTGAATTTATTTTCCTAAATAGTGACTTTTTTGGCTAGTTTGCAATTTATTTTATTACTTTAGATGCTGCTTTAACTTTGAAAATTGAGTAACCTTTGTAAGATTTACCTTCATTTAGCTCAATTGTCGTACGGATTAGTATATTAAAGAAGTCATTTGTTTGACAGCACTTACTTTGCTTTGGTGTACACATCATTAGAAAGCTGTTTTTACTATAATATATCAATACTTTATGATCTGCATTTCTTATCACATCTGTTTAATTTTGTTGGCTGTATTTATCAGTTAATTGACCATCTGCCTTAAGCAAGATTAAGCATTTCTCAAACCTTTATATGAGACGTGAGGGAAACTACTCATCAATTTTCTACCATTTAACCATATGTCAGCCTACTGACTTCATTTCTCCTGTTTCTTCCCATTTTCATTTATACATGTATTTCAATGCTTCTTTCTCCTTTTTCTCTTTGTCAGCCTACTGACCTCATTACACATTTGGTGTGACCCTCACACCACTTCCAGACATCTCCTTTAATTAATATGAAAATGCTCTGGCTTGCCTCGAGGGGCAACCCTTTCTTACCTTCAGGCAACCTTATTGCCAACTGAAAATTATTACTTTATGCAGAGTCTATTTGATCAGATTTTATGAATTCCCAGCTTCAATAACTTCTCTTAATGTGAAGTGTCTCTTTATTTTTGTAGTTACTAACCTTTTTTATGGATCTTATTTATTATTTATTTATTTTAGCCATGCTTTTTCTATTATTGAGGCACAGAAGTTACCCATTGTTATTTTAACCTTTAGAGTTTACTCCTGCAAACTGCTGAATTTGGGTATAGTCATTTTCGGGAGTCATTCTTATTCACTAGGAAGACATTAAAAACTGATAGACTACATGCAACATGAAGATATATGTTCCTTACTTACTATGATAGGACATGAGGGAATGAAACTTGAAAGTGAAATAAAGTTTCATCCAACTGGGACTGCACAGTATGCCAAACCATGTATCCGCCAAAGAGTGGCAGACTCCCTACAGTAACTAGTTACTGTTATTTTTAAATTTCTTCAGATCTACAATATTTCGTACACCTAGTTCTTTCTTACTCTTTGGGTATTCCAAGTGGTATGCGTTCACATGAGGCTCACTTATTACCTCGAATGGTGCTTGGTAGACATGCATAAACTTCTTTGTTTCCACTGAAATTTTCTTACATTTTTGTTAGTCTTGACCAATATTAGTTCACCAATGCTAGAACTAGTGGGGGAAGCTTTTGTGTCATGCCTTCTTTTTCTATCCAAGGCTCTTTTACATATGTTTGCCCCTAGCTTGTGCCTTCTTTTTATGTAACGAGCTCTGAGTTAGACTGGAAAATCAACAATGCTTGAAATGATGTTATGGGGTTCCTGATTAAACATTAGTTCACACAGAGCAAAGCCTGTGGCACTGTGTTTAAGAGTGTTGATGATTTCTTCAAAATTTTTAATATGATCGGCCCAAGTTGAATGCTACCTGGCACAGTAAGTTCTACATGGTCTGTTTAATTCACACCTAACTCTCTCGCTCATATTCCCTAGCAGAAAATATGCTGAGATCCTTATATTGTGAATTCCAGCCTTTTCAAGACATCCCTTAAATTTTTCAGATACAAATTGAGGACCATTATCTGACAGGAGATTCTTTGGCTTGCCAATATTTACGAAATAGTCCTTTTCTAGCTTGTTGACAAGCGTTTTGGCATTAGCCCCCTTTATTGGATATAGTTTGACATAGTTGCTAAAACCGTCAATCACCACAAGAATGTCGGGAGAGGCCCAAAAAGATTGGCTGCTCATAATTCCACGAGTTCACTTGGTTCTACATGGTGCATATCTCCCTGCACTACGCTATATACTGCACGCACCTTCTAACAAATAACACAGGATGCTAGTCTTCTTGCTATTCTACGATGCGTGTTATCGAAAATGACTTTCTCACTTAATTTAGCAATGCATTTCTTGGCCCCATAATTGCCATATCATAGATGCACGTAATCTATCAGCAGATCCACAGGTTGTGAAGAAAACATATTTTCCATTCTGCTGAATCTAACTTTCTTGTTTGGAATAAAATTCCTTTATTATGCTACTTTTGGATAATTAGGAACTCCTAAATGGCTTTTGACTAACCTCAATTGATCATCATTTTGCTCCTGCCTTAAGTGTTTAAATATTATCTTTAACGCACTCTCCTCCCTGAGATCAGGTATGGCCAACATGCTTACTTCATTCCTATCTGCTAAGGGAAGTTCTGATTCCTTGCATAACTCAGCACTTCTTGATAGCCCATCTGCTACCAGATTGCTCTTTCACTGTATGTAATTAATTTCAAGGTCAAACTGCTGAAGGTACATAGTGCATCTGGTTAGTCTTGGATGTCTCAGTTTGCACATTTAAAAAAAAAAAATGTAAGTGCTTTGTGATCAGTGTAGATTGTCACCTTGTGCCCTAACAAATAACACTCAAACTTCTGCATACCAAACACAATGGCCAGTGCCTCTAAATTCCATAATTTCACTCAGCAGGTTGCAGTGAACAAGTCGTGAAAACAATGGTTTTATGAACCTCTTGGTCGCCTTCCGTTTCCATCTGAAACAACTCTACTGCAATCCCATATCCACTTTCATCATCTGACATGCCAAAAGGTTTTGAAAAATCTGGGTGATGTAAAAGTGGACTATTTATCAAACAGTTTTTTAATTCTTCAAAAGCAGACCCATGGGGTATACATCTTCAACAAGTTGAGTAAACAAGGTGCATTAAAACAAGTGATCTTTAACAAAATGGCAGTAGAATCCGAACAAACCAAACATTGACCTGAGTTGCTTTTTATTTTGGGGCGCTTCAAATTTTTCAATGACATAATTTGGAGGGATCAGCTAATGTAACATCCCTGCTAATTTCATGGCCCAGGAATTTTATTTTGTCCCTTACACATTCAGTCCTCCTAACTTTAATTTCATACCTCCTTTTTCTACAGATTCTAGCACCCTATTCAGTAGACTGATATGTTCTTTCCATGTGGGAGTTGCCAACAGTATATAATCTACATAAATAGTTACCTGATCTAACAATTCTTTGTCCCAGTACATGAGCCATTACTCTTACATTTGGATATTTTATCCAAATGGGACTACTTTACACCGGTAGCACACTCCTTCATACAGAAAGGCTGTATATTTACATGATTCCTTCGCCCGGAGCAAATTCCAGTACCCACAAGTTACGTCCATAGATGTAAGGTACCTAACTCCATGGAATTTTTGAATTAGCTCATCCATATTTTGGGGACAGGCACTATCTGTTATTACAATTTCATTTAACCAGCACCCATCCATTACTAATCTAACACTACCATCAAGCTTAGGCACAACAACAAGAGGATTATTATATTCACTAACTGCTTGCTTAATGACACCCCATGCCAACACACGTTGAATTTCTTACTTAACCACTTGTTTTCTTGAAACATGTATTTGATAAGGTTTCTTGAAAAATACCTACCCAGGCTTTATATTCAAATGGCATTCATATGCTTTAACCTCACCAGGTGTATTCGAGAATACACTGTGATGCGTGGTTAATATTTTTCTTAATTCTGCTCTTTGGTTATCAGAAATTTGATTTGTTGACTGTACCTTTGCACCTTTGCCACTATTTCTTCTAGGATATAGCTCTCTTCTGCATTAGCATGTTACACATTATTGCTGAATTCAGTATCTTCCTGTAAGTATCCTTTATTCATCACCCTAATGAGCCGTTCCCAAGTTTCATTATTACCGCCTATATAACCTCCTATAAAAGGCTATTTTATTACATGAGAGTCAGGTAAGGTTAAAACTAAATTGTTCAGGTCAAAATCAATCCTCCCCTGATACTTTGTTAAAAAATCTGTACCTATTAATACATCAACACTTAAACCGGGCATGATTAAACAAGGATGATCTATTATCGTGTCACCTATACCAATGGATATCAAAGCTTTGTGCACACAGTGACCAATTCCAATGAGGTAAGTTTCACAGCAGCTGCTATTGGTAACACATTGGTGGTGATCATTGAGCTTACCCAGGAAGTGAGAGGCTTGACACCTCATCAGATATGTAGATTACAGATGCTATTTGATCATTATAAGTATAGAATTGGTGACCTGGTTGGTGTAGAGATGCGAAGGTCTGAATAGTTTTTGACTTATAGTAATACCCTTCAGAACAATGATGATATGGTAACTGATTTGCACACAGAAAGTAATTTGAAAATACACAGTAGTAAGAGGGGTGAACGGTTCTGTATACTATGTTTGCTAAGTTACAGAATCCATTGCAGGAAATGAATGAGTGTGCCAGGATGGCGGTAGGTTCGGTGGATCATGTAACTGAATTCCTGTATTTCATGTTAGAATTTCAACACAGAGCTCGCACCCTGGAATTAAGTGATTTCGACACCTTGAAGTTAATGGTGATAATGGTAAAAGAGAAGATCCATGAGGAAATGTTGCAGGCCATTCCACAAAAGGAAACTTCAAAATTAGTTAGAAGTAGAAAAGCTACACTCATTCCTGCTCAAGCACTTACGGAATTAATTTATTGTCGATATATGAGGGAGCAAGACCTCACTCAACCATTAACAGACTATGTAGCCCAGGTTAACTAGAGTGTAACAGCATTAAGTTTAAATTATATGGAAGGACAAGTAGTAACTCACCTGCTGGATGGTTCAAATCTGGAGAGCAGGCAAAGAGCTATGCTTTGTCAGGTGCCAAGAACATTCACACAATTGGATAAATTGATAAGGCACGTTCAGCCAACGGAATTTCTTCAGCACCAAAGGGGAAGCTGTGGTGTGGGTAATTTAGTCAGCGAAATCAAGCAGATGGAAGACAAAAGGTTTCAGAGAGGGTAACATCCTGGGAATAATGGGGAACGAAGCCAACTAGATAAAGGAATTTTAAATCTGAGGAGCTGGAATTGCAATCAGGCAGGTCAGATTAAGAGGGATTGTACAGAAGAAAAGCAATGATCAGAGTTATGACAATTACTGTACCAAGGGCATGATAAACTAATTACAGCCATTAAGTGCAAATCTAGTAGGTATTTACCATTTGTTTGTGCTGCACTGAAAAGTGAACGTGTTTGTGCATTGTTGGAATTAATCAGTACTATTTCAGCCATTAATTTTGAGTGACTTCTGAAGTATCAGGAAATTTGTAAATGGGGAAGACTGGTGGTGGCAAAGGGGCAGTACATAATTGTCGACAAATCTTGTTTAATGGTAAAGGGAAATGCACTACTTAAAGTGATGGTGGGGGGGATTTCTCATGGAAAATGAAGATGTTTGTTGTAGAAAATTTAGCCACTGATCATATTCTTGGAGCTGATTTTCATGGCAAGGTCGGTCTTATTCTGGACTGGGCACGGCAGAGTTTATATTTTAAATTTAAGCCCCAGACCCTGTATAAGTTTTATCAGCATAGGCAAGAGCTGGATGTTGGTAGATAGGGCACATACTATGGGGAGGCAGATAGTGAAGAGGTATCCAATATAGGAGAGGAGCAATTAGCCCTCTTGGGTAACTTACTTAAGGGTAAGGTTGTGGCTCCATGTGCAGAATTTTCCAATGTCTTGACTAAGAAGTTAAGGGTTATCCAGATGGTGTAGTATAGTATTGAATTAGTGGATACAGTGCCAGTTAAGAAGGCACTATACATAATGAAAACATTGAGAACAAAAATTGAGAAAATGTTGGAACAAGGTATTATTTGTCTTTCTAAATCTCCATATGCATCTCATATATTTGTGGTACCAAAAGCCACTGGCGAATACTGTCCAGTTGTGGACTACAGCGAGTTGACTGAAAAGATAGTTTTAAGACCAGTCTCATTGTCAGACTTACATTCATGTTGTGGTTGGTTCCACGGGGCATATGTATTTACTACCTTAGAAGTTGTAGCTGCTTGTCATTCAAGGAAATGTTTAGGGCACATAGTTTTTGGTGAAGGAATACGTATTGATCCCGATAAAACAGACATTCATAATCAAGTTCCTAGACCACATAATGTGAAGCAAGTAGCCAGGCTAGTAGGTGTGGCCAATTTCTTCAGGAAATTTATTGAGGGATTTGCTGAGAAAGTGGCAACCCTCAATGAATTATTTCAAGAAGGGTGTAAATTTAGTTGGAGTCCTTCATAGGAAGTGGCATTCCAAGCACTCAAGCAAGCATTGCAGTCAGCTTCTGTGTTAGCCTTGTCTGACTTTAATGACAGTTTATTCTGCAGACTGATGCTTCGGCACAAGGATTTGGGCAGTTCTATTATCTACAGGATTGAATGAATTGGAACAAAGATACTCCATTTATGAATTGGAAACCCTTGTGGTGTTATCTGCTACGGAGAAATTTAAATATTATTTGGAATACTGTATGTCTGTATTAGAAAAGGATACCCAAGCCCTGAGGTGGATGTTAGCTATGCCACGCAAGACTGGGCGAATTGCTAGATGGGTGACGAGAATCTTGGCCTTCAAGTTTGACATTTGGAATATAAGGTGTTTTCAAATTTTGGCAGGTGGGTTAAGCCTCATGTTTGAGTGGAATGATGATAGTCAAACGACAGATCCAGTAAAAGGGGAACAGGATCACATCGCCTGTGTTACTTCGATCCTTACACAGATTCCTAGTTCGCTTAGGATATTAGAGAGTTCCAAGACTGTGACACAAACATTTGTGATCTTAAACAAAGGGTGCACAAGGATGAAGTGATACAACCGTACATGAGACAGGTTGGTGCGCTGCAAATCATGAGGTCAAGGCCAGGCAAAAATAGTGCCTCCTGATGAACTGATCCCTTTATATGGAAGTATTTCAATGAGGCTCCTGTGGAAGGCCACTTCAGAGTGTATAAGACATGGGGGAAAATTCGACAGCATTTTGTGTGGCCTAGAATGGTTAACAACATTCAGAGGAGAGTGGCAAACTGTGAAGTTTGTGGCATTAGAAAACCCAAACAAGTGGGTTACATAGGCTATTTAGGATCTAAAACAATAGACAGATCATTCCAGCGCATGTACACTGACTTCGCAGGTCCACTGCGAAGGTCAAAGGCAGGTAATAAATATATTTTAATCTGTGATGATGCTTTTACTAGATTTATTTGGTTACTGCCAACTGAGGGGGTAAGAGCTCAAGTACTGCTTCAGAATTAAAGTGGATTTTTTGGAACCTTTGAACCTCCCCAGTTTAGAGTAACAGAGCTCCTTCACAGCTAGTTGCTTTAAACAGTTTTGTTTGGGGATGGGGTATAGCATCTAACAACCACACCATATTATGCCATTCCCTTGTACACAGAACTTATTAATTGTGACCTACAACTGGCCCTTATTGCATATCATTTAAGGACCAGGGGATATGGGACTGTTCACTTTGCTGGTTGACTATGGCTACTAATACCGCTTGCCATGAGACTCACAAATCTAAAATCTACACCGGCCAAGTTACTTCTGGATCAGTGCCTGGTTGGCTACGGCTCTTAATACTGCTTTGCCATGAGACACATACATCCACCATGGCCAAGTTACCTAGCAAGGATATCAGATGGCCACTCCACTTTGCAATTTATGGTCAGTAGAGGATCTGTTGTCTGAAGGTAAAGAGGTACATCACGTGATTTCTCAGTGTAGGTTGGGCAGGAAAAATATTAGTGAAGCGCACAGGAGGGAAGCAATGCAATAGAATAAGAGCTGTCAGGCAAGTAATTACAGAGTTGGAGATAAACTGTACATTAGAAACTTTCAGTGTGTCAGTAAGGCCTCTGAAAAGATTATGAAGAAATTGTTGCCCTGTTATAAGGGTCTCTTTAAAATAAGGATATTTATTACCTGGGTCACAATGTTGCTGGGCGACTCACAAACTGGTGTAGAATTTAGAGCTCACTGCACCCAGATTAAGCTGGGCACTACAGGTTAAAGGAGTTGCTTCTGCCTACTGCTGAAATAAGGGTGGGGGAGTATGTGCCACGATTGGCACTTTATACAGATGTTAGCCGTACTTCTGCCTCCCGGACTCATGCTATCACTGGTGTGGCATGTTGCTTATCAGAGTGTGGCGAGGAGGAAGGAGGAGTCAGTTACAGAGCAATGACTGGGAAGTGCTGGTTGTTGATGCCCTAGCATTGGAAGTGCAGTCAGCAGCTGATAGGACAGGTGATACTGGAGCTATGGGTTCCCTGTGTGTATTGTGGCGGCCACTAGTCCAGCAAGTCATAAGAAGGGAGAGTATGAATGTACACGATATACCACTATCCATGGTCTGAGCACACGTGTAGATGATGTGGTGCTATCTGTGCTCTTCCTATGCACCGTGTTGAAAGTGATATTCTGTGAGGAATAGTAGGAAACTATAACGAGATCACTGGAGAGTGTTTGGGCTGTGTGAACTTCTATCAGCATTGCTTGTGGGACGCATTATTTGCAAATTAGTTTTGGAGCTCAAGTTAACTGATTATAACTGACTGTTTTGTAATGCACATGAAGCTGTAGCCTGTTTGTTATTATCGTAACTAGAACTGAACTCCTTTGATAACAACATTTGTCATTTCTGTGAATTAATAATAGTTTGTTCCAGGTTACTGTTAACTATGCATTTGAGTTTGAAATTACCATATCCTAAAGATCTATCCCATGTGAGAAGCAGTGTAACGTGACACAGTTTGCTGTCAACCAGGGAAGCTATATCTGGCATATGCTTCACAACTTGAAAGTTCAGTACAGACCTGTGTATTATCACAGGTACGGTTCACCAAAAAGCTCATATGATCATGATATTTTTCTATGTTGGAATTTCATCTGATGATCAAAAGGGGTTTTAAACTTTACCTTAATCTTGTTTTTAACTTCGGCGATTGAAGTTATGGTTGTCATGATATATAACTATAAGCAATTAGATTTCTTAGTAAGCTGCCATTAAAGATTACTGGCCAGCTTCCTGATTCGTATATAAGGGTAATTGTGTTCTCCATTAGTACCAAGTTTGTTGGTGTAACTGAATGAACATTTTGGGGAAGCCATGATAGTGGGAAGTTATTCACTATTTCCAGATTGATGTCATTGTCTAGTGATTATAATTAATCTCAAGCTCAGACTCTCACATAACCTTATCTGTGTCAGAAAATTAGTTACACCTGTATGATGCCATATTATGTATGGAATCACAGAGAAATGAAACTGTCAATGGTGACTGTACTCCGATATCGAGACTGCAAAAACTAATTGTCTCATTAAATTATTCCTGGTTCTGATACCTGTGTGGGATATTGTATTTAAGAACATTTGATTATTTGTGGTTTAGTCAAATGCTCTTACATAAACTAAAAAACTGACACACTGCATTTAATTCAGTCAGTGCTGCACAGGACTAATTCTGGGCACGATTTCTGCTGCCCAGTTTTTGTGAAGTGTGTATGCTAACTGATTACAAACAAGTAACACGTTATAGTAATTCCAGTTTTATAAAACATTTTAATGTGACACAACTTGTTCTACTGTGAAGATGAATGGTACTTAGTAAATTGTATACTCATAACATTTATATCTGCAGTTCTCCAGAAAAGTTTCTTAGATGTGGTACCACTTGAGAGGAATACAATCCACAATCTTTGGTTATGAACCATGAAAAATTTCACCACTAATGCTTAACAGAAGTTTGATTGTTTTGTTTGAGAACAGATGGACTGAGAACTGAAACTGCCCTCACATTCTTTTTGCTTTTCAATATTTTGTTTTTCTTTACTAGGTTGCAACACACTTTCCATAGTTATCAGGAACATTACAACATATACAAATACAATAAATAAAGTAACAAATATGAGAAATGTTATTATATTTTTATCATGAAAGTAACACTTTCATATACACATATTGAGAAATCATAGAAGAACGTACAATACCAAAACACAAATAAGAAAACAGAAAATCAAAATCGGAAATTAATTTTTTCCTTCCTACTCACTTTCACTTTCAATTTCACAACCTTTGCATATGATTGTTTTCACAGAATGAGTGGAACACACTTACTTGGAACACCTGTAACAAATTATAGACAATTTTGTCATCTTCTTTTTCCTTTTTCGAGTTTTTACTGTTCAAACAGATGTGACATCTCCCTCTTGAATAAAATTCAACAGATTGAACAGCTGCAATAATGCTGGGCAGCATTTTCCCTAGGACACTTTCTATTGCAGAGATGATAGGCTTCTGTAAACCCATGATATTGTTTGCTCTCTCTTCCACAGTTGGCCTAACGAGCTGTTGACCTAATTCTAGCACATACAGCCTTCTTACTTTATGCTTCTTCTTATTCCAGTTTGGGTTGTTTATTATGAAAATTGTTCCAGCATTGAGACAGGCAATATCTGTTGTTGTGGTCTTCAGTCCTGAGACTGGTTTGATGCAGCTCTCCATGCTACTCTATCCTGTGCAAGCTTCTTCATCTCCCAGTACTTACTGCAACCTACATTCTTCTGAATCTGCTTAGTGTATTCATCTCTTGGTCTCCCTCTACGATTTTTACCCTCCACACTGCCCTCCAATACTAAATTGGTTATCCCTCGATGTCTCAGAACATGTCCTACCAACCAATCCCTTCTTCTAGTCAAGCTGTGGCGCAAGCTCCTCTTCTCCCCAATTCTATTCAATACCTCCTCATTAGTTATGTGATCTACCCATCTAATCTTCAGCATTCTTCTGTAGCACCACATTTTGAAAGCTTCTATTCTCTTCTTGTCTAAACTATTTATCGTCCATGTTTCACTTCCATACATGGCTACACTCCATACAAAAACTTTCAGAAATGACTTCCTGACATTTAAATCTATACTCGATGTTAACAAATTTTTCTTCTTCAGAAACGCTTTCCTTGCCATTGCCAGTCTACATTTTATATCCTCTCTACTTCGAACATCATCAGTTATTTTGCTCCCCAAATTGCAAAACTCCTTTACTACTTTAAGTGTCTCATTTCCTAATCTAATTCCCTCAGCATCACCCGAGTTAATTCGACTACATTCCATTATCCTCGTTTTGCTTTTGTTGATATTCATCTTATACCCCTCTTTCAAGACACTGTCCATTCCGTTCAATTGCTCTTCCAAGTCCTTTGCTGTCTCTGAGAGAATTACAATGTCATCGGCGAACCTCAAAGTTTTTATTTCTTCTCCATGGATTTTTTGCTCAAAATACAGATTGAATAACATCGGGGATAGGCTACAACCCTCTCACACTCCCTTCCCTACCACTGCTTCCCTTTCATGCCCCCGACTCTCATAACTGCCATCTGCTTTCTGTACAAATTGTAAATAGCCTTTCGCTCCGTGTATTTTACCCCTGCCACCTTCAGAATTTGAAGGAGAGTATTCCAATCAACATTGTCAAAAGCTTTCTCTAAGTCTACAAATGCTATAAATGTAGGTTTGCCTTTCCTTAATCTTTCTTCTAAGATAAGTCGTAGGGTCAGTATTGCCTCATGTGATCCAACATTTGTACGGAATCCAAACTGATCTTCCCTGAGGTCAGCTTCTATCAGTTTTTCCATTCGTCTGTAAAGAATTCGCGTTAGTATTTGGCAGGTGTGACTTATTAAACTGATAGTTCGGTAATTTTCACGTCTGTCAACACCTGCTTTCTTTGGGATTGGAATTATTATGTTTTTCTTGAAGTCTGAGAGTATTTCGCCTGTCTCATACATCTTGGTCACCAGATGGTAGAGTTTTGTCAGGACTGGCTCTCCCAGGGCTGTCAGTAGTTCTAATGGAATGTTGTCTACTCCAGGGGCCTTGTTTCAACTCAGGTCTTTCAGTGCTCTGTCAAACTCTTCACACAGTATCATATCTCCCATTTCATCTTCGTCTACATCCTCTTCCATTTCCATAATATTGTCCTCAAGTACATCGCCCTTGTATAGACTCTCTATATACTCCTTCCACCTTTCTGCTTTCCCTTCTTTCTTTAGAACTGGGTTTCCATCTGAGCTCTTGATATTCATGCAAGTGGTTCTCCTTTCTCCAAAGGTCTCTTTAATTTTCCTGTAGGCAGTATCTATCTTACCCCTAGTGAGATAAGCCTCTAATGGCCACCTTCTCGTCCCTTGTTTTACTGAATGATGTCACGGCATTTGATCAACGCTGTCTATGGCCTCTTTGGTTTCATTTTAGTAGAGATTGATATCTGTCTTTTTTTTTTTTCCTCTGTCGACTCATCCAACTTGTTATCATTGTGTTGTGTGGAAAGAAGTAGGAGATTCTTAGTAGGCTTTAGTTTGGAGATGTATGAAACCAAGGTAACTGGTGCATTGCCTGTTTTTGGATCAATGAATAAGAACTTAGAGGAATATCATTCTCAACCCTGCAACTTCTTTAGCTGTTCTGGTATGTGTTTTCTGTTACTCTTCAGTGATGTCACCAAAGTTAACTTATCATTGTAAGCTCCTCGGCTAGGTCTATGGATGTATAACAACAATCTGCTGTTATATTTCTTCCACTTCCTGCCAGTGGATTCACTACGCATCTAACAACTGCCTTTGCACTCCATTCCTTGACAGGTCATTCATCCTTCCCTGCATAGACTTCCATTTTTAGAACATACCGGGTGTATGCAACTGATAACATCCTAATCAATATGCCATACTTCCCAGGCCTTTCTTTCATAAAGACCTTAAAGGGACATCTACCTCGAAATAGGGAGAACATTTCATCGGTTGTTATATCTGCAATTGGTATGTAGTATTTCACAAACATTGCAATCAATTTTGTTGAAATCTTCATGAAGGGAGCAAAACTTACCCTGCTTACATCTTTTGGTTCTTGTTTCTTTATCATCAAATGTAATCAGGGACAGAAGTTCTCCACATCAAACATGACTCATTGTAGCTATGTAGATATTCTTTCCCAGTACTTTCCCCAATAAGTCCTCAAGAGGCAGTCTAGTGTCATTATTTGTGCCCATGAGTATCAAAATACCAATGAAGGCGTACATTTCTTCTATGGTTGTAAGTTTTAAGTTCTTATTATGAGCTTCTTGGTTTGTATAGTTCACGATAATCTTCATTATTTCGGGAGTTATAAACTTTTTGAAAGATTCTGACACACTAGAGGTCAAGCCTTCATGAGTCAAACCTTCACGAAAATTCACTATATTTTGTACTGACCTGCGCACTTGCCTTGGAGGCGCAGTAATATATTCCCTACCACTTTTTGCTGTAACAATGATGCTGGAGGCAGCTGCATGCTGTTCATCAGTGGATGTACTCAGTGAACTTGACTCATTTTCAATTGCTGTGTCACTATTGTACGTCACAACTGTATTAACTTCTGGATCACTTTCATCACCTTCACTTGCTTCATTTATTATCACTGACACCTCTTCATCTATGAGAAACCTCTGATACTGACGAGACATTTTATTAGAATTGCAAGTAATGTACAACCACTCGAACAACAAAGATTTATTTCAAAACAACAATGGCAACACAATACATTGGTACCAACAGTCAGAAACTGCATTTCTTTCTGCCATATTGAGAAATATTTTAACGAGAAAAGTTGTCTTACCATGACAGCACATACTCTAGATATTTTTCTACAACTACCTAAATTCTTGCTTCTTCACTCCAACAAATAGATAGGTTACACAAATAAAACAAATACTGTGGGAAATTTTTGACCCCCTTAGTGGTGCTAGGGTTATCACTGCAGTCCCCAAACAGCACATTTATTATCTGCCATAAGCAAAGGTAGGTGCACCAAGAAATACAGATACATTTACAGAAGCCATACTAATATTATAAATGCAAAAGTCTGTTTGTCTGTTAACTTATCACGAGTAAACCACTGAACTGATTTTGATGAAATCTGATATGGAGATAGCTTTGAACACCGAGAAAGGACATAGGTTGCTACCAGAAAGTGTGTACGACAAGATACTTATTGATTTGAACACTATTATGTGAATTAGGGGAAAATATTTACTCTTTGGAAAAGATATTTACTCTTTGACTTTTGTATTTTATCACATTTTTGAAAATACTGTTATTGTTGATATGTTCTCCAAAAGACGATACCAGCTTATACGATCCTAAACATGTTCAATCTTTACTTCTCTCCTATGATAATAATATAAGTGCAAAAGAAATTCTGCCTGTTACATTTTCATGACTAAACTGCTGAATCAATTTCAATAAAATTTGGTACGGAGATAACTTTAACCCTAAGGAAGAACAAATACCACTGGAAAAATGCATCGACACGTGTTCCTGTTCATGATGCTCCCCACACGCACCACTTGGTTGCGACGAGCATTGAGGCCACATATCGCAAGCTAAGCTTACTCAAACAGGCAGAAATGTGAGTGCAGCTGATGTTATTGCATGTACAATAGCTTACTTACTCACCTTCACTCACTGTAACAAAATCACTGATATGCAAGAACAGCTGCAGTAACACATAGTGTATTACATGAAAGTTGCTATATCGTAAATGAATCCACAGAAATGGATTAAATGATATCCACATTTTAGTGATGCAAAGATGCTTTACACGCAGCAATGTATATCATATTAACTGCCCAAAAGTTGCATTTGTGAAAGCAATGTGTGCTGCAATAACAATCTCTAGTTGTTGTGCTGCTGAAAGACATATGACTTCGAATAAGTACAGGGTTATTACAAATGATTGAAGCGATTTCACAGCTCTACAATAACTTTATTACTTGAGATATTTTCACAATGCTTGTACACACATGCAAAAACTCAAAAAGTTTTTTTAGGCATTCACAAATGTTCGATATGTGCCCCTTTAGTGATTCGGCAGACATCAAGCCGATAATCAAGTTCCTCCCACACTCGGCGCAGCATGTCCCTATCAATGAGTTCGAAAGCATCGTTGATGCGAGCCCGCAGTTCTGGCACGTTTCTTGGTAGAGGAGGTTTAAACACTTCACCATTAAGAAAAAATGTTGCTTCATCACTGAAAACAAGTTTCGCACTGAACGCATCCTCTTCCATGAGCTGTTGCAACCGTGCCGAAAATTCAAAGCGTTTGACTTTGTCATCGGGTGCCAGGGCTTGTAGCAATTGTAAATGGTAAGGCTTCTGCTTTAGCCTTTTCCGTAAGATTTTCCAAACCGTCGGCTGTGGTACGTTCAGCTCCCTGCTTGCTTTATTCGTCGACTTCCACGGGCTACGCATGAAACTTGCCCGCGCGCGTTCAACCGTTTCTTCGCTCACTGCAGGCCGACCCGTTGATTTCCCCTTACAGAGGCCTCCAGAAGCTTTAAACTGCACATACCATCGCCGAATGGAGTTAGCAGTTGGTGGATTTTTGTTGAACTTCGTCCAGAAGTGTCGTTGCACTGTTATGACTGACTGATGTGAGTGCATTTCAAGCACGACATACGCTTTCTCGGCTCCTGTCGCTATTTTGTCTCACTGCACTCTCAAGCGCTCTGGCAGCAGAAACCTGAAGTGCGGCTTCAGCCAAACAAAACTTTATGAGTTTTTCTACGTATCTGTAGTGTGTCGTGACCATATGTCAATGAATGGAGCTACAGTGAATTTATGAAATCGCTTCAATCATTTGTAAGAGCCCTGTATGTGAGGAAAAGTATTTCCATTACCTTCCATGTAAATTAAGCCATAATGGAGACGTGTTATGTGTGAGATACTGAAGATTAAAATCTCAGGCATGTTCAACAGCTAATAAACAATATAACAGATTCTCCGCAATATCCTTTCTTTCAGGCGTGCTAGTTCTGCAAGGTTCGCAGGAGAGCTTCTGTAAAGTTTGGAAGGCAGGAGTCGAGATACTGGCAGAAGTAAAGCTGTGAGAACGGGGCGTGAGTCATGCTCAGTTGGTAGAGCACTTGTCCGCAAAAGGCAAAGGTCCCGAGTTTGAGTCTTGGTCCGGCACACAGTTTTAATCTGCCAGGAAGTTTCAATATAACAGATGAATGTGCAGGCTACTGAAAAAGATGTAGCTGAATTCTTTAGTATAATTTTCAGTATGGGGACGAGAGTTTTTCTTTAGACATAGTTAAAGGAGCACAACAGCACAAGGCACCACTTTAATCTCTACAATTTTCCAGATAGAACAGTTCCTGTTACACACAACATATTTTTCCACTATTACACTATTTTCAGTCTTTTGACTCTATAGATGCTTTTGCCACTGCTTCAGTTAACCTTGCCATTGCTTTTGCTTCTTTGGCTTTGCGTTTTGCTTCTTTTGCCAATTTCTTTTCTTCTCTTTCCTTTTTCTCCAACATTTCCTTAAAACGATCATCACGGGGATCCACTTTAAAGCCAAAATGCCTACGGACTTCTTCCATTAGTCGATCCTTTCTCGCCTGAAATACAAATGTACAATCAGTAATGTTAGTGCAATTATTCAGTTGTTATCAAGCTGACATATTTAGACAGTATTATGCCTTAAAGAAACAACAGATATTTTAAGTTGTTATACTTGGGTGTCAGGAGAGGCATACTTGTCAATCAAGCATACAATTCAAAGAAAATGAACATATAACCCCTGTAAGACAATTTTTCATTACAAAATTTCAGAGGAGGAGGATGGTTCACCAATTTCACATATGAAGAAGTACAGGGCAATATTTCTCAAAATGAGAGGTTTATTGCTGTTGAGCTATACCCCCTTACAATGGTAGACAGAAGCAAGTTCATTGCTTTCTCTCATGTATGTAAGATGAAAACCGAGAGCATCAGTTCCATTTCAATCACACAATATTGTCACCACAGGGTTCTATTCTGGACCTGCTTTAGTTTTTAATGCACATAAGCACTCTTCCATTTACATTGGCACAGAATGCATATTTTGTCCCTTTTGTAGATGATAAAACAAACAGAAACAAAAATGGAATATCAGTCCTCTCATTGAAAAAGCAACTAACAAAATATTTGTAAACACTGACAAATGGTTCAAGGCAAATTTGATCATTATTAAATTTTGATGTAACTCAGTATATACAAATCAGTGGTTCTCATAAAAAAATAGTCTACTCAAACAATCACAGTAGAACTCCAATCATCTGAACTCTAACTATCTGGATCATCAATTATCGGGATCACCTTGCGGAAAAAGAAAATTGTATTGTATGACTAAAATTTTTGGTTTTGATTGATAGTTATAACAGTATACAGTACACTGCATGTTTATTTACTATTATAAAAATCAGTCTGCAGTGAATTTATTACAAGAAAAAATCTTTCAGTGAACTAAGACTACAGTACACGCAATATGTGCATCAGTGTGTTTCTGGTGTTCGTCATTCTGTGCAGCCTACTTCAGTCTGTGTTCTAGCCTTAATGTATACACTGATTTGTTGAATATGTTTCATCTTCTGTGTCTTCTGTTTTGTTTTGTGCATGTGTTTTGATTTAATGTGCCAGATATGTCTTCTAAAAGGTAACTCATTATATTGTCACTGGCAAATAAAATAAAAGTCCTTGAACAATTAGAGAAATGCACGAGTGGTAAGCAGTTAGCTGTCCTTGAGAATGAAGATGGCAGTTCACTGATAAAATTGATGAAAACAGCAAAAAACAAAGAACCTGAAGATGCCATAATTAAGTGGTTTTTGCAGCAGCGAGCATTGGGCAACCTTCTTTCAGGATCAATTGTTTGCAAAAAAGCAAAACTTTCAGCCAAGAAAATTTTCTCTCTCTCTCTCTCTCTTTTTTAAAGCAAGCAATGGCTGACTACAGAATTCAAGGTAAGGCACAGTATCCATGAGTTGGTTTTAAGTGGTAAAGAACTATCAGCAAACCCAAAAGCAGCAGAAAATTTTATTGAAAAATTCAAAATTGAAGCAGAATTTTAAGACTCTGAATTTTTATATAACTCAGGTGAAACAGGACATATTTGGAAGGCTTTGTCTGAAACAACTTCAGTTTCTAAAAAGAGAGGAGGAGGAGGAGGAGATTAGTGTTTAACGTCCCGTCGACAACGAGGTCATTAGAGACGGAGCGCAAGCTCGGGTGAGGGAAGGATCGGGAAGGAAATCGGCCGTGCCCTTTCAAAGGAACCATCCCGGCATTTGCCTGAAGGGATTTAGGGAAATCACGGAACACCTAAATCAGGGTGGCCGGAGACACGATTGAACCGTCTAAAAAGAGAGATTAGTGCTCCAGGCCATAAAGTTAGTAACGACCATGTTACCATGCTGAACTGTGCTAACTCTACAGGAAACCATAAAATATCCTTTCTGTTAATAGGAAAATTGAAAAACCTCAGGCATTAAAAATGTTAAAACACTTCCCATCCTTTTACAAGAATCTATCAAAGGTCTCAATGATTGCTACTTTGTTTTGCGAATGGTATGATTCAGTTTTCATACCTGAAATTAAAAAATACCAAAAGACAGTAGGAAAAGAACACAGTAGGTGATGTTAATTCTGGACAATGCACTCAACCACAAAACAGAAAGCTTTCTTGATAAAGATGATGGACATTTTGATACACAATTCCTGCCCCCAAATGTAATTAGTTTGCTACAGACAATGGACTAACTAGTTATCGAAACTATAGAGCAACGTTACAGAAGACAACTGTTGAATAAGCTTTTGCTGAAGATGGAAGTGAAGATGGCGTTGTGGCTCATCACCAAAAACTGAATTTAAAAGACTGCTCTTACATAGTGGTGGAAATGTGGAATTTGGTGAACAAAACCGGATTTTTAAAATGTGGAATAAATTGAAAGGCATTTCAACCAAATATGAGGTACAGAAAGACGAATATGAAAAGAAGAAGTGTCACAAGGAAGAAGAAGAAACAGAAGAAGCAGAGGACAAAATGTGAATGGAGGACATAAGAAAGATCCTTCCAAAAATTCCTGGATGTTCTGACTAAAGTGCAGAGGATATACGTGAGTAGCTTGCTTGTGATTCTTCGGATCCTGCATTCCAAATTCTCAGTGATGATGGAATCATTCAAAGTGTGAGACAAGAAACTGATGGCGTGGAGGATGCCATCATCACTGAACCAGATGTAGGGCCATCAAGTGGGGGTGTTATTGCGGTCTTCAGTCCTGAGACTGGTTTGATGCAGCTCTCCATGCTACCCTATCCTGTGCAAGCTTCTTCATCTCCCAGTACTTACTGCAACCTACATCCTTCTGAATCTGCTTAGTGTATTCATCTCTTGGTCTCCCTCTACAATTTTTAACCTCCACACTGCCCTCCAATACTAAATTGGTGATCCCTCGATGACTCAGAACATGTCCTACCAACCAATCCATTCTTCTAGTCAAGTTGTACCACAAACTCCTCTTCTCCCCAATCCTATTCAATACCTCCTCATTAGTTATGTGATCTACCCATCTAATCTTCAGCATTCTTCTGTGGCACCACATTTCGAAAGCTTCTATTCTCTTCTTGTCCAAACTATTTATCGTCCATGTTTAACTTCCATACACGGCTACACTCCATACAAATACTTTCAGAAACGACTTCCTGACATTTAAATCTATACTCGATGTTAACAAATTTTGATTCTTCAGAAACGCTTTCCTTGCCATTGCCAGTCTACATTTTATGTCCTCTCTACTTTGAGCATCATCAGATATTTTGCTCCCCAAATAGCAAAACTCCTTTACTACTTTAAGTGTCTCATTTCCTAATCTAATTCCCTCAGCATCACCCGAGTTAATTTGACTATATTCCATTATCCTCGTTTTGCTTTTGTTGATATTCATCTTATACCCTTCTTTCAAGACACTGTCCATTCCGTTCAACTGCTCTTCCAAGTCCTTTGCAGTCTCTGACAAAATTACAATGTCATCGGCTAACCTCAAAGATTTTATTTCTTCTCCATGGATTTTAATACCTACTCCGAACTTTTCTTTTGTTTCCTTTAGTCCTTGCTCACTATACAGATTAAATAGCATCAGGGAGAGGCTACGACCCTGTCTCACTCCCTTCCCAACCACTGCTTCCCTTTCATGTCCCTCGACTCTTATAACTGCCATCTGGTTTCTGTACAAATTGTAAATAGCCTTTCGCTCCCTGTATTTTACCCCTGCCACCTTCAGAATTTGAAGGACAGTATTCCAGCCAACATTGTCAAAAGCTTTCTCTAAGTCTACATATGCTAGAAACATAGGTTTGCCTTTTCTTAATCTAGCTTCTAAGATAAGTCATAGGGTCAGTATTGCCTCATGTGTTCCCATATTTCTACGGAATCCAAACTGATCTTTCCCGAGGTCGGCTTTGTGGTGTCACCGCCAGACACCACACTTGCTAGGTGGTAGCTTTAAATCGGCCGCGGTCCATTAGTACATGACGGACCCGCGTGTCGCTACTGTCAGGGATCGCAGACCGAGCGCCACCACAAGGCAGGTCTCGAGATACGGACTAGCACTCGCCCCAGTTGTACGGACAACGTAGCTAGCGATGCACACTGATGAAGCCTCACTCATTTGCAGAGCAGATAGTTAGAATAGCCTTCTGCTAAGTCAATGGCTACGACCTAGCAAGGCGCCATTAGTAACATTGCATGTATCTAAAGAGTCTCACTTGTATCGCCACAATCTCCAGATGTACCGAAAGGATGGATTAAAGTTAAGTATTCCAGAAGCTACGTACTTTTCTTTATAGCATTCATTACGTATCCTGTTTCAGACCTCACGCCATCCTGCTTTAGCTTAGCGCGTGCCTTTCGGCTTCCTCACATTGTGTCTAGGCTGTCTTGTCTAGACACAACAGGCTTCTACCAGTTTTTCCATTCGTCTGTAAAGAATTTGCGTTAGGGGTGTGGCATATGCATTTCTTGAAGCTATTTTAACATGGATGGAGTGGCAGCCTGAGTGTGACCATATACTGCCGTCACTGTCAAACAGATGCAAGACTTGGCTGCATGAAAATGATGGAAGGTAGCACAACAACTGACTCTGATTGATATTTTCAAGAACTGACACTGTATATATGAGGGTTGACTAAAAAGTAATGCCTCCACCTTCATAAATCTTCAATAGTTGGCAGCATTGGTATGCGGCAGGTACTGGCTTGTTCTGTAGCCTCTTCTCTACAGCTCCAGTTGGCGGGAAGCCTTAGCTTTGAACGGTTGTGTTGTTACAGTTTAAAGTATGGAACCCTAGGTAGACGGTCGGTCAATGCAATTTAAGCAACGTGCAGTCACTGAATTCTTGACAGCAGAAGGTGACACCCCAAAGGAGATTCATCAGAGAATGCAAGCAGTTTACAGTGATTGTGTTCATATGAGTACTGTGTGTCATTGGGCGAGTAAGTCTAAAACTGTTGAGGCAGGAACATTTGACCTGCATGACAAACAAAGAGCTGGATGTCCTATGACAGCAACCACCAAGTTTCACAAGCAAAATGTTGACAGACTGATTCAGAATGATCGTTGTATCACTCAGAGAGAAACTGCAAGCACACTCAGTATTTTACAAGAATATGTGGGTCACATTATTGCTTTGCTTGGCTATCGGAAGATCTGTGCATGATGGGTACCCCACAGGCTGACTCTTGAAATGAAAGTGCACAGACTTGAAATTTGCCAGGAACTCCTCTCACATTACAAGAATGAAGGTGATGCCTTTCTCCATCCAATTGTGGCAGGAGACGAAATGTCAGTCTATGGAATATCAATACAAAGACTCACCCCAGAAAAAGGAATTCAAGACACAGCCCTCAGCTGGAAAAATCATGGCCACAGTGTTCTGTGACGCAGATGGTGTTATGCATGTTGATTTCCTTGATCGTGGAACAACAATAAATTCAGAGCATCACATCACAATGCTGCGAACTCTGAAACGATGGCTAACAAGGGTCCGAAAGGAAAAGGGCAATGTTTTCCTGCAGCATGACAATGCCAAATCACACACTTCACGTGCCCATACAGTAGAACATCAGAGACTGAATCTCACCACCGTACGGCATCCTCCATACAGTCCAGATCTAACACCATCTGTTCCTGATAATGAAAGACGATCTGCGGGGACATCATTATGCTTCTGATGAAGATGTTGACAAAGCTGAGAGACTGTCGTTGCGGAAACAGAGTGTTGACTTCTTCCATGACGGCTTCAGAAAACTTGTTCATCGTTGGCATAAATGTATCCAATTGGCTGGTGATTATGTGGAAAAGTGAATATTGGTAATTAAGGATCACATTCTAAGGATTATTTGTGCATTTGATTTATTAAAATATTCCCATCCAAACCCAATTAACGAAGTTGGAGGCATTACTTTTCATTCAACCCTCATAAGTAGAGAACTGTACAAAATCTAAACAACATTGTTTTGAGTCATTAAATTAATATTACAGTAGCACTGTATGTATACATAAATTTAACATTTTTTAAAGAAATGACCTGTCTTCATGATTTACCCAATTATCATAGTATTTGATTATCTGGTTCGGGTCTGGTTCTGAGTCCTCTGGATAACTGGGAACTCTACTGCAAATACAAAAAGTGAAAACCATTAAGTTTTTGGGACTACAAGTAGATAACAACCTAAATCAGAAAACCCAGAAGCATCTCAGTAACATTTGCAATACCCAAGATTACTGCTATTACATGACTCAAAAATGATGAAACAATTTAATTCTGCATGCCTCCATCCATTAATGAGTTAGTGATTCTTTTTTCTGGGCAGAGGGGGGGAGGGGGGGGGGGGGTGAAGGTGGGACTCAACTTAGGAAACTTAGGAATAAAGCTACAGAATTAAATCTGTTGTTAGTTATGGAACAATACATATATTCATTAATGTCTTTTGTTTTGTCATTACCAATGTCTCAAATAATAACGAGCATGAATATAATGCTAAGACCAAACAGAACACCTACAAAGGCTTTTAAGAGCTTAACATTAGTATAGAAAGGAGTCATATACATGGATACACATGTCCTCATCAACTTGCTGGAGCATATTAAATTCATGGTGGGTGATGTGGTGGGGTCCAAGACTGATTTAATGAACTTCCTGCCAGGCAACTCCTTCTACTCCATTGGGGTGTCTTCATAGATTAAATTAAAATTAAAGTTTTAGGTTATTTTGTAATTAATATCAGCACCATAATACAATAATCTTACATAACATAAAGCCACTTCACTGTATTGCACTTAAGTAAAATGTACATTCTTGCCATATTTCCATATCTCAGATACATGTCTCCAGGGGATGAGTGGAACATGACATCTAATGCAACATTAAACACAATCATTAATCACCAGAATTGGTCTCCAGTTCTGTTATGTATATAACATAAGCATGTTTCACACCAACACAATTCAGTGTACTACAGACCAATTTTCAAACTGTAAAGATCAAAGTCAATTTATTCAATTCCGAAAATGGGTCCAGTTGAACCTAACAGAATTATTCAGTAAATAGCGTTGTTGTAATACCATTCAGTAGTTCCACTAAAATGGGAGTATCAGGTCGTAGGGTGACAATGTTGCTCAAAAATTATTAATTTCAACATTTACATTTATACTTTTGAAGCCACTTTACTGTGCGTGACAGCATTACAACCACACCCTGCATTCCTGGAGAATAGGAGACAGAACTATAACAGTATTCTCTCCTTTGGGTGGACACCCAAATCAGTTTAAAAACTATCTTCAGCCAAGTACCCATGTGCACAAACAGCACATATAATGGACAAATGTCCTCCTCCGCAGTCCCTTAGGCCAGCTCCCCTCATCCCTCTCTCTGTCCATCTCCTCTCACCTGTCTCCTCCCCCCCTCCCCTCTATGCTCTCTGCCTATCTACCCCATACTCCCCAGTCTCTCAGGCCAACCCCTCTTTCCCCGTATCTCTTGTCACCACCTTCTCTCGCCTGTCTCTGCCCGTCTCTTCCTGAACCATCTCAATCTGTCCATCTCCTCCTATCCCCCACCACTCTCTGTTCATCTCCTCCTCCTCACCTTCTCTGTATTTCCATCTTCTGCTCCCCTTTTCTCTGTCCATCTCGTCCTCCGCCTCTACTATTTGTCTCCTCCTCGCTCCCCCCCCCCCCCCCCTCTCTCTCTCTCTGCTCAGTCATGTGCATCAGCACATATAGCTCCATTCCAATACTACCACGCAACACTCTTGACACACAGGGCAGCCTACATGTCAGGGGTTGAAAAGAAAACACTTTTCACCCCTATCTCTACTCCTATGGGAGCTCAGGTTCTAGGTGTTACAGTGCTGAGTCCCAGACAGCAAGTAGTGTGTGTACCAAATTCGTCTAAAACTGATCCACTATCACTATCTCTCTCTCTCTCCACCACAATTACATTTTCGCTCATGAAAATATCTTCACAACAGTGTAGAAGGTTGCAAGATAAAATCACAAAAACATACAAAAGAAAACACAGAGCAATGCGAAAACCCTCAGTACAGTGATGAGGATACCGTAGTTGCAGGAAGAGTTCAGCATAGCAATGTTGCACTGCTCATCCACTATATTCAGTGAATCAATACATGAGGTGCATACTGGACTTCTAGCAGTATACTTACCTGTACTGCTGTGTATCAGTGTTAATGTACAACTAACATTGCTTTGAAAACAAACCCAACACTGAAATGAACAGTACTGAAATCAAGCCTCTGGGTGAAGAGCAAAGTAGGCATTACTGTTGTCGATAGTGAGTACCGCAAGTATATGGGGCAAGTATGCTTCCAAACACCATACACAGTGATTTGCCTAAGTGTGGAATTATACCAGAATGTTATCCCATAAGACATCAACAAATGAAAATATGCAAAATATGTTAATTTACTGACTTCTGCATCTTAGTCTTCACTAAATTACTGAAATTCTGCCTTCACTATTTACAGGCCTGTGATGGTCTCAGCAGTTGGCCTGTATCTGAAACTTCACACTACAATATTACTGTGTATGACTTTTCTCCAAAAGAACAATATACTTGGCGCAAAAACAGTAGAATGGACAAATCATGTTTGTGGTGCAATTCGTCCCATGCAGAACACTCTCTGTTCAAACTCAGTGTTTGGTGCTATGACTTCCAGTTCACCAACTTTGAGCATATCTTTATGTTGGTTTTCTTTTGAGGATTTCTCAAATTGCTTGGTGTCTGTGAATCACAGAATAGTCGCTGGAATGAAGAATCATAGACTAATTCCAAATGCAATATCTTGTTCTGTTTTGCTTACTGTTCCACAGAGCTTGAAAGTGAAAGAAATAGCATCTAACAACAAAAACTGAACAAGTGCGAGTAGGACTCATGCTCTAAGGGTTCCATACAAACTTAATTAAGCATATACACCAGGGCTGGCCACACTGCGCACGAGCACAATGTGTGTGGGACGGAGCCTTTCAGTCTACCTCAGCTTTTTTCGGTGCTTCTTGGAAGCAAAATGAGTGGGAGTGACATAAGAGAAGAATAAGATTTCTCAATACCTGTTATGCGATTTACAGATGCCTAATCAATGGGTACCACAAATTTACTATGAAACGACATTACAACATCATGCAGGAAGAATGTAAAGATTTAGCTGATGATGAAAGAGCAAAAAATTACAACTGAAACAGAGGATTCATCAAGAAGCACTTTTTGCTAAATTTGCAGCCATGGAGCATGTGACAAAATTGGTGGTATGAATAGTAATAGTAATATTCTACTGTCAGTTGCAACAGTTGGTGGTAAGAAAATGAAGAGTAATAGTAATATTCCACTGTCCTTTGCAACAGTTTTCGATAGAACTGAATGAACAGCATGGAGACTTCATACAAGTGGCATGCCTGGAAGGACTTTTTGATGCTATTGTTGAATTTAGGAAGGAAAAATGAGAGCAGGAACAAAAATTAGAACATCTGTAATAGATTGGAGACTTCGCATTTTAAGTGCAGTGGATTGCACATGCCCCCAGTAAGACACTGAAAGGTGAGAAATAACTTAGTTCTGATTTGACAGAATACATAAAAAGAAAATCACAATGTAGAATGGACTAATTCTGACAAGAAAGAAAGAACTTTCCTAAGCTCACTAGACTTAAATAAAACGTGAATTTTTAAGAATTCACTGTGGCCTTGAAAGAATGACAAGGATAGTTTTCTGAATGTACTGAGGACACTGCCATTCCTACGTCTGTTTTCGAGACAGTTTGCCATTTCAGTTGCCTGTGTAGCTCCTGTTTACAAGAGAAACTCTTTTTATGTTCAAATGTCCAAGAGGTTTTTGTTGTTTTTCTCGGGAAGAGTTTCCATGCCTATATAATGAGGTTGCAAATGTGATAAAATATTTTGATCAATGCATGTGTGTGAAACGATTTTTTCAAATGTTGGCAGTTTTTACCGGACTAAAATTATATTAGATCTTTAGTGCACCAAAAATAATTAAATAATAGTGAAATTTTTGTTTGTCTGTGATGCATCTTGTTGATAAATATGAAACCAAGTAATATACAATGCCACTGCACTGCCATTTAAGTGTGCTACTTTAGCAGCTTCCTCATCCTCGTACTCAGACAGTGTAGCACGGTGGTGAGGAAAATGTGCAGCCAGACAGAGCAAACGCACACAAGCCAGACCCCATTTGGCATGCCGCGTTATTGGCCACCCCTGATATAGATAGTTCATCTACAGGTTTTGATGAATGAGAGAAGCTTAAATATTTTACACTACCAAGGGACCATACACCTTGGTATTTCACATAAATTTCAACTTGATAACTCCATCCAATCTTAAGAAGAAGAAAAAAAGAGTCTTAACAGGCACCAACAAAGTGATCCTATTAGGGTACTGCTTTTACCGATCGAGGTACAGAATCCTAAAAATTGCAACATTATATACATACCTTTGCAGCAAGCATAGCTTCTTCTTTCTTTAAAACTCTAGCTTTGAGTTCTTCCTTCCACTTTTCCAAACATTCCATCTTCTTAGAAATAGCCTCCTCTCTATTAAACACAAGATGTTATTTAAATCAATTTAAAAATATTTCGAAACAAACACATAAAACAAATACTACACATAAGTAGTAAACCGCACAATCATGGTACTAGAAGTTACACTGAAATGTAAAATGTAAAGTAAATGGTGAGGACAAGGGATGAGTGAAACCTAGGGAGAGAGAAAGGACAGCAGAGAAAAGGAATGAACTTCTTGCTTATGGAATTATCCACAGCACAATGCCTATTCTACAGTGAGTAGCTGATACTTAATCCAAATCGTACACTGAATAATATGTTAGTCACGAAAAACATATAATGTATCTTTGGCACATTTACACGTGAACCCATTGGCAATGATAATGGCTTAGGTTACATTTTGAATCCCCCCCTCTTGCCAAACAAAACATTTTGGTACGCAAATAACATGAAACTGCTTGTAGTATATACCTCGATTATACTGCACTTAAATTATCAGAAATGCAAGTGGGTTCAACAAGTAACTTTTACAAAGATAGTAGCTGTAAGGTTTCTCTAAGTGGGCTCTAAATGCTCAGACTTCAAATATTTTCTTATATTTCTCAAATTCAGAAGGATAATTTACTATAAGAATATTATTTAGATGTGCTATTATTAAACACACTTATGATGGTCGGTACTTTAGCAGACTAATCATACCTGACCAGACAGATATATGATGAAGTGCAAAACTTTAAATAATGTTCAATTATTATATTCACCCTATTTAGAGACGTGTGTGAATGCAATACAAGGAGGGTTGAGCAGGCAGCAGCATCACCTACATGTTTACTGTAAAAGTTCATATTAGGCTAGTACCTCTCCAAGTAAACTCTGTCTCATTGTTGAGACATTTAAAAAAATTATGTTACATATTTTTATACATACATTTCAACATTTTCAAATGCTTAAAGGTAAAGCAATTATCAGACACAATTTACACAAGTACAATGTCAAAACTTTTCATCATTTATTATGCTCAAGCATCAGCAGAAAAGTATTTGCACAAATTACAGAATGTTCTGTAAACATCTGGATTCTGTATTGCAAATAACAATGCAGAGAAACAATTCTGTTGTGACCAAACAGACATTCATCATGAAAGGTAATCATGTCACCTACCCCAATGGCATGCACAGTCTGGATAATGTCAAAGACTGTTAACTTGATTTTGAGGGGCTGTTGTAATTTGGAAGCAAGAAAACAACATCCTGTAACAATAATAGCAGACACTTCAAAATAAATAGGACATGAGTGCCCTACAATCCAAAATCTTGTTTGAGACAGAAACGAAATGTCAACCCAACACAGAATGACAATATGCTTGTCAATCAATATTACCTCTGTCCAGCAGCACTATTGTTACTAACAAAAGCTGAAGGCTATAAATAATAGGAAAGTGTGTGTGTGTGTGTGTGTGTGTGTGTGTGTGTGTGTTTTTTTTTCGATGTATTTTCGTCCTCATAATGTGTACGTAATGACTTTATATGCGCCATACTGGAATCGTGGTTTATAGTCGTTCCCGCCATATTTGTGACGTCATGGGTCAAAGCAGACGGGTGGGATCGGACACTTCTGTATTTCCAACATTTCTTGATCTTTTCAGTATAATAAAAACTAATTGAATTTTGTGCATTCTGTTTGTACTCCAACCCATGTCACTCATAAGTAAGGTCCAAATGTGATAGCTCCACCATATATTTTTATTATTATTATCCCAGGTTCCAAGCAATTATGTGAACCAAAGTTACTTGACCATGTAACAATCCTCCAAATAATTCACAAAATGCCAGTAGCAAAACGCAGCATTCAGTTCTTGGTATTATGAATAAAATCACAACTTGAACTAAAAAATCCAATTCCTTGAATTAATTAAGTATATCAGTTCTGTTACAATTTTGCAATTCACACCATTAGAGCTGAGGGGAGAATTAAAATGGAAGAACATAATGTTTTTTTTTTTCATATTTTGTGGAAACTCAATTTGCAAAGATGTTTCAGATTCAGAATACACAAGTTTTTAAAATTTGGCAGACACCACTTTAGAAAATTTCCCGTCTTGGGAACATTAACAGTGAAAGAAGTCAGCTACATGGGTACAAATGTCATCAGTAACCTGTTAGTACACGTTAAATGTCATCTAGCTAATACAGAAGAATTTAGGAGTGACATAAAGAACTTTCTGTTCATCAGTTCCTTCTAGTTTAGCAAAGAGTGTTATATATATACTAAGATGGTATCTGTTCTTTCGGACATGTCCAAAAGAACAGATACCATCGGTGACCATGCACCTCGTTAGAATGAAATTACAATGAAATGAACACCCTTAGCTGCTTACAGGCGTTGACATATGAATGTAGTGCAGTACAATACGTTGAGAATGTGGGTTTCACGGGAGGCGTGCCAGAGATAAATCCCTGCAGTCACGCTATCCTCTATTTCCTCGGTGGCTAAGATGGATAGACCGTCTGCCATGTAAGCAGGAGATCCCGGGTTCGAGTCCCGGTTGGGGCACACATTTTCATCTGTCTCCGTTGACGTATGTCAACATCTGTAAGCAGCTAAGGGTGTTCATTTCATTGTAAATCACGGAGATTCTCAAAACTAATATGGTAAATTTTAATATCGTTCATACAAAAAAATCACACTGCAATGGTAATAATTTTGATCATTATATTGCACTGTATAAAATATATTTATTTAACACATTTAGAGATTCCATAAACATCTCTTCACACAATCCGTGGAATATTGTTGATGCAATGTTTTAGAATTACCCAACTGCTTTTTTGCCCACATAAAATTACCAGCAAAGAGCTCCAATATACTTTTATTGGTGCCTTTCGATGGAGAAATATTTTAAGTTGTAAGGAGTAATCAACTGTTGAAGCATTTGCAGAAAGATTACAGAGTTTGAATCACTTCATAAAAACATCCCCCCCCCCCCCCCCCCCACACACACACACATATGACTGAAACACCCTCATTCCAAGTTGCAACGATATTGTGGCCACCTAGTATTGGAATTAAAGTTAATGTCATATAGGAGAGCCTTCAGGAATGTGGAATTAGTCAAGTTATTCTTTTTTTGAGCCATATTCTGACCCCTAGACAGGGACACATAATATACATTGAAATTATACCTGTCCTAAGTTTCATGAATTAGGCCTACAGCAATCAGTGCAAATGGAACTAAGAAGAATTTCTGTAAAAAATATACAGAGGTAGCAGTACAGCAATCAGTCAGGCAATATCCAAAAGTGTCTTCGCAACAAAACTGAGTGATGACAGTCTATGAACATTTCACAACAATACACATCTTTTTTATTTTTATCGACAGGTTGCATAGTTAGTGTCTTCCTGTGTTTTTATGGACATGTTACAAGGTTTACAGAACAATGAATCTTGTTACAGCGTTAAGCCACTAATGCTTATTTTTCCCAGGGCAGCAGGTGGGCTGTTGAAGTGTAGGCACAAAACAGTTAATCTATACTGACAGCTGTAGTCCACTTAGTGGTGCAGTTATGACCATGCAGAAAACACTAGGTCGTGAAGTTTCTGACATGTTTGTAAAGACTGTTTGGCACAGAAAAAAAACAACCGACACACTAATGTGTGTATGTGTGTACATACCTGTTACACCCTGCATAGATTATCTTTTGTTTAAATAATCTATTAATAAAAGCTCAAGTGGAGTTTTGGCTGTGCTTACACCACACTATAAATTCAAACTCCTAGGAGTTTCTCTTGTATTTAATGTACCCCAAATCTTGAAATGCTTTAAAAAGATAAACAAAGATCAAGCTGTAGAACTACTATCGTTTTGATTCCTCACTATGGTACCCCAATAACTAACCTGGTAATCAAGTAGGGGAACACCTAATAAGGGACCATAGCACTCCAAGCAACATCTGATTTGAAAACGACTCACATTACTTAAGAGTTCCAGCAGCTCTGCCTACATAAGGAACATGTCTGAATCAAATGTCAGTTGTATATATTGTTTCAAGTCTTTCACCCACTAAGACATTAAATATTACCTCATCGAAAATTATTATGTTCTGAAAACTATGGCATTATTTTTACATTAGAGACGTCTCTGACACAATAAAACTGGGCAATAAGATTCTACACGTACCTTTCCCTGATAGTTGATTCCCTCAACTTTCTTTCAGCGATACTTTTCTCAATCATCTCTTCAAGAGTATGTGGGTATGCGACAGATTCATATTCACGAATGTCATCTAAATCATTCTTAGTTGGCCACATTACGCCTGGGTTGACAGCACTAATACTACCATAACGCCCGTAAAGCCTACGTTTATACTTAACCGTATCATGAAACCAACCCTTACTGCTGGAATATGGTACTTTATTGTGTAATATATTGTGATGCTGTGGTAACAGACGTGATTTATTTCTCTTCATTTCGATGTATTCCTCATAATTTGTGCTGTCATCAGAGTCGTCAATAATACCTGCTTGTCGAATTACCGAATCGTCTACAGCTTCGGTACTAAATTGGCGCACAGCTTTAAACAAACAACGTTCATAACCTTTCTTGACCACACAATGAAAAGTATTTGCAAGGTACATTTCAATATCAACACTTTCTTAGCAATCACAATACAAAATATTCAACACCACTTTCACATATGTAACTAAAACAAACAACACATTCGGAACTCGTCTATGCAAAGATCATAATCAGAAGATGTTCTGCATGAGCATAGTGAACAGCTGGAAATAATATGCACTGAAAACTTGCGCAAGCATACACATAGCATCAGCTTTCTCAAAGTGTAGCAAACAGGAACGTTATGCACGAGTGGCTCAGACGGAACTCACGAATGTAAAAAATCCGTTTAACTTATTGGAATCTTTATGATCTCCTCAGCGCCGCAAGAGCTTTCACGGAAAGGTGATAGGCCAATTCACGCTTGCCGTCTCGGCGTGTCACGTCCAAACATTCCACAATGGATTTCAAATGGCGGCATTCACAGAGGCCGTCAATGGACTGTTATTGCACGACACCGTCAAGGTTTCTCGAGAAGGAGGTTTTGATGCTCGTCATGTATTAAAACTGGAAGTTAACATGTTTTCGCCGCGGTCTCCCAAGTAATAGAAGTGTCCTTTCTTCTTTCGTATCTTCTTGATCTTCATTTTATTACTTTACTTCGTTTTCGTGGCAAAATTTCAACGTTCCATGACGATTTCGGCATTTCTCATGCAGTATTTTTCCATAAGGGAGGTCCGATATCTGAAAAGAAAAATTATTTATAAAATGTCGAATCAGAACACCTTCAGACGACTAAATTTCCGGTTGTTATTTGTTTTTGAGCAACGAGTTTGTGTGACCGTTGGCTGACGTGCCAGAAGAATCCCGCCTCCAATCTAGTCAAAATAGAGGGCGTCATTCAATGATTAGTATCCATAGATTTCTTCTTGATACAGCGACCTCTTCGATCATCAGCTCTTATAACAATGCATATTTACGAAAGAAATGATATGTTCTTTCCCCAGGTTCTAAGTAAGATGGTCATTAAGAATCTCTAGAACATACATTTTTTCATATGTGTAGGTACATTAATCAAAAAGGTTATAGCAAACGTTTTAAATGTGTACACACTTGAGTATACAACAAATTAAAAGTATTTTGCAGCCACGCTTTGTCAGAAACAAAACAGTCTGCAAAGCTTACACTCCTGTACTCACATATACACAATATACATGTCACAAAACATAGTTAAATAGTACTGGTGCATCAACTGGTTCTGTTAAAGAATCATCAGAGGGTAATATATTCCTTAAGTTCCTCCTAATCTGTACTTCATTAGAAGTTTCACATCTGATAGTTGGAGAAAAGATTTTGAAAATGTGTTTCCTGAGTAATGGACACCTACCAGCATCAGATTGATTGATTTACATAATTATGGATATTGTTCTCATTTCTGGTATTGATTCTGTGAACAGGGCTGTTGGTTTAAAAGATAAATACATCACTTATCACCAAATGTTATTTATGACTTACCAACATTTTTTTCTGTAAATATGATTTCAGTGAAGGTACTGGAGTACGATTTTGGCTTCTCATAACAAATATAACAACTTCCACATGAAAATTATTTGATGATAGTTGCTGGTTGCATCTGACACCATCTGCTGATTTTTTTGCAGTTATGGTTTCACTACTATAATGAAATTAGTTTTCTTCATTAGTATGACCTATAGGCCATCATTATCTGAAGAATAGATTCTTTACTGTCTTGCAGAAGATATTTTACTTGGCACTGAAATGATAGTTTTAGACATTGATCCTGATGACGACACTCTTGCCACTGTAACATAACATTAGTTTCTGCTGAAAATAATGTCAGTGCCTTCTTTTGAATAGCTGTAATATTCACTTTTGATTTTAACAGCAATACATGTTATAAGAAGGAAACTCTAAGAATACAGACAAATTGACAGTGTGAACAGTTACGTCATCCACATTATTATTTCTGTTGGAGGTTGCTGTAGTGAAATGATATTTTCCTAAGTATAAACGTGTATTTAACATATTTATATCATTTTTCATTAAGATATGTTGTAGTTAAAGGAAAAAAATATATATACAAGTTAAAAAAGTTTTTTGCTGGTTACAAAAAGTGAAATATAAGTATTAATTGGTTTACAACTTCTACTACTGACTGCCTCAAATACAGAACCACTGGTTGGATGATGTTCAGTTTACTGTGAATTTTCTGCTAAACACTTCTCTTTGTGGTCATTTCTTTGAACTACTTACTCAAGTATGTGTGTGTGTAGCAGCACTCCCCTAGCCTAGAAATAATATATGTAGACAATTCTTATAAAATTAAACCACTAACAAATTATCTTTCTGGAACACCCAGATGGCTGAATACCATTTGTTTCAGCATTAATGTAGAAGGGAAAGACCTAAAGTTACTCCCCTGCCTACATAGCCAGCCAAACCTTGGAGCACATTTACACAATCTTCACTCCTGAGAGAGTTTTTAGGAGATGTCCCGGACCTAGCTTAGCAACCAAGTAAAGTGATCTGACTGCCTTGCGTGGGGCACCCTGAAGTCTAAAGTGTGTCACGAGTACCCTCAAAATCTTCAACAACTACAGCAGAACATTTCGGATGAGATTGCAGCAATTCCAACAGTACAGCTTCGATCTGCCTTCAGCAACCAGGGCCCAAAAGTGCCAAGAGATGAATGGTGGTCACTTTCAACATCTGCTCTAGACAGGTTAGTATTATATTTCCTTTCCTCTGATGTGTTTCTTTGTACTCTAGAACGCTGTTCTCAGGGCCATTTTTATTCATCCCGTCCCATATATCACAAAGCAATACAAAGATAGCTGCAAGAAAATGGTATACATCGTGGTAAGTACACGACATACAGGATTAGATATAAGAGTTTTTCATCTATTGAACTGAAACAGCTGAATGTGAAAACTCCACAAGAGACAAACATTCTGTTAAGTACAAGCTGTATTGTATTAATATCTCGATCGTGTCAGATTAAAGGAAGACATCTTAGCAGTGACAGGTGGGCTGCTAGAGTGGTTACTGGCAGTTTCAATCAACATGCAAGTATTGTGGAGATACCTCATGGACTCAAGTAAGAATCCCTGGAGGGAAGACGACGTTCTTTTTGCAGAACACTATTTATAAAACTTAGAGATCTGACACTTTACTCTCATTGCTGAAAGATTCTACTGCTACCAGTGTACTTTTTGTGCAAGAACGGCAAAGATTAGATGAGAGAAATTAAGGCTAATATAGGGCCTATAGACAGTCATTTTTCTCTCGTTCTCTTTGCAACCGGAACAGGAAAGGAACTGACTACAAATAGTAGCAGAGTATGTGTTGTAAGATTCAGTGAGCTATGACCCTTACAGACACAGCATGACAAAGCATGGAACACAGTGGTGAGGGTCCGTCAGGTGCCCTGGGCAATAATGAGACAGAATTAGCAGTTGAGACCTTTATTAATTTTTGTTTTATAATTTAAGCATCTTCTCCACAACAGCAGTGAGGACAGCAGGGACGCCACACATGATTGGAATGTGCTGACGCATCCACCTCAGCAGTCTTGAGGTTGCTGTGAGGTCAGGACCACTAACAAAGCATAAGTGGGCTGTGTAACATGACCAGCCCAGTTGGCGGCAGGCGTTGCTTGTCTGGTAGTGACGTCACGCAGCTAGACAACACGTTTTACTAGGGCACACTTGTAGATGTCTAAGGAGCACCACAGAAAGCTATCAGCAGCTTTCCATGGGAGTTGTGGTGGTACAGAGGTACACTGCGCCCTCTCCACCAGAGGAAGGCCGTGGACGCCAGTGTCCACTCACGAACGCAAGTTGGGAGCAGCAGTAGCGAGCACACCTCCCCGGTACAGTGACAATTTGACAGAGCGCTAAACAACATCAATTTGGCCCTCATTGAGATGGAGGCAGAAGAGAACAAATCTGCATATCAGTGGAGGAGATGTTGGCTACTCACAGCAACTAAGTCCAGCAGATCAAGCTGGCTGCAGTCTCGAAGGCAGTAATCATCTGATGAATGGTAGTCAGTGCATCACAGATCCTGCCTCCAAGCTGGTTCTCTGCAACTAGAATAGAGAAGGGCTCCACAACCTGAGGATTTGAAGCTTTCTGTGAGAGGTAATGATGTTATTCCTTGGCGGGGATCATGTTATATGGTCTGGTTTTCTGTACTCAGCATTTTTCACTGCTCCTAGGTGTCTCAACTGTTTCGTTCAGCTCCTCAGTTTGCGCTTTCTGCAATATCAGTGGGCTGAAAGTTGTTCTTGTGTAAGATTTACGTGTCGTTGTGGTATCTTTCAACACTGTCAGAATGACGTTATGTTCCCTTCACAGTGAGATCACATTGCTGAGTTGTTGATTTAGACACCTTGCTATAGCCATGTGTGGTAGTGGTCTCGGTTGTGCACCATGATATTTGTTGTATTGGCTTTCCTGCCAATTGACATTCCAGCTGTGAAAGTGTGCTGAAGCGTGTGTTGGTATACTAACGAGGAAAAGAAATTATCGTACCTAATGAAATACAATGGGCAGAACAAACTTCCAACCCCCCATGATACATAATACACCAACAAATTCATAGAAATACTTAGCAAAATTAAGACAGTGAATATATATAATAACTCGAGGCACAATACAAAAATTTGATCACAAACAACTTATTCTATGATCTGAGTGCTTAAGTTAAACTATGTGCAACCTGATTGTCAGTAGGTAACCATTTCCTAAAATTCATAGAAGCTTTCTTTGTTCCTGGTGCGCCGGCCGCGGTGGTCTCGCGGTTGTAGGCGCGCAGTCCGGAACCGTGCGACTGCTACGGTCGCAGGTTCGAATCCTGCCTTGGGCATGGATGTGTGTGATGTCCTTAGGTTAGTTAGGTTTAAGTAGTTCTAAGTTCTAGGGGACTGATGACCGCAGCAGTTGAGTCCCATAGTGCTCAGAGACATTTGAACCATTTTTTGTTCCTGGTGCAGATGATGGCGCTTGTGTCAGTGCATCCACAGCTCCTTCGAATAGTTGCCACAGCATCTTTGAATAGATGACCCAACGATTGTATGAGTAACTTAACATTTACTGGCAAAGTCATTTCACTGACTTGATATCGACTGTGGTACTTCGTTAAAACCTTCTTAGTTTCACCATCAGGAGTATATGGGCTTCTTAGCAGTACCCACTGACCAATTCTATACTGTGACAGTTTCCCTACACATTGCCCCGGCTGTTCCTGACGTTCTAAGGCTTTCATGTTGGCTCGCTTCACTCTTTGCCATACTTCACTTAAACATTTTGTAACTTCCTTTGTGACACACAATTAGCTCCAAGTTTGGGTATTATCACATCAAAAGGAGATGGAATCTTTCTTCTGTAAATCAACTCAAATGACGAAAGGCTGATATTTGTATGGACTTTGGAGTAATACTCCAAAACTATGAACCCAAGGATCGAACTATCTACCATTGTTTGGGCTACTGTTTCAGCCTGTTGGCCTGGAATCGCTGTCCCTGCATGTATCGTGAAAAATGATCTGTTATTGATAGTTCAAAAATGGCTCTGAGCACTATGGGACTTAACTTCTGAGGTTATCAGTCCCCTAGAACGTAGAACTACTTAAACCTAACTAACCTAAGGACATCACACACATCCATGCCCGAGGCAGGATTCGAACCTGCGACCGTAGCGGTCGCGCGGTTCCGGACTGTAACGCCTAGAACTGCTCGGCCACTCTGGCCGGCTATTATCGATAGTATACAACTTATTTCCATGTGGTGTTCTGTTAAACGGCCCTAAATTATCTGGACCAATCATTTCGAGACGTTTAGATGTCTCTGGCAATCTTGTAATAGGATTTTCTAGTCAGTAAAGTCACTTATCTGCCCATAAGACATGCATTCACTCACGTGCTGTTCCACATCACAGTAGATATGTAAGGGATTTTCTGGCACAAAGTGTGTCACTGGTGTCATCATCGATTGTGTAATCAATGAATCATAGAATCTCTTCACCTCCTCTCCTGACTGACAAAAAGCCAGTTGCCATATGTACAAAATAGTGGAAAATTCAAATTTTGGCAAGAAATTCAAATTTTAGTGGAAAATTCAAAAACGGCGGATAATTCAAAAGATAACCAAATTGCAATAGTGTGGTTCCCATGGAAACAGGGTTGTTGCCCTAAGTGTGAATTGGCAGGAAATGTGAGATAGTGCATGGTCACGCTGGATGTCTTGGATTACAAACCCAGGCTTTCTGATGCCACAATCTGAGACCTGAAATACTGGCACAGTTTTAGTATGATGTTAGAATCCACAATGGCTGACCTGGAATATAAGATGGTGATCAAACATGATGACAGAGGCATACCGGCACAGCTCTATGACGTCATAACCCAAGACTTGGAATACTGGGAACGGCTCTATGGGATCACAATCCAGCTCAGAGCCATCAGGCTACTTATAACAGTGTAGAATTCTGACATACTGGTCCAGCCATGAGACAATGGGACAGGTTTTGTGATGTCAGAATCCAAGTTCTGGAATACTGTCAATATGGCGTTAGAGAAAGGATATTTGTGTAGATCCAGGCCTGTCTGCTGACCTACTTGGCAACGTTTCTCCCCAAGCCTACTTGACATGTTTTCCCAAGGTCCTAGTCGCTCAGGGGTGTATGGTTACTGCTTCTCCTAAATCTAAGTATGGATCTCTCCACTTGCGTCTTTATTTAAACAAACACCGCAAGGGACAGGGTCATCTGCATACACCCTTCATCCCACTACTCCACTTATTGCCCTAAGTTAAAGTCCAAACTGTATGCCGTGTAGTAGGAATACTTACATCTTTATTTAAACACATATGTATTCAGGGAGGGCTCCCTTTCCAAAGTCAGCCACCATGCATCAATCCCACTCCTAGAAGGTTGGACAGAGCTGTCAGCCGCTGGGGTCGCATGTTCCATAAGATACAAATAGTCTGGCAGCCCATAGTAAACCAACCATCCGTTGGTGACAGCTCTGAACACAGAGATACAACATGCATACAACCAATTCGATAACCCATTGCGAAATGGAGTGTAGAAGCTCCAATTCCCAGCGCTAGAATGCTGGTGTGACAGCACTGCAGCTGCAGCCACAGCTATAGCGACAGCCACAGCCCACATGACTTGAGAGACAATGATCAGAAACATGGAAAATGCAGCTTCACAAAAATAGCCTATGTTTCACATGGCAATTGAAAAAACTAGGGATGAGCATTTGACCTCCTGGTGGTGGATACTTACGAAGTAGCAAGTTATTTAGGTTTTCAATAACAGAACAGAGACGACGCTTACACAGTGTACAAATAAGGACATAAGTTAATAAAACAATTTTCAAAAAATAACTTTTCAACAACTGAGTGATGACAGTCTATAAACATTTCACAACAATGCACATCTTTTTTATTTTTACGGACAGGTTGCAAGGTTAGTGTCTCTCCCTGTTTTCATGGACGTGCTGCAAGGTTACTTTCACAGATAATGGTACATTCTTCTTTGACTTTATCATAAAACTGATGTGAAAATTCAATGTTGTTCCTTGATTTCAACATAAAAGTGACGCGAAAATGCAATAGCATGGTGCATTTATATCACCTGTTGCCTTTACAGGTCCTATAGAGACGTCTGGTGTTAGGTAAGTATCATAAGACACAATAATGCAGTTGCGGGCCAGGTCTGCAAAGAATTATGCCATGTGATTCGTCAGCCATGATGCACCAGTTACCTTGCCGAGTTGTGCTATGTCTTCGTCTCCTCACGCAACAGAGCTCTACCATGCTAGTGAAACATGTTATAGCCACATGATTTCCCGACAGAGCTCTGCTTAAACTCTCATTGTATAGCGGTCATACTTCTTTTACCAGATGAAGGTAACAATCTGTGCTGTGGCGCTGGCGATGCTACAGTTTCCAGAATGAAATTTTCACTCTGCAGTGGAGTGTGCACTGATATGAAACTTCCTGGGAGATTAAAACTGTATGTCGGACCGAGACTCGAAGTCGGGACCTTTGCCTTTCACAGGCAAGTGCTCTACCAACTGAGCTACCCAGGCACGACTGAGGCCCCCTCCTCACAGCTGTACTTCCACCAGTACCTTGCAAACTTCACAGAAGCTCTCCTGCGAACTTTGCAAGACTAGCACTTCTGGAAGAAAGAACATTGCGGAGACATGGCTTAGCCACAGCCTGGGGGATGTTTCCAGAAGGCAATTTTCACTCTGCAGCGGAGTGTGCGCTGATATTAAACTTCCTGGCAGATTAAAACTGTCTGCTGGACCCGAGACTCGAACTCGTGGGCAAGTGCTCTTTCAAGTTTGGAAGTTTGGAAGGTAGGGGACGAGTTACTGGTGGAAGTAAAGCTTTGAGGACGGCGTGAGTCGTGCTTGGGTAGCTCAGTTGGTAGAGCCCGCACAAGGCAAAGGTACCGAGTTCGTGTCTCGGTCCGGCACCTGCCAGGATGTTTCGATGCTACAGTTATCTGCCATCGTTTGGCATTGCACTCTGATGGAGATGGAAGTTCAGATATTCTTCTTGAAAAGTGCTGTTGAATTAGGGTATTGACTACTATTTTTGTAGAAGATATAATATTTTACCATCATATGTATTTACCATATGTTTGATGGCTATGGTTCGACTTGTAAATAAGTATAAGCGTGTTTCATTCTCGAATGTTGCTGCTACTTATATATAATTTCACGTGTTTGACAGCTCTGTGATGGTTGGGTATGTTAGTGTTGGTAAATAGTCACCATCCTTTTCTCACTCACTTTTTTGTGGTGAAGCAAGCATAGTACCTGAACTTATTTGTTTTAATTCAGAACTATTTCACAGGAGTCCACCACCAGGAGGACAAATCTACATTTCTAGATTTTTCAGTTTCCATGCATCACATATTTGTGGGCCATAGGTTATTATCATACTCCGTGTTTCCCGTCATTTTATCTCGAATTAAGCAGTTTGTTGTGGCTGTGACTGTGGTTGCAGTGCTGTCACACCAGCATACTGGTGTTGGGAATCAGAGCTTCTATACTCCATTTTGCATTAGGTTATTGAACTGGTTGTATACATGTGGTGTCTCTCTGCACTGAGCTTTCACCAACGGATGGTGGGTTGAGTATAGGCTGCTGGATTCTTTACGTCTTATGCAACGTGCAACCCCAGCGGCTGATAGCTCTGCCCAACTTTCTGGGAGTGCCAGTGGCGCACAATGCCTGACTTCTCGACTGTGGAAAGTGAGAAAGTGAACTCTCCCTGTAAACACACATATTTAAATAAAGATGCAAGTATTCCTACTACAACAGCATACAGTTTGGACTTTAACTTAGGGCAAAAAGTAGGGGAGACCACAGGGGGGGGGGGGGGGGGGTCCAGAAGGCCCTGTTCCTCCCAGAGTTTCTTTAAATAAAGACTGCAGTGGAGAGACCCAAACTCAGAGTTAGGAGCAACATACACCTCTGATGAAAAGAAACTTGGCAAAAAATGTCAGGTAGGCTTGGGGGTAAAGTTATGTCAAGTATGTCAGCAGATACATCTGGATACCACAAACATCATTTGACCCTGACATCATAGTGCTAATATTACAGAACTTGGATTCTGACATCATAGAACCTGTCCCAGTATCTCAAATCTTGGGTGGTATGCCAAAATTCTACACTGTTATAACTGGCCCAACAGGTCTGAGCTGGAGTGTGATGTCGTAGAGTCAGTGCTCGTATTCCAGGTTTTAGGTTTTGACGTCATAGAGCCATTCCAGTATGCCTCTGTCACCATGTTCGATCGCTATCTCGTATTCCAGATCAACCATCGTGGATTCTGATGTAATACTAAAGCTGTGCCAGAATTCCAGGTCTTGGATTGTGTTATCATAGAGCCAGAGCTTGTAATCCAAGTCATCCAGCATACCATGCCCTATCTCACATTTCCTACCAATTTATACTTAAGGCAATAACCTTGCTTCTATAGGAACTATGCTATCACAATTGGGCTATTTCTTGAATTTCCCTCAATTTTCTAATTTTCTACCAAAATTTGAATTTTCTGGCATTTTATACACAAGTAATTGGCCTATGTCAGATAGGGAAGGTGGGGGTGATTGGGAAATCAAATGATGTCATCAATGACAAACTTTGTGCCAGAAGACCCCTTACGTAGTGACTCATCACGTCTCCTCGTTTTCACCAGTATTTCACTGAGATTCATCTATCCATTTTTCTGCAACATGCTAACATGGGATCGTGCACTTAATGCAAAACCTTGCCCTGAATGTAGTCAGACTTTCACGCATGGTCCACGTTTGATTGATCTGCAGAGCAATTGATAATGTGTTATGGACTATGGCTGTGAGCTGAATGCCTAACTGCCTTTGTCAGCTGTTTGCGTCTCCTGCCATTCAGTCACGCTTTGGCCTCGTACTTGCAGTACTGTGGTTTTCTACTTGAAGTATCTACTTTTCATGGTTTACCCGGTTTCTAAGCACTTCATATTCAAATTCTCTCAGTTTAAATGCCCATTTCGTCAGTCTACTAGAATGATCTTTTACTCTCAACAACCATTTAACGATGTGTAATATGTTGCCACCTGAAATTTCTGATCGTACAAACAGCAGCGTCATTAGCTGATTCCATAAACAACTGCTAACATACTTTGCTGTAGCGGAGTGGTTCCGTTCTGCTCTGTTTAGTTATCTAGATGCATAAGCCACTGTGTGTTTTTTAGCATTGATATTTTGACTCAAAATGCATCCCAGTCCACTATCGTTGGCATCACATGACAGGATGATCTCTTTCTCGAAATTAGGAGATTTCAGAACTGGATCGAATATCAGCACCTTTTTCAATGTCTCAAATGCTGTTTCGCACTCTGCCGACCATTCAAATTTTACACCATTCCTCAATAAACGATTCAGTTGTTTTGCGATTTTTGCAAAATCCTGGAAGAAGTTTCGATAATAATTTCACAGGTTTAGCTTTCATATCTTCTCTACTAATTACATGTCTGAGGCAGTTAACTTCTGTTTGTGCAAAATTACATGTATCCATGCTGAGCATTAGACGTGCTGTTTGTAATCTGTTGAGTACTTCTTCTAAACATGTTTCATATTCTTTCATATCTTTTGAGAGTACTGTGATGTCATCCAAGTGTACCATACACTTCTTAGTCGTTAATTCCCAAATTACTTCATGTAGTAGTCTCTGAAGCATAGCTGATGAATTGTGAAGTCCAAATAATATTCTGTGGTACTGGTACTTACCCTATGGCGTTGTGAAGGCAGGTTTTGGCTTATTTTCTGGCAGTGCCTTCCAACCGATGATACCCACTTCTTAGATCAATCTCTGAAAAATACCTGCATTGTCCTAAATTGTCCAATGTTTCAGTGATATTGGGGATCAGATACACATCAGCGACAGTTTTCGCACTCAGGAAATGATAATCACAATATAATCTGTATTTCTTAGTACCATCAGGTGACTTTTTTGGAACATTAATGACACATGAGCATTGAAAACAGTCAAATAACGGGTAAATTAGGAAATATGTACCCTGCGTACAACCATTGTCATTCTTACTCGCAACTACTTCCCTTAGGTGTGTGCATTTAAATTTATGTGTTTATGTGCGTTGTTCTGTTGGTCAGATATTTTGTTTTACCTCGTAATTCCATAGAGTGTCGATTGCTGTTAGGGGAAACTGTGAAGCAAAGGCTCGCAGTTATGTGAAGTTGTGGCAACTACAGAGTCAGTGCACAATATAGGTTACCCCAAACAGAATGGACACTATTCAGGGATACGACAATGTTGTGGCCCAGCCACTCCCTGGAACCAATGTTATGGCATCAGAGAGCCAAGGTCGCGTTGTGATCAAGAGGTCGAGCGTAGAGTGAGGTTGAGTGGTCCAGTGCATTCCTGGTGGCTTCAGTGACACAGCTATATCTGTAATAACATCTATTGACAGAGCAGAGTTTACAAAGGTACAACTGTCTTCAGAGTTCAGTGGTCAGCTGGGCCTGTCACGAAGTAGTGCTGACACCTCATCAGTGAGTCGTCATGTCGCCTCATAGGTCAGCGCCATGGCCATGTGCTGTGCTGGCCTCAGTGGCAGTACAAGGAACGCGTTGCCCCCCCCTCCCTTTCCCTGCAGACATTTTGCCATAACTCAGTACGGCTACAACCTCAGCCCTCAGGTGAAGACTGTCGACTGTGGTCCAGAATGCCAGTTGTCATGAAGGCTAGGCCCTGATTACCCACCATGGATCGACCGAAATTGTAACAGACAGTCATAAGTCAGACAGAAGGCTGTGTGAACATGCCTCACCTGGTCAGTGATAAGACAGCAGCTTGCAGATCATCCGCAATGACCCAGTAGTCGAGGAGGGCTGGCTGCTCACCAATCCTCTCATCAGCATTGACCCAGTATCCAGCACTGACAGCTGTGATATGCATAAGGTTGGTAGCCTGGCGGTGTTGGAGTCTGAAAGCAAGTATCAGGCTGGCCATCAACATCAGCATAATGAAGTTTCATTGAAACTCAATAGAGTGTCATTCTGTAAAGTTCTAACAATGTGGACAAAATGGCAACAGAACAGAATGTAGTTCTTGAGCTCCATAAGCCTCTACTCTGTTCAACAGGCCAAGACTGTGCCTATGACATAGTGGTCTGGGTGTATAAGTGCATTTGTCCTCATTTATCGGCCTCACCAGCGTTCCTTGCCTAGCTATGATACTTTCAATAATCATTCTTGGTCCCAGAGACCAGTCCCTCCCACCTATGATTTTGTAGTGGTTCTCAGGCAGTGGAATTACATGGTGTTACTTCACGTTTCCCTCATAAAAAGCACAACAGTGCTTTTATTTCTGTCTGCCCTTTCTGAGGCCTGCTGCATTGGCGGCATGTCTTGTTGACATAACGATTGGCACACCAGCCCAGCGCTAATCTAATCTGTTCCGATCTTGTGTGGTGGAACTCTAACCAAATTTTAAGCCTGTACAATAAAATTATTCTGCTGTACAACAGCAGGAAAGATCAATTGGAGCGAAAATAATCGTAACGTCATATGCCTTATCCGAATGGTTTCCAAGATAGAACACATTTAATGTACATTGTTATTTATTTTCAATATTATTCAATAAATTTTCAGATTTACATGCACACACGTGCAACAGGTAGTAAACATTACAACATGCGATTTACAAACTATTAATTGAAAAATACCAATTTTTAACAAATTCACCTCTAAGTGTTATCGTACGCATCGCATTACAGCTGTTGCACAGTTCGTAATAAATACTCGAATATCCCGACGTAAACTTCATCTACATCTACATCTATACTCCGCAAGCCACCTGACGGTGTGTGGTGGAGGGTACTTTGAGTACCTCTATCGGTTCTCCCTTCTATTCCAGTCTCGTATTGTTCGTGGGAAGAAAGATTGTCGGTATGCTTCTGTGTGGGCTCTAATCTCTCTGATTTTATCCTCATGGTCTCTTCGCGAGATATACGTAGGAGGGATCAGTATACTGTTTGACTCCTCGGTGAAGGTGTGTTTTCGAAACTTCAACAAAAGCCTGTACCGAGCTTCTGAGCGTGTATCCTGCAGAGTCTTCCACTGGAGTTTATCTATCATCTCCATAACGCTTTCTCGATTACTAAATGATCCTGTAATGAAGCGCGCTGCTCTCCGTTGCATCTTCTCTATCGCTTCTATCAACCCTATCTGGTACGGATCCCACACTGGTGAGCAATATTCAAGCAGTGGGTGAACAAGTGTACTGTAACCTACTTCCTTTGTTTTCGGATTGCATCTCCTTAGGATTCTTCCAAGAATCTCAGTCTTGCATCTGCTTTACCGACGATCAACTTTATACAATCATTCCATTTTAAATCACTCCTAATGCGTACTTCCAGATAATTTATGGAATTAACTGCTTCCAGTTGCTGACCTGCTATATGTAGCTAAATGATAAAGGATCTTTCTTTCTATGTATTCGCAGCACATTACACTTTCTACATTGAGATTCAATTGCCATTCCCTGCACCATGCGTCAATTCGTTGCAGGTCATCCTGCATTTCAGTACAATTTTCCATTGTTACAACCTCTCGATATACTACACCATCATCCGCAAAAAGCCTCAGTGAATTTCCGATGTAATCCACAAGGTCATTTATGTATATCGTGAATATCAACGGTCCTACGACACTCCCCTGCAGCACACCTGAAATCACTCTTACCTCGGAATACTTCTCTCCATTGAGAATGACATGCTGCATTCTGTTATCTAGGAACTCTTTAATCCAACCACACAATTGGTCTGATAGTACATGTGCTCTTACTTTGTTCATTAAACGACAGTGGGGAACTGTATCGAACGCCTTGCGGAAGTCAAGAAACATGGCATCTACCTGGGAACCCGTGTCTATGGCCCTCTGAGTCTCGTGGACGAACAGCGCTAGATGGGTTTCACACAATCGTCTTTTTCGAAACCCATGCTGATTCCTAGAGAGTAGATTTCTAGTCTCTAGAAAAGTCATTATACTCGAACATAATACGTGTTCCAAAATTCTGCAACTGATCGACGTTAGAGATATAGATCTATAGTTCTCCACATCTGTTCGACGTTCTTTCTTGAAAACGGGGTTGACCTGTGCCCTTTTCCAAACCTTTGGAACGTTATGCTCTTCCAGAGATCTACAGTACACCGCTGCAAGATGGGGGGGCAAGTTGCTTCGCGTACGCTGTGTAAAATCGAACTGGTATCTCATCAGGTCCAGCGGCCTTTCCTCCTTTGAGCGATTTTAATTGTTTTCCTAACCCTCTGTCATCTATATCGATATCTACCATTTTGTCATCTGTGCGACAATCTAGAGAAGGAACTGCAGTGCAGTCTTCCTCTGTGAAACAGCTTTGGAAAAAGACATTTAGTATTTCGGCCTTTAGTCTGTCATCCTCTCTTTCAGTACCATTTTGGTCACAGAGTGTCTGGACATTTTGTTTTGATCCATCTACCGCTTTGACATTAGACAAAAATTTCTTAGGATTTTCTGCCAAGTCAGTACACAGAACTTTTCTTTGGAATTCATTGAACACCTCTCGCATAGCCGTCCTCCACTACATTCCCTTTCGCGTAATTTTTGTTTGTCTGCAAGGCTTTTGCTATGTTTATGTTTGCTGTGAAGTTCCCTTCGCTTCGGGAGCAGTTTTCTAACTCTGTTGTTGTACCACGGCGCCTCGTTTCCATCTCTTACGATCTTGCTTGGCACATACTCATCTACTGCATATTGTACGATGGTTTTGAACTTTGTCCACTGATCCTCTACACTATCTGTACTTGAGACAAAACTTTTGTGTTGAGCCGTCAAGTACTCTGAAATCTGCTTTTTGTCACTTCTGCTAAACAGAAAAATCTTCCTACCTTTTTTAATATTTCTATTTACTGCTGAAATCATCGATGCAGTAACCGCTTTATGATCGCTGATTCCCTGTTCTGCGTGAACTGTTTCAAATAGTTCGGGTCTGTTTGTCACCCGAAGGTCTAATATGTTATTGCCACGAGTCGGTTCTCTGTTTAACTGCTGAAGGAAGTTTTCAGATAATGCACTTTAAAAAATTTCACTGGATTCTTTGTCCCTGCCACCCGTTATAAACGTTTGAGTCTCCCAGTCTATATCCAGCAAATTAAAGTCTCCACCCAGAACTATAACATGGTCGGGAAAGCTACTCGAAATATTTTCCAAATTTTCCTTCAGGTGCTCTACCACAACAGCTGCTGAGCCAGGGGGCCTATAGAGACATCCAATTACTATGTTTGAGCCTGCTTTAACCGTGGCCTACACCCAAATTATTTCACATTTCGTATCTCCACCAATTTCCTTCGATACTATTGCACTTTTTATCGCTATAAACACGCCTCCCCCTTCACTGTCCAGCCTGTCTCTGTGGTATACATTCCAATCTGAGTTTAGAATTTCATTACCGTTTACATCTGGTTTCAGCCAACTTTCTGTCCCTAGTACTATGTGGCCACTGTGACCGTTTATTAATGAGAGCAGTTCTGGGACCTTTCTATAGACGCTCCTGCAGTTTACTATTACCACATTAATATTGTTATTCCCTGTTGCGCTTTCCCTACAACTACCTTGTCGCGTCTCAGGAGGCGTCTTGTCGGGCCTAGGGAGGGAATTCTCTAACCTAAAAGACCCACATGTGCACTCCTCACGTATCTCCGCTACCCTTGTAGCCGCTTCCTGCGTGTAGTGCACGCCTGACCTATTCAGGGGGACCCTACATTTCTCCACCTGATAGCGGAGGTCGAGGAATTTGCACCCCAGAACTCCGCAGAATCGTCTGAGTCTCTGGTTTAAGCCTTCCACTCAGCTCCAAACCAGAGGACCGCGATCGGTTCTGGGAACGATACTACAAATAGTTAGCTCGGATTCCACCCTACGATATATTTGTGCGATTTTGAGAGAACACCTTGTGTGGTTTGTCTAAGTGCCTTTGCACGTTACACAATGAGAGCAGCGGCGTCCATGATGTGACCAAGTAGTTCATCTCGCACATTCTCCTTTCGTTTGTACACCTCAGACATCATTCAAACCGATAAACAAAAATCTAATAGCGTGAGGTCTGGCGATCTTGGTGGCCAGTTAACTTTACTACCATGAGCAATCCAGTGATTACGGTGAATGCAATTGAGATGTTTCCTCACAAGCCTGGTAAAATGTGGAGGGGCTCCGTCATGCTGGAAGTACATTGCATTCCGCGTTGCCAAACGAACATCCTCATGGTGTTCAACAAACGAATTTTCCAAATAAATGCAAGTAATTCTGTCCTGTCATTCATTATTATTCAGTGACTAGACCTATCAAGATGTTATCAACCATGCGGCAAAAAACAACTGATCGGAAAAGGAACTTGAAAATTTGTTTTCCACGATACCATGTGGATTTTCCTGCAACCATCTATGATTATAACGTGTGTGGTTGATTCCATTCTGTGTAAACGTGACTTCAACCGGTGGTAATATTAATGGAAGCAAATGACGATTATCACTAAACCAACGACAAAATTCAAGTTGTGTGGCACTGTCACCGATGTGAAAATTGTGAACACGCTATATGTGAAATGGGTGCAAGTTCTACACATGTAATATTCGCAATATACATGTTTGTGGGACACTGATACGTGCAGAAAGTCGCCGTGTGCTCATAGCAGCACTTCGCTGCGCCACGTATTGCTGTTCCTGCATAGGTTGTTGAACTAGACTTTCAGAAAAAAATGGGAACTTGGAAGTATACTCGTATTATGAAGTGCACTGAAAACTCTGGTAAGCCCGCATCTCGTGGTCGTGCGGTAGCGTTCTCGCTTCCCACGCCCGGGTTCCCGGGTTCGATTCCCGGCGGGGTCAGGGATTTTCTCTGCCTCGTGATGGCTGGGTGTTGTGTGCTGTCCTTAGGTTAGTTAGGTTTAAGTAGTTCTAAGTTCTAGGGGACTGATGACCATAGCTGTTAAGTCCCATAGTGCTCAGAGCCATTTGAAAACTCTGGTAAACACTCCAAAATCATCAAATGTATTCGCGAATTGCGAAAATGGTACAACCACAGCTAGACAAATTACTGGGAATAAATGAAAATTTGTGTGAGGCCGGGACTCCAATCCCAACTTCCCTCTTTATGCAAGTGGTCGCCTTAACTGATTCATCTATCCAAACACACTTCACAGACTGACCCAAACTTCCGTATGTCCCAGTGTCTGCTACCCATAGTGCTTGAACAATTACATAGTTCCCACGCAGGGAGAGACTTATTTAGTTTTCTCGTCAGGTTACTTTGGTTTTGGCATGAAATATATTAGTGTAGTGTCTGAATTCGCCAATGTCTGTAAAGTTCGATAGAATGTTCCTTCAGACATGCATGCATGTCATGGCATACAGTGACATGCGTACCATTGATTTTGCACAGGGCTGTCACCCTTACTGGGAGGAGCCTATACATTTGCCTAACCCTCTAGGATTCCTTCCTCTTACCGTCTTCTCTTCCCTCATTATCTCCCTTCTCCCCTTATCCCCTTTTCCCCCTCCCCACTATCCCCTTCCCCTCTCCCTCGATCCTCCTCTACCCCATGCCTCCCTTTTCCCCCCTATCCTCCCATCCTCACATTCCATCCCCCTGATTTTTGGATTTATTGCCCCATGGTGCGTGAAATATATATATATTTTTAAGTTGGCTTGGCTGGAATGTGACTGGTATGTGTAGGGTATAAGTAGAAAGACTGTCGTGTACAGTGGCGATCTCATCGGCTGTTGAGATATAATAAGCACCTTGTAGCACATAATGACAATCTAGGACATTATAAAAGTTTTTACCATTACGTTTTTCCATACATGTAATTTATATAGGTGAAATGTGCCATATCTTTGTAAATGAATCAGATGTAAAGATTTACCTTTGTGATTCCTGTACTACATAATATGCTTTTTAATTTGTGTAAAATATTCATGAAACTAATTTCCAAATATTTCATTGTATCACCAGTGAATACGATGGCGCCATCTTCTGTCTACATGTCAAGTCACAAGGGCTCTGCAGCACCCCAGTTTCGCCCATATGAGGTCATCAACATGGTGTGTGGATTTAACTCTATTGGTGCTATGAATGTTGCACTTTTACCTTTTATTCATTTGACAACCCATCTGAGAGCACTCTGGTTTATAAATGACAAATCATGTGGAGTTTTTTGATTTATCTACACTTTGTTCTCAAAATGTCGACGACAGATAAGCTTTGAAGTTAATAACCTATAATTTGTTTTATAAAAATATAATAGTAAGCTTTAAACCATGCATGTGAAAAATATACATGCAGTGGTATGCAAAATCTCTTGTAAAATTCGGGTCATTCCAAAAAACTGGTCTTATCTTGTGCATATTATCATTTACATTCTTCCATACAGTGTAATGCCAACCTGAAGATGACAGCACTATTCTGTACAAACTAGTAATTGGGGTAAGGGTTTTAAAGTCAAGCGATCTTGGTTTTCACAAATATATATATATATATATATATATATATATATATATATATATATATATATATATATATATATATATATATAAACAGATATCACTCCAACAAAATGTGTAAGTTATATATCTTGTGAGTCTGTTCTTTACATTTCTCTCACTCCCAAGCGATCTACTTGCAAGCTATCTTTTCTAATCAAGAGCGGAAATAAAAGATAAGAAAGTGTTTTCTGAGGTAATGTAGTGTTCTAAGGAAATGACCTTCCTTTGCCTTCTATTCTTTTCATGGCTGACAAAAGCTGCTGACAGTTATAAAGGTGTATAAACATTTTTTGCAGTGTAGCTTTCTGCAATTTGGAAGACATTCCTTACTATAAAGGTCGATGCCATAGTGATTAATTCGCCTTGTTGTGTGGGATGTTGTTCCAGCAACCTGCCCTAGAATCTTCGTTTTGCTCACTTACATCCTTGGAGAGACATTTCGGTTCTATAGAGCTACCACTCCTATTTCTGAGTCACTAATCACTCACTCTGTAGAAAGATGTAGCTCCTTTAATCAGTTCAGGAGCGGATCACCCATCTCTAGTCTCTAAACATTTCTGAGCCTCACCAGCCATGCCAGAAACCATTGCTGTGTTCACACCCACATCAATGTTAGCTTTCATGGCCCATGTCTGAATGGCTTTAGTCTTTGTTGACATTCAGTTAATCTATGAAGTGTTATTGCCATGTCTCAGAACTAGTCCCAACTATGAAATAACTGTTTGTGGCACATTTACCTCTGCTGAGAGTTTAGTCCATGTCATATATGCTTCAAATTGTATGACGTTTACAAAACAGGAGGCTACTTTCTTCTCATAATGAAACCACGAATATGATAAAGACATTAAAGGCGACAAAATTGTATATGGAACTACTCATACATCAAATCTACATTTGTAGCAAATAATTCCTCCAAAATCCAGAGTGCTAAAATTTCATCAATGCTGTTTACATATGTATTTACAAATTTTGTGCTCAGAAATGAATAATAATAAGATATCGATTGTGGTCAAAACTATTCAAATATGAATGAAAGGATAAGACAGATTTCAGCCATGTCCGTTTAGGACATTTTGTTGGGTCTTAACATAGCAATGACTATTTTACTTTTAGTGACGCATCTAGGGCAAATAGGATAATTATTGGTAGTATTTCATTTCTTTATTTTCAAAGAGAAGAATAAATATTATAGTCTAACGTCCTATCGGCAAGGAGGTAATTAGAGTGAAAGTACAAGCTCAGATGTGGGAGGGATGGCTCATATCCTGTTCAAAGGAACCTTAACCGACTGAGAGAAACCATGGAAAGCCTAAATCTGGATAGCTGGATGGGAAATTGAAGCACAGTTCCCCCAAATGCGAATCCAAGTCTTTACCACTGCGCCATTCGTTCAGTCTCTTTAGTGTACATTATGCCTGAATAAGCAAACAAAGAAGCGTTTAACAGTTGTTCATCATTTCAATAGCAGCTGATTACACTATTCTTCCATGTATTGTATTATGTTTATCATTGGAGTAGGCTCTCTACGATAGATAGCTCATCACAGAGTGCCGTGTGGAAATTTCAGCATCCCAACTGCAGGGGCCAGCTGTGAACCCAACAATATTTCCAAACAGTGGACCACAATTTCTTTTTTAATATTCCTCATTCCCAATCACGCTTTATATCTGTACACTAGGTTTCTTTGAGAGAAGAAAAGTAATGGTTTCTGATAATATCAGGCTCGTGAAAGATGTGCTTGCATGGCCATCCAGGATTAATACTAAATATCTTAAAAATTTTATCTAGTAATGTCATGCAGCAAGCAGTCAGTACTGACACACTCAAATCATCTGACACGTTGGCTGTCATGAAGTCAGCATAGTCATGCTGAGACCTTGTTATTCGCCACAAACTCGTTGCAACACTTGTTCTCTTGATTATTTTACTATAAGCATCTTTTTATTTACCTTATGACTATTTGGTGACAAAATTTGATTCTTGATGTTTTCGCTAGACAAAAGACTGAATCCTTATTAGTTCTGGATGCTGTGCTGCACGAAACTAAGTAAATAACTACATGAAACTTTTAAGAGTTATCAGAGGGAAAAACGCATTTTAGAGACTTTGCATACAACTCATTGTACTCTATATATTATTTCCTGTGAAATGTAGTCAACACGTCAAAATTTTATTTAAAGTGTCGAGCAGAATAATGTCTTTTTTCGCTCTATAGATATTGGTATTTATGTCTGGTCGACAGGTTGTGTGCAGAGCACTCAATTCTTTCCCTGTGCATCGGGAATTAAGTGTTCATAAAAATCGTCTAATTCAATAAACGGTTCAGAATATCGAAACAAGACTTTTTGAAAATGATAGCATACAAAGGGGATGTATTTTGTTGTATGCTTAACACTCGAAACGTTTTGGTCAAAAATTTACGCAGATGAAATGCATTAGATTAGAGAAACATTGATGTGGCTTTTATGATGCTCAGTATCATGTACAGGAAACAAGGTGCATCAAATGTTTCTCTAATCTATTTTATTTCTTACTTTTAGATAAATTATTTCACAATATGTCAATATTTCAATGTTTACATTAATTGAAATACTTGACATTGATATTTATTGTTGATTAATTACATTCGCGACAATCAAATATCAGTAAACTTTATAGTTATTCTATGCTTTTTATTAGGAATTTAATGTGTATGATATACTAGGATTGGTGTGTATACACTTAAAGAGCACGTGCTTTGGCAAGACCTTAAATACACTTTGAGATATAGTATAAAGAGGATAAGTAAAACTTAGTACACAGAATGGGTGATTGGATTGAAGTTGAGTCAGTTAAAATATAAAAACTAAGAAGGTCCAAATCGAGAGCCCACAACGATTCAGATTCCTTGCCAATGACGTTCTTGCTACATCATGGACACCCTGTGAAGAAAGTTACTCGTTTTTCGGTTGCAATATTAGTCTGTCATTCTTCACTGCTTATTGGCTGTTGAAAGTTCGTAGATACATAAGAAACACTCATCTTTAATTCATTGATGAAATACTTGAATTTATCTTATCTTATCCGTGTGTAATCGAATAATTTGTCTGTTGATCTTCGTAGTTGATGATATAATTTATTAAATTCTCCACAAAGATTCAAATGTGATGCACAACCCTCTTTTATCACCTTATTTTCTTAAATAAAGCTAATTTTGTTTCCTTAGTTTCGGTCTACAATATTCAACACTTTATGGGCGCTGTTTTACTGAAACAGCTGGTCGTCTCTACCAGCCAACTTGTCGTGGCGGTTCGTCACTCATACAAAGGAGACCAAGGCATGTCATTAGATGCTGCTGCTTGTAGTTGGAATGTCGCAAAACCAAATGTCTCTCGCTGTTGGCCACTTCTGTCGCTAACATTGGACATGGCTTAAGTTTTTTCCCTGTTTTTATATCAGCTTCAGAGAGGATGAAGACTGCAATTTGTAATAGTGTGGCTAGAAGATGTTAAATACATTTGGTACAACAGGCTTAACTTCTTGAAATCAGTAAAGTCTGTGGTCATGTGATAAACATACAAGTAGAAAAGAAACACAAGTTTGTCTTCTATGTATAACTTGTAAACTGTTAACTATGCACATCGATTGTTCCACAGTATTTTAAATTCTGTACGAAAATACTATGGTACTTAAAATTAAAAGCCTTAGCTATGTCATAAGACCCTAAGAATGCATATATTGCATATCCAGTATATGGCCAATTTCAGAATACTACACTCCTGGAAATTGAAATAAGAACACCGTGAATTCATTGTCCCAGGAAGGGGAAACTTTATTGACACATTCCTGGGGTCAGATACATCACATGATCACACTGACAGAACCACAGGCACATAGACACAGGCAACAGAGCATGCACAATGTCGGCACTAGTACAGTGTATATCCACCTTTCGCAGCAATGCAGGCTGCTATTCTCCCATGGAGACAATCGTAGAGATGCTGGATGTAGTCCTGTGGAACGGCTTGCCATGCCATTTCCACCTGGCGCCTCAGTTGGACCAGCGTTCGTGCTGGACGTGCAGACCACGTGAGACGACGCTTCATCCAGTCCCAAACATGCTCAATGGGGGACAGATCCGGAGATCCTGCTGGCCAGGGTAGTTGACTTACACCTTCTAGAGCACGTTGGGTGGCACGGGATACATGCGGACGTGCATTGTCCTGTTGGAACAGCAAGTTCCCTTGCCGGTCTAGGAATGGTAGAACGATGGGTTCGATGACGGTTTGGATGTACCGTGCACTATTCAGTGTGCCCTCGACGATCACCAGTGGTGTACGGCCAGTGTAGGAGATCGCTCCCCACACCATGATGCCGGGTGTTGGCCCTGTGTGCCTCGGTCGTATGCAGTCCTGATTGTGGCGCTCACCTGCACGGCGCCAAACACGCATACGACCATCATTGGCACCAAGGCAGAAGCGACTCTCATCGCTGAAGACGACACGTCTCCATTCGTCCCTCCATTCACGCCTGTCGCGACACCACTGGAGGCGGGCTGCACGATGTTGGGGCGTGAGCGGAAGACGGCCTAACGGTGTGCGGGACCGTAGCCCAGCTTCATGGAGACGGTTGCGAATGGTCCTCGCCGATACCCCAGGAGCAACAGTGTCCCTAATTTGCTGGGAAGTGGCGGTGCGGTCCCCTACGGCACTGCGTAGGATCCTACGGTCTTGGCGTGCATCCGTGCGTCGCTGCGGTCCGGTCCCAGGTCGACGGGCACGTGCACCTTCCGCCGACCACTGGCGACAACATCGATGTACTGTGGAGACCTCACGCCCCACGTGTTGAGCAATTCGGCGGTACGTCCACCCGGCCTCCCGCATGCCCACTATACGCCCTCGCTCAAAGTCCGTCAACGGCACATACGGTTCACGTCCACGCTGTCGCGGCATGCTACCAGTGTTAAAGACTGCGATGGAGCTCCGTATGCGACGGCAAACTGGCTGACACTGACGGCAGCGGTGCACAAATGCTGCGCAGCTAGCGCCATTCGACGGCCAACACCGCGGTTCCTGGTGTGTCCGCTGTGCCGTGCGTGTGATCATTGCTTGTACAGCCCTCTCGCAGTGTCCGGAGCAAGTATGGTGGGTCTGACACACCGGTGTCAATGTGTTCTTTTTTCCATTTCCAGGAGTGTATATTGTTTCTTCCTATATTGTTTGTTGTTGTGGGTGTTTCTTGTTCATGAGTTTTAATGTGTTCCATGTGTTTGTAAGTAGATGAGAAGGCTTTTGTTTTTGTGTGCTGGATGTCCTTTTTAATTTTGTTTTAATTTTGTGGTTCAGTTTATCTGTAGTGTTTGTATCATATCCATTCTCTATAAATGTTTTTCTGATTGTATGTAATCCATTGTTGTAGTTGTTTTCAGTGGGTGTGGTTTTGTTCAGTCTGTGTAGCATATATTGGAAACTGGCTAGTTTGTGCATAATCGGATGATTAGAGTGTTTGTGAATGGTTGTGCTGGTGGTGGTACTTCCATGAATATGGAGAATTTGTGTTGGTTTTTGTGTCTGTATACTGTGAGGTCAAGGAAATTTAACACTTTGTCGTCTTACATTTCTAAGGTAAATTTTATTTTTTGGTGGAATTTGTTTATATTGCTGTGGAGTTGTTTGATGCAACTGCATGTTTCATCTAGAAGACATATGATGTCGTCTACATAACGATACCAACATATTATCTGGTATTTTTTGGGTCTTGCTATTGTTCCAAATATTTTATTTTCAATGTGATTGAGAAAAATGTTGGCTAGGAGTCCACTGACTGGTGACCCCATTGGAAGCCCGTCTTCTTGTGAGTAGAACTGATAGTTTTGCTCTGTGATTAGTTTTAGAACGCTAGAGCAATTTCTTTTATGTGGGGTTTGGGAATTTCTGCCTGTTCTTTTAATTGTTGTTTGATAATGTTGATGTTTTCTTTGGTGGGGATATAGGTGTACATGGATGTGATGTCAAATGATGTGAGTATGGCTGCTGTGGGTATGCTGATGTCTTTGATTTTTTGTATCAGCTCCTTGGTGTTGTGTATGCTTCTGTTATTTGTGTATATGCAATGTTTCTGTAAGTATGTGTGTATTTCTCTGACAAAGTGACATATGGGTGCACTTCTGAAATTGACAATGGGGCATATCGGAATACCCTCCTTGTGGAGCTTTAGTCAGCTGTTAGGTATGGGTGCTTGAGGGCTCCTTTGTTTCAGCCATTTCGATTTCTGTTTTGTGAATATGTGAGTCATTTTTAGAAGTGTTGATGTGTTTTTCTAGTAGCTTTGTGTTGGGTCCCTGGTTAGCTTTGTTATGTTGTTGTCTTTCAGAAATTTTAAGGTTTTATCCTTGTATTCATCCTTTTTTATTATTATCATTGTGCTGTCCTTTTCTATTATTGTAATGTATGCCTCATTATTTTTAAGTTTGTTCTTTGTTCTTCTGGAGGTTTCTTCTTCTTTGGTTTTTGTTTCTGTCAATACGCTGTTTTTGTTTTCCATTATTATGCATTCAATTTCTTCCGCAACCCAATCTCTTGTCAGACCTTCATTGAAGTTTGGGTTACTGTTTCTTTCTTGTTGTTTTATGATGTATTCACTTTCTGTGATGAGGTTCTCCACTGTCTTGTGTGTGATGTGTGTGTTGACATTGTTTTTTTTTTCTAGAAAATTTATTTCTTGGTTAGTTACTTATATGTCAGTAAGGTTGGCCAGACATTTGTAGAGTCTGTAGTTTGTTAGCTTCTTATTTTTATGGGTAATGCCCTCGTTTTGTTTTAAAAGTGTGTTTAGTTTGTCTTGTCGTTTATTCCATTTTTTCATTTGTGTTTTTGTGTTTTGTTTGACTGTATTCACGATATTCATGAAATATTTCAGAGATCTGGATGTGATTCCCTAGTTCTAGGTGAATTTTGAATAGTTCAGCATTGAGTTACTGCTTTCTTGTATATAGGTACCTAATTTCTTACTTTAGCCACTCAATTTCATCTGTGTTTGCCATGTCTGGTTGCAGGCGACACAATGTTTACATTTACACATATATAGTTAGGTATTGCATTATATGAAAGACAAAGTCTGTTGAATATTATATTTAAAATAATTTGATGTAACTGTGCTGTGGTGTTTCAGAATTTTTTGTTGAGCTTGCTCAGAAACACCTGGCAGGGTGTGTGAAAAAGGGGGGGGGGGTGGGAGAGAGAGAGGGAGAGAGAGAGAGAGAGAGAGAGAGAGAGAGAGAGCGAGAAAGCGAGAGAGAGTGAAAGCTCGATATACAAATCTTCACAGTGAAGAAAATGAGAAAAAAAAGAAAAAACTATGTGAAACGTAATGTACATTGACACACACACAACACACAGTTACCAAATGGTAATTTTGCTTAAATAATTTGTCTACACTAAGTTGTATGTGTTAGCAAATGACAAACTGTGAAAGAAAACAGGCACTATAGAAACATAATACACCAAAAAAACCATACCATGTGGTAAAAAGATATGAGTAGGGCCTACATAGCCTGTAATTAAGATCAAACACTAATATTTACATGTATACAAACAGTAAAGAACATTCTTTATGTTTAACAGCCCAATGATGAAGCTGCAACTGAAGTGAAACATGTTTGGGATAAAAAAACAAAATTGTGTTTTGCTAAAGGCGAACCATATCCAGAAACATATGTCTTGTTAAAGCAAACACGGACAAAAGAGCTGCAACCTGAAGATCATTAATTGTAATGTGTTGATACTTTGTGACTATTGCTTATCTACTGAATGTGAAGATGTTACATCATATCATACTTTAGCCTGTTTGGTAAAATGTGAAGCTGAGATTTGTACATACATACTCATAATCTACATATACATCCATACTGCGCAAGCCACCTGACGGTGTTTGGTGGAGGGTACTTTGAGTACCTCTATCGGTTCTCCCTCCTATTCCAGTCTCATACTGTTCGAGGAAAGAAAGATTGCCGGTATGCCTCTGTGTGGGCCCTAATCTCTCTGATTTTATCCTCATGCTCTCGTCGCGAGATATACGTAGGAGGGAGCAATATACTGCTTGACTTCTCGGTGAGGGTATGTTCTCGAAACTTCTACAAAAGCCCGTACCGAGCTACTGAGCGTCTATCCTGCAGAGTCTTCCACTGAAGTTTATCTGTCATCTCTGTAACACTTTCGCGATTACTATATGATCCTGTAATGAAGCGCGCTGCTCTCTGTTGGATCTTCTCCATCTCTTCTATCAACCCTATCTGGTACAGATCTCACACTGGTGAGCAATATTCAAGCAGTGGGCGAACAAGTGTACTCTAACATACTTCCTTTGTTTTCGGATCGCATTTCCTTAGGATTTTTTCAATGACTCTCAGTCTGGCATCCGCTTTACCGACGATCAACTTTATATGATCATTCCATTTTAAATCACTCCTAATACCTACTCCCAGATAATTCACAGGGACCACAAATTTAGCATTGGAGGGTAAAAATCGTAGAGGGAGACCAAGAGATGAATACACTAAGCATATTCAGAAGGATGTAGGATGCAGTAAGTACTGGGAGATGAAGAAGCTTGCACAGGATAGGGTAGCATCGAGTGCTGCATCAAACCAGTCTCAGGACCGAAGACGATAACAACAACAACTCCTTCCAGTTGCTGACCTGCTATATTGTAGCTAAATGATAAAAGATCTTTCTCTCTATGTATTCGCAGCACATTACACTTCTCTACATTGAGATTCGATTGCCATTCCCCGCACCATGCGTCAATTCGTTGCAGATCATTCTGCATTTCCGTAGTTTTCCATTGTTGCAACCTCTCGATATACCACAGCATCATCCACAAAAAGCCTCAGTGAACTTTCGATGTTATCCACAAGGCCATTTATGTATATTGTGAATAGCAACGGTCCCACAACACTCCCCTGCAGCACACCTGAAATCACTCTTACTTCGGAAGACTTGTCTCCATTGAGAATGATATGCTGCATTCTGTTATCTAGGAACTCTTCAATCCAATCACACAATTCTTCTGATAGTCATATGCTCTTACTTTGTTCATTAAACGACTGTGGAGAACTGTATCGAACGCCTTGTGGATGTCAAGAAACACGGCATCTACCTGGGAACCCGTGTCTCATAGACGAATAGCGTGAGCTGGGTTTCACACGATCGTCTATTTCGAAACCCATGCTGATCCTACAGAGTAGATTTCTAGTCTCCAGAAAAGTCATCACACTCGAACATAATACGTGTTCCAAAATTCTACAACCGATCGACGTTAGAGATATAGGTCTATAGTTCTGCACATCTGTTCGACGTCCCTTCTTGAAAACGGGGGTGACCTGTGCCCTTTTCCAATCCTTTGGAACGCTACACTCTTCTAGAGACCTACGGTACACTGCATAATGTTACACATATTAAAAATAGTGGTAAACATATGATTAGTTTATTAGTGCTTTCATCATATCCACTAATAGTTTTGTATTTAAGGAAATTGATAACATCAGAATCCCCTTTGGAAGCTGTAGGATGTAAAGAATTAGTACTGCATTTGTTTTGAAATGGAACAGATCAAATATAAGTTCCCAAAACGAGATTTTCACTCTGCAGCGGAGTGTGCGCTGATTTGAAACTTCCTGGCAGATTAAAACTGTGTGCCGGACCGAGACTCGAACTCGAGTTCGAGTCGAAACTTCCTGGCAGATTAAAACTGTGTGCCGGACCGAGACTCGAACTCGAGTTCGAGTCGAGACTCGAACTCGAGTTCGAGTCTCGGTCCGGCACACAGTTTCAATCTGCCAGGAAGTTTCATATCAGTGCACACTCCGCTGCAGAGTGAAAATCTCATTCTGGAAACATCCCCCAAGGTGTGGCCAAGCCATGTCTCCGCAATATCCTTTCTTTCAGGAGTGCTAGTTCTGCAAGGTTCGCAGGAGAGCTTCTGTAAAGTTTGGAAGGTAGTAGTCGATGTACTGGCAGAAGTAAAGCTGTGAGGACGGGGCGTAAGTCGTGCTTGGGTAGCTCAGTCTGTAGAGCACTTGCCCGCGAAAGGCAAAGGTCCCGAGTTTGAGTCTCGGTCTGGCACACAGTTTTAATCTGCCAGGAAGTTTCAAATATAAGTTATTTGCAGCTGACAGAAAATAGTTGTTAGATGTGCATTACTGATCTGTTTTTCCTATGTAATTTTTTGTACTGTGTCTGAAACAGTTTTTGTTGCCATGTTGGTGTGAAGACTGGTTTGATGCAGATCTCTATACTACATATCCTGTCGAAGTCCCTACGTGTCTATAAAATGTATGGAAGTTACATACACTTGAATGTGTTTACTGTACTCAAGTCTTGGTCTCCTCCTACAATTTAAACTAACGATTCTTTCATGCTTCAGGATCTGTTCTAATATGCCACCTCTTATTTCAACCAAACTATGCAATAATGCAATACCTGCTCTCCTCCGCCCCCCTCCCCCACCCCCAAGTCGGATCAGTACGTTTTCATTAGTTATGTGACCTACATATAAAATCTCCCACATTCTTCTGTAACACAACATTTCAAAAATGACTATTTTAGTTCTGTTGTATTTATCACCCACATTTATTTTCATTTAAATTCATATTCCACATAAATGCTTTCAGAAATGACTTCATAATACTTGAATTTATATTTGATGTTAAAAAGTTTTTCTGTTTTATAAACATTTTTGCCATTGTTTCCAGTCTGCATTTATATCCTCTCTACTCCAGCCACCATCAGTTAATTTGTTGTCCCAGTAGCAGGAGTCACATAGCACTTTTAGGGTCTCATTTCCTAATCCAGTTCTGTCAGCATTACCTGATTTAATTCGATTGCACTCCATTATCCTTTATTACATTTACTAGTGTTCCATTAATTTTTCTTGTTCTTTGCTGCCTCTGAGAGAGTTACATTGTCATTGGGCAAAATTATAATTTTTATTTCTTCCACCAAAACATTAATTGCCTTTCCAAAGTTCGCCACCATTTACTTCACACCCACGTGATTGTACGCACTGAATAACACTGGGGACAGACTACAAATCTGTATCACACCTTCTCAGCAATAGGTACACAAGGAGAGCTTTGGTGCACTCTGAATTGTTGCTAGATATGCCCCCTCCATCTATCTCATTATCAATAGTGTCCAGCATTGTTGCAGATTACTCCTCCTCTGACAAAGGACAACTGATCGATGTATAAAATGGCGAGAATTTCGAAAATTGGTGGGAAATTCAAAAAAAGGGGTTAATTAAAGTAACCTAACTGTGCTACAGGCTTCTCCCACCATTCCTACGATGTTGCTGTGGGAGTAAGGTTCTTGTACTACATATAAATCAGTGGAAAATCCAAGAGGGTGCAATATCCTGTTGAAATGAAACTAAGAAAACTCTTGAAGGAGATCCAAGATGGCAGATGGGGCTACTAGTACAGCTGTATGATATCAGAAGCCGAGATCTCGATCCAAGATGGCTGTCAACTGGAACAGCTCTATGATACCAGAATCCAAGATGGCGATTCAGGGTGGCTGATCAGAGATACTGGTGTAGTGTGCATTATTGCCAGATTTCCTGGACTCTCCCCAGCCCTGATGCTAGTCTGAGCTTTCATGGGATGCTATTCACAGTCAGGAAAGAGGTGTTGGTTTCCCTACATGTCCAAGGCTGCCTATTACACAAAAGATGTTTTCCTCCTGCCAGTCTAAGCCTGTTGGCTATTTCCAGGGCACCGAAATATGTTTTCAGCCTATAGGTAATAACCAGTTTGAACTTACCTGCTACATATAATTGACATACTTTCAGCAATGTTCTCGCCATACAAGTTGAAAGCTAATATCCACTCAGGCATACAGGTTTTTTTTAAAAAAGTCACGGTTGTCATGTCACTTGTTCTAAGTGTAGAGTTCAATATGGCCACTGTGTTTTCCGTGATATCACACATAACACTTGTACTAAGTTAAAATCTTCTAGTGCTATGTTTAAACAATTACCATCTAATGTTAAGATTTAAACAGTAATCCCCCCACTCCTCTGATATTACAGTGTAAATAATTGTCACGCTAGGTTTGGATTGGTCTTGTCCTAAGTTTAATTCCATTTGTGATATGCTTAAACAACTGCCACCAGTAGTAAAAATCAGTAGATTGAGGCTCATTTTTTCCAAATCCATCAAAAATAGTAAGATTTCTTCGGTATTTCACGATTTTTGCTGTCATTTAAGAAATATAACCCAAAACTACGGATTTTTACTACTATAAGCTATTTTTATGGTTTTTAAAGGAATTTATCAACTTTTTAATATTCTTTATATTTCTCACTGATTTTATTTTTTTGTATTCCCTTTTTCCTCAAGAAAATCAAGTGTAAGGAAATAAGTTAAACGAATTCTTTTGTTCTTCAATATTTGCCTAAAATTTTCCCAAATTTTCTTCTTTAGAAGACATAAGATTGTTGTGAACTGTTGATTTTTCATGTTGTTTGAGTGCACACTTGACCCCAGTTACACTACATTCATATGTAACATTCATTTTCTGATATCTACTATCATTCATTGTTTGCACATGTAGTGATACCCATCTTTTCGATATTTGTCATTATAGAATTCTTCAACACTTCTGTTTTCGGACACTGACTACACTGCTTGGTGTTGATCATTTAAAGAATATAAGTATTAAGAAGAACAAATAAAATTTTCAAGCTGTAAATTGCAGACATGAAAGATATTATTATTATTTTTAAGTTTCTTCATTCGTTTATATCTCAATTTTATCTGTCCTGCTTCAAAAATTGAAAATCCCATGTAATTATTAATATACAATGTCCATCTGGTATAATAATATTAAACCAGTTATTAAGCTCCACACAAATTTTCTCCCCATATCTAGTACTCATATATCTACCGCCAGTTATATTATTCACAACATTTACTTGAAGCTCACTAATTTTTTTGAACAGATTAGGATTGTTAAGTTTGATGAGATTTTTGAGTAAAGACTCCATTTCTGTACAAAAATTTTTATTAATATTTTTATTTTTTAAAGAAGATGAAGAACAAACTGTTGATGATAATAATGAGTAGTTTCCACATGGCAATGTATCTACATTATTTTTCAAAATGTTTCTTTCATTGTCATCTATGGTGAGCACTTTTTTATTTACGTCAACAAAATAAATTTCGTATTTAATGCCTTGTATCAATTCATAGTTCTATATTATTCAATATTAATAAACAAACAATCCTTATAATGTCATATGCGTTTCTATTTTCAACAACACATTTCTTGAGTCCTTTAGATTTTTCTCTGTTTTGTTGCCAACTTTGTAAGCACTCAAACCACAAAATTCTTCCATTATTTTTTCAATACATTCATATTTCATTTTTCCTAAAACTTTCTTCTGTATGTGTGGAATATTGTATACTCGTATATTATCTGTTGGACAGTCACTAGTATCAAATTTATTAATCACTGATTTCATATTTTCATAAAAATCTTCAGTAAGTATGATTTATATATATAGTTGCCTGTATCTTGGCAACACAACTCAATATTTTCAAAATACTTTTATTTCAGAACTCTATAATGAAAACCATATATCAGTTCTTTATATACAAGGGTTGTCCACAAAGTAATGCATCTCATTTTTTTCTTCACCAGTTCTTTATTGTACATAATGAAAATTACACACATGAAAGAATGGTGTTTTATCTTCACACCCCATTTTTCCATGTAATCTCCAACCCATTCTATGGCCTTCTTCCAATGCAAAACAAGGGCGTGTATGGCTTGTTGGTATCAATCCTTGTCCTGCAGTGCTTCACTGTGTAACTAACCTCCTCATCGTCGTCAAAATGCTGAGTCATAATGCGTCTGTCCTCGTGAATGGCATCATCAGCTCGCTGCAACATTTGAGGTGTGACAGCCAAGGATTGTCTCCCTGACTGCTGCAAATCGTGGAGCTCCACTGACCCACCATCTGATGACCTCAACCTCTGTGCCCAGCGACTAACTGTACTTCTATCGACAGCTTATGATTCATGGACTTTGCACAAGCATTTGTGGATATTCCCCACAGTTTCCTTCTATGCAGTGAGAAATTCGATGACGGCACATTGCTTGTAATGTTCATCACCTACAGGCGCCATTTTGAAACTGTCCTACAGCTACGCTATCAGTAGGGAGTGACGGAAACTTCGTACACTGTCAGGGGACTTCTGATAATACATACATTATGTTTCGTATTTGTAGGCCTGTTTTTGGCTGAGAAAAATAAATGTGATGCATTACTTTTTGGCAACCCTTGTAAATAACGTATACTCATGCCAACATACATAGGTTTGTTGAATGTGTCTGAGTCATATGGATAGTAACAAGATTTTTACTAAATATTGTTCTACCTTTGAAATTTCGCTATGCCACAAGTCTATCTGAAACTAATTTTGTATTCATTGTTTCTCATATTCTACATTGTCTTCCCAAACATTGAATTATTCATCATTTTGTAGAAATCTTTTTCAAAATCATTCTTTGCTTTCATCCACATTTCTGTATTCAAGCCTATATATTTCTTTAACCAGTCAGATTGTTTAAATTTTAAGACTCTGTGTATTTTTGCTGTCTTCATTCCTAGAGACAGATACTGTTTAATATTTAGTGAATTACATATTATTTTTATAATCCAGGGTAGTTAACAACTTACTTTCTTTAGTTCTAGGCACAGCTTTATTTTTTGGGGCTAATGGTATATCTTTATGTATATCAGGCAGTTCTCTAGGATACTCTAGATCTGCTTCAAATATGTATCCAACTTTAAACGTGTCTCACATGTCAGTTATTCTTTTAGAACAAAAGTTATTTGGATGATCCCATTCAAGTCCTCCATACGCTAAATATTGACTCATAGCATAACCATACAGATTGTTTGCAACTAAATATGTTGAATAATTTGATAACTTTCCTTAAATCATAATCGTTCATGTATTTATTACTTGCATCACATATCTTTCACAAGACTGGGATATGCCATCTATTATTACTCTTTCTACCATTAGAATCGTATCGCAATCATGTGATAATTCTCGTGGCTGTCCAGTCATTTTTAGCATTACATACAACGAGAAACAAGGTGGAGTAAAATACCAAGATGGATCCTAACTGTACACTTTTATACAAGTTTTTCTAAAATTTTCAAAAACATCAGCCTATAACAAAACTTTAGTTTCAAGATACAGATCATGATATTCACCAAGATTTTTGATGTCAAATTTTTCTCAAACTAATTTAGCAAATTTATAATCTTCATGATGTAATTCATAGTCATTCAATTTACTGCAAAGTTCTTCGTTTGCAAGATGCTGTATCTCTTCAAATGTCTTTCAGGAAACCATGTAATCACATAAATAGGCAGATTTTCTGATATCATAGAGTGTATAAATCTTCTAGGAAAAACCTCCTAAGGTTTCTCATCAGATCTTTCCTCAGATTTGATGAAAGTCTGTCTTGAATCTAAATGTTTCAATAAATCTCAACTCTAAATTTTCTGTCTTCTTGCTAAAACTAATCTATCTTCATTATTTGGTATTAAATCTACTGCTTTTTTATCATAACTGAGTTCTCTTACAAGCAGACGGGAATCAAATAATGATAGATTATGTAAATAAATTGGTATAAAATTAGGCTTCTTCTGTTGTGCATTATACCAATTACGTAATGGATTTATATATTTTCCTGCTAAATTATCACGATGATGAACTTTTTTATTATTTTTTTAGTGATGCCTATACAATGAAAATATTTTAGACCTTACACGTCTCTATTGTTTTGCAGGTATTAATGCTCTCATTTCTTCAATTGCAAAAGAAATTCTTACATTTTCTTCATCACCTTTTTTCAAATATTCAATGAATTTTATATGACGATTTGGCCTTCGATATATGACTGAATTCTTGTAATATCCATCGATGTATTTAATACAATAACATAAACCACCTGAATCATGTTTCTCATATTTCAGTGCATCTGAGTTTTATGGATTCATTTTAGTAACAAACTTTCAAAATGTCCATAAATAACGAATGGAACTTTCTGTGTGTTACTAACTTTTAACTATTGACCTTTCTCTGGTAATTATACTTTAATAGTTTGTTAACTAAGCAATCTGATGTGTGACTATCTAATTTTTCTATACTGTTGAAATGGAGTACACATATATTACAAATAAATTTTGCTTCTTTATGTTTTGTAATTTGATTCAAAACAACCTCAGATAAATTGTTTAGTTACACAAGATGTGAATTTTCACTATTTTTGAAATAAGGCAAATTTATATGTTTTTCTTTCTTACTTTCTAATCTGTATTACGTACACTTAATATTCTTCATCAGATGAATAATCATTAATATATGTATTAATTTTATCCTCTTTTTTGTAATATCAACTGCCACAGGTAATTAAAAATTTTTAGGTTTCTGAGCGATATCAAGCCCTATATTTTTATATTTTGTGTCTCTACCTGTATTTTTCATCTACAGGAAACAAAGCAAATTTTATAGGCCACAGAAAAGATCTTTAGTCATTATTTTTCACATTAATACATGATTTTCACTTTTTATTGTTTCTGGTAATTCGATGTAAAATGAACCTCATAATACAGTGCACCTATCAATTTCTAATTGCAAGCCAGTTATTCCATTTTAATTTCCAACCAGAACCATGTGGTTTTGATAAAATACTTTATTTACTCTCTCAGGTTTGTTAGTTAACTCCCTCCCTCTCTCTCTCTCTCTCTCTCTCTCTCTCTCTCTCTCTCTCTCTCTGCTGAGTCTACAGTTTTGTGTTTGAAATGTCAATTCCATAATATTTTCCGTTCTCTATATTCTGTACACACAAAAAGTTTAAAATTTACTTTCATTTTGTGATGTAGATTTGAATCATATTTCAATGTTTTCATAATTTTCGGCTTTGATGCATTCAAGGAAAAATTAGGATCAATTAAGTTTAGATTATTTTCGTAATTTATTGTTGGCAGTCTTTCAGAAAACACTTTATCAACTAGATAATAACTGTCTGTTATTTTGTCTCTTGATTTCTCAAATACATTAGTGTAAGAAGAAAATATTTCCTTCAACTGTTTATTTCATTATTTGCAAATTTGCATGATCATTCCTAAGTTTAGAATAAGATAACTATTTCCAGGAATGTCTATTAATAATTGTAATTAAAGTAGTTTTATTTAATCTGCTATATCTTGTCAAATTATTTCTTCTATAATAATCACTACGTTGAGCAATCATGAATTGCTCCATTTTAATATCTCATTAAATAAAAATAAAATTTACTAAGAATTTGGAATTAATTAGGCTTATCAGGCCAAGATGTCTTATTTTTTTCACAAACACAATGATTTCGTTTACTATTGCATATTCTTGTCTGGTATTCATTTACATATTGTCTACACATTGTCCTATAACTGTCCTTTGCGTATTTCCATGAAGTAAAATTATCAGTTAACCTCTCAGTTTGGAAATATTTACGCAGATACAGTCTGAAGACTGCTTTAGCTGTTGCCGGATACAGCTTGAAGCTTCCATTTAACTAGAATAACTTTTATTTAAATGTTAAAAAAATTTTATCCTCTAGTTTTTGTAATATATCTTATTAATGTATTTATTTCACAAGGAATTAATGGTGATGATTTATTGTAATCGATGCCAAATAAAGGTAAATCAGCTGAACCAGCTCTAACTACTTCTTTTGTGAATTCATTGTATTCATAGAATGTGTTATCTTTGAAGAAATTCAACATCCTGTTAATGTACGCAAACACATAATTTATTCCTGCAGGTAATCCTGAAAATCATCTGTTTGTAGTGCCATGCATTTGTTCTTAAAACCACATTTATCCAAATCTTCATAGAAAAAAATTATTAAAGAATATATTTATTTTTATCTGACTATAGGTTGACTACACCATTTAATTTGAAAACTTGATGTAATCCTGTACTTGATAGTGGTTTTGGATATCATTAAGCTAAGCTGACTGTGATCACTATGTGACTAGATGGCAAAGACAAAAGCTGCAAACATGGTTATATGCACTTGATGATATACATCCAAATTGTGAAGAAACAATAAGAATGGAATAAAATCCTGACTCACTCAAATTGTGCAATAAATTGAAAGAAGAATTGAATCAGAGTATTAATTTCTACTGAAATTACTTTCATTGTACTGAGCAACAACTTTTACAAAATGTAAGAATTCTTTTGTAAAATATTTTTTTATTTATTTAAACAAGTATTTTGTGCATTATCAAAATATATATTTTATCTCCTTTCTTTCTCAAAACTTTTTGACACCATATAAATATGGAGAGTTTGTCTTCTGTAGCTCTTACTCATAAAAAAAATCCTTTCTCTTGTTCTCCATCCAATGCCTTCACCTTGTATGTGATTGTATAAAAAAGAATAACATTTCCAACTTCGAAAATTTCTGTAGACCAATTGGCTGTACAGTGGAGCCCTAGTAAATTGAGCAAATTGGGGCTGAGGTAACCTCGAATTACAAAAAACTTGGCTACCATGGAAATATCACTAAATCAGTGTGTGAATCGTGAATAAATGTTTAATGAGCACAATAATGATTAAAAAAATAAAGAAAAAACAATATACTACATACCTGTGTTATGTGTAAATACATGGGCACACACCGAGCGAGGTGGCGCAGTGGTTAGACCCTGGCCTCGCATTCGGGAGGACGACGGTTCAATCCCACGTCCGGCCATCCTGATTTAGGTTTTCCGTGATTTCCCTAACTCGCTCCAGGCAAATGCCGGGATGGTTCCTTTCAAAGGGCACGGCCGACTTCCTTCCCTAATCCGATGAGACCGATGACCTCGCTGTCTGGTCTCCTTCCCCAAACCAACCAACCAACCATGGGCACACACATCCAAGTAGCATAAAAGTAAGTTATATTTTTAAAAATTCGCCCATAATCCTTTGTTTTATAATAGAACCTCGTTTTTTAGCAGCAATGTAGGGTCGTCTTCTAGGAAGCAAGGTGTCAGCAGGAGTAGCTTCCGCTTGCTACTCGCTATAATGCAATGCCAAAGCTAGAGCTCCAAACCCTCAGTGTGAGTTATCACTGGTACAATTTCTTCAGGCAATTCTTTGTAGTACATGTCTTCAGTGGGTTCACTAACCATTTCTACAATTGCAAGATCAGTCACTTCAAGTTGTTCATCACTGTTCATCCATTTAGAAACATCACTCGCATTTTTATATCCAGCAAGCTTTTTCAACTGTTCTGCCAATGAAAAGCAATCTTCCTCTGTGATGCAAGCATCCGTTTCATTCCATAAAATGTAGTTCAAGGCTTTTTAGTGTCTCCGCCTTTATTTCAGACCATGAATCGGCTATTAAGTAAACTACGTCTTTTGTGGTCGTTCGTTTAAGAAATTCTTTGATGCTTCTTTAAGCTTCTGTTGTTTGTAGAAGTGTCTGAAGCAAAGGTCGACGATACCTTTTTTCAAGGATTGTAAAACATGTTGGTCCAAAGACTATATTAAACTCATTACTTTAGAATTAAGAACAATGGATGAATAGCGTCACATTGTAATTCTTCCTCATCAAGATGTGAAGCAGCGTTGTCAAGCGTTAAAATTGCTTTGGACGGTAAGTAGTTTTTCTTTAGGTATCTTTCTCTAAAAGAAGATCGTCGAAAAACCACTCTCAAAAATATTTTTTTCCTTCAAGCAGATTTTTGTGGATATATGTAACATGCAGTGCAGAAGCAGTGATATTTTTAAAGCTTTAGCCTTAGCAGGCTTTCCTAATACCAGCAGCTTCAGTTTATGGTCTCTACTTGCATTCGGTGCAACAAGAACTGTTAACTTCTCTTTACGTTTTTTGTAGCGAGCGGCAGCCTTTTCTTCTTTTGAGGCTAGAGTTTTAGATGGAGTAATTTTATAATTTAGCCCTGTTCATCACAGCTATACAGATGATCAGGAGTAATATTTTCTTTCGGTATATTTTTTCTTAATTTGAGAATCCGCAGAAAGTTTTTCATCGCAAATTTTAAGCTGCCTTAAGCTGTAACTCTTCTTCTACCTATCCAACCATCCTATACTTGCAGTAACATCGTCCTCTCCTTCCTTTAACTGATTTCTAAGAAATATAGCTTTCCTTCATAGAATAGGAACTGAATTTGGATTTCCTTTTTGTCTTTGGTGAGTAAACCAAACTACTAAAGCTTCATAGTCAGATTTCTTCATTGAGTTCCGTTTAAATGACGAAATAAAACACTTGTTTAATGAAAATTACTCAGTTTTGTCTTTTTCTATGTCAATCTCCAACTGTCACTTAAACGACTCCACATTCAGCAGTAAGTTTTTTTTAACATTTATCCTTTGTGTAGTCTTTTGAAAGCCTCATGTTTCACATTCAATGGCACAAATTTTCTCTTCCTCCTACCACTCATCGTAATTTATGAATTTAAACATTAAGGAACACACAGTTATGTGTACTGTATCCTGTACACACACACACACACACACACACACACACACACACACACACACGCACACACACACACACAAAACACTACAAAGTTACTGAAAAAAGTGGGCTCACTACAGTACAGATGCTACTACACAACCAACTAGAGTACATACAACAATAGTCAGCAAAGATTGTAAAATGTGTATTGTTACTGTATTTTAATCACCACTGTGGTTTAGAAACAACAGGGGTAGCACTAACGATGGTATGCTCTGTACAACTGAATGTAAGGTGGTCCCAATTAGTGAAGAGTCGACAAAGAACGAGCAAGTGCACTCTTCAAAACCTAATGGTACCTGTACCTCTGTAACAGAAATGCTTAAGCAGTCTGAGGCCATGGGTATTTCTGTGCATTATGAACGAAATCTCTAAGTGCGAAAGTTTTACCTGTATTCTGCATGTGAAATTGAAAGCAAGTTCAAAATGTAACGCATTCGAAATTATGTGAAATGTACATGTGGACAATGTATGAAAATGGGGTTTTAGTCTAATCTTTAATTTTCTTAAGACTAGCCCGAATTACATGGAACATAGAAATGTTATAGCTTGAATTACTGGATTTCTATCAAAGATTGTTTTAATTTTACTAATTCTAACTTCATCTATTATTCTTAGTTTTCGTTTATCATTAGATGCAACAGCAACTGGCTTACAAGTTTCGTCATTGATTTCCAATGGCTTCATTTTTATTGTTGAATTATTGTATTATTGTATTCATCGACAAGTTTTCCAAATAATTCAATCGACTTATAATGTGCTTGGAGAGCAAGTCTCTTACACGTTTTTTCCTTCAGTGTTCTATTAAATATTTCAAAAAAAGATGCTTTTAATTCAGTAAAAGTTGAATAATTATTAATATTCCATAAGTTCTTGAAACTCATTGTTGTAGAATTCTTTACCAATATCTATTTGTAGATTTCTTGGAGTTCTCTTGCTGGTGCATGTTTTTCTAAAAGTACCAGCTACATTTTTACCTGTTTTATCTTTAACTGGAATAGTCCAAGCAAATTTTGAAAATAGTCAATAACAGTTAATAAATGTTTTTATATTTTGTTTATTTATGAAATTCCTTTCAAGTTGCCTGAGTCCATTTCTTCTAGATCAGCTTGTCTTAAGTCATCTATACCAAATGTGACAACATTTCTCATTTTAAATTTCTTTCTCATTGGTTTACAAAATTCATTAATAATTTCTTCACAGATGCTTTTATACCATTACCTACAAAGTCTTTTTTAACAAATCTACTCATTTTAGTTTTATATACTCTACAAAGATCCTCAATCCTCTGTCTTCCATTTTTAGTTGTTACTCTGTGAAGATAATGTGTGTCAGTAAATTTTATGCAGTTAAGTGTCTGATATGATTATCCATTTGTGTAGATTAATAATTGCTCAATTATTGTTCTATTCTATGGTCATCATTTGAATCTACAAACAATTCACCAAGCATGAGAAATTCTGTTGAAACAGGTACAGTCTTAACAGATTTATTTTGAGATAGAAAAATTGTATCTTTTGGTTTCATTTTAAGTGATGAATTATTTAGTTGACTTTGCAATTCACAGATATTATACCTTTTATCTCTGTTTTAAAATTAGTAGCTGACAGATCACCATATACATGGGCTCCAAAATAAAACTTCTCTTACTTTTTACATCATACTCAAATGAATATTTAAAGTAACAAAATGAAATACCACTTTATCTTTGCCACACTTTCTATTTTGAAATAGCTTTATTGGTTTTTGTATGGAGTTAATTCTGTCACTGAGAAATAATTTGCAAAAGCTTTTTCTACTTCCTTTTTTGTAGAGTAACCTTTATGAATATGATTGAGAAGTGTTATGGTAATATAATTATAATTATAATCCTTGCATATTCAGATTTGGTAGCAAGCTCACTTAGTCACAGACTAAAGTCTCCTTTAGCTGACAGTAATTCATTTTCTAAATATTATTTGCTAACTACGTCATAACCATCTGCAGGATCTTTGAAATCTACTAATCTTCTTCCTTTAAAAACATTGTACCCTTTAGTTACTTTAAAGATGTTACATAATTCTTTATGAAACTTTCTATTTTTGGATGTAATTCTCTATGAATTGCGCTTTTGATGTTTTCTGTATTTCCACTGTTTTGCTTATTTATCATGCTACCTTTAAGCTGCTGTTTGTTTCCAAAAATGTCCACCATTTACTAGATTCAAATTTAATTTAATTTTTAATTATCTGACAACAGATTTAGTACGAATATATACAAATGACCACATATTAATTCACTAAAGTTCTGAATTCACTGTTAATTACAGAATAACTCACTTGAACCAAAATATTTAAGCTGTTCTTTGGGGATATTTCCTTCAAATGAAATAAACACAAATTTTCCATTTTTGGCTTTATGGTAACATATCCAGTGTGTACCAACATGATCAGATGTGTCTAAATTTACTCTTCCTAATTCATATTCTTTGGGATGAGCAGGTAATTTATCAGTCATGAAGACACCATGAAAATACTTCTTTTTTAGTTGTTTAACTAATTTTTCTAGATCAGAATTTGATAAAGGTTTATTACATTTTTTATTATTTTTTGGATTAAAAAAATTTTTTTCACCTTGGCGCCAGCTGAAGCAGGGTTAGGACTGTGTTTGCTTCCTTTCTCTCTCTGTTGCTAGATTATATCTTTTTTTATTCGAATTTTCTATCAGCTCTAGTCTTGTTCATTACAGAAGTAGCTATAGCAGCTGCTCCACCAGATAGTGAACTAGTTGCATCTAATGCTGTTAGTAAAATTGGAAGAATTCCTTCCTCATGTTTTGTTAGTACTGATCCATCTTTATTTTCTATTAGATTACATTAGATTAGTACTTGTTCCATAGATCATGAATACGACACTTTGTAATGATGTGGAATGTATCAGGTTAATAAAAGGTGTCTATACAAGATATTACATTACACAAAATTTTACGTGACACTCAATATTTTAAATTTTTTTGTGGGGGTTGGGAAATTACCCACTTACTATATTCAAAAATTCATCTAATGAGTAGAAGGAGTTGCCATTGAGAAATTCTTTTAATTTCCTTTTAAATGCTATATGGCTATCTGTCAGACTTTTGATGCTATTAGGTAAGTGACCAAAGACTTTTGTGGCAGCATAATTTACCCCCTTCTGAGCTGAAGTTCGATTTAACCTTGAGTAGCGAAGATCATCCTTTCTCCTAGTGTTGTAGCCATGTACACTGCTATTACTTTTGAATTCGTTTGGATTGTTAACAAATAATTTCATAAGTGAATATGTATATATAGTGAGGCTACAGTTAAGATATGTCTGCAGGATGATCTTGGATGAGCACCAGCAATTATTCTGATTACACGCTTTTGTGCAATGAACACTCTTTTACTCAATGATGAGTTACCCCAGAATATGATGCCAGAGAATGAAAATAGGTGTGGTAAGCTAATGTACTCATATGTATACCGCCAAAATTTTCAATGGCCCTAATAGCATAAGTGGCTGAACTCAAACGTTTCAGAAGATCCTCAGTGTGTTTTTTCCAGTTCAAACCCTCATCAATACATACACCTAGAAATTTTGAATATTCTACTTTAGCTACCGATTTCTGATCGAAGTGTATATTTATTAATGGTGTCATTCCATTTATTGTGTGGAACTGTATATACTGTGTTTTTAATGAGAGCCCATTTGCAGAGAACCAGTTATTGATTTTCTGAAAAACATCATTTACAATTTCACCAGTTAATTCTTGTCTGTTGGGTGTGATAGCTATACTTGTATCATCGGCAAAAAATAAAAGCTTTGCATCTTCATGAATATAGAATGGCAAGTCATCAATATATATTAAGAACAGCAGAGGACCCAAGATCGAACCTTGTGGCACCCCATTCTTGATTGTTCCCCAGTTTGAGAAATCACCAGGTTTTTGCATATTATGTGAACTGTTTATTTCAGCTTTCTGCACTCCTCCAGTTAGGTACGATTTAAACCATTTGAGTGCTGTCCCATTTGTACCACAGTACTCGAGCTTATCTGAAAGTATTCCATGATTTACACAATCAAAAGCGTTTGAGAGATCACAAAGAATCCCAACAGGTGACTTCCAGTTACTCAGAGCATTTAATATTTCATTAGTGAAATTATATATAGCATTTTCCGTTGAAAAACCTTTCTGGAAACCAAACTGACATTTTGTTAAAACTTTATTTTTACAAAGGTGTGAAGCTACTCTACAATACATTACTTTTTCAAGAATTTTGGATAAGTCAGTCAGAAGAGAGATTGGGCTGTAGTTGTTGACATTAGACGTATCCCCTTTTTTATGCAGTGGTTTAACAATGGCATACTTCAGTCTATCTGGGAAAATACCCTGCTTCAGAGAGCTATTACTTATGTGGCTAAGAATCCCACTTATTCTTGGGAACAAGCTTTTATTATCCTGCTGGAAGTGCCATCAATTCCATGTGAGCTTTTATTTTTGAGAGACTTTATTATCTTCCTAATTTGAGAAGGAGAGGTGGGTGGAATTTCAATTGTATCAAATGGTGTGGGTAAGGCCTCTTCCATTAACTGCCTTGCTTCTTCTAATGAACATTTAGATCCTATTTTGTCTACAACATTTAAAAAATGATTATTCAAAATATTTTCGACTTCTGGCTTGTTGTTTATCAAGTTTCCATTCTCTTTGATGGTTTTGCCGTCATCCTGTACTCTTGGTTGCCCTGTCTCCCTTGTAATAATATTCCAAATTGTTTTGATTTTGTTATCTGAGGTATTAATCTCAGACATGGTGCACATGTTTCTGGACTTTTTAATAACCTTTCTTCATGTAGCACAGTAGTTTTTATAATATATGGCTGTTTCTGGGTCATTACACTTTCTTGTTGTTAGATAGTCAATAATTTTTTCACAACAGGTGTGCCTAGTGTTATGAGTAAATTTTGTATTGCTCTTTCTTTTTTGTGCACCAGTTAAAAATATCAGTGCTATTTAATTATTCATTGTATGTTTAATTTTAATTGATTTAGGTTTGCTCTTGTTACTAGGCAGCAATTTTTAATCAGTGTTGAAGTTCTTCATTTATATATAATGTTTTTATTAAGACAAGTATATGTTAGAGTCCTCACCCATTTTCTTTCTTTCTTTTTTTGTTAGGTATTCGATAAGTTTTCCAACAAGTACATGTAATGTTACAAGTAAATATTCATCAGTTTTCTCGATATTATCTCTTTTTCATTTTTGAGCATCTGTTAAGAAATTATCAACACTATGTAAATATTCTTTACTGACTTTAATTTTAATTCATTTTGGTTTAATTTCACCACTAGGTAGGGATTTCTTTTCATTGCAGAAATTATTCATTTATATAGAAAAAATTTTTATAGTCCTCACCCATTTTCATCGACATCCAAGCCCACACTAATTTTCTCTTTTCATACATTATTCCTTTTATGCTGTAGTTGCTAATTTTGCTCCTAATGAAGGGTCAGAAGCATGCATTCTCTCTTTTGCTTTTAGTTGCTTCATGTCTCTTTGAAATCACTTAATATCTCTGTATGCAATGTCATGCTGTTTCCAAGCTTCATGTAATGGATTAATTTCTTGACTTCCATTAGATAATATTTTATCTACTTTGGCTCTTGTGCCACAAAATCTATAACCTGGTAGATGCATTTCAAAATGTAATTTATTAATTGCCTTTGTTAACTAACCCTTTTCCACATCTTTCATTTTTGCAAAATGTGTGTGATAAATTATTCAAAATTCTAATTAGTTCTGATATTCCTTTTGGGAAACTAATAACGAAACCACTAAATTTATTTTATAACATTTGTGATATGACCACATTCTTGCTTTGATAATTCTTATTTCCAATTAATTATCCTTGAATTAATGCTAATCTATTGGTTAACTCATGTATATCATTCATCCAAACACATTGACTGATTTATCTATACTTTTTTTTTACTAACCCTTCACTGAAATTTGACTCTACATTCGCTTGTAATTTTTAGAATTATATATCAAAAGTTTCCTGTATCAAATATTTGTATTTGATTGTATTTTATAAGAATTATTATTAGAGAATAGAACTCTCCTGACTGGTACAATATATCTGCATAATCTGATAAATCAACAGTATCAAATCTTGTGGTTAAATCATCAATAGTAATATCTTTTTCATTTAAAAGATTCAATCTGTGCCTTCATATTCTTATTCATCAGTAATTGATTATGTCCATTGAAAGTAACTGGCAGATAACCAACAAATTTAAATGTACCTACACATTTTAATCCAAAACCATTATCTTCATCATTGTTGATATACTCCAAACTTTCTATCACTTATATTTATTTTTTTAACACCACTGTGATCCAGATTCTCTTCATTCTGCTCTTTACATTTTAATTTTCTTTTACTTTTTTCTCTTCCTCATATTTTTTTTTGTTGCAGCCTGTACTTCCAATTCATTAATTGTGTGATTAACCCATGGACTTTCATATTGTTTTAATTTTTCATGTTCATTCAGTGCAACCTATATTTTTGATTCAGTTGTACATATCGTGGCCAGCATCAGACGATTCATAATGCTGATTTCTTTCTCTGCTTAAATTTCTATGATACGGAACCACCTGTTTCTCAACCTCTGAAATTTTTTTTCAATTTCTTTCAGAAGATTATCGCCTAGACCTTTGATTCCTTGTTTTAAGTGCTTGATTACATCAATAACAGGCTCACCTTTTTTTTACATTTTTCATGTTCTGTTATTGGTTGTTGTTCCCAAAGCTTGAATCATTTTTCACCTCTTCAGATTATTTCTGTTTTGTTTAGCTTTTTTTAGAACTTCTGGATCATATGCATTCTGCATACTACGTTCTTTTGGATGATGGTATTTTGCAAACATTTACTATAGACAGGAACATAAAAATATTTCTTAAATTATAAAAATCTTTAATTTTACATCTGTATTTTTACCTTCATTCGTTTCGTAGTCATATGTATTGTAAAAACTCCAAAATGATACTCATCCCAACATTTACTACAATATTCTTTAAGATCATCAACCTTAAATCACCACCAACAAGTCCATGGTAAACATGATTTGAATTTGTATCCTCTTGTCTGAATATAGTTAAAAATTTAGATTATCTCTTACTAATCGTTTAGGTATTTTAGAATATGTCTGAGCTAGATAAAAATAGTCTACTCCTTTATGTCTTTCTCTAGCAAAATGTTCTCTAACAACATCCTGATTTTCAAGTATGAGATCATGAAATACTACAAGTGAATTATCTTTGCATTGATCCAGTGGTATGATTCCATTATAATTTTTAATAAATGTAGTAATTTTCTCATTACATTTATCTTTCAATTTTTTGCACATTTTGATAAATTCTTTATACATTGCTTGATATAAACTTTCGAAGTAAACACACAGATGATTGATTTTATTCCAATTCAGCCATCCTAGAGTTAGAATATGACTGTCAATCATTAATGTAGTTTTTCCATACCTCTTGGCCCTATTATTACACATCAAATAGAATTAGGCAAGAGCTTGCTTGCTATGCTTCTTTTATGATTTCTTCTCTGCAAGTTTTATTTGTGGTCCCCAATCAGTTTTCATTTAATTAATAGCATTTTAATTGGCAAAATATGAGTTGTCTGTAGCAACTGAATGATTACTCATCTGTTCTATGTCAGACAGTTATAGCACTGTTGCTCTAGTTGTCTTTTTATACAACATTTGTAACTCCAAATAGTTATGTCGAAAAATAATAAGTAGCATTGTGATGGAGAGACAATAGAAATCCTGTTGTTCAAAGGTTTAGAAAAATTTATTCAGACAAAAAGCCTAATATTCACATTAAAACAGATGCAATTTTAAATAGAATTGTTATAGAGATTGATGTTAAGTTATATATGGATATAAATGATAGTATTGGAAGTGTGACTGGATTTTGTAGCCCAACTATTCTTGCTAATGAAAAGACTGTTGCTAACAATGTTCCTAAAGTTATTCCATTTGAATTAATCAACATAAATATTAATCTAGCTGATGGAATGTTTGTAATGTATACTGATCATTTTTATTGGGAAACTAATATCAGTGCTTTGTAGAGTCTAATGGTGACTTTGAGGGACCACTAATACATGAACCATGTCATCCCACACATCTCGCAATTGTTGATACTTTAGAGGATTTAGAAATAACTGTCACTGATGAAACTGACAATTTGATTGACTTCAGTGGCGCTACTGTAACAGTTACTTCAGAAATGGCTTAATAAAATTTTATCCTTATTAAATGAATTGAAAGCTACAGCTTTACTAATTTCCTGCAAATGACAGAAGTAAATTTAATCCAAATGTTCGTAACAAAAGACTGAGATTAACATTCATATTGGTGATGTATGGCTTCATCCTAGTCATGCTCAGTTGTAGGTGAGCTTCAGGATTGTTATAGCTGATGGATCAAATTACCCAACATATGGTGGAATATCCTATAAAAAATAATCAATAATTATGTAGCAAAGCTGTTTGATTTTATAACCATAAAGAAAGGAAATAATATTCTGCACAGAATGGAATATCCTTCTATTTCATCATCAGTCTTGTTGTATTTGACTTTATCTCTTGCTGACAAAATAAGCATGCAAGGTCATATACTTAATAATGGAAAAGTAAACAGCAAGAAAAATGAGGTGCTTCAGCCACTGAATATGCCTGGTTGTTTCCTTATGGACTATAACAAAATTTTATGGGAACGTGATCTTACTGTAATTTTTACTTGAATTGCAATGGCTGGAGATGCTATTCTTAAATGGGCTGACTGTAATAAAGCTCAAATTGAAATAAAAAATACTCTTCTGAAACAAGGTAAAATTCTTGTTGTATCTATAGAAATTCGTGTACCTACTGTTAAATATAACCTAAATTACGATCTAGAACAATGCAGAAAATATACTGAAAAATCTAAAAATTATGGTACCTTTTAATGAACTGCAAACTGTGGAACTCGCTGGATTGAGTGGTAAGAAGAAGTTTGAGTTGGATGTTACGAATTTTTATAACTCAGCAGAATTTGATATGTCATATTTTATTTTCATTGTGTTTCCAACTAATCGTAAAAATAATCAACTGCTTGATTCATCACTGTAGGATCATGTTAAACTACAGAATATCTAATTGAAAAATGGGGGAAATGAAGTTCCCCCTCAGGAGATGCGAACTTACAACCACCAAAATAATTTTCTCAAAGGATATGATGGATTTCTTAATTTTAAACAAGTTACACAGCTGAAGGAATATGCAGATATAAGTCCATTTAGTTTGATAATGAACTGTGCTATCTACGTGATTAACATGATCAGCAGAAGGAATATCAATACCACTCAGAAGACTACTATGAAATTATGTGCAACTTTTATTGATAAAATTCCTGCAGACAGTTTAACATATATAATTATGAATGGCAAGAAGTATTTCACATTTGATGAATAACGCAGGGTATTAACTGAAATATTGAGTAGAATTTTTAACTTCATATTTACATTTTCAGAAAGATAGAGGCTTTCTAGGGATAAACCCCCTTTCATGCAGATTATGCTAGCCTTTTGAATTTTTAAAATTGGTTAATATTTGGCTGACAAATAAACTAAAGGCGATCTACTTAACTACCCAGGTGGCAGCTGTTGTGTAAGGTCCTGCTTCTGGCAGATCTCACAGCTCAGTAAGTTCACCATTAATAGACTGCAGCTGATATAGATATGAAACCATACTTTTTACTTCACTCCAGCTCCTTACTCCTATTTCGCTCACACAGTTGGCAGTACTGCTCACATACAATACGGAAGCATTTGATAACTCAGCCACAGGCCAAAGGCTAGTGTTGATGCCGCCCATGGGGTTAAGGTGGTCTCCATTCACAATGGTGTGGGAACATACTTCGTTTTTCACATAAAATTTCATTTTTAATCTTCATTTGAGTGTTCACTTTTACATGTTGCTTAAAATTCGTCTCTTCTAATACACACAGTAAAGTAAAGAAAATAAAGTATTTGTAAACTGAAGAAAGTAGCACATTTTAGAATGTGATCTGTACTTAACATAATTACTATATATATGCGCAGCAAACTGTTAAATGTACTCCCAGTCTGATTCAGGTTGGGAGTGGGCTGGCCACCCCAGCAACAATGTTCATTGATTATTGTTCATCAAGTTGCTGCCGTCCAAGCTATGCCCTCTTAATTAAAGATGATGGGTGACAGTTGCAAGAGAGCAGCAAACATCAAGTTACTGGATCATCATGACCTGGCAATGGACATGGACTTCGAAAAAAGAAAAACAAAAACAGAAGAATATGAGAAAAAAATAGAAGAGAGAAGCTGAAAAATCCTTCCGGGAGTTTCCTTTGTTGGACCCAAACGTTTTGCTTAATTTAACTTAATTTAAATTTTATTAGTACATTTTTTTCTATATAAATGGAGGTTCTGCTCAAGAAGCTCAACAATGTTAATGGTTCTAATTTGTTCATAAAATTTGTGAGCTGCAGGTAAATATTTTGTATAACATAAGTGGCTGTGAATATATGAATACTAAGCATTGGGAGAAAATTTGTAGGCTTTTGGAGTTATTGATGCATTTCAGATTATTTTAGTGTCTTTATTAGGGAAAAGAGGAACACAAGAAAAAAATATAATTGATAGGAAAACAAAAGCATCAAAAACTGAAAAATTGTTTAAAAATCAGCAAAAAATAGTTTATAGTAGTAAAAATCAATAGCTTTATGTTATATTTGTTAAAGGACAGCAATAATCGTGGAGTTTCGAAGAAATTTTGCTGTTTTTGATAGATATGGGAAAAATGAGTCAAAACCCACAGAATTTTACAAATGCCACTACTGCTTGGGCAGGATATTCAAATACTTCACTCATCCTAACCTTTCAACTGTGCAAAATTCTCTTACCCTAAGTTTCAAGTGACGAGTAGCCCTCTAGGTGTCAGAGTAAGACCAGTTACCCTAACTTTAAAACTGTATAGCTCACTGCTGCAGTGTGCATAGTTATGAAAGTTTCGTCACTGTCGTATATAGTGGGATAGGAATAGGAGAGGTATGCACTTGACTCTTTACTTACACAAATATTGTGCCGGTGGGAGGGTCTTTGGTATGCTGGGCTGCACTGGGCCAGGCTTCTACAGTTCCCAGTTCCCACATGTCAGAAGAGATTCCAGACTGCTGCTGCAAAGTCCCATAGCCACAGCTCCACTAGTGCAGGGCAAGACCGCCCATGCTGTGTCCCATTCTGCAGTCCACCTTGGCTACTGTCAAACCGCTGATAGACTCTAGCACACAACTGGTGCAAAGCACACAGTGCACCACTAAGGGATCTAGCTTTAGCAGGTAGGAATGTCGACTCTTGTCAGTCACTTATTATACTCTACAGGTAGTGCACACGCTACTACAGTTGTCTACATTATTTCGCGTTTAAGAACTCTACAACACCGTATTGTGCTATGCACTGCACTTCTTCAGCTAACATAACTGCAACCCTTGTTTAACAATGACGTCTCACACACGCGTACTCCGTACAATAACATCACAGTGGATATCTTAGGCTGTTTGGACATGCAGCAATTTCAACGTAAGACCCCATGTAAAAGGCACTTACTTAGATGCATTTCCAGGGCCTTAACCACGCCTCACTTATTGAACTAAGCAGCACACTGTCGTGCAGCATGAACTGACGCAACCATTACGGATGTAGCCTGTCTGCGTATGCCTGGACGTTTGGTCATACTTTTTACAAAATTAGATTCATATTTTAAAGTAAAATCAACCGGATAGTACTATACACATCTGCTGGAAATGGACATATGTACGTGCTGTTTAGGTACCAAGTCTTCTCCTCTCAACATAAGCGAAGCTAATTGACAGAGAATACTTATGTACAAAAGAATACACTCGTTTCTCCCTCTCTTAAATACCGTTACTTGATGGTTAAGACCATCAGTCAGAAGACTTTATCATTTTTACTGAAATCCAGAAACAAATGAAATTTACTGTCATGTTTTAAAAATGTGAATGACTGCTTCATAGCGTGGCTGTATACATTACAGCGTCAGTTCTCTGTTATGCAATACGAGAATTTGATACAGAAAACAGAATCCACCTTGTGATACATGGTATTTTCCAATAATAATTGTAATTTGCAAAGACAACGATATTGTTATGTTGAATCGCCATCTTCAGTGCTAAACTTGTTACCACGCAGACTATAGAAGTATTCTCAGGCTTACCATCTTGGATTGCTCACCATGCAGACTGTATTAAAGGCAGTCATCCTGTTTACAGTTTTGGGTAATTTGTTACGGTTATGAGGTAATTTGTTACAGTGTGGGGGGCATCTATATTGCTGCTCCATATGAAATTCTCAAAGTCCAAACTCTGTCTGAGATATTTCAGGGTAGCCTTTATAAAATCAAACTCACCGTGACCATGAGCATCTCTTAGTTCCATGGTTTTCGGAACTGTTTCACGACTATGAAACATAGTTAAGTGTCGCACAAGCAAGCAGGCTTATAGAATTTCCGCAAGACTGCGTGGTCATCCTCCTGACATCTGTTATCGTGACCAGCAAAAAGAGCTCATGCACAAGCGCCGTTTTTGGAGGAATCGTACAGTCGTCGTTGAGGAACGATTTAGAAACCAATGGGAATGTATAGGCTTGTGAGTGCATGTCCGACTACACTCCTGGAAATGGAAAAAAGAACACATTGACACCGGTGTGTCAGACCCACCATACTTGCTCCGGACACTGCGAGAGGGCTGTACAAGCAATGATCACACGCACGGCACAGCGGACACACCAGGAACCGCGGTGTTGGCCGTCGAATGGCGCTAGCTGCGCAGCATTTGTGCACCGCCGCCGTCAGTGTCAGCCAGTTTGCCGTGGCATACGGAGCTCCATCGCAGTCTTTAACACTGGTAGCATGCCGCGACAGCGTGGACGTGAACCGTATGTGCAGTTGACGGACTTTGAGCGAGGGCGTATAGTGGGCATGCGGGAGGCCGGGTGGACGTACCGCCGAATTGCTCAACACGTGGGGCGTGAGGTCTCCACAGTACATCGATGTTGTCGCCAGTGGTCGGCGGAAGGTGCACGTGCCCGTCGACCTGGGACCGGACCGCAGCGACGCACGGATGCACGCCAAGACCGTAGGATCCTACGCAGCGCCGTAGGGGACCGCACCGCCACTTCCCAGCAAATTAGGGACACTGTTGCTCCTGGGGTATCGGCGAGGACCATTCGCAACCGTCTCCATGAAGCTGGGCTACGGTCCCGCACACCGTTAGGCCGTCTTCCGCTCACGCCCCAACATCGTGCAGCCCGCCTCCAGTGGTGTCGCGACAGGCATGAATGGAGGGACGAATGGAGACGTGTCGTCTTCAGCGATGAGAGTCGCTTCTGCCTTGGTGCCAATGATGGTCGTATGCGTGTTTGGCGCCGTGCAGGTGAGCCCCACAATCAGGACTGCATACGACCGAGGCACACAGGGCCAACACCCGGCATCATGGTGTGGGGAGCGATCTCCTACACTGGCCGTACACCACTGGTGATCATCGAGGGCACACTGAATAGTGCACGGTACATGCAAACCGTCATCGAACCCATCGTTCTACCATTCCTAGACCGACAAGGGAACTTGCTGTTCCAACAGGACAATGCACGTCCGCATGTATCCCGTGCCACCCAACGTGCTCTAGAAGGTGTAGGTCAACTACCCTGGCCAGCAAGATCTCCGGATCTGTCCCCCATTGAGCATGTTTGGGACTGGATGAAGCGTCGTCTCACGTGGTCTGCACGTCCAGCACGAACGCTGGTCCAACTGAGGCGCCAGGTGGAAATGGCATGGCAAGCCGTTCCACAGGACTACATCCAGCATCTCTACGATTGTCTCCATGGGAGAATAGCAGCCTGCATTGCTGCGAAAGGTGGATATACACTGTACTAGTGCCGACATTGTGCATGCTCTGTTGCCTGTGTCTATGTGCCTGTGGTTCTGTCAGTGTGATCATGTGATGTATCTGACCCCAGGAATGTATCAATAAAGTTTCCCCTTCCTGGGACAATGAATTCACGGTGTTCTTATTTCAATTTCCAGGAGTGTATCTCACTAATCAATTACGATCAAGTATCACATATCACTCACATCTTCAGGTTCCTCAATTGTCACCATTTCGAAATCCGCTGAAAATGTTAGATTCCTTATACAATAACGTAAAACACATACAACTTATGAGAGGAATCACCTAAAAATCACTTTCAAATGCAATGTTAGCCTGGACCGTAAATCATTGCTGTTTATTGGAAGGCTGATTGGCGTTTAATATTTTGTCTACATAGATATCAAATTTCCATCATACCAAGCCATATCCATTGGGAAAATCAGTGTTATTTAAGTAATATTACTGCTGTCCATCAAAAAAGTGTGTGGTAGTTGGAGTTCAGTTAGTTGTGAATGAACTTAATTTGAATTTAACCCAACTGAAGTTGAATTGAACAGAACTGGTAAATCAGCATTAGTTAAAGAGTAATTCTGTCACCAAACTGTGGTCACTGTGGTACAGCTGTTGAGAATCTATTGACATGAATATACTACTTCTACTACTACTACTACTACTACTACTACTACCACTACTACAGCTAGCTGGGAACCTACTGCTATCTGTAGTACGAATCTACTTTTACCGCCTTACTGAATTCACCATGCGACCTACTGTTTGAATCTGGGGAATAAATGTACTACTACAACAACAACCACAAGTACTTTGCCAAATGACCCACATCAACCACCCATCTTTGAGAACTACTCTAGCACATTGTCCCACACAAGAACCCTTATAACTGACTGTGGTATAATACTCAATTATGCTATAGTGGCTTGAGGAGCAGTTGCACTGATGTTTAACTACCGAAGTCGTTTGATATGAATGCATCTGCAAGGCTCTTGGATGTCAGCTTCACACCAATAATGTATGGGAATTGTGTGTAAACATACCTCAAGAGAAAACCACTGTGAGACTGATTCATCTGCATGCTCGACCTGCCAGCAGTCGTAAGCTTGAATGTGGAATGTAGAATAAATAATTACAGCAGACCTCTCTATCACGGCCATCCACAAACTTGGTCAGCAAAGGACTTTCAACAAAATCATGTTATTGATGGAATCACACTTTCATTCATCAGAAATGTTTTAGAAAGCCTGTGGAAACATTAGCTGTATCTGTTTGTCGTTATGTGTATTGAGACGTGAGGAATTCGCATTCCAATATAAAGAACTGTGTTCTGTCTTCCAGCAGGATGGGTGCTTGTCTTTTTAGGGCCGAATTGTGCTACGTTAGTCTATGGGTGTGTATAAAGTTCATTGCCAACGCAGTCCAATACGTGGAGTCATAACAGTTCTGCTACCTGCTAAGCTAAGTGTTTCATTGGGTGTAGGATGCTGCAGTTATGTAGAGACGAATGACAGGGAATGGCATACCGTGAAAAGCTATGTCAAACGCCTGAAAAGAATATTCGGAGTAACATCTGGTATCCTTCGCATCCTTGGCAGCAAAACACTTCCAACACAAGAATGTTGTTGAAAGAATGACACCCGCATTCATCAGAAAGAATTTAAAGACCTTGTGGAAACATGTGATGTCTATATCCAACAATTAACCCGCTGCATATCTTCTGCGACTCTATGGAATGGACGTACTGAGCTACCTTCTGTCTTTGATACCAAACCTGTGGCACTGGTCATCGTTCATCTGAATGTAACTAGAGGAGACTTTCATTAATCGAAAGTGATACTCCTGCATGTCTACAGCTGTTTGTAGGAATTGAAGGTGCAAGATTTTCACGTTACCTTTGCTAACATACGAGCAAACTGTGATCGTAGGAACATTGAGTGATCAAAATCACATACAGCATATCGCCATCTCAGTACTTCCATTGTTCTAAGCATGACAAAACCACACATCTGCTCTTGCGCGATCTATCCGTAAAGTACCTTTGTTCATCTTCCTTATGATCACATTGAGCTCAATAGCTCACAGGTCCACTTGATGTTAAACCTCAGAGGACAGCACGATTAGAAATCCGCTGGAGATGTTGGATGTTCTATGTACGTACTATGTAAAGCACTTTATGTCAGGAAAGGCTTAAAAATTACGAAACTAGACTGAATACTCGATCGCTTTCTGTTTATAGCAGGGATGGACTGGAGTTTAGCGTACCACTAAACATGTGAAATTATCGTATTATTCCAAACTAAAGGGTTTCACGCTACTAATGGTAAGCTACAACCCTTTCGTATTATTCCAAACTAAAGGGTTTCACGCTACTAATGGTAAGCTACAAACCTTACATAAGCGACAAGTATATTCTGCAAGTCTTCATACAGCGTGTAGTGGAATATCGTCGCTAATCGTTACCTTTCCTATTCCACTCACAATTGGAGCGATGGGAAAACGATTATGTGCTTCCATACATTAAGTGTTTTCTGTAAAGTAGCTTCGACTATGTTATGGGGAAAACGTCCGGTATCCATACAGCGCTTATATGTGCATCTCAAGCAGATCTGTGAGTACTCTAAGGCGGAATTTACTTTAAAACACGGATATAAAAACTGCTGGATAGCGTTAAATTATCATATCCTGCTCGTTGTTAAATTATGCATTCTCATATTGTCTGCGTACGTCGAAATCAGCAGGAAAGACTTTAATCTGAATATACTTTAATATACAACGGTCTACTGGTTTAAAAGTCATAAATTTCAGTACCTTACAACCTATCAATGGCCTGTCCAATCCATGTAACACAGAAATCATTCTCGAGACCTCCAGAGAATTGAAATGTATATCACCAGCTAAATACATGAACATAATGTGCTTGAGAGAGGTAGTGCGACAAAACATGTGAAATTATGTAAAACATGTCAAACCGTTACGATTATGACCATGAGAACCTTTCGCAGTTTCAGAGAAACTATTATTTGAGTTCGTAAAGTACAATTCTTATTGGAAAATAACACTCATTAGAGGGTTGATTCTACGTTTTATGCCAAATTCCACACATGACAATGTCATCAGCAACATTCTCGTATTCTGTAGCCCAGAGTCCGTACTGTGGTGTATACAGACACACTACTAAGCAGTCATTCCGGTTTTTAAAAAATAGGCAGTAAATCTCTTATATTACCTGCTTTCAGTGAAAATGGTCTTGCCCATCAAGTAACGATACTTTACTAAGGAGAGAACGAGTGTATACTTCCGCACATTCAGTATTCTCTATCAAGTAACTTTACAAATGCTGAGAATAAAAAGGCTGGTACCTATACAGTAATAATACATGCGACTCTCCAACAGATCTGTGTGTTACTAATTGGGTGATTTTACTTTAAAATAAGGATGTAAGAACTATAGGATTGTGTTAAATTATCATCGCATCTGTATGTTCTTTAAAGGTTCGCATTAAAGTTTCCCCAAAGAACGTCCAGATGCCTAGGCACACAGTAAGGGTCAGCGCACAGCAGTAATGGTCGTGTCAGTTCGCTCAGCAAAATAGCGTGCCGCTCAGTTCTGAAACTCAGCCTCGGTTAAGGCCTTCGGAATGCATCTGTGTAAGAGCCTGTTGATTGGGGCCCTATCTTGGAATGCAGTGCATATCTCAACATGCGCGAGACACGCATTACGATGTTATTGTTCTGAGTGAGCACGAGTGGAGATATTGGAGATATGACCACTGAGCAAGGGCTCCAGTCACAGCAGCTGAGGAGGCCTAGCATGTAACACAACACAACGCTGTACAGTTCTAAAGTGTGAAATAATGTAGCCAACTGTGGTAAGGTAACACTGCCTATAGAGTACAATAGGCAACTAACAACAGTCCAGATTCCTAACAGATGACGTGGCACTGACTTGAATGTGAAAGGTGAAAGGTAGGGTAGGTGTGGGTGAGTGGTTCTCTCCTAGAGATTGGCGGAGGAGTGGGCAATGAATGCAGCCAGTCAGTTGTTAGCAGACTTCATTGACAGACATGAACAGATACAGTTCAGTGAGTCTGAAGCAGACAGATTGCAGACGATGGAAGGTGATCCCCTGTCCCCAGCATGCAGGGACGGATCTATATCTACATCTACAAAGATACTCTGCAAATCACATTTAAGTACCTGGAAGAGGGTTCATCGAATCACCTTCACAATTCTCTATTATTCCAATCTAGTATAGCACGCGGAAAGAACGAACACCTATATATTTCCGTGTGAGCTGTGATTTCCCTTATTTTATCGTGGTGACCGTTTCTTCCTATGCAGGTCCATGTCAATAAAATATTTTCGCATTCTGAGGAGAAAGCTGGTGATTGGAATTTCGTGAGAAGATTCCGTCGCAACGAAAAACACCTTTCTTTTAATGATGTCCAGCAAATCCTCTATCATTTCTGTGACACTCTCTCCCATATTTCGCGATAATACAGATTGTGCTGCCCTTCTTTGAACTTTTTCGATATACTCCGTCAATCCTATCGCGCAGCAGTATTCTCAAAGAGGACGGACAAGCGTAGTATAGGCAGTCTCCTTAGTACATTTCCTAATTGTCCTACTAATAAAACACAGTCTTTGGTTAGCCCTCCCCACAACATTTTCTATATGTTCCATCCAATTTAAGTTGTTCGTAATTGTAATACCTAAGTATTTAGTTCAATTTACGGTTTTTAGGTTAGACTGATTTATCATGTAACCGAAGTTTAACGAATTCCTTTCAGCACTCATGTGGATGACCTCACACTTTTCGTTATTTAGGGTCAACTGCCTATTTTCGCACCATTCAGATATTTTTTCTCAATTGCAATTTGTTTTGATCTTCTGATGACTTCATTAGTCGATAAATAACAGCATCATCTGAAAATAACCTAAGACGGCTGCCCAGATTGTCTCCCAGATCGTATATATAGATAAGGAACAGCAAATGGCCTATAGTAATACCTTGGGGAACGCCAGAAATCACTTCTGTTTTACTCGATGACTTTCCGTCAGTTACTACGAACTGTGACCTCTCTGACAGGAAATCACAAATCCAGTCACATAACTGAGACGATATTCCACAACCACGCAATTTCACTACAAGCCGCTTGTGTGGTACAGTGTCAAAAGCCTTCCGGAAATCCAGAAATACGGAGTCGATCTGAAAACCCTTGTCAATAGCACTCAACACTTAATGTGAGTAAAGAGCTGGTTGTGTTCAAAAGGGACGATGTTTTCTAAACCCATATTGACTGTGTGTCAGTATACCGTTTTCTTCGAGGTAATTCATAATATTTGAACATAATATATGTTCCAAAATCCTGCTGCATATCGACGTTAACAATATGGGCTTGTAATTTAGTGGATTACTCCTACTACCTTTCGTGAATATTGGTGTGACCTGTGCAACTTTCCAGTCTTTGGGTACCGATCTTTCGTCCAGCGAACGGTTGTATATGATTGTTAAGAATGGAGCTAATGCATCAGCATACTCCGAAAGGAACCTAACTGGTATAGAGTCTGGACCAGAAGACTTGCTTTTATTAAGTGATTTAAGTTGCTTCACTACTCCGAGGATATTTACTTCTACGTTAGTCATGTTGGCAGCTGTTCTCAATTCGAATTCTGGAATATTTACTTCGTCTTCTTTTGTGAAGGCATTTCGGAAGGTTGTGTTTAGTAACTCTGCTTTGGCAGCACTGCATTCGATAGTATCTCCATTGGTATCACGCAGAGAAGGCATTGATTGTTTCTTGCCGCTAACGTACTTCACATACGACCAGAATCTCTTTGGGTTTTCTGCCAGGTTTCGAAACAAAGTTTCGTCGTGGAAACTGTTATAAGCATCTCGCATTGAAGTCCGCGCTAAATTTCGAGCTTCTGAAAAAGATCGCCAATCTTGGGGATTTTGCGTCTGTTTAAATTTGGCATGTTTGTTTCGTTGTTTCTGCAACAGTGTTCTAATCCGTTTTGTGTACCAAGGAATATCAGCTCCGTCGTTTGTTAATTTAGTTGTAGTGATGTGGGCGTTCCCCGAGGATAGAAATGGCGGCCCGACTACTACAGCATGATGGCGGATGGGGGCAGATGACTTCTGGATGCAGACGTCGTCCGTCTGCCCAGGTGGGGTACTCAGGCAGCAGTCATTGGTTGGCAGGCCAGTGGAGACAGTAACAGATGCGGTGATAACAGACACAGGCTCTGCGTCATCAGACAGCCCAGCTGTGATGACCCATGGCAGCCTGGTCCTGATGGTCTGAATGCCCAATTCCATGTGCTGACAGTTGATGTCACAGCGAAATGTCTAGAGTGGAGTCAATGGTCAGGTGTTTCATAACCAGTATGTCGGTTGTTCGTGTGGCAGGGTCTCACTTGACGTCTCTCTGGTTGACTCGCAGAAGCGTCGACAGTGGAAGCAGTGACTCTGCTGATGTTGCTGAGCTGACACTGCATTCATTGGTGTATTGCAGCCTGGTTTCATTCCTGGGCTGCTTTCCTGGTTGCCAGATTCTGAACTGGTACACGTACTTCTTCCTTCCTTCCAGTCCTCCGGATTCCTGTTTCATTGGTCTGACTGTAACACAGACACTTTCACATCTTACCATGTTTCTTCATTGCCTGCTTTCCCATGTGAGCTTGGAATAAAACGTTTCGTTTCTATATTCCGCTAGCCACAGGATCTTACTCTTCTATGTTTTAGCTTTGAGCTTCTGCGTTACTCTTAGCTTCTTTACTTACTATTACTCGTGGTGGTTGAGACACTTCCTCACCAGTGCCCACTTGACTACGTTGGACCTGCACGTTGAAAGATGTCAGGATTTAAGCAACTCTGCGTCTGAAGTGACAGTACACAGTATTTATCATTACCAATATAACGCAGACGGCTGATGTGCTAGTCCCTGTATTTAAGAGTAGGTAGCGCCGTTCGGTCCAATGTTTTCTTACGTGACCAGTTAGAAGTTCCATTGTCACGGGACCATTTTGTACTATAATCTGGTCCAGGGTGACCAGAAGAGTCAGGTATAGTACGGTGTGTAGGAATGTCAGGCTCTCCTTGGGCAAGGTTTCGAAAGGTCGGTTCGGTGCATAACGTAGCGAGTAGCTGGTGTTTAGAGTTGTGGTTCTGGTAATGGTGGCAGGCAACCAGAAAGTATGACCCGAAATGTCACATCGTGTACCATTTATCAGCAATCTCTGACTCTGTGGTTCTATGCACTGGGCGCCACCAAAGTGCCCTGGTCGTAGCAGGTGGCCATGATCAGTATCAGTTTAGATTCTGGGTACAGGCAGTGTGACCCTATGTTCTGGATAAATTCGGTTTCAACTGTAGTGACCTCCCTAGCGCATTTGCTTGCAGGCTTCTTGGAGCGAAACAGTGTTTACTCACATGACTCAGGTACAGTGAGGATCTGCGTTATTGGGCAGACCGTGAGTTGCCTACCTCGGCGCTGTAGTAGTTCTGTAGAGGTGAGCAGAGCATGCGACTTTCTATTGGGAGATCTCAACGGTATTTCATGTATCCATAAACTCACAAATTTCCAAAGGGTTTCCCGTACTACCAGGCAGGCATAGATGGCAAAGAACTCAAATCGACAATCTTTAGAAGTTAACGGAATCTGTATTCATACCTTCAGCCTCTTTCCTACTTGTGTACTAGTTACGCTGGCCATATGGTAGTAGAATGGTAAGGATTCCTTCCACAATGTTGCTAATAGCTCTACTGGGCAAGTAATACTTCAAGCATTAATAGTGACTCATGTCCTGGGCAGGGTGACCACCTGTATAGCAGTTTCAGCAATGAACACATGTTTTAACTTTTAGAATTTTCAAGTGTCCCCCCAGGTCATGTCGTAACTTATTCACAATATTCTGGCACACAGACTAATTATCTTCAGGTGGCTTCTGATGACTGCTGCTCCACTCCTGTTGGTGCTCTGTGTACGCTGCCCATTACCAATCGGATCACTCTGCTCCTGTCGCTATGCATGCAACTGTAGTGATAGGTGGTAGTGGTTGTGGTGGTGGGGGGACTGGCAACTGCAATCTCCAATGTATGCAATATCATCTTTGGGTGCAGATGATCGCCGGCCGGGATGGCCGAGCGGTTCTAGGCGCTACAGTCTGGAACCGCGTGACCGCTACGGTCGCAGGTTCGAATCCTGCCTCGGGCATGGATGTGTGCGATGTCCTTAGGTTAGTTAGGTTTAAGTAGTTCTAAGTTCTAGGGGACTGATGACCTCAGCAGTTAAGTCCCATAGTGCTCAGAGCCATTTTTTGCAGATGATCTCACCATACTGAAACACTGTCCTGTTTTTAGGCTCAGTGCAGGGTTCCATGCCTGATTCAGCTGTGGGCTGTTATTTTATTAATTAGATCATCTTGCACCCAAATATCAGTGGCCTCCTTAATTATGCAATCTCAGAAAAGGGAAGGTCACCTAAGTATCTTTGCTTTGTTGCAATGCATAGTAAGGTCAGTAATTATACTACGGTCGGCCACGACTGATTTGGTGATCTGGCATAATTCAGTATGGCGTATAAGCCCAAGGCAGCTCTCTCCTATTATGCATACAGATTCCCCAATGTATGCTTTGCCACACTGACAGAGGATTTGATAGATCCCTGATTTGTGAAGGCCGAAATCATACAGTACTGAACCTAGTAGGTTGAAGTATTATGAGGTAGTCATTGTGTCCCTCCAAGATTCTGCCGACTTTTCTGGAGGTATTGCTGACAATCATCACGCATACTAGTGATTTGTGCTTCTTTATTTTTCCAGCTGTTGTCTAGGTAAAGCATCTATAAATACACGCCATATTTTCTTCCTGCTGTACCCATTTATTCGGAATGTTGTCTCCAGATATTTCAGCTCAGTTAGAAGGCTGTCTTGGTTGCGGATGGATCGCGTCCTGTGAACAAGTGTGTGGAAAATGCCTTCACGCTGGGAGTTGTGCTGATTACTGGAGGCATACAGATACAGGTAGGAGTATGTAGGTTTTCCTTGTACCAGTTTCCCGTCTAGTTTCTGTTTCACCAGAACGTCAAGAAACAGGAGAGCACCATCCTGTTCTACATCAATGGTAAACTGTATGATGGAGCGAAGAGACTTAAGGTTATGGAGATATTTACCTAAGCTGTCCCGACCATGTGTCCAAACGACGAACATGTCATCCACTTAAACACAGAAATAATTTGGTTATAGCTTTAAGTTCTTCTCCTCGAAATATTCCACAAACAAAATCGCTACAACCGGTGACAGAGGACAACCCATGGCGACGCTATCCGTCTGTTCATAACAGTTTCCATCGAACAGTAAGTAAGTTAAGGTGAACATAAAATGGAACACTTTCGTCAGGTTCGTTTCAAATTGCTTACTTATCCGTTCCATGGAATCGTTTAATGGTATCCTGGTGAAGACGGACACTATGTCGAAACTCGCCAACCGGTCACTGTCATTGAGGCAGCGTTTTTGTTGACTTTGTGCAAAATAAATGAACTTGCGGATTGATGTTTAGCATTTCTCCATCAATGGATTCAGGAGAGCAGTCAGACGTTTGGCCAAGCTGCACGTCGCTGCTCCTATATTGCTAACTATGAGATGTAGTGAAACTTTCTCTTTGTGGCTTTCTGGCAACCCATACAGCCGTGGTGGTGCAACAGTTCGCGGTCGAAGTTTCTTGATTGTTTTCGCTTCGAAGGCACTCCGAAGAAGTTCGCAGTTTTCCTCTGGACGGGAGCAACATCATAGCATTCCCTTTGTTGGTGGGCGGGGCGATCAATTTTAGACCGTCAGGTAAATTGCGGATGCCCGCTCTTTCCACCTTTCAAATAATACTCTTCCGTGGCGCGGCCCTGGCGAGAGCGTGACACGTGGAGAGGACACTACATCCAAACTCGCCGACAGGTCACTGTCACTGAGGAAAAATTTTAGTAGACGTTGTACAAAATGAACGGAATTTTAGATGTTATGTTTCGCATTTACCCATAGATGGACTAAGGAGAGCAGTCAGGTGTTTGGCCAAGCTGTTTCTTGCTACTCCTGTATTCTTCGCTATGGGCTGCAGTCTGTTGACTGACAGAGACGACCGACACTTGAAGAGGGTCGTAATGTGTAATAGGCAGACATCTGTAAATGCCAAACGACGCCTCGCTTGGTGTAAGGAGCGTAAACATTGGACGATTGAACAGTGGAAAAATGTTGCGTGGAGTGACGAATCACGGTGCACAATGTGGCGATCCGGTGGCAGGGTGTGAGTATGGAGAATTCCCCGGTGAACGTCATCTGCCAGCGTGTGTAGTGCCAATAGTAAAATTCGGAGGCGGTGGTGTTATAGTGTGGGCGTGATTTTCACGGAGGGGGCTTGCACCCCTTATTGTTTTGCGTGTCACTATCACAGCACGGGCCTACGTTAACGAAGAGCAATTCGGGGACGGCGATTGCATTTTTCAACACGATCGAGCCCCTGTGGCGGAGTGTTACACTACAATAACATCTCTGTAATGAACTGGCCTGCACAGAGTTCTGACATGAATCCTATAGAGCAGTTTGGGATGTTTTGGAACGCCGCTAATTGCCAGGCCTCGCCGATCGACATCGATACCTCTCCTCAGTGCAGCACTCCGTGCGGAATTGACAGCCACTCCCCAAGAAACCTTCCAGCACCTGATTGAACGTACGGTTGCGAGAGTTGAAGCTGTCATCAAGGCTAAGGGTGGGCCAACACCATACTGATTTCCAGAATTACCGAAGGAGGGCGCCACGAACTTGTAAGTCATTTTCAGCTAGGTGTCCGGATACTTTTGATCACATAGTGTACTTTCATAAAAGTACAGTGAAACACTGCATAACTAAATTCCTATTTATGGAAAGGAGTTATAAACAGGTTTAAGGATATGTATTTGTCATCTGGTGGTTAGGTAGCAACAACTTGATCTGAACTGACGATTGCTCTTAGAATATTTATCTGTTATCTTTAACTCCGAGTGACGTTGGAAGAAGATACCTTGATTAACTGATTCATGTTACAGGAAATCTGCTTTCAGAAAAACCAATAGAATAACAAGCTATCAAGAGGCTTAACCTCGACGAGAGGGTACTCGTTCTGTCTACCGGTGAGGGATATGCGACTGTTGTGATGAAGACGAAATATTATGACCAAAAGATACAAAATTTACTAAATCCATTGATGTACTGAAAGCTACGCGTGTATCTGACATAGTATAGGAATTGTTTCCATTTTTTAGCAGAACATCACCAAGCTGTTTCATGTGTGTATTACCAAGTGTTATTAAATGTGGAACAAAGATTCTTCAGACAGGTGGAAGGCGTCGCCATGAGTAGTCTACTTAATCTGGTGATTCCCAGTTTCTTCATGGATCATTTAGAATGACAGACGCTGGACTTGGTACCTTGTACACAAAAGATGCTGTAAGGGTATGTCAGTGACACATCCGTCACGTGGAGCTACGGTGAGAATCAGTTCGGTAATTTCCCAAGGTGTATGTTCAGTCTCCATGCCAACATTAAACTTTCTATGATCAACAGTTAACCTTTGTAACTGTGCTGGATACCAGGGACAGTGAGAATCTGGGCCATTGCATGTATCGAAAACCGACACACACGGTCTGACACCTGCAAAAAAAATTTCAGATCATCAGCTAAGAAAAAAAAGTAGTACCATCGATATGCTCGTAACACACACAAGACGAATATGTGAGTCACAGCATCTCAGAAGTGAGATGCGACCTGAGGATATCCTTCTGAAGAACAGTTGGTACTCTGCTACTTATACAAGAACTGTAACAAAACCGTACACCAAGAGAAGTGACAGGTGAGAGGAAGAAATGTCTGATACGGCCTTTGTGCCATACATCTCGAAGGTGATGGACACAGTCGGCCACATATTGTGCAAACATGGTGTAAATATTATACATAAAGCAACTAAGAAGAACAAAGAGCGTGTCGAGCTGGAAAAAGTCAAAAGGAATACGCAATGACAGGAGTACACTGCATACCGTGTTCATGTGGAAATGTCTATATTGGAATGAATGGGCGATCTATCAATAGCACAATCATCGAAAATAAAAGAAATCGCATGTCGGAAGTGGAGAAATCAGCGACAACGCACCACTCACTGTGTGAGACTGACCACGTAACAAAATTCGTCGACACGCACGTTCTCGCCGTGATTAAGAGCTACCACGCGTCTGTGGACCATGAGGTAGAAGTTTGGGCACCCTGCCCAAACTCTCTGGCAAAAACCATGTCCGCTGTTGGAGTCCATGTCTCTTCCCAGTCGTTCCGATTTTTATGTAGGCCTTGTTGTTCGAATGTCCGCCCAAACAACAAAATGAGTTCGTTCTCAATAGAATTTAGAAAAGACAGCACCACCACATTCTCCAATGCATACCAGATAGAGGAGATAGAAAACAATGCTGGAAAATGATATAACTTGTCTGGCATCTTGTAGATTCAAATATGAAAGGTTGTTTCACTCCTATAAAAAGCTGTTTTATACTACAAAAGTCAAAATACCCAATCATACTAGCACTACTGTAGCAGTTAACTTTGTCAAAAAATTGTAGCATCTGGGGGTAAGTCTAAGCTACCAGTACAGAGTTGGTGTGGCCTGCGTGGAGCAATCAGGGCGTTGACGGAAATGTTGTTTGGTTCTGCTTTCCCCTTACTAAGTTTTATAACGGAATGAGATGGCGTATAGCCTCCGCGGTTGTTTAGGATTGGTGCTGGGAAACGATGAAGGACCTTTGTTAGGGATGATTATCTGCCAAAGTAGCAAGATAATATGAACCCTTTAAATAAGTTTATTTGCCACTAGACATATTTATATCCGAGGTGTCTGATCAAGAAATAGACTAAGACACATACATCAGCCAGAACCCCTTTTACTATGATTCCGCCCCATTACACGTTAGCTTCCCACTATCAAATGGCAAGAGCCACGTGGCCTCTTATTCTAATCAAAAATGGCTCCGAACGCTATGGGACTTAACATCTGTGGCCATCAGTCCCCTAGAACTTAGAACTACTTAAACCTAACTAACCTAAGGACATCACACACATCCATGTCCGAGGCAGGATTCGAACCTGCGACCGTAGCAGTCGCGCGGTTCCGGAAGCGCAATCGTGGCCACTTGTTCTGTTGTCTGTTCAGTCAATGCCCACTTGGTCAAACTATTAGCCAGCCGCTGTGGCCGAGCGATTCTAGACACTTCAGTCCGGAACCGCGCTGCTGCTACGGTCGCAGGTTCGAATCCTGCCTCCGGCATGGATGTGTGTGATGTCATTAGATTAGTTAGGTTTAAGTAGTTCTAAGTCTAGGAGACTGATGACCTCAGGTGTTAAGTCCCATAGTGCTTAGAGGCATTTGAAGCAAACTATTAAATCAATGCCACTTGATCTTACAGCGGTCGTCACGAAAATAGACACCTCAACGTCATTCCACCGGCTAACAGCATTGCCAGTTAGTGGTAATTTCAAATCCGACTAAAGGCATTAGACGTCTATGATAGAGTATTTTCCGAAAGAGAATTGTTGCCAGCTGCTAAAAAAAAAAAGAAAGAAAAAAAAGCTTACGCAACAAGAAATTTAGAAGAAAAATAATTTCTTACTTTAACCTGTGGAAAAAACGTAACCACTTAACCACTTACATATTTGGACTGAAAAAGATATACGAATATTCTCAAATTCTATAGATGCACGTGTTTTACATTCAATCGTTAAAACATAAAAGTATTCCCAGACAAAGAAATGAAATACCGTAAGAGGTGTGAAACTGTTCTGTCTGTGTAACTTAAAAATGTCGTCGCTGATTAATTTGATATCTGTTGGACCTTGTAGAAACTTCGAGCGAGAAAATTATTAAGAAAACTATAAAATCAATTTGGGTAGTATCTGAGACATCATTACTGCATCATGTCACCTATGAATGTAGTTTATTTACGAGAGACTCTGTGCGTGACAGCGGGCGAGTACTTGTATGCCGCCGCCAGGATTTTGCTTCTGGACGGCTCGTCTTAATACGGCCAAGTATATTATCCATCTCCAGAAAAATTTTTAGTTGCAGCTATTACTGACCCTTCGCCACTCACCACCTCACCCAAATTGCCGATATCCGCTGTACGAAAGTAACTGTAAGTACTTTCAAGGCAATATTTCCGTGGAAGTTGAGCAAAAAATGCACCGATGAGCTAAAACATTATGAGCAGCTGCTTAATAGCGTGTTGATCTACTTTTCAATCACAGTGCAGCAGCGATTCTGCTTGAAATGGGTTCTACAGGTCCTTGATAGGTTTCCAGAAGTGTGTACCATCAGATGTCTACTCACTGGTCACTAAATTCCCACAAATTACGGGATGGTGGTTTGTGGGCACGCAGCAGGCGCCAGAAATGTGTTCCCATGGGTACAGATCAGGGGCATTGCTGGCTAAGACATCAATGAGAGTTCATTGTCATGCTCCTAAAACCACTGCAGCAAGATTCTGGCCTTTCACCGTGGCCAGTAATCCGGCTTGAAGATGTCATCGCCATCAGAAAAGACTTCAGCCATGAATGGATGCGGGTGATCCGCAATAATGTTTATGCAGTTCACTGCTGTCATGGTGTCTTCGAGTACTACAACAGGTCCCACAGAAAGCTAACTCAGTGTACGCCATAGCAAATTCTCCTCTCACCAGCCTGCATCTGTGCCGCAGTGCACGTTTCAAGTAGCCACTCGCCTGGATGACGCGACGGCGTGTAAGGACGCAAGCATCGACCTGGTGTAACAAGAAATGCGATTCATTCGACAGGCGACACGTTTCTGTTGCTCTACAGTGAAACCTCAGTGATGCTGTTGAGGCGTAGCGCCGTATACCGATCCTGCCTTGGAGGCGGTTAAGTAGGAGATGTGTCTCAGAGCTGGATAGTGACAGATGGTGACGCAAGACTGGACGAGCACGTGGTTTATGTACCAACCGATAGAGGACAATATTGGATAGGGGACTGATTTAGTTTCGATTGTGCCCACTAGAGTGCACTAAAGTAATAGAATGTTTTTCATAAACTGTTCCTAGTATTTTCATGAAGTGTTATTATGTTTTTTTGTGTAGGTAAAATGTTATAAATGCGTTTTAGCAGTATGAATGATGCGTGAGTGTGGTTGAAGGTCAATATGAAGATAATTATTTAACGAGTTATGTAGTGGGATTTAGTGTAGGAATATTTCGAAGAAGTATGGATGTGGAAAAAGGGAATTTTATAGAATAGATTTGTAAAGTAAGTTTATGGTAAAGGGAAAGTTATTTCAGGTATAAATAACAATAGTAAATAACTATGCATAAACAAAACTTCAGCATATTAGATAATTACGTCGGTAAAAAGTGCACTCGTTAGGTTTACTAATTTGCGATTGGTTATTGATGAAAAGCGCGGACTGACGCGGGAGAATGTTGTTTTGCTATTGGCTGTTGAGTAAACTGACCAATGGTAAAGCAATATTCTTCGCGCGCCTTTCCACTGCTGGTAGAGAAGACTCAAGAGTATTCTAGAGAGGAGTCGGAGCCTAGCCATGGAACAGTTCGGACGTGTGTAGTAGTAGTTCCGATGGAAATGATAAATTGCCGGATCTAGCAGTGTTTCATACAGCAAAAGTGTTGTAAAGTGACGGCATAATTATTCCGATGGGTGTGTAGAAATTTCGGAATTTTTAAGTGAATTTTGTGACGAGAAAGACATAAATTCCGCGTGGCGTATTGAGCAGGTCGGTGGCTAAAAACTGTGACTGCATTGGGTACCGACAGACTTAATATTTGGTGAGCACCCTCAACCAAAAACAATACGTATTTTTGTAGCTATTACGTTTTCGGGATATGCAACACCAAAAACTTGCTAACGTGAGTGAAAGGGATAGTGAGTGATTGTGTTAAGACTAGCACGGGCTTGGCAGTGATACTTGTTCACCTAAAGTTTCAGAATATATTAATTAAGGACAAAATTTCCAACCTTTCATTTCGTGTGAAAACTTTCTCCCGAAACGTAGATTAGTGACTTTAATAGCAGCCTGGTTCACGTCGAAGTACAGTAGGTTTTGCTCGGCTTCCCTACTGATGATCTGCTGGGACAATGTTCACAGGTAGGTGCAGGTTCGTCGTAAAGGGACGGAAGGAACCGCGCCGATGTCGATGGGTCAACACAGGAACACGTATTGGTCATGTGATTTGGAGCTTCATGTTAAACAATTGCCTTTGAGCGATGTGATCTGAAACCCCTGTATCTGCACCCGTATTGTACTCTGTCGTCCGGTCTGTGACATACCGCCGCCTATCCTGGATTAGACAACAGGGGATCCTCTGACCGATACGTTGTGCAATGATACGTGGACGACCAGTACCGTGCGGTGTACTCGTTATTTCACCATCCTTCAACTACTTTCCGTAGGTGCTCACGACAGTAGTACACAAACAGCCGCCCAGCCTCTCCGTTCAGAGATTCTCGTTTCCAGCCGCAGCGCCACAGTAATGTGCACTTTGTCAAACACACTTACCTCAGCGGATTTCCGCATTTGCGGCCCGTACCTTCGATATAATGACAGCCCATTCCTTTCTCTTCCGCTTACCTACTTTCATTACTGTGTCACGTGCCCGCAAAACCACCAGCAAGCATTCAGCATGGCGATGGGCAGTGGTCACAATGTTTTGGCTCATTAGCGTATTTGTGCGTATGGTTGTTGAAATGAAATGGCTCTGAGCACTATGGGACTTAACATCTGAGGTCATCAGTCCCCTAGGACTTAGAACTACTTAAACCTAACTAACCTCAGGACATCACACACATCCATGTCCGAGGCAGGATTCGAACCTACGACCGTAGCGGTCACGCCGTGCCAGACTGAAGCGCCTGGAACCGCTCGGCCACCCCGGCCGGCCGTATGGTTGTGGGAAACTCAAGTTTTATCAAGTATACTACGAGACAGTTGTCCTTAGCACGCAAAAAGAGCATTGTTCTTCGTGCTGCAATGTCTCTGCGTTCCATCAGAAATTTTCATTCATTATTACGCTTTATGAATCAAAAAGCAAGTGAGCGGAGAAGACAAAGAACGGACGTAACGGAGGTCTCTGAACCAGAATAATTCATTTCTTCACCGAGATCATCCCGTATTTTTCTAGCCGTCGAATACTGTCCTCTGTCGAACTATCGAAGTACGGTTTTACGCACCAAGTTGTTGTCAAAATCGCCAAATTTTGTAGGTAATCGTTTTCATTTATATACCTTTCCTGGAGAATCAAAACTCCTGCACACATCTATAGATTTTGCGAATGTTCCTGCACTGTTAATAAGGAATACAGTCGATTCAAAAATACCACAAGGTTTTGTTGTCATTTTACGAACTTACGCAAAATTTGTATTATTCCTTGCTTTTTCACTGTTGACCAAATCAACAAAAATTTTCAGTACATTCGATACGACAACGTTAGTTTGTTTCAGAATGTCTTTTCGCTATTTCTACTCTCACCAACTGGAGTAGCACTACACGTATGTCGTTGTTTCTGCATTTGACTCATTACCAAACGCATGTCAGTCCACTGTTCGATGGAAGACTGAAGCCGCATGTGGACACACGATATCGCACGGATATACAAAGATCAGCAGGAACATAATGACCACCGACCTACTATACATTGATAGAAACGTCACCTGACGAAGAATAACTGCTAGTCAGTACAGAGCTTCTTTGCCTCCCTGTTGAGAAGACAAATTGGTATATCAGGATTTTAATGGTATAAAAATCTTGAGTACCTAGTGAATAAATGAATATCATATGAATCAAACAAACTCATCAAATGTGTGAGTGTGTGTGTGTGTGAGTGTGTGTGTGTGTGTGTGAGTGTGTGTGTGTGTGTGTGTGTATGTTGGTGGGTGGGTGAGAGAGAGAGAGAGAGAGAGAGAGAGAGAGAGAGAGAGAGACAGGAAGACATTGTGTATTCATTTAAAATCTTTGTTCTTTCCGCTATTGTTTCTTCTCTGTAGCACTTCTCTTCAATGATTTTTTTCCATAGGCTCTGGTTTTTTAAAAGCATTTTTAGTCTATTTCTACTTTTATTTGGCAGCAGTTGCCAGCATCGGAGTGCTTATGAGATGTGGACTGTTAACTATCCCTCTTTAAGGTTCTGATGTGTCCAGAATAATAAGTCTCAAAATTGGTGCGTCTCTGACCAACAAAATGGATTGACAATAGTTGCAAGCAGTCAGTAAGTGTCTGATTTCTTGTATTCGTCAGTGGATAATTGTGTGTTCTAAGTTTCTACTGTGCTTGTTGTCTGTGCAGCGTCCTCCTTCAATTCTCTTTCTTCATAATATTTTTCCTAGTTTGTTGACCATTTTGTTGATGTAATTGAGCATCTAGGCTTTGTTATAAATGTGGATTCTTGTTCTGTTTTATCCTTTGATCTTATCGTTACTTGTGTATTGGGTGCTTATATGTTGTGGTGTAGAGATATGTGTATGTATATGTGCCTCCCATACCTGTTTGATTGGTTTCTGATGGAGTGTGTCTACACCGAATGTGTTGTATACATACTCCAACACTTTTTTAATTATTTTACTTAACACTTGAGCATAATGTTTGCCTATCAATTTTCTGTTTCATCTGTATAGCATAGCTTGCATTGTAGCTAGTTTCACAATATGGTTCGCAGATTATATAGAAAACCTATAAACAAACTTGACTGGTTTTTAATTGTAGTGCCTGTAATTTGAGAATCTTATGTATATACCCGTATGTGTTGTTTCTCGTCCTATGTTGAAGGCTAGAAAGTTTATTTTCTTGTCTGTTTCTGCCTCTATCATGTTGTGAATTTCTCAGCATAACCGTGAATTACATCACGAAGTTGTGTGTGTGTGTGTGTGTGTGTGTGTGTGTGTGTGTGTGTGAACAACATTCTGACATGGACATAAGGTTCTATACAGTGTGGGTTTCATTATTTAGCTACTTATTGTGCAGGAATGTGTTGGCTACAGGTTCTCTGTTTGATGACTGGTTAATCCATGTTGTGAGTAGATTTTTTTATTGAATATCAAGTAATTCCCATTCATCAATGACCTTAAATCGGATTATACTGCCTTTATTTTTATATTGGGTGTGCTACTGTATTATGGCCACAATAACAGTGATTGTTACATCCATTGATACAGAAGCTTAAATATTGAGATGGCATCAAATTATGTAAATGAGAGCGTCTTACTGAGTCCAGTATCTTTATGTTCTTGGTTGGACAAATATGTAGAAAGACATGTACAGGAAAGAAAGGACAGATATATGACAATGGGGTTAACACACACACACACACTCACACACACACACACACACACACACACACACACACACACACACACACACAAGCACACACATAGCCATAAATTTTGGAACAGGGAGGGGATACAAATTAAATGTTGGGCTGATAAGAAGTTAATCTAACATCAGCTGCAGAAAGTACCAAACAACTTGTGTGTCATTAATGATTTTGTTGTCTAGGTTCTCACATGAAAATTTGTTTTGGAAGACACTCTTACTTAGCAAAATTTTCAAACAGCCGTCAGATTTCAGTTCATTCGCCTCTATTGTCGAGTACGTACTTCACATAACATCATCTTCTGCAGACTGCACGTTGTACAAGCAAACAGTTGAAATTCGTATGAACCAAACAAACAAGCATTTAAGGTAAAAGTCATAGTACGCAATAGTAAATATAATAATAACGAAACATTCAGTCCTAATTTTCTGGTCACTTGTATTATTGGTTAAGGCAACGATAAATTATACCTGTGTTTATATATTTCAATGGCTTCTCTATATAGCCATGAATAATACACTGAAGTGCCGAAGAAACTGGTATAGGCATGCGCATTCAAATATAGTGATAGGTAAACAAGTAGAATACTGCACTGCGGTCGGCAACGCCTATGTAAGACAACAAGTGTCTGGCGCAGTTGTTAGATCGATTACTACTGCTACAATAGCAGGTTATCAAGATTTTACTGAGTTTGAGTGTGGTGTTATAGTCGGCGCACGAGCGATGGGACACTGCATCTCCGAGGTAGCGATGAATTGAGGATTTTCCCGTGCGACCGTTTCACGAGTGTACCTTGAATATCAGGAATCCGATAAAACATAAAATCTCTAACATCGCTGCGGCTGGAAACAGATCCTGCAAGAACGGGACCAACGATAACTGAAGAGAAACGTTCTACGTGACAGAAGTGCAACCCTTCCACAATTGCTGCAGATTTCAGTGTTGGGCTATCAACAAGTGTCAGCGTGCAAACCACACAACGAAACATCATCGATATGGGCTTTCAGAGGCTAAGGCCAGCTCGTGTACTCTTGATGGCTGCGTGAAACTATCAGCAGCAAGTCGTTGACTGGGATCATAGTTAATGAAGACACTATTCCGAAACTGACAAGGACATCTTCAGCTGCGAGAAAACTGACTCATATATAAAAGACTCGCGTCATTTTATAAAGGCAATTGAAGGGCTAATCACCGCACTTGAAGATATCTTGTCATTTCCCTCACTGTTTCTTTACTCATTATGATCCCAGTCAACGAAGTGATAACGAATGTTTTTCCTCTAGATTTGTCTGCTCTTAACCTACTTTCAGTCACCTCTAGTGGGATGGTGAATTTTATGAACAACTTGATGGTGTAGTAATGGGTAATCCATTAGGGGCTGCTTTAGCCAATTTTTACATGGAGAAATTGTAACAGTCAGCTTTAGAAAAAAACAAATAAGGGACCATCTCGCTGATATCGGTTGGTGAATGACAAGTTCGTAGTCTGGCCACATGGTAAAAAAGCTTTAAACGAATTCTTTGGTTTTCTAAATAATATAAACCCAAAAATCCAGTTCATCATTAAAATATAAAATTACAAAAAAAAACTTTCTTGGGTGTTTTAGTTATGGGACAGACTGATGGAAGTTTGGATTTCTCGAAAAGCAAAGCACAGGGTCAGATATCTGCATAGGAATTCCAATCACCATCCACAGCAAAAGAGAAAGGTGTCATTAAAAGACTTGCCAATAGAGTCAACAGGATTTGCAAGGTAGAATACCTGGACGCCAAAATAAAACATATAAAGCAGGCTTTCGAGAAAAATGACTAGTCAGGGAAAGAAGAAAACAGAATTCTATGGCCAAAGAACAAAATGCCGAAGGACAAGCATGAAAAACAACGAGGAAAGAATACAATTTCTGTCCCTCTTATTAAAGCGTAACCGATCAGATCGGAAAATTTTTACAGAAATGTGACATTAGACCGGTTTTCAGACCAACAAAGAAAATGGATCAAGCACTCCGGTCTTTGAAGAATAAACACCCTCCTTTGCAGCATGTGGCATATGTAAAATTCCATGTACATGTGGTAAAGTTAATATCGGAACAACCAAGAGAAGCGTGAATACATGGCTAAAGGAACACAAAAGTCTTTGCCGACCAGGGAAAGTACTCAAATCAGCTGTAGCAGAGCATACTCTTCAGCCACTAAATCACGAAGTGAAGTTTTCTGAAACAAAATTTTTATCTATGGTGACTCTAATTCATAAAGAGTGTTACGGAAAGTACTGAGCTCGACATTACACCTGCCAGCTAATACTTGTTGATATTGAATGGCTATGTAGAGAATCCAATGAAAGATATAAACATAGCGATAATTTTAGTAGGAGAGAAGAGACCCTGAAACTTAGAGACATATTGACAGTAGCTCTGAAAAAACGATAAACAATTTTTTACTTGGTAAGCTTTATCCTTGAAAAGGATCATCTCTGCTTGCCACATTTACCCATGGCCACGCCCCTATTTCTACAGTATGAGAGATTGCATGGTACACTCACTCTTGATATGGTGTCATGCTGCTTAATGTTCATAGAGAAGGTGATCTTTATTACTTGGTTGCTGCATTTGATATGATCTGACTCCATTCATGTGATGAAATGGTTGGCAGTAGTTAACACTCTTGCTTGTGTGCTCTAGTGAAGGCATAGCGGTAGGCTTAACCTGTGTTCGAAGGAAGAGGATGCCGAGTTAACTGACAATAGTAAAGGCGTACTGCGGCTGAGAGCCAAGGGGAACTTTTTTCTGCAGAACCTGCGTGAAAACATTTGCTGACAGCCAAGTCTCCCAGTCTCATTGTGCAGACACATTGGGTGGCGCCGGACGGTCGGCGGCCACATGCAGGTAGGCTGACTATGGCTGAGGAGTCGCTGCAGCTTTGACTGGCTCTTTATACGATCTGATGGCTGGCAATAAAGCAGAGCGTGGGCCATTATTAGGTAGAAAGTGGATGAGATGGCTGAGAGTTTTTGCAAATGCTGTGGGACAAGGTAGTGGCGCCCAGGCTGCTAAGAAACATATTTGTGAAGACACAAAGCCTTTAGCGTGTTTATAGCTGTTCTTTAGAAAGTTTGAAATGGACGCGGCAGGCGAGATAGCGATCTTTTTGTGGAGGGCTGTGGTTCCATCCAAGTCATGCTTTTAGCAGAGGCATGGCGTAAATACGTGTGAAAGAGTGTGCGGAGCTGAATCTTTTTCCCTTTTCTCCCAATTAATTTTTAAAGTCGCTGGGTGGTCAAATCTGTGTATGCAGAGCACAGGGGCGGTCTCTCAGCTTCGAATACTAAGTTCTAGCTCGTCATTGGCTTGTGCTAAAGTGAGTGTGGTCTAAGCATGCTAATGTGCTATGCTACCGAGCCACAGAGGAAAGCTGTACAGAATAGAGAAGATCACACTTGTACTAGCGCTTCGCTAGTAAAGCACGTCAGGTCTTTACCTAGATGATAGAACTTCTGCCTTTTGCTAGTGTGCCACTTAGAACCTGTGCCAGTCACCATCTGAGCCATCAGAGGTACTGCTTCGTGCATCGCATGCACGAGTTATGTGTGGGTGTACTTATTTGTTTTCTGTTGGCCGTCTAAACGTTTGACATATTCCATCATGCATAGTAGTGTCTCCGAGTCAAATTAGTTTAACAGACCCGCAAACGGGTCCACCTGCACACTGGTATCCACTGGGGTTTCAGAGGCTCATAGGGAAGTATCTGTATTCTGAATCAACCGAACATGAGACCGCGTACTTGCATATTTCCGGGCGCATGCCATAAATAACATATTGCCACTGCCTGTGGCTGCACACAGCGAGTGCGTCGTGTTGTGCCGCCCTCACCTGCATAAGGGTAAAGTATTCGCTGCTTTGGTGTAGGACCCCAATATATGCTTCTCAGCACCCTGTTGTTTGGAACCATATTTTTCTTTGTACAATAGTAGAGTATAGATGCTTGATAGTAGTGTAGTTTTTGGGCCATACTACAGATTCACATAAAGCGATTCAAATAAAGCGATTAGTTCTGCTTAGAGTGATGCACTGATCCCCAGCTGACCACTTTGTTATTCATAGCCTGTATATTATTGAAAGTGATTGTCAGATAAAATGTTTGTGTTGTGTATCTTTTGCCATCATTTGTCACATGATATTGAGAAAGAATAAATCAATTGTTATTTAGATCACAACTCCCCCCAGTGTTCTGATTTACATTACCTTTGCCATTTTATTAAAGTCTTGATTGCAATTGATAGAGCCCAGAAGCTTGCAATCGGCGACCCTGCCAGGATCTAGGTCCTTGGCACTTCTGTGATGCTGCCATTTAGGGTCCTTGCCAAACAGGTCCGCATTATGGTGGTTAAGAAGAATAATATAGTTCATTAGTATGCTGTAGACAATTTATCCTGTGATTGCGTTATGTATTTATTTGTTTTATTTACAGTGTATTTGTGTCAGTGACTTCCGTGTCACTTGTCAAACATTTTCCCGTTAGTGCTAATGGTGTTGTCATATTATTTTTGTGTTGTTTACTATTATATTGTTTTTTATTTTGGTCGTTTTTTGATTCTGGATATAGAGTACTATTGTTGTAGCATCGACTCTGCAAACTGTTTTGTTAATTGTTTCTTTGATGTCATTGTTTTGTACTGCATATATTTTGTGATTTAGATAATGTGATTGTCCATGTGTTGCATGGATAATTAAAGTTTGAAGTTGATAGAGAATTTGAATGATAACAAGAAGTAGGGCATGGAGACAGGCATACTGGAGCAGGAAAATAAAGTGCATGTCATGGAGGATGAACGCAATGAAATAGTGGAGGCACAGTTTGAATGTAGGGAAGCATTGCTGTTGAACAGTATTAGCAACAACGATGTGCAGCAAGGAAATCAGGGAGATGAAAGGGATATGGTTTATATTGAGGGGACAGACAGTGTCAGATCGCGTGTGATAGAAGATGTGAGCGTACCACAACATATCGAAGCAGAGGTGATTATTAGAAATCCGAACAGAGCAGACAGGGAGGTATCACAATGCAATAATGTGGAAACAACGCAGTAGAAATCAAGTACGAGTTCGGTCGATCACAGTACCGGGGAAAGAGAAGAATAATTCAATCTGATGGCATTTTTAGTGGAAATGAAGACGAAAATTGATGGATTAAAGGGAATGGAGGAAAGACTAAAGGGAATGGAGGAAAAGGTTAATGGACTAAAAGGAATGGAGGAGAAAATTAATGAGTTAGTACGAGATAATAACGTACTAGGACAGACATAAAAAATATCAGTGCTCAGGTAAATCAGATGCGAGAGGAACACAAGTCATGGGCAGATCAACTCCAGGAAAACCTAAGTAAAGTAAACACCAAAGCAGTCAAAAGTTTGAAGATTGCACATGATGCTAATAAGACGGTGAAGGGCGCCAAGACATTAGTATCTTCCACAAGATGAGTAGCAGCTGAAGCATCGAAAACAAGTAAACGTACAGAACAGCAAGGACGAGAGACAGTGATGAGAAAATACATGAAGCCACAGATCTTCATGCGACAGTGGCCATGGATAAATTAGAGTCTGAGCTGCGCAAATTAGGGTAACTTTGTTGTTTATTTGAGTCCCATTTCACGTGAGTTAATATGCAACTCTACTGAGCGAGATTGAGGAGGTCCAGTCTCTTCTTTCGTTCAAATCTCAACAAAAAGCTGTCAACACTCGTATGGAGAAGAAATTGGGGGAGGCGCTAAGGAAACAACTTCAAATGCGGCCCAGCGCGAATGCAACAGAACCAGAAACTACTTCAGACGGCACAGATAACTGCATACCGTTGTCAGCGAGCAGAGGACATGGTGATATAAACGTTGCATTTTCTCGAAGCCGTGGAGGAAACACAGATGAGGGGACGTCGAACGAGGACATCCAAAGGACTGATATTTTCCGTAGGATGGAAGTTGTCGACGAAACGCCATTCGGTTTTCAAAATTTCTTACAAGTCAGAAAATTCTAAATTTACCGAGATGAGGGTAGTTTTACTCACCCACGCACTTGGGTATCGCAATTTGTCCTATCTTTATCTCCAAATTGGCCTTTAAAATACAAATTAGACTTTATTTGCGGACACTTGCATGGGCCCGTTGCAGAGAAAATGCGCGGAATATCAGCGACGTGCAGAAGTTACCAGGAGTTCAAAGACAGCTTCCTAAATATCTACTGGTCCAAGGAGACGCAAGAGCGCATAAAGTACGAGATGATTGTTGGCAAAGATTTAGAGAGTTCAGGCTACAAAAGCCCACTGAAATTCTTCGATGTAATGATTGACAAGAACCAGTATCTTGACGTACACTGCTCTACCGGTGAAATCATACATCACTGATACACCAAACGTCCGTCAGCATATCAACAAGTATTAGCTGGCAGGTGTAATGTCGAGCTCAGTACTTTCCGTAACACTCTTTATGAATTAGAGTACGCATTCCGAGCAGAGAATATCAGAGAACACAAAAGAAACTCTGACAGATACATCGCAAGCCCTAGGTCGCGTCCACAACATAACAGTTACAATAATACGAAGAGACTGGAATGGAACCGCAATGGTTATGTGCTACGCAACAGAGACTGGAATGGAAGGAGGAATGAAGGCTACGGATCACAAAACAACGGATGGCGAAACCATGGATCTGGTTTCAATGACAACGGAAGATGTGCGGGAATGAACAACGGAGGAAACGGAAATGGCGGTCAGACCGAGGAAATTGATATTGGTGGACAGAACCCAGGACGAGGGGCGCTGGGAAATGACAACCAGCGTCAATGACTAGTTAAATATGCAGAAGAGGCACGAAACGCATCTGCAACTGAACTCGGACCTAGACTCATAAATGGTATTAGATACGACGATCTTGAGGAAATGTTGCTGGAAGTTTCCAATTCTGAACAAGCCACAGACAGTTGGATGGTCGACGACTGCCGAAGATAAACATAGTAGCGTAAGTTTATTTTAATTATAATAGCGTTAGAGATAACAATCACATCTTTTGATTTTTTTGTGATTCTCTATGGTAATTAGCATAGGAACTTCTCCCATTTCTGCTAGTCGTAAGAGTTAGGCAATGTTAGAATTTCACTGTACAAGTATTTCTTCGTCACAAGTTTCAAGTTTATAGATGTACAGATGGTCATCCCAGAGCAAACTAATTACAGCTGTTGAGAGTAGAAATGTGCCGATTTCACGACAGAAACTTTATTGTTTATTTGAATCCCATTTCGTGTGAGTTAATATGTTCTCATAGCAGTTTTGCGTTTTGCACGGTACGACAAAATCAGGTGTCACAACAAAGATAGAATTTTATGCCTTCGAGTCCGAAACAAGTGCACGAGTATTGGGGACGGAATTCTTCGCGTAACATCTTTCAGTTCAGGTATAATCAAGTTTCTTCTATTTATTATGTGTGCATTGCAGTAAACGCCCTTCTACGATCCGGTATACAAATCGTAGTATAGTGTGTGAGACGGGCATCGTTGACAGTAGTTTGGGAGACCCATGGAGGTATTTTGCAGGATGGTCGTGTATTGTAAACGCGAAAGGATCTTGCTTTCTTGTGTGTTTTCGTCGTGGTTTGTGATCATTGCCCAGTGCAGTGTGTCTTCGCTATGGGTAGATTAATGTCATCGCCAGTGGCGTGATGTATTTGTGGTGTGTTTTTCGTCTATGGATATCGCCTTTGGGGCGATGTTTCTCACGAATGGGATATTTATTTCGTGTGTGGTTACACAGATGAGCTATCGCGTCTTATGCGATGGTTGTTCACTGTGGTTATTCGCTTGTGGTTGTGGCATGTGGTTTTCCCCACTATTGTGTGATAGTATTCGTGTGGGCATCCCGAGTAGTTCGCGAGCGCCTGAGTGGTAGATCCTGGTCGATAGTTTGTACTACGTGGCGTGAGCACGGACTGTGAAACTCACTTGGATATGTTTTTACAGAGTGAGCGAGACACACCATGAACTTGTTGTGAAAGAGAGGGACGGAAGAAATGTAGCTTTAGAGTCAAATGTCACTAATATCTTGTGATTTTTTATGTTTGTTTCAGCAGCAGGAGCGGAAAATTTGTACACCAATCTGAGAATTTTTTATGTCAGTTTCAGCAAAAAGAGAATTTCGCAACAGAATTGTTTTGCCCACATAGCATAGAGAGAAAACTGGAGACGTCAGCACTCGTCGAGATTCGCCATACACTAGCGTTAGCTTCCCCAGAACGACTAAGTAATGGGGAAGTGATCTCTAGTACCTTCAGTAATTCGTATATCTTTTATAGTAGTTATGTTGCATGAGTAAGCAGTAGACTTAGATGGTGTGAGAGTGACTGAAATGAATATGTAGTCTAAGTCAGCTTAGTACTTTGAGTTGCATGAAAGGTAGTGGAAAATTAACACTACACTATCATATATTACAACATCTTGACTTCACCACTACTTAAAATTATAAAGATTTAGACACAGAAAATTAATCATTTAAAGTTGTTGCTGAAATACAATCAAAGAATAATTGTAGAATAGAATCAGATTTTATTTTTTGTCAAAAGTGCTCTGTAAACCATTTTTTTTAAATTTTTCTTGCAGTAATCATGTAAAGCGATCCTTTACAATTTCGTCATAATTCTCTGTGTATTTATACTGTAAACATATTTGTGAAAACACGGCACTAAATCCACATGTAAGCATTGTGCAGACTATGGGAGCTGAGTGGATGTCAATGTATCAGGCAGTTGGAGAGGACGCTAACTCCGGGGCAGCAATAGCAGTTAGGCAGATGGCACGCTAAGTAAAGCAGCTCAGTCAAGGTCGTCCGCCAGCCCTGAGAACCGCGGGGGCTCGCGGCTGGCTGCAGGTGGTGGTCACATAGCGACAGCATGGCAGCTGGTCAACATGACGTCATCAGGCTGCAGGAATGGAGGCAGGTGCAGAAGAGCCTCTGCGTGCCTCGAGCTGTCAACAAAGGGCTGTTGCCCAGGTGGCACACAACTCGGCGAGCTGCCACATCCAACCTGTTACATGACATATGTAGTGCTGTGTTTATTCGTGTGACACTTGTAAATTTAGGAAATTGGACTCCCTAAAGACCTTTGAGAAGGGAGCTGTAGGAGATATTGGTTGTTTTTCATTAATTTGTTTTATATGTGCCTTGCTGTTTTCATTTTTACTAGATCACATGTATTTTCTGTGTTTTCTTACCAAGTTTTATTTTTGCTTAACAAACTTATGTTTTATTTTTCTTTTTTTGTAGAGATCCACTTGTTTTACGTCACTTACATGATTTTTTGTTGTGTTGACACATACATCTTTGTACTAAAGGAACAAACTGACACATGTTAAGGAAATAAGGTGAACAGATGACACATGCCACAAGAACACTATGATTCCCTTATATTGGGTGAAGGTGAGAGCGTTTGTGATTGATGTTCTGTCAAGGAATGAATGCAGCCTTGTGTATAATTGAGCAATGGTAGCAATTTTCTATGGGACAGAAAATCCTCTAGACAACAATATTATATTCTGGCACCAGTTTCAAGATGAATGACTAGATAAATGTCTGCATGACCCTGTAACCATTTAGTAATTGTAATCAAAGTCTGGGTTTACGAGAATATGACCCGATGGTACGCCCATCACATTTTTTTCTCACTTTAATTTTGTAGGCATGCATCAGAGAGTGTATGAATGATCCCTGGTTGAATGTGGTAAAGACGGGGTAAAATAATGTGCTGGGGTTTATGGTGAACAAAGATTGATTCATGTTTCTTTCTTTGATAATGACCCATCTAAAGTCTCACAATTTATTCTGTTCTGTATCACACTAACCATCTTAAAGTGTGCCACAACCCAAGAATAAACTTGAGAGGAACAGGGAGGTTGTATGAGATTGCAGGGCACTCTCACTTTTGATACAGTGTCAAGTTGCTTAACGTTCATAGTGAAGGTGATCTTTATTACTTGGTTGCTACATTTGATACGATCTGACTTCATTCGTGTGATGAAACGGTTGACAGTAGTTAACACTCTTGCTTGTGTGCTCTAGTGAGTGCATAGCCATAGGCTTTACCTGTGCTCAAACGAAGAGGGTGGTGAGTTAATTGTCAGTAGTAAAAGCGTGCGTCGGCTGAGAGCTGAGGAGAACTTTTTTCTGCGGAACCTGGGTGAAAACGTTTGCTGACAGCCAAGTCCCCCAGTCTCATTGTGCAGACACATTGTGTGACGCCGCATGCAGGTAGGCTATGGCCGAGGAGTCACTGCAGCATTGACCAGCGCAGCGTATGACCTGATGGCTGTCAATAAAGCAGAGCATGGGCCCTTGTTAGGTAGGAAGCGGATGAGACGGCTGAGAGTTTTTGAGAATGCTGTTGGACAGGTCAGTGGCGCCCAGGCGTCCAGACTCTGCTACAAAACATATTTGTGAAGGCACAAAGCTCTTAACGAGGTTATGGCTGTTCTTTAGAAAGTAGGAAATGGACGCAACAAGGGAGGGCTCCAGTTCCGTCCAAGTAATGCTTTCAGCACAGGCATGGCGTAAACGTGTGGCAAAGAGGGCGCTGGTTGGTCAGATCTGTGTATGCAGAGCACGGAGGTGGTCTCCCAGCTTTGAATACTGAGTTCTAGCTCGTGATTGGCTTGTGCTAAAGTGGGTGTCGTCGAAGCATACAAATGTGCTATGCTACTGAATCGCAGAGGAAAGCTGTACAGAATAGAGAAAATCACTTTTGTACTAGCGCTTTGCTAGTAAAGAACGTCAGGTCTATACCTAGATGGTGGGACTTGCGTCCTTTGCTAGTGTGCCACTAAGAACCTGTGCTAGTCACCACCTGAACCGTCAGAGGTTCTGCTTCGTGCATCACACACATGAGTTATGCGTGGATGTACTTATATGTTTTCTGTTGGCCGTGTAAACGTTTGACATATTCCATCATGCATAGTCGTGTCTCGGAGTCAAATTAGGAAATGACACACTACAATCAGTAGATGAGTTTCGCTATTTGGGGAGGAAAATAACTTTCAGTGGCTGAAGTTGTGAAGTTATAATATGCATACAGCCACTAGCAAATAATGTGATTCTGAAAAAGAGAAATTCGTTAACATCGAATACAAATTGAAGGGTTAGGAAGTCTTTTCTGAAGATTGTCTTAAGAATGGACTTGTATGGAAGAGGACAATAAACGGTTTGGACAAGACGAAAATATAAGATTTTGCAATGTGTTACTACAGAAGTACGTTGTGCATTAGAGGGGTAGATGGCCGATTTCTAGGACACATCCTGAAACCTTATGGAATCATAAATTTGGTAATAGAGGGATGACCTAAGCCTGACTACAATAAACATGTTTGAATGGATGTACGTTGCAGTAGTCACACAGAGATGAAGAGATGAGATGAAAGCCCTTGCACTGGATAGACAAGAGTGGAGAGCTGTGTGAAACCAGTTTTCTGACTGAAGAACACAACAGTGTTAATATTAAAACAATTAATAATGTCACATGTACAATGAAAATAAGTATCTGTTGATGAGGGAATAGACTTCACAGAATATGTTTAGGCACAGCAGTTATGAAGAAAGTAATAGATGCATCATGTCTACAGTTGTTATGTGGTGTCTATGATGTATTAATTTATTTTGATAAGCTTTCTGAATGATAACTTGTATATTACATGTATCTTCTGTATAGATTCTCAAACGTATTTTTGTAAAGGAAAATATATCTTTCAATTATATTTCTGCTGGTTTTTACTCAACCTGTATACTGACATTACAGGAAGGCATAGTCAGAATTTTACCTATAAGAATTCCTATTAATATTATCTTTATTCGTTTTAATTCTACAACTTCCTTGTTTTTTTCTCTTTTTATATGCAAAAAATGTATACAGAGAAGAAGTTATTGACAGAAAATTATTTGCTATACTATAATTTTGTAGAAACTACGTAAATAATACTGCATAGCTTAACAATACTGTTTTAAACTATGATTGATGAATAAAACGTTTAACATTTCTTTTTGTTTTCTAAATGGACAAGATAAGATCGGTAAAAAACATAAAATTTGAAAGGTGAGAAGGATTTTGGTAAAAAAACAAAGTAAATTAAAATCTTATTTTTATAAATGTATGAACAAAAAGGTAAAAAAACTGTAAGCTGAAAATCTAGTAATACAGGAAGAGAAAGGCTTTAAGACATGAACTAAATTAAAGAACAGTAGGAGAGAGGAATAAAAGTTGTAAGCCAAACATTTCTTGTAAAAAATCTCTAAGTGCCGATTCTATAAATAAGTATGAACTGAAGAAAGGAGCTAACTCCAGTTATAATGTTCCTTTATAACATGTTTGTTGTAGTTAACTGTGGCCATAATAGGTAAGTGGAGACGCTACGATGATGTGAAATAATTTGTTGTGTTATATTTGTATCACTCACATTTATAACACAAAACCTTCCACAAGTTGGCTTGTAGAATCATGATTGATTGTGGCCACTGTGGATAAGTTTAGAGACTATGGCTGTGCAAAATGATTGCAGATAGTAATAATATAACACAAAAGATTAAGTTTGTTTTAAATTATTGAAACTTTAAGGAAGAAGTTGAATTTCCTGAAAACTTAGATAATCAGATTTGACTTGTTTTGGTAAAGTAGATACTTTAAGATATACAAATAAATTTCTTACAGACGATATTTACCAAAAAATTTATTTGAAAAGTGACTATTTTCATACAAGTTGTTTTGAGAATGTAGGAATTTAAAAATATATATACCAACAAGTGACAGTTCCTTAACAATACAGTTGGGAATGGGGGACACAGTTATGATGCACTTCAATTTTTGTTTTGTGTTATTCGTTTCATTTGTACCAAAATAAGGACAACATTTCCGTTGCATTTGGCTGAGAAGCATGTACTAGTTTCAATCTTTAAACTAAATCTATTTTGTATAGGGAAGCCCTCCTGAGTAGCTTATTTATGTGAAAGAATTCTGCTCTTATTATCCATAAGAGACTCTTTAAGTGACAAAAGGGAGCATTCACTTTACAGTGCTCTTTTATGTTCCTCATACATAATTTTGAAAACCTGCTTGTCTGCCTGACATGGTACGAAATGCAATTTTGTTTGTGAGCTAATATACAGCTAATGTAAAATTCTTATAATGCATCTAGGTGCATACTACCATTAACATTTTTCATACGGTAGTATCACTGGTAAACAAGTAACAATGTGAAACTCAGAATTCACTCTCAAATTATTCCTTTCATAGGCACAGTATTTTGGTATCTTCAGACATGGTCCGGTGTTAATGTTCTTGTGGGAGCATATTAACAGCGTGGTTTGAAAGTCTTAGCAATTTTGAGGAAGATCCAATCAAATTGACTGTTGCTGGAGAATTCAAAACGGACAGTGGATATGTGTGAGATACAAGAGAGTTGCGGTGACTGCATCATATTTTAGGCAACAGCATGTCGCCCACTGCAAAATTTCAAAATGATGCCTTGCCAAATAGTGGATCTAAAGGTGTCATTCCCAGGGTTCATGAACTGCTACAACCATGAATAGCCATGTACAACCATTTAGTACACTCCTCTTCCATTTAAAAGACAATCATATCTACCGACAACGCTGGGGAGAGTAATGATCTCTCTTTTCACACACTGACTGTACTCCATAAGTAAAGCTGGTCTATGGAGATATTTAAGGAATGTAGATCTTTATTTTCACTTTGGGACATACTGAAACTATTTGCTGCAATGGAAAGAGATGTATGTGATAAGGTAGTTATGTAATTTTCTGACAGACTGCCGTTATTTTGTTATTGTTGAACCTGATGTCAACGTCTGCCAACAGATGTTGCACATCTTTGTTGTCTGCTGTCTGACTGTAGCAAAAAATCTGCGTGGCACAATCTTGTAGAGAAATTGTAGCATTTCGCTCTACACTGTTGATGTTAGAAGACTGTCGTAGTGTCTATTGTAGACCAGTGAACAGGTGTCACTTCACTTCAGGTCTCTCATACCACATCAACTGCATTCTGCTGCACGATGAATCATTGCAGAACTAAGCTAATTCCATTTCATGCCCCACCTGTCAGCCCAATCACCCAGAGAATGAGATACCTATTGAATTGACAAACTGAGGACAATATCACTAAATTACTACTGGTAGCTAGTGATTTTGTTTGATGGGTAACAGTGAAATAGATGTAACCCTCACCTGATATTTTCATTTTAATTTTAGAGATCCTAACATCCCTTCTCTTGTCTCCAGTACTGACTGTGTACCCTTCACATTCAACTCTTAGTTCCATAACTTTTATTGTCCTATAACATTAAATTGGTTATCAGAATTGTTCAGGACCTGAATAATCCACTGTCAGTATTCAATTACCTGCACCAGTGCAACAAGTTGGATATAAAACCTCTGTTACAGTGAAGACTTTGAATGTCTTAACGTTCGATCACAAGATTACAATTTTCATATTGAACTTGTAGTCATAAGTGTGTCTCTTAATTTTTTTAGTTCTTCGATTTAGTTTAAATATTTTCAATGTTTCTCTTTCTCATTTCTTATCTACGTATTAGTTTTAAAATAATACAGTTTCTGAATGTTTACAAGAGGCCTTTCTGTTCAAATTCCAGTAGCATCAAAGAGAAGACGTCTTTGAAGCTCTCGGAGTGGTAGAGGCTGGTGAGGGAGTCGCCAGAGGATGCAAGCTGCGAGAGCTCGACTGTGTCAGCTGGCGCGCTCATGGCGGCGCGCAGGTCGGTGCAGGCCGCCAGGAGTGCAAACTCCAGCCGATCCCCCATTTGCCGCTCTACCTCTTCTACCGTCACCCGCCGCTGCACTTCGTACGTCTCCAGCTGCTTGTTCAGCGTGTCCACGTATTCCGCAACCAGGGCCGGCATGTGGCCGCGGCGCACCGTGTTCTCTACACTGGTGTGGAAAAAATAATTCAGGTCCAGAGACGGCGAGGAGAATCTACTTAGCTGGTAGTCCACCACTCGTGCGTCGATTACATCTCCGGAACTGGGGTCGTATCGGAACAGTATATTGTTTTTCCAGAAGTCCCCGTGAGTTAACACATTCAGTTCATCATCTTTTGGCTTGACGATTTCAATTGCTCTGCACAAAAAATAAAAAAAAATGGTAAGTTTTTTCTCTTATGGTTCTTCATCAACGTCATACTCTCCTCTCTCCCCCTCGCACTCTCTCTCTTCCTCCCTTCCACAAAACACACACACACACACACACACACACACACACACAGAAAAATTACATACTGAAAGATATATTAAGGTTAATCCCCATTATTTCATGAGCTACAAGTTTTTGTAGATAATAGATTTACCCCGCGTAAATAAGTTCAGTAGTTAAGTTCCCCATTTATCAGGTTAGCAACACACATAACTTCAGTACCAGCGAACTTATAATCTTATGCTAACTACAGCACACCGACACCTACCTACTCAAGTGCCAGTTGCTAATATGAAATCTGTGCAGAAGTTTGAGTAAATTGAGGAATTACTTCATAGATGAGCAGCATGGGTAACTTTGGAAAATATGAAACCCTGATTATTTCCAAAAGAACATTTTGTCATTGTGGAATTAATGACCGAGTTGTTCTCAAGAGAAGCCGTTCATTGACAGTAAAAAATATGTTGTGAAAGAAGATAAAATTATTAAAAGAATATTTAACAGTAGGAATTATTGAAAACAGAAAACTAAAATAAAGAAAGCATTTGTCTGAGAAATGTGTCATCTGTACTATTTCAGTTGCTCAAATACAGGAATGTAGATGGGTGAAATCTTAGCAATAAATCTGTCCCTATGTTGTTTGGCAGAGGAAAGAGGAGCACTCCAAGCTGAATTTTAGCTAAAACCTCTATCTCTATTTATAAGGTCTCTTGCTAATTTAATCTCGATTTCTTCCTTAATAACACTATCCCAACAGCTGGAAGTGCATGCCAGAATCTCCATGTTGTTATTCCATAGGATGACTAGTGTAGAGACAATGTTCTGCTATAGTACATTCGCTCAGTTGTTGCAAGTGAGGTGGGCTAACTCAAGAGAAAAAATTTCAGTATACACTAATTACATCAGCAGTCATTGCATTATACTACAGATCATCAATCGTGAGGCACTGCAGTTTTACTAACGACACCAATGGGATACCGCAGCTCACCACTGCCACGATTAGAAGGAACCACTGATATTTATATTTTAATAACAAATTACACTTATAACATTGTGGTCATCAGTCGTTACGTTATACTGAAAATTGTAAGGCGGTGATTTTTCTGAAATACACGAAACATGCAGAGAAGCCTCAGCAGCTGTCCAGTCCCTTTACAGAGAGAGCTGAATAAAATAAAATAATTAAAAGTATGTTCCTAATTACGGGATCGGACTGCTTAAGTAAGCACGGGTTCAGTTATGGTATGTATGGGCCTATAAATCAGTTAATTAAACAGACGATGAAATTCATCAATCAATTTATGCATTAAAAGCAAGTTACCCAGACCAACTGAAACCACCAACGGCTTGCCTGAGTAGATGACCACCAAATTGTGAGGGCGGAACAGCTTTCACGTTCACCAATCAATTTGTCCAGAAAAGTTACAAGATGGTGAAAAATCTGTAGACGATAGGGACTGTTACTCTCAAGTTCAAGTTGCAGGCACGCCGATGCGTAAGGACCACGGTTCTTTCCGCGTTCGGAGAATTGGCAACTCAACATGTTCCCCAACCTGAGCGCCAGGAAGTCGACTGCCCCACTGACAGTTCCATAGATACTAACACGTTAACCTTTGTCCATGCAGCCCCTCTTCGATGTGTTTGTTTTACGTGACTCCTCATGGCTAACAACTTCGTTTCGTGATTCTCATATACCAGAATTAACCTCAGTTTTTTTCCAATTATCACTCTGTCTAGTGACTGAGAGTGTTGTAATTGTTTCTCTTTTTTTTCTCAGTGTTTTACGTGTATATTTATTTTGTCTTACAGCAAGAGAGCACCTCGCCATACAAACCAGAATTGTGGGTTGGCTAAGTTCCATTCCTTGTGACCAGACTACCTCGCTTCTGTCGTGTTTTATCGCAAACATATTTATTTTCAGTCCACTGTCTATTATTGGCTTTGTGGTTTCCCTCTGTCCCATTTCGTTAATTAAGCTATTAGTACAGGCAGTAGAAACACCTGTTGTAAGAGAGAAAGGCTGATGTCTTTACGGTACAGTGAACAGAAGGTTAGTAGGTTAGCGTGTTCATCTGCTTATAGGGAAACAGTGATAGGCACTACGTCTCATTTCAATCCAATCAGTCAGTAATAGAACCCCAACAACTTCATAATCATCGATCATGAATCACGGCAATTCCATTAACAACACCAATAGGATGTCGCACCTCTCTATACTTTGTTTCATTTGAGGCGAGGTGAAGAATCCACCAGGTGTTACCGAAACAACAGTGACTGATGTTCAATTATTTTGTAATATAATGCATGACTGATGATGACAGTATGTAAGTGTAACTTGCTATTATGCCATAAATCTCAGTGGTAATTGTAGTATATACCTGCTCCCTTCCTTACCACATTTTTAAAATTTTATTTTTAATCTTTTATTATTTTGACTGTCATGTAATATTGTTTTCAATATGTTGGTTGAAATTTTCATATTGAATATTCCCAAATATGCCTTTCACATACTTTCAATTCCAGCAGCTTGAGGTGCTGCAAGTTCAGCCTTCTTGTAACTGCAGTGACTGATAATTTTTGGTACTGTGATTGTAATGATCGATGATTTCACTGTTATTAGCATTACCTGATAACTGTCAACAAATGACACTGTTTCCTTGTATTCAGAATAAAAGCTCCTATTTGCTTCCTTCGAGAATCTTAAGTTTTATATTTACTGAACTATTTGTAATACTGATTTCAGCCTATAATACTGCTTTTAACATTTTGGTAGAAATTAATACACTGAATTATATCGATTTGTTTCACAGCAGCTTTCGACTGTTGCAGCGATGGCCTTGTTTAGTACAATTTAAGTCCCTTATGAACCATTTTCTTTGTTTGTCATATAACAGTTATACCTAATGTGATAGGCATTACTATTACTAATGACACCTACTGGTATAATTATTTACCTTGTATAATACCGAACTGTGTATGTCAGGTGAGCACTGGTTGCGTTACAGAGCGGCGAAAGAAGTGACAAGATATGCTGTATTCAATTTAATAAGTATGTTTCTCAACTTTAAAGCGTTGTTGCACTGTTTTTCTTTTAATATCTTATCTTGTGTCGTGCATTTCATGTCACAAACCTGATAATGGGACTCTCCTAAAACGCCTATGAAATGATAAACAAAATTATTTTGGCAATCAAGACAATTTACCATATAGTGTAAATACATCTACATCTACATCTACATTTATACTCCGCAAGCCACCCGACGGTGTGTGGCGGAGGGCACTTTACGTGCCACCGTCATTACCTCCCTTTCCTGTTCCAGTCGCGTATGGTTCGCGGGAAGAACGACTGTCCGAAAGCCTCCGTGCGCGCTCTAATCTCTCTAATTTTACATCCGTGATCTCCTCGGGAGGTATAAGTAGGGGGAAGCAATATATTCGATACCTCATCCAGAAACGCACCCTCTCGAAACCTGGCGAGCAAGCTACACCGCGATGCAGAGCGCCTCTCTTGCAGAGTCTGCCACTTGAGTTTGTTAAACATCTCCGTAACGCTATCACGGTTACCAAATAACCCTGTGACGAAACGCGCCGCTCTTCTTTGGATCTTCTCTATCTCCTCCGTCAACCCGATCTGGTTCAAAAATGGCTCTGAGCACTATGGGACTTAACATCCGTGGTCATCAGTCCCCTAGAACTTAGAGCTACTTAAACCTAACTAACCTAAGGACATCACACACATCCATGTCCGAGGCAGGATTCGAACCTGCGACCGTAGCAGTCGCGCGGTTCCGGACTGAGAGCCTAGAACCGCGAGACCAAACCCGATCTGGTACGGATCCCACACTGATGACCAATACTCAAGTATAGGTCGAACGAGTGTTTTGTAAGCCACCTCCTTTGTTGATGGACTACATTTTCTAAGGACTCTCCCAATGAATCTCAACCTTGTACCCGTCTTACCAACAATTAATTTTATATGATCATTCCACTTCAAATCATTCCGCACGCATACTCCCAGATATTTTACTGAAGTAACTGCTACCAGTGTTTGTTCCGCTATCATATAATCATACAATAAAGGATCCTTCTTTCTATGTATTCGCAATACATTACATTTGTCTATGTTAAGGGTCAGTTACCACTCCCTGCACCAAGTGCCTATCCGCTGCAGATCTTCCTGCATTTCGCTACAATTTTCTAATGCTGCAACTTCTCTGTATACTACAGCATCATCCGCGAAAAGCCGCATGGAACTTCCGACACTATCTACTACGTCATTTATATATATTGTGAAAAGCAATGGTCCCATAACACTCCCCTTTGGCACGCCAGAAGTTACTTTAACGTCTGTAGACGTCTCTCCATTGAGAACAACATGCTGTGTTCTGTTTGCTGTTTAAGGTACTCCCACAGGTCTCCATAGATGCTTTCTCATTATTTTTTGTTTGTTTCTTTGTGCACTGAAATCACTTAATGGTATTATAACCCCCTTGTCACGGTATGCTGAATATTTCAGTTTCTAGAGATTCCTAGAATGCCTTTCCTTTTTGTGGATGTTTTCTGTTGTCTTCATTTATCGGTAAATACAAATTAGAGAGAATATATTTTTATATTTCTATTTCACGGCAAGAAGAAATAGTATTTTGAAACTACGTTAAAATTTTGTTAAATTGTCAATTTTTATGAAAAAAACGCAATACCTAGCAGTGACAGCCCTTTCATAAAGTTTATTGCTGGTTTATCTTTAAAATTCTATTATTTTGTGCACATATCATGTTTTATACGGAAATCTGGTTTCTCATCTTGCTAAAATTTAGATTTATTTTCTATCTAAAGTATCTGTACTTCTTTCTGTTCACAAGTCTTTAGTAAAGAGCTTACATTTAGAGTGCCTAAAATACAGTTCTTTTAAATTAACGTTTTGAGGTATTCCCAATCATTCTGGAAATTCTGTAACTCTACAGAGCCATAAGCTCCAATGCATTGCAAATTTCAGAGATGGGTTCTGTTTCTAAATAAAGCAGTTTCTAAATAAATAAAAAAATCACAATGGGTGTACTTGAAGTATCTCATTTATGAAATATAACAGAAACTTTACTGTGCAATTTCTCAAAACAACTAACTTGCTCGTTATCATTGTTTCAAAGCGAGGTCCTCAAATGCGTTTTTCTGTGTTTTGTTTTTCTGTGCCATTTGCCTTAGCATTGCATACTGGCATTATGTTGAGATTGTCGTCTTATTTCTGAGGACATTAATGAATTCCAAAGAATAATAGAGCTAGCAATCGGCTGTAGTTTACGATCCACATCTCAGGGACAGAAGCCAATGTTAGTTCGAACGAGTACAGGGTGGCCAATGAGGCATCAGGGAGGAGGAATTCCTGCAGACCGTTGTTAACGTTACAAAAGTTGTAAAAGTATTTATTTATTATATTTTTACATGGAACTGCGAAAAATGTTTGTTATTAAAGTCAACATTAGTTGAGCACAATACTTACCGCCTTTTTTTTAATACTGAATTTTAACTGGCATTCAATATTTTTCCCAATACATATTTTCGACTTTTTGTCAACACCCGCGTTTTACCGCTTCTCAAGTTACATTTACGCACTCATGCATTCACCTTTTTTATTTCAAATAATCTGACTCGTTGGAAGTAGAAAATAATAACTCATATCATAAGAATTTGTCACTCTCATAGCCTGGACGATATAACTCGGTACATTCGCGCTCTCCCTCCTGCTTTCTATTGTATATATGCCGACGCTGTCGTAATTATATTTCTATTTACATCACTTTTGAAAACACATTGCACTTTCTAACTTACCACGAGTTTATTTCTCACAGAAATTCAAGATGGTCGCCGAGTGAGATCAGAGGTATTTTCTTCGTCCGCTAAAAGAACTTATTTAAGAGGAAATAAGTGTCAAATTTAAATTTTCTTTGTTTCGCATACTTGCTGTAGTGTCCGGTCTTGTCACACAACTGAATATTAGCGTCCCAGCAGAGCTTGTTCTTGAAAAAACTTCGTATTATCTGAAGTTCCGATAATCGTGACATAACACGAATTTTGCGTGACATAAACAAAAAAATTCTGTTCAAGTTTTCTTGATAGTGCAAAATTCGTTAACAAAAGTTTGCTACTAGTTTCATCAGTGTCAATTGTCGCAATAAAAGTGTAATTAAACGTTTCTAAATCGTCTTTAACTAACACATGTTTCGTATTGTTTACTAGTTAGATAGAAGCGACTCTAGGCCTAAACTTTCCGAGTTATAAACGTTTAAAAACCTGACCAAGCACGCTTGATACGTAAATTCTCTACAAGCAAAGTAAATACTAATTCATTCTTCTGTCATTGTATCTCTAAATCAGTACAAAAACAACAACAACCGCACGTTAGACCTTTGTGTCGTTTTCTGTATGCATACAGCCAATCTCGCGTCCTTGACTAATTTAAAACATTCTTTAAACTTAATTATTCTTTCGAAACTGACCACAAGGGAGAAATGTGGGAGCTGTTATAGGATAGTGAGTAGAGGGATTTATTGCCAATATTGTAGGAAATGGGGGGGATGCAGTGGGGAGAATGTTGTTAGAACAGAAGAGGCTCTCTCATGGAACTGCAGAGTATGCAGTAGGGACATTTTGATTGGGGAACACGAAAGGAAAATCTGTGCCCTTTAGTCACAGTTGGAGGAAGCAGGGAAGGAACTGATAAGGATCAAGGCAGATAGGGGGCAGGAGAGTGGCTGGGAACTGGCAGCTGGTAGAAGGATAGGAAGAAAGAAAATGCGATCTGACAGTTTTATCATCAACACCAAAAGCAGGAATCTCTCACTGTCAGAGTTAAGTGGAGAAGAGCCTCAGGTAGAACGAAGAGCAGGAAATGTGGAGCACACTTAAACCAAGGCCAATAAGGGTAGGTATGTAAAAAGTTCTAGGAAGAAGAAAGTGCTGCGGCTAGGTATTAGCCATGGGCGAGGTGTAGGCCCTGAGTTTCAGTGAAGTTTAGAGGCAGTGTACCAGGTCATCAGTATCTTCAAGCCAAATGCAGGGGTAAGTCATGTGATAAAGGACTTAGGGTCTTTATGTAAGGACTTTACAAAGGAGGACCCTGTAGTGATAGAGGGTGGGGGCGGGGAACAGTTTGGGACCTGGACAAGATAGCGCCCCTAACTCATGGCACCAACATACACTTCGTTGAGCTGTTCTGGCGTCACGATTGACCACACATTGATGGAGCTGCGAGGCAAATCAGTGTGGTGTTAGGGATGGCTCTGAGGGCAGCCAGCTTTGCTCATGTTTCTCTGGTGCCCGTCACATATACCAGACGTCATAAAAGAAAAAAAAAACCATTGTAAAGAGTAACATGAGGTATTTCACAGACTTAACGATCGTCCATAAAAATGCAATCAATAAAAAATAAAGTACAAGTGTTAGAAGTTGAGCTCCAATCTTTGAACAGCACAGTACTTTGTGTTACTGAGCACTGGTGTAGGGCCACAGAAATCCAACATGCAGTATTATCATTGTATGAAAGGACAACCTCTTACTGCAGAACTGCTTCAAGGGGTGGAGGATCATGCATTTATATCAGAAACGGAACACAGTTCAAATCAAGACAACACTTCGAAATATCAGATATTGAATTTACAGGGCTTGATATCACCAAGAAATTAATCATTTTGTGTGTGCATAAAATTCTCCCAGTGGTAACGCGGACGCTCTTTTCAACAAATTAACAAAAGTTATAGATAAAGTCTCTAGAACAAAGGTCAACATAATTATGTGTGGCGAAATTAACATCATCAATAATATCATAAATGAATCCAGCAGCACCTTCATAAATATCCCTCAAAGTTTTGGAATGTCCCTATTGGTCAATAGTGCAACAAGGGTTACTACAATGAGTGCATTAGTAATTGATCACGTGGCCACAAATATTGACAAGTAAAATGTGATTAGCTGTAAAAGATCTCCGACTATGAGTCCATGTCTGTCAAATAACAGCAGTAAAAGCAGGCATTGAATCATTCCCTAAACTTCAAGCCTTCAAACGACATCTATCACAAAGCAAAGTAAAAGATTTTTCAAAAGAACTAGCAAAACAAAGCTGGGATGAAGTGTATAAGGAAACAAGTGTGAATATGAAATTCCCAAAAACTCCACAACACTTAAATTGAACTTTGAAAAGGCATTTCCAAAAGAATGCATGTCTGTATCAACATCTCACAGAAAGAGATGGATGACAGCAGGTATTAAACAGTCCTCCCAAACACTTAAACACATCAGGTCCATGAAAAAGAGTCGCAATGATCCAGAATTGTTAAATTTCTATTATAGATACAAAAAGATCTATAGGGAGGTGCTCATTGCTGCAAAAAGTCATTTAATGACAAAATAATATATAATGCAGAGAATGAAAGTACAGCAGTCTATGATGTTATAAAAAAGGAAACAGAGAGAGGTAAACAAAGACAGAATAACATATTGCTAAGGGAGGGGGATAAGGTAATAAATGATCCACAACACTTAGCAAACTATGGAAATCAGCATTTTTCAAGTACTGCAAAGAAGTTACAGCAAAAATTCCCCAAAACAAATGTAACATCTGTAAATAATGTTGCACTAAATACAATGATGTTACTTCCAACCAGAGAGAATGAAGTCAATAAAACTGTTCAAAAACTAAAAAACAATAAGTTGGTTGGTTGGTTGTTTTTGGGGAAGGAGACCAGACAGCGAGGTCATCGGTCTCATCGGATTAGGGAAGGACGGGGAAGGAAGTCGGCCGTGCCCTTTGAAAGGAACCATCCCGGCATTTGCCTGGAGCGATTTAGGGAAATCACGGAAAACCTAAATCAGGATGGCCGGACGCGGGATTGAACCGTCGTCCTCCCGAATGCGAGAAAAACAATAAGTCAGTAGGCTTAGATGAAGTACCAACGTGTGTATTGAAACAATGCATGGTCGTGCGGTAGCATTCTCGCTTCTCACGCCCGGGTTCCCGGGTTCGATTCCCGGCGGGGTCAGGGATTTTCTCTGCCTCGTGATGGCTGGGTGTTGTGTGATGTCCTTAGGTTAGTTCGGTTTAAGTAGTTCTAAGTTCTAGGGGACTAATGACCATAGATGTTAAGTCCCATAGTGCTCAGAGCCATTTGAACCATTTGAAACAATGCATAGAGATTATAAAAGGCCCCTTAACACATATAATAAATGAATCCTTCAGAGCAGGGACATTTCCAGAGCAGTTAAAACAGACAAGACTCGTACCTATGATTAAGAAAGGTAATGCAGAAGACATGGAAAATTACTGGCCCATTTCCCTGCAGTCACCATTCTCAAAAATAATAGAAGCAATTATGAAAGACAAATTAATGAATTACCTGAATAAACACAATCTTTTAAGCAAATCACAATTTGGTTTCCAAAGTGGAAAAAATACGCAGAATTCACAAATGTTGTACTTGATGCTACTGAAAAATAAATCAGAAGCATTAGGAATAAGAGGGGTAGCTAATAACTGGTTTCGATCATACCTAGCAGATGGGATACAAAGAGTAGAGATAACACATACCTCAAAGAGATCTAAACATTTAGTAAAACACTTATCAGAACCAAAATTCTTTAATATAGGTGTCCCACAAAATAGCATATTAGGATCAATACTATTCCTGATATACATGAATGAATTTCCCAGTAGTGTTACTCATGGTGAAAAAATTCTCTTCGTTGATGACAGCAATATCATAGTCACTGAAAAAACAAGAGAACTCCTTGCAGAGAAAGTAAATGATACACTCAATGAAGTTTACAATAAGCAATAAAGTGACACTGAACATAAAGAAAGCTAATGCCTGGAATTTTAGTTTGAAGAGGGAAAATGACAATGTTAAATTAAATGTAGATGGCATCTCTATAGACTGTGTAACATATGCCAGATTTCTAGGAATGAATATTGAATCTCAGTTGAAGTGGTGTGAACACACAAAGGTATCTGCAAACAAAATGTCTTCAGCATGATTAACATGCAGTGTTTTTTAGTTACATACTATTCATATGTACACGCAGTTCTTAGCTATGGCATTCTTTTTGGGGGAACAACTGCACAAACTATGAACACAATTTTTAAACTTCAGAAAAGAGCCATGAGAATAATAACCAAAAATAGTAGGCAAGCTCATGGTAAAGATCTGTTCGAAACACTGGGGATTTTAACTGCTCCATGTGAATACATTTGCGAATCAGTTGCACACATCAAAAATAACATTGGTAATTGCTGCACTAACAGCTCTATCCGTGACCATGGAACAAGACCTAGACTCAACTTACATTTACCAAGAAATATAAACATAAAACTCAAAACAGTATTTTCTACCAAGGAATAAAACTGTACAGTAAAATACCAAAAGAGATTAAAGAAATTGCAAAAATACACAAACTTAAAAAGGCAATCAAAAATACATGTCATGAAATACATTTTATGCATTGAAGGATTACTTAGATAAAACAGAGTAGGGGTTTGGTAAAAAAATGTTGTACAAATAAATAGTAATAATGATTATAAAACATCCAACATTCCACATAACATCTTAACACAATTTTTTTTTCATGCTTTTTTCCTTTTCCAGAAAAACTTACCCCCAAGCTATGCATTGCACAATACTAACACCCCTTTCTCTTTCTGAGCTCAACAACTTACTCATTGTAGAGGGATGCTGACTCAGTTTTTCAGGATAGCAAATGGGAAGTAGCAGTAGAGAAAATGGCCAGGAGATCATCTGTGTGTGTGTGTGTGTGTGGGTGTACGTTTGTGTGTGTAGTGAGTGAAGTGATATGAAAGAATGTGTGTATAGTGTATGCAGTGACTGATAGTAAGATATGAGTGAACAGTGTGGCATTACATTATTTAATAAGTTATTTGTAAGAGAAGTATTGTATACCAGGTATAAATCTAATGATTGTCTCTAACTAGAATGTCCATAAACGCATGTGTATACGAATTAGCTCATTTTAAATTGGTCTAAACTTGTAAATACTTTGACATGTCCTATGTCCTTGTAGACCGAGATCTATGATAAATAAATCTACTACTACTACTAGAACAATACTGCCAATCAGGACTTCTGCCCGTAGGTCATTTTGCTACTAAAATAGTGATGTGTGCATACAGGGTGTATCATAATTCTACGTCTACATCTACATACATACTCCGAAAGGCACCGTACGGCGGAGGGTACCCAGTTCCACTACTAGTTGTTTCCTGTCCCGTCTCAATTGCAAATTGAACAAGGGAAAAACAACTGTCTGTATGCCTCCACGTGAGCCCTGATTTCTCTTATTTTTTCTTCGTGGTACTTACAGGAAATGTGTATTGATGACAATATAACCATTTTGTAGTCAGCTTCGAAAGTGTTCATCGAAAAGAACGTCACCTTATCTCCACGGATTTCCGCTTGACTCCCCAAAGCACCTCCGTAAACAATTGCCTGTTGTTCGAACCAACCGCTACCATATCTAGCAGCCCGCCTTTGAATTGCCTCACTGTCTTCCTTTAATCCGACCTCGTACAGATCCCAAACACTCGAGAAGTAATCAAGAATAGGTCGCGCTAGCGTCATCTATGCGGTCTCCTTTATGGATGAACCACACTTTCTCAAAATTCTCCCAACAAACCGAAGTCAACCAGTCGTCTTCCCTGCCAGAATACTCATATTCTCGTTCCATTTCAAATCGCTTTGCGACCTTATGCCCAAATATTTGAACGATATGACTGTGTCAAACAGGACACTACTGACGCTGTATCCGAACATACGAATTTGTTTTTCCTACTCATCCGCATTAACTTACATTTTTCTACATTTAGATCTAGCTGCCATTTATTACACCAACTAGAAATTCTCTCTAAGCCATTTTGTATCCTTCTACAGTGACTCCCAGAGGACAACTTGTCGTACACCACAGCGTGATCAGAAAACAGCCGCAGATTCCTACTTCCCCTGTTCATGAAATCATTTATGTATGCAGAAAATAAGAGCAGTCCTATCACACTTCTCTGGGACACATCTGACGGTACCCTTGTCTCTGATGAAAACTCGCCGTCGACGACAACATATTGGGTTCTATTATTTTAAAAGTTTTCGGGCCACTCTCATATCTGGGAACCTATACCATGTGCTCGCACCTTCCTTAATAGTCACCTGACTTCAGTCAGGAACCGAGCGACTGCTGCGGTCGCAGGTTCGAATCCTGCCTCGGGCATGAATGTGTGTGATGTCCTTAGGTTGGTTAAGTTTAACTAGTTCTAAGTTCTAGGGGACTGATGACCTCAGATGTTAAGTCCCATATTACTCAGAGCTACTTTTTGTAGTGGGGCACCGTGCCAAACGCTTCCCGCAAATCTAGAGATATGGAAACTTTCTAAAACCGTTCTCATTCGTGGACGTAAGCTTCTTGGTCTCACGGACATCTATTATATCCGAACTGAGAATATATTCAAGGATTCTGCAGAATACCAAAGTTATGGATATTGATCTGCAATATTGCCGGTCCATTCTTTCATCCTTCTCATACACCGGAGTCAGTTGAGCTTTTTTCCAGTCACTTACGACTTTGTGCTCGACGAGAGATTCACGATAAATGCAAGCTAACTAACGGGCCAATGCCGTAGATTACTCTCTGTAAAACCGAATTGTGTGTTTGTATGATTCTCTGCATGAACGATTTCTTAAACGCAAAATTAAAACCTTTTGCTTTTGTTTTGCTGTCTTCAGCTGCTACACCAGACTGGTAAACGAGTGACTGGATGGAAGCCTTATACCCGCTTAGCGATTTTACATATGACCAGAATTTTCTCGGGTTCTCTGCCAGATCTTTTGCTAACGAATGCCGGTGGTAGTTGTATGCTTCGAGCGTAGATCTTTTCACAGACGTACGAATCTCTACTAACCTTTGCCTGTTGTCATTTAGGCGTTCTCTTTTGAACCGAGAGTGCAAACAGCCTCTGCTTCCTCAGCATTTTCCGAATTTCGTTGTTAAACCATGATGGGTCTTTTCCGTCCTCAAGCCACTTACTAGGTACATAGGTATCCAGACAGCGATTTACAGTCTGTTTAAACTTTGCCCATAATTCCTCTACGTCCATCTTGCTGGAACTAAGTCATGTTAGTTCACTGTCTAAGTGAGACGCTAACAACTGCTTATCTGCTCTGTCTAGCAGAAACACTATCCTGTCCTTGTTGACTGATTTATTAACTTCCGAAACCATAGTTGCTATAATGACATCATGGTCACTTATCCCCATCTCTATACTGACGCTGCCGATTAATAGCTAAAATTTACGCGGGTGAAAATATACGATAGTGGAAGCAAAAAAGTTCCAGCAAAAATGGATCTACAACTGAACGTCTTCGAGATAATTTTCGCCCATGGCCTTCCTTAACAAGAAATAGAATATTGCTTCTGTACGTTACATTTTACAAATTACTATATACTTGTACCTGTTAAAGGAGGTGTTCCACGTGTCGTCGTCACATATTGCACTCGTCTCTGCAGTGAGTTGCAGAGCGCAGTATGCTATAATACAAAGAAAACTGTCCCAGCAAACATGGATTCGCAAACGCAGTTTCCGAGATAATTTCGAATGTGTGGTTACTTCAGTATGAAATACTCACCTAGTTAGTAAAAACGTATTTGAAATGCAAACTTTCTGATGAAGTATCCTTGCAGTCGCGTTGCATTCTTGCCAGCTGGTAGTGAACATGAACACTTGCATCCGGCGCCTTAGAGTTATCTTTATGTTTGCACATATTTTACATTTGTCATGCCGATGTGTAGTGAACTTCATGGTAGTGGGATGCACGTATGTCATGTGAAGCGACTTTAACACTGTTGGATAATATGTTGTAAAAATTCAAAAGCGGAAGATCTGGTGACGACAGCATAGCTCTGTCGAATACAGTCACCATATAAAATGTTTGTTTTAGCGATCTTGACTTGTGAAGTTTTCTTCAGTTACTATACAGAGATGATCGCCCCCAGATAGTCCATGTCAGGAATATTATGTAATCAATCTTGCACGGTCAAAGAACTAGAGCAGCAAATTGTACAGTCTTGTCATAATATACCAGATGATCCGAGGGTGCCTGAAAGTATTCATAACTCGCTGCAGAGACGACGACACGTGGAACACATTGTAAATTGTGAAACGTAACGTACTGAAACAGTACTGTATTTCTTTTTAAGGTAAGTCATGGGTGAAAATTGTCTCGAAAACGGCTCCCTTATGAATCATTTTTGACAGAACGTTTTTGCTTCTACTATCGCATATTTTCATCCGTGTTAGTTTTAGCTATTAATTATGGTACACTCTGTATATACACGTCACAATGTTCGTGGTAATTTGATCTAGCGTCAGAAGTTCTGATTGGCAGTGGCACTGTATGAGTAAGAAAGCTCGTGATAAGTTAGATAGATGACACCTTCTGCAGACTATTTTCAAAAGTGATGTAAATGGTAAAGTGGTTTATGATAGCGTCGGCATCAATACTATAAAAAGGAGGACGAGAAGTGGGACATTTTCCAATAGGGTCAAATTTTTATGAGATAAGTTATTATTTTACATCTTAAACGATCAAATTATTTGAGATAAAAAAGTTGGATGCATCAGTGTGCACATGTAATTTGAAAAACAGTACAAAATAGAGCCCGATAAAATTCGGAAATTTATACTGGTAATACTACTTACTGTTGGTTAAAATTCGGTGTGCCGAAAACGGCGCTAACTATTGTGATTAACTGATGTCGGCTTTAATAACAAACATGTTTCGTAGTTTTATGTAAACGTTCCCAACCGTAACAACCGTCTCAAAGAAACTCCACTGAGCGGGGTTGTAACGCACTAGACTCGTATTCGATTCGTCGGCGATTCAAATCCCCGTTCGGCTGTCTAAATATAGGTTTTCCGTGATTTTCCTAAATCACTTAATGCCGACATGCTTGGAAGGTCATGGCAGATATCCTTCCCCAGTCCGAGCTTGTGCTCCGTCTCTAATATCCACGTCGTCGACGGGACGCTAAACCTCGATCTCCCTACCTTCCTTCCTTTTCCCAATACCCTCTAGTAATTTTTTTCTCCCTCTTAGAATTTAAAAGCGAGTCGACTGCAAGTTAATTGAGACGAATCATCTCCATGACTCATGACCTCGGTGTCGACAGGCCGTTAAAGTGTAGCCTTCCTTTTTACGAATCGTTTCGTCCGCTTTTACGAGGGGCCATGTCCGCCGCAGGAAGCGCTCGTGTGGGCGGTTGATAGTGTTATGGGTGAGTTACGACACCCCCTACCGACCCGTTACGACACAGCGGTCGTCGCGAATGTGTGCTCACTGATCAGTTGACGAGTGACGAAGTAGTGGAGTTGCTGTTGCAGTGAGGAAATCGTGAATATGATGTCCTTACGTTGTAGTTTTTAATGCGATGCTTCGTGGATTAAGTGACACAAAGTGTGAAACAGAAACCAATGCGAAGAAAGCGCCACATTTGCGAGGCTATACTTCCGTCGGTACACAAACAGGCACGTCTAAGCACAAGGTAGACAAGTCTTCATAAACAGAACAGCATATATGAAACTCATAAAAGAGGATCCTGACAAACTCGCCAACGTCACCTGTAAGATTGCAGCCACATTAGTGCCGCACTCATTGACTGTTCCATTGGTTCTTGGTAGAATGTTTTATACATCATGAATGAAAACACATACAACACTGCTGTAATATTCGACATTATTTGTTATTTATTCCACAGACCGTTTTTCGGTAGTTAAACCATCTTCAGGTACAAAGATCTTGTACGTGATGAGAGCGTAATAGCCGAAAACCGGTTTGTGAAATAGATAACAAATACTGTAGAATATTACACCAGTGCTGTGTGTGTTTTTATTAGTACCGATTTACAACAGCTGTTTGCTTAAGGCTTTCTTTTCTGTAGTGTGAAAAGTTAGAATAATCGAACGAGAAAGTCATTTGGCAAGTAAGTAACAGGTTCAACTGCTTATTTAGATAAATGGCAAAGTCCTTGAAAGAATCATCATGAAGGCCATTAAATTATATTGTCTTACATAATCAAATCCGATGTACATCTACATCTACATGTATACTCTGCAAATCATACTCATGTGCCTGCAGACGTTTCATCGAACCGCCTTCACAATAATTCTTTACTATTCCACTCTCGAACAGTGCGCGGACAAAAAACAAAAACTGATGTCCGTTTCTCCCTATGTATGTCGGCGTCAACAAAATAATTTCGCATTCGGAGGAGAAAGTTGGTGACTGAAATTTCGTGAGAAGATTCCGCAGCAACGACACACGCCTTTGTTTTAATGAGGTGCACCCAAATTCCTGTATCCTGTCCGTGACGCTCTCACTCCAACTTCTCGATATTGGTGCGCCTCCCCCCCCCCCCCCCCCCAAACATTTTCTATGTGTTCTTCCCAATTTAAGTTGTTCGTAATTGTAATTCCTAAGTATTTAGTTGAATTAACGGCCTTTATATTTGATTGTTTTTTCGTGTAACCGCAGTTTAACACAGTCCTTTTAGTAATGATGTGGATGACCTCACACTTTTCATTATTTAGGGTCAATTACCAATTTTCGCACCATGCAGATGTCTTTTCTAAATCTTTTTGCACCGACCGTTGTGGCCGAGCGGTTCTACGCGCTTCAGTCCGGAACCGCGCTGGTGCTACGGTCGCGGGTTCGAATGCTGCCTCGGGCATGGATGTGTGTGATGTCCTTGGGTTAGTTAGGTTTAAGTTTTCCAAGTCTAGTTGGCTGATGACCTCAGATGTTAAGTCCCATAGTGCTTAGAGCCATTTGAACCATTTTTAAAATCTTTTTGTAATTTGTTCTGATCTTCTGATGACCTTACTAGACAATAAACGACAGCATCATTCGCAAACAACCTAAGACGGCTGCTCAGATACTCTCCTAAATTCTTTAAACAGATAAGAAACAGCAGAGGGCCTATAGCACTATCTTGGGAAACACCAGAAATCACTTATGTTTAACTCGATGACTTTCCGTCAATTACTACGAACTGTGTCCTTTCCGACAGGAAATTGCGAATCCAGTCGCATAACTGAGACGATAGACCATAAGCACACAATTTCACTACAAGCCGCTTGTGAGGTACGCTGTCAAAATCCTTCTAGAAATCTAGAAATACGGAATCAATTTGAAATCCCTTTTCGATAGCACTCAACACTTTGTGTGGGTAGGGAGCTAGTTGTGTTTTACAAGCAAAATGTTTTCTAAATCGTGTTGACTGTGTAGCTCTTCGAGGTAATTCATAATGTTCGAACAGAATGTATGTTTCAAAATCTTGCTGCATATCGACGTTAATGATATGGACCTACATTTTAGTGGATAACTCCTACAGTCTATCTTGAATATTGGTGTGACCTGTGCAACATCCCAGTCTTTGGGATGGATCTTTCGTCGAGCAAGCGGTTGTATGTGATAGTAAAGTATGGAACTATTGCATCAGCATACTCTGAAAGGAACCTAACTGGTATACAGTTTGGATCAGAAGACTTGTTTTTATCAAATAATTTAAGTTGCTTCACCACTCCAAGGGGATCTACTTTTAAGTTACTCAAGTTGACAGCTGTTCTTGATTCGAATTCTGGAATATTGGCTTCGTCTTCTTTGATGAAGGAATTCTGGAAGGCTGTCTTTAGTAACACTGCTATAGCAGCACTGTCATCGACAGTATTTCCATTGCTGTTGCGCAAGGAAGGCATTGATTGTGTCTTGCCGCTAGCGTGCCTTACATACAACCAAAATTTCTTTGGATTTTCTGCCAGGTTTAGAGACAAAGTTCGTTGTGGAAGCTATCATAAGTACCTCGTATTAAAGTCCGCGCTAAATTTCGAGCTTCTGTAAAGGACCGCCAATCTTGGGGATTTTGCGTTCGTTTAAATTAGGCATGCTTTTCCGTTGTTGCTACAAAATTGTTCTGACCGGTTTTGTATACCATAGGGGGTTAGCTCAGTCGTTTGTTAATTATTTCGTATAAACCTTTCAATTGCTGTCGATACTACTGCTTTGAATTCAATCCACGTCTGGTCTGCACTTACACTGCTAATTTGGAAGTACTGGAGATTCTCTCTCAGGATGGCGCTAAGCGAATTTTTATTTCCATTTCTGATTAGGTATAATTTTTGGTTAATTTTTGGAGGATTTGGGAGTTATGATATTCAGTCTTGCGACGACAACCCTGTGTTCACTAATCCCTGTATCCTTTTCGATGCTCGTTATTAGCTCAGGATTAATTATTGCTAAGAGTTCAAGTGTGTTTTCACAAGATTCTACTATTGAAGTGGGGTGATGAACAAACTGCTCGAAATAATTTTCGGAGAATGCGTTTAGCACAATTTCGGATGATGTTTTAGCCATACCTTCAGGATTTAAACACGTTTTTTCGTCAAAATATCGAGGGTAAATTGAAGTCACCAACAACTATAATTGTATGAGTCGGATACGTGCTTGAAAGTAGACTCTAGTTTTCTTTGAACCTCTCAGCAGTTGTATCATCTGAGTTTATTATTTTATTCCCGTTGCCAAGAACGACCTCTACCCATACTAACTCACAGGAGCTACCTATTTCAATTTCGCTACAAAATAAACTACTTCTGACATAAATAAACACACCTGCGTCAACTCTATTTAGCCCATCCTTTCCGAACACTTTTAGGTCCTTCGCAAAAGTTTCGACTGAACTTATTTCCGGTTTTGGCTACTTTCAGTACTTATAACGATATGAGCATTAGTGTTTTCGATTAGCGCTTGGAGCTCTGGTAGTTTCCCAACACAGCTACGACAATTTACAACTGTCATACTGATGGTTCCTAGATCTCCGTTCTTCCTGTGTTCTACCTCCACCCTTTGAGACTGAAACCTTTTTTGTGATTTCCGGAGACCTTCTAACCTAAAAATCGCCCAGTCCACGCCGCGCCCCCGCTAATCGTGTAGCCGCCTCCTACGTGTAATGGACTTCTGACCAATTTAGTGTGACACGAAACGCCACCACTCTATGGCACAAGGCAAGCAATCTGCAGCCTACACGGGTGGAGAACCGCCTGAGCATCTGATTCAGATCCTCCACTCAGCTCTGTACCAGAGGTCCACAATCGGTCCTGTCGACTATGCTGCAAATCGTGAGCTGTGCCTTCATCTCACAAGGATGACTGGCAGCCTTTACCACTTCAGATAGCCGCTCGAAATCAGAGGTTCTTTCTTCTGATCCAAAACATTTGGCTGCACCCTGTGCTCTTCAGGGCATCCAGAAGGGCCTGCTCCATGTATGGAATGACTCCACTCGGTATGTAGGCGGAGTGCACAGTGCTTTCTTCCCCTCCTTGGCAGCCATATCCTTAAGGGGCTCTATAACACACCTAACATTGGAGCTCGCAACTATCAATAAGCCCACACCCTGTGACTATCCGGATCTTACAGCCTGAGAGGTTTCCTCTGAAACAGGACAACATCTGGCTGATGAACAGTGTCAGTCACAGACAGCACCTGGAACCTGTTTGTCAGACTAACCAGGGAGGCCTTTCGTTCAGCATCCCAGGAAGTATTTTGCAGCCTGTCATGCCCCAAGGCGACCTCCCAGTCAACCAAGAGTGAAGGGTCAACCTCAATGCAAGCAGTAATTGGGCTGTCCACCAGTGCAGACCGATCATCGGACATGAGGATTGTGCTGGACGCGCGTTGGATCCTCATAGTCAGCCCACAACAATGATGCCCATGCACTGCAGCTTCAAGCTGTTAAACTGAAGCCAACACAGCCTGGAGCTGAGAGTGAAGTGTCATTAATTCAGCTTGTATCTGCGCACAGCAATCACTGTGCCCATCCACACTAAAGACAGTGGAAACTACACTCCACACACAAACAAAGGACTACCGACATGCACTATGGAACGCTACTGTAGACAATGACGAAACCGCAAGAACTGTTACTAATAAATTATATTAAAACGCAGAGATTCAAAAACTTAACTACAAAAGCACACAGGTGACACTAAATAATTCACTCCTGGATGGGGACTTGCAAAATGTCACAAAATCGGTTTACTTCCCGAGACAAACGAAAGCAACAGAATTGTATCTATTAAATATTAAATTAACACACAGAAATTCAAAAACACCAAAGTACAAAGATAAAAATATATAATTCGCTCCTGGTTAGGAACTCGTAAAATGTCACAGAATCAGTTACTTTCCTATTGAATCAGCATGGGTTTCGAAAAAGACGGTCGTGTGAAACCCAGCTCGCGCTATTCGTCCACGAGACTCAGAGGGCCATAGACACGGGTTCATAGGTAGATGCTGTGTTTCTTGACTTCCGCAAGGCGTTCGATGCAGTTCCCCACAGTCGTTTAACGAACTAAGTAAGAGCATATGGACTATCAGACCAATCGTGTGATTGGATTGAAGAGTTCCTAGATAACAGAACGCAGCATGTCATTCTCAATGGAGAGAAGTCTTCCGAAGTAAGAGTGATTTCAGGTGTGCCGCAGGGGAGTGTCATAGGACCGTTGCTATTCAAAATATACATAAATGACCTGGTGGACGACATCGGAAGTTCACTGAGGCTTTTTGCAGATGATGCTGTGGCGGATCGAGAGGTTGTAACGATGGAAAATTGTACTGAAATGCAGGAGGATCTGCAGCGAATTGACGCATGGTGCAGGGAATGACAATTGAATCTCAATGTAGACAAGTGTAATGTGCTGCGAATACATAGAAAGATAAATCCCTTATCATTTAGCTACAAAATAGCAGGTCAGCAACTGGAAGCAGTTAATTCCATAAATTATCTGGAAGTACGCATTAGGAGTGATTTAAAATGGAATGATCATATAAAGTTGATCGTCGGTAAAGCAGATGCCAGGCTGAGATTCATTGGAAGAATCCTAAGGAAATGCAATCCGAAAACAAAGGAAGTAGGTTACAGTACGCTTGTTCGCCCACTGCTTGAATACTGCTCAGCAGTGTGGGATCCGTACCAGATAGGGTTGATAGAAGAGATAGAGAAGATTCAACGGAGAGCAGCGCGCTTCGTTACAGGATCATGTAGTAATCTCGAAAGCGTTACGGAGATGATAGGTTAACTCCAGTGGAAGACTCTGCAGGAGAGACGCTCAGTACCTCGGTACGGGCTTTTGTTAAAGTTTCGAGAACATACTTTCACCGAAGAGTCAAGCAGTATATTGCTCCCTCCTACGTATATCTCGCGAAGAGACCATGAGGATAAAATCAGAGAGATTAGAGCCCACACAGAAGCATACCGACAATCCTTCTTTCCACGAACAATACGAGACTGGAATAGAAGGAAGACCCGATAGAGGTACTCAAGGTACCCTCCGCCACACACCGTCAGGTGGCTTGCGGAGTATGGATGCAGATGTAGATGTACTGATCTGTCTTGGCAGGTGGTCCGCAGCTCGTGGTCTTGCGGTTGCGTTCTCACTTCCCTAGCATGGGGTCCCGGTTTCGATTCCCGGCGGGGTCAGGGATCTTCACCTGCCCTGAGATGACTGGGTGTTTGTGTTGTCCTCATCATTTCATCCTCATTCATGAAAGTGGCAGACTGGACTGAGCAAAGGTTGGGAATTTGTACGGGCGCTGATAACCGTACAGTTGAGCGCCCCACAAACCAAATATCATCATCATCATCATCATCTTGGGCGGTGGCTACTGTCAGCAAAGAATATCAAGTCAAATGGCCTTGTTACGCATAAGAAAACATAATAGCTTAGCTTTCTCCCCAACACGCACTAATCGGAACCGACAGACTGCTCTGTCACCCTCTGCCAATGGTTCCATGCAATATGGCAGGACATGGGTCAGCCCACCGCTCTTCCGGCAGTTATCGGATGTCATGACCGCGGAACTGTTCGTTCTCACTCAAGTAGCTCCTCAGTTGGCATTAGAGACTGAGTGCACCCAATTTCAGTCTTCCCACTAAGAAAAACTCCCTGGAAGTATCGAGAATCCAACCCGGGTTCACTGACACGCTGACCACTGAGCTACAGAGGCGGACTACGAGAACATAACTCTAAGGATAATAGCTGCTCGACAACAGAAGAATCAGCAGTTTTCTTATACTTAGGAACAGCAGGCATCTTCTGGAAGTTGTAATTCTTCTCACTTTCTGTCGCTACTAAGAAAAATTGGAGAATTCCAGGATTGCTTCCCTTAGAATCGCACCGTATAAAAAAAATCGTTCATTTACTGTATTCCTCGGTCCATTTTTTCAGTACCTCTTGCAGATAGGTCGTAATCGCAGTTTTTAGTAAAACAAATATGCCATGTTTGATAATGGGTTATGTTCTGTTTGAAATGCTTTTAACGTAAAACCTCTCTAATCAAATTTTGGATGCGCTACTGATGTACTTATATTCGAGGGCGTGAGCACACAGCCGTATTCGAGTATCCGTTAGCTGGGCTTTAAAACTCAGAAACGACTTGCGTCCGACAGGAAATTCTTTACATTGTCCACGTATGATATGTTTCCGCCTTGTGGGTAGCTGGAAAGAAGGGTATACCACCTGCAACTGTAAGCCACCGTGCTGTTCAAACCAACATTCGGGTTAACGACAACTTCACTATAGTACGCCATATACAGGGTGGTCCATCTGAAGTTTCGGATGAGATTATCTCGAAAACTATACATCGGGTAAAAATAGTGGGTAAGACAAGTTCGTAAGATCAAAGGGAGACATCAAATGATACTACACGTGATCCCCAGTCCCCGACACATTTTTAATTGTAGATTCGGATTCTCCATAAAAAAGGAATCAAGTTTTGTCTGAAAAATTTTTTTAAACCATTGACAGATGGCGCTGAAATCGAGAAAAAAGTAAAATTAGTGAAGAACTCTGATTTATTTATAATTATCCGAGAAAGACGCATCACAGCGAAAAAAAATGTGTACCAATTCTTTCGTTACGCCAAATTAAGCTATTTTTGTACAAAATGTACTGAATCATACTTTTAGCGTTACCCAGGAACAACGACATGGACGTAGTAGAATGATGTTCCTATGGGGTGCTTCATTAGTGTGAGTCCCCTTGCCTCTCACATGTTGGGGTGCTTCATTAGTGTGGGTCCCATTGCCTCTCACAATTTGGGGTGCTTAATTAACAAAATTAGCCATGAAGAAATTGTTCAAAATTATCCCCATTTGCTTCAGTGCATAAAGCCAATCGTCTGCGAAAGTTGTCCACAGTTTTGAGCAGCACATCCAGTGGTATGGCTGCACACGCTCTTCAAATGCGTTGCTCCATATCGTTTCGGGTTGTGGGCTGTCTTTCATAAACAATATTTCTTAAATAACTCCACAAGAAAAAATCAGGAGATGTTAGGTCTGGTGAACGTGGAGGCCGCTGAATTGGTTCGCCGTGTCCTATCCACCGACCAGGGTACCGTAAATTTAAAACGTTCTGCACATTTTTAGCATAATGGGGAGCTGCTCTGTCCTGTTGGAACCACATTCGTTGCCTAGTTTCTAAATCAGCATCTTCCATTAGCTCCAACAAATCATCGCAGAGACGATGTAAATAAGATTCCCCAGTAACATTTCGGTCAAAAAAATACGGTCCCATCAGGTAACCGTTTAAAATTCCACACCAGGTCATTAACGACCATTTGTGTTGATTGTCAAAGGGTCTGTGCCAGTGTGGATTGACAGGGGAACAATAATGACAATCATGACGATTTAATTCGCCATTGTTTTTTAATGTGCCTTCATTGGTGAACATAACGTATCTAAAAAAATCATTGTCACCCTTATCATTTACAAGGCCCATTGGTAGAAATGCACGCATATTTGCATATCTTTCAGTGTTAATGCCTGTGTCAATGTGATATGATACGCATGATACATATATTCCTTCAAAATCCTCAAAACAGTTGATTTCGGTATTCCAGTGTGTCTCTGAATCGCACGACTACTCATTTCAGGATCCAGTTGAACACAGGCGACAACAGTAAGGGTACGAGCGTCATTTTCATTGTATTCACGATGACGACGTGGACGGTGCATGTATCCATTTCGAGCTCGTTGAGTGCAATTTCGAATAATGTTTTCGCTTGGATGTCATCTGTTTGGGAAACGATCCGCATACAATTGCGCAGCTGCAGCGTAGTTGTTACGGCATTTACCTAAAATTAACATCATATCAACAATCTCTGTAGGAGGATAATGAACTTTGTTTCGCTAAAGAATAATTTACTTTCGTCAGTTCATGTTTACAGTTCACAATCTGAAAGTGAAGTGACGTCTGATCGCATTGCACCGACCTTTATACTGAGCCATAGTTCGCAGTTTGGCCACGTTAGCGCCACCGTCGGGTGAGTAATGCAATTGTGAAGAGTCCCCCAACGAGATTTTAATACCATTCCGCTTCCCTTCATCAAACACTGTGGCGGGTGATACACATTTTGAAAAAAAAAAAAAAAAAAAAAAAGAAAAAAAAAAAAAAAAAGAAACTGAATTTGGCGCAAAGAAAGAATTGGTGCATATTTTGTATCGATTTGATGCTTCCTTCTCGGATCATTCTAAATAAATCGGAGTTCTCCCCCAGTTTAATTTTTTCTCGATTTCAGCGCCATCTTTCAATGGTTTAAAAAATGTTTCAGACAAAACTTGATTACTTTTTTACGGAGAATCCGAATCTGCAATAAAAAATTGGTGTTTCCATTTAAATGGTTCAAATGGCTCTGAGCACTATGGGACTTAACATCTATGGTCATCAGTCCCCTAGAACTTAGAACTACTTAAACCTAACTAACCTAAGGACAGCACACAACACCCGTTTACATTTAAGATTTAAAAATTGCCCGCCGCCCCACCCAAGGTGTCGGGGGCTGGGGGTCATGTGTAGTATCATTTGGTGTCCCCCTCTGAGCTTACGAACTTGTCTCACCCACTATTTTTACCTGATGTATAGTTTTCGAGATAATCTCATCCGAAACTTCAGATGGACCACCCTATATGTACCAAGTTTTAGCTGGTCCATCGTCGAAGTGGACGTGGGACTGTGGCTGGTGATAAACTTGTAGAAATTAGGAGTACCAACAGCCCTACTTTTTATAAAATGTATTAACTAGGCGACTAGTTCCGACACTACATTAGTGTCATCTTCAGGCCCCTATAGAAACCGAATGGTGATATCCAACCATCGGTACATTTGGAGAGGCCCCACATATTTTCGCTGGATGCACACGTAGTGTAAACAGAGATCCACAAGACCAATGATTATATATGGTACCTTTGCTAATGCACTGAGGGTTGAATATCACCATTCAGTTTGCATAGGAGCTTGAAGATGCCATTAATGTAGTGGCAAAACTGGTCACATGATCAATATATTTTATAAAATGTATGGCTGCTGGTATGTCGTATTTCTACAATGTACCAAGTCTTTTTCCACAGGTATTCCAAATTATGCTTATAGGACACCTCAATTCCAAAAATGAAGTTGCTGGTGGCGTCTTACCCCATAGGTCGTTTTTCCTATAAAGTTAGCAATACAAAGGGTAACCATTAAGTATAACCACCTCGAAAAAATGTTAAGTAAACAATTATTTGTTTATTTGTTTGCAACACCTCACCACAGGAGTCAAAACAAAGAGGCACCGCCATATGGCGCAGTCATTCAGTATGGTCAAATAGGTCTGAATAACGATGAACGAAGTGGCACACGAACTCTTTGGGAAGAACTGGGAATCGCAAGAGAAGTAAAGGTCAGGGTGCTCTAAGACCGACTTATAACAAGCAACGTGATACTGGAAAAAGTGAAAAAGTCAGAAAAGAGTTTTCTTCCTTGCACGGTTTTCTGGATATGACAAAGGTCGCCAAACGCTGCGTTCCACAAATGTTTACACCCGTTGAAAGAGCACGTTGAACTTTTGTGGATCCTCGATCCCTTACTCAGAAATCACCGTACTTTGGTTGCACAGGTCGAGGGTAACCCGGGCGCTGAGTGCGCCGAGCGTGTGGCGGTGTTATCAGAGACTGTGAGTAGAGTGGTTGTGATGGCGAACAGGAGGCGGCATATAGTACCGGCGGAGTGTTTTCGCAATCGCCGTAGGTTGACCCTTAGCAAACGTAAGAATTATACCGGATGGTGATAAAAATCTGTTTTACCAAAGAGTGATCTAAAGTTACCGAGTGGCGTTATTACGCTATTGCGTCTACGGTTCCGGCCAATGGCTTGCAGTGAGAATAAAATGTATAGTTTACTGTAACAGCGTGTGACGATATTTCGATGCACATGTTCTCTGTTGAGTCTAGACGTGATTCGACGTGTATGGCAATGGTAGTGACTGTCTACGATTGTGTCTTACGTGACCTTGCTTACCGAGAAAATCTCTGTTCTATGAAGATAGTGTTATTGAGCTGCCAAAATCCGACTGAAGCAACTTCCACAGCAGTTAAAACCGCTTAGGTCACGATCGGGAGTGTTTCACCTTGGCTACCGTGCCTGGACCTGTTCTTAGGACCGAATAATAATGAACGTTAAACTATGGAGAGAGTAATACAACGTTATTTTGAACGTCAGATATCGCGTGAAGGAAAAATATCATCTGGACTGCGTAATGCAATAAACTTTCTTCATAATTTTGCAGTGAACACATGGAGTGTCGTGGGGCGATCACTCTGTTTTTAAAATAATTGGAAAGCCACGATCGTTTACTAGATGACTGGTTTCAGCACTCTGAAGGTGCCATCAACGGATCTGTGAAGGTACAGAGTAACAGGTTTGAGGGGGGGCTTACATGAGTTAACTATATACATTACAAATATTACAGAGCCACATATCTGAAACGTGGATTAACATTTATAAAAAATGGTTCAAATGGCTCTCAGCACTATGGGACTTAACTTCTGAGGTCATCAGTCCCCTAGAACTTAAAACCACTTAAACCTAACTAACCTATGGACATCACACATATCTATGCCCGAGGCAGGATTCGAATCTGCGACCGTAGCGGTCACATGGTTCCAGACTGTAGCGCCTAGAACCGCTCGGCCACCCCGGCCAGCGATTAACATTCATAAAACCATATGATACGAACGGGGGAAAGAAATACAGTAGAAGAAGAAAGGGTAGCTTTGAGAGATGAAGTAGTGAAGGTAGCAGAGCGTCAAGTAGGTAAAAAGACGAGGGCTAGTAGAAATCCTTGGGTAACAGAAGAAATATTGAATATAATTGATGAAAGAAGAAAATATAAAAATGCAGTAAATGAAGCAGGCAAAAAGGAATACAAACGTCTCAAAACTGAGATCGAAAGGAACTGCAAAATGGCTAAGCAGGGATGGCTAGAGGACAAATGTAAGGATGTAGAGGCTTATCTCATTAGGGGTAAGATAGCAAGTGCCTACAGGAAAATTAAAGAGACCTTTGGAGAAAAGAGAACCACTTGTATGAATATCAAGAGCTCAGATGGAAACCCAGTTCTATGTAAAGAAGGGAGAGCAGAAGGTTGGAAGGAGTATACAGGGTGTTACAAAAAGGTACGGCCAAACTTTCAGGAAACATTCCTCACACACAAAGAAAGAATATATGTTATGTGGACATGTGTCCAGAAACGCTTACTTTCCATGTTAGAGCTCATTTTATTACTTCTCTTCAAATCACATTAATCATGGAATGGAAACAAACAGCAACAGAACCTACCAGCGAGACTTCAAACACTTTGTTACAGGAAATGTTCAAAATATCCTCCGTTAGCGAGAATACATGCATCCACTCTCCGTCGCATGGAATCCCTGATGCGCTGATGCAGCCCTGGAGAATGGCGTATTGTATCACAGCTGTCCACAATACGAGCACGAAGAGTCTCTACATTTGGTACCGGGGTTGCGTAGACAAGAGCTTTCAAATGCCCCCATAAATGAAAGCCAAGAGGGTTGAGGTCAGGAGAGCGTGGAGGCCATGGAATTGGTCCGCCTCTACCAATCCATCGGTCACCGAATCTTTTGTTGAGAAGCGTACGAACACTTCGACTGAAATGTGCGGGAGCTCCATTGTGCATGAACCACATGTTGTGTCGTACTTGTAAAGGCACATGTTCTAGCAGCACAGGTAGAGTATCCCGTATGAAATCATGATAACGTGCTCCATTGATCGTAGGTGTAAGTACATTGGGCCCACTCAAGACTTCACCAACAATGTCTGCCCAAACGTTCACAGAAAATTTGTGTTGATGACGTGATTGCACAATTGCATGCGGATTCTCGTCAGCCCACACATGTTGACTGTGAAAATTTACAATTCGATCATGTTGGAATGAAGCCTCATCCGTAAAGAGAACATTTGCACTGAAATGAGGATTGACACATTGTTGGATGAACCATTCGCAAAAGTGTACCCGTGGAGGCCAATCAGCTGCTGATAGTGCCTGCACACGCTGTACATGGTACGGAAACAACTGGTTCTCCCGCAGCACTCTCCATACAGTGATATGGTCAACGTTACCTTGTACAGCAGCAACTTCTCTGACGCTGACATTAGGGTTATCGTCAACTGCACGAAGAATTGCCTCGTCCATTGCAGGTGTCCTCGTCGTTCTATGTCTTCCCCAGTCGCGAGTCATAGGCTGGGATGTTCCGTGCTCCCTAAGACGCCGATCAATTCCTTCGAACGTCTTCCTGTCGGGACACCTTCGTTCTGGAAATCTGTCTCGATACAAACGTACCGCGCCACGGCTATTGCCCCGTGCTAATCCATACATCAAACGGGCATCTGACAACTCCGCATTTGTAAACATTGCACTGACTGCAAAACCATGTTCGTGATGAACACTAACCTGTTGATGCTACGTACTGATGTGATTGATGCTAGGACTGTAGAGCAATGAGTCGCATGTCAACACAAGCATCGAAGTCAACATTACCTTCCTTCAATTGAGCCAACTGGCGGTGAATCGAGGAAGTACACTACATACTGACGAAACTAAAATGAACTCTAACATGGAAATTAAGCGTTTCCGGACACATGTCCACATGACATCTTTTCTTTATTTGTGTGTGAGGAATGTTTCCTGAAAGTTTGGCCATACCTTTTTGTAACACCCTGTATAGAGGGTCTATACAAGGGTGATGTACTTGAGGGCAATATTATGGAAATAGAAGAGGATGTAGATGAAGATGAAATGGGAGATACGATACTGCGTGAAGAGTTTGACAGAGCACTGAAAAGACCTGAGTCGAAACAAGACCCCAGGAGTAGACAACATTCCATTAGAACTACTGACGGCCTTGGGAGAGGCAGTCCTGACCAAACTCTACCATCTGGTGAGCAAGATGAATGAGACAGGCGAAATACCATCAGACTTCAAGAGGAATATAGTAATTCTAATCCCAAAGAAAGCAGGTGCTGACAGATATGAAAATTACCGAACAATCAGTTTAATAAGTCACGGATGCAAAATACTAACGCGAAATCTTTAGAGACGAATGGAAAAACTGGTAGAAGCCGACCTCGGGGAAGATCAGTTTGGATTCGGCAGAAAAATTGGAACACGTGGGGCAATACTGACCCTACGACTTATCTTAGAAACTAGATTAAGGAAAGGGAAACCTACGTTTCTAGCATTTGTAGACTTAGAGAAAGCTTTTGACAATGTTGACTGGAATACTCTCTTTCAAATTCTGAAGGTGGCAGGGGTAAAAGAAAGGGAGTGAAAGGCTATTTACAACTTGTACAGAAACCAGATGGTAGTTATAAGAGTCGAGGGACATGAAAGGGAAGCAGTGGTTGGGAAGGGAGTGAGACAGGGTTGTAGCCTCTCCCCGATGATATTCAATCTGTAAATTGAGCAAGCAGTGAAGGAAACAAAAGAAAATTCGGAGTAGGTATTAAAATCCATAGAGAAGAAATAAAAACTTTGAGGTTCGCCGATGACATTGTAATTCTGTCAGAGACAGCAAAGGACTTAGAAGAGCAGTTGAACGGAATGGATAGTATCTTGAAAGGAGGATATAAGATGTACATCAACAAAAGCAAAACGAGGATAATGGAATGTAGTCGAATTAAGTTGGGTGATACTGAGGGAATCAGATTAGGAAATGTGACACTTAAAGTAGTAAAGGAGTTTTGCTATTTGGGGAGGAAAATAACTGATGATGGTCGAAGTAGAGAGGATATAAAATGTAGACTGACAATGGCAAGGAACGCGTATCTGAAGAAGAGAAATTTGTTAACATCGAGTATAGATTTAAGTGTCAGGAAGCGGTTCACACCCGGCCACCAGATAGTGCTGTCCAAGCAGCGCACACACAGTCCCACGGTATATCCACTCATTACTACAGAAACACAACTTTACTATAACTGCTTGTCACATACCCATGCAAAGCCCACAGTTGGGCATACGTTTCCTGTAATACTAGAATCACTATAAAGTACGTCAATTACAAAGTAAAAGCATCTGAGGCACAGACATTATCCATTAGCGCCTTACAGAACTACATATTATAATTTACCTTTATTCATATAAGGACGTCAGGAATATGCACACAGAAAGCTGTTCATAACACGACTTAGGTACACTGTGACGAGCGGTTAAAACCTGTATGCTGGGTTTCACCTGTTTAGGCACTTTGGTCTTAGGTATTGTAAGCGCTAAAAAAAACGTATTAACTAGCTATAAAGTCTCTCACCATCTATACTTTCGTTATGAGCAAGGTGCGAATCAACTACGAAAACCTGCATAGGCACATGGAATTAAGAAATGCCAGGTCAGAAGCAAACCGAAGGGCACAGGAACAGGGGGAAAATGACATGCGGACCAAGATGCACGGTGACTCCACGTACGCTCCCATCGGCATGGCACTCGTTTCGTCCATGGGCCTCACCGAATGGGGAATAATGAAAAACCATATTACTATGGTACCAAAAACACAAGCGTTCTGGCTTCATACACAAATATATGTCTGTAAAATATAAAAAAAATATGTAAAATAAGAACGTAACGGAGACACGCTTGGCGGGCAATGGTAATCATCGAGGAAAGTTTTACTGGCGAAGCTGGCCAACTACACTTCAAGCCTTATAACAAGTATTTACTTTACCAAGGTAGGCCCTCCTAAAATACATATAAATAACATTAGCAGTCTTCTAAAGGTGGCTTTCCGAGCATAATAGATATACAGCGCCCATCGCAATGTGTGAATAGGTCGCACAGGGACTCTACACTAGAGCACTGCATCAAATATGTCAAAGAAATTATGATCCGCCGATTCTAACTGGTCGTTCAACAATTTGCTCGGAAACCTCTTTCTGTTTTTGTAAATTTCGATGTTTTCCAAAACGCTGAGTTTGCTTCCTTTCGGTGCTTTATGCAAGATTTTCATAACTTGCTGCATATCAGTAATTTTATGCTTCGAATCCCGCAGATGGTCACCCAAAGTGGATTTATTGTGGGCACTCGTGTGCTCACGAAAACGTGTAAAAAACGATCTCCCTGTCTGCCCCACATAAAAGCCTTCACACCCGCCACATTGTAATCTGTATACCCCTGTGTTTCTAAATTTATCAAAGCTTTCTTCAATCGTATGCCAAAGTTTCGAGTGCAAACTATTTTTCCTGCTAAATGCCAGGACCACGCCGGACTTACGAAACTGTCGGTCTATTTTGTCAGACAGCGGCCCTTGATATGTCATTGGAACATACTTTTTATCCCTACTATTGTTAGATAGCCTTTCCTTCTTATCCTTGCTTTTTAAAATTTTTGTGTACAACTTGTCCACCATGATATTGGATATTGAAGCGATCGTGGCTTTTCAATTATTTAAACTTTTTTTCATAATGTCAAACGGTAGAAGCGGTATCAATGATCAGCGTCTTAAAGTGCGAACGTTAAATTTCTCGTGTATAACTGTGAAATTCAGACGCTAAAGAGAAACATGTATGGACGTACTGAGACAAAATAAGTCAAACATTCGCCACAAATTTATCACAGAAGTGCTTTCTGGTGATTTTATGCGCGACATTGCCTTTCAAGGGGCTGAAATCGGTTCATTTCCGACGGCCCTTAACTTGTAATTTGCATGCTAGCTCAGATGAAACAATTGTTGAGTAACGTCATACAGGCATTCAAAGAAATTGAGCCAAAGAATAGGGAGTGGCAAGGTTTTTCTATACGCCACGGAAGGAATTAGGACATCACAGACGAACTACACTGCGCCTTACTACAGCAGTGACTTCAAGAGACAATACTGGGAACTTTTAGTTTCTCCACATCTGGATAACGCTGCTGCTCCCGCAACAGTTGATCAATTACTGAAAAGCCGCTCGAGTTGCTTTTTAGCAGCTTATTTAGTTCACTTGGCCAGTTTGGGATTTCATATTAGGTCATTATCAAGTGTATCTGAAAGTGTCAAACATTAATACATAATACTATTTGCTTTTGAGACACAATGGTTTCATACGTACAGTACAAAGGCATAAATAATGCACAACTTAGGTTATGCTGTAGAGAAACAACCTATACAAGGCCCAAATGGGTAATATCAGATTTGGCATTGTTAATGTTAGAGGCTGGCCTGATACACTTCCTGTTGCCAACCCTTTACCCCCGGAGACGGAATTTGTGTACACCATCTGTCGGCATGTAGTGTTATTCATGTGAAAGTGTCGGGACATTTTCTATATATTTACAAATCATGTAACTGAGGTGGGACATGGATACCAGCCCAGTGTTAATTGATTCGAATGTGGGAAACCACCACATCCAGGCTGGCCGGCATGCCAGCTCATGTTGTCAATCTGGTGGCGGATTCGATTCAGGAACGACGTGCCTACTCAAATCCCAGGAGCGCCACACTAACACGCATGGCTACCCAGGCGTGTGTTGATTTTCTAGTAGTATGAAATGATAATTTTGCTGTGAGAATGTCCGATGTAACGAAAATCAAGTACGCTAAGCGGCTCTTGGATGTTATCACTTCGCCGTGGGCAAACAAGAATGTTGACAGATTTATTGTTTATGAGAGTTTTATTGAGTGCTTGAAGCTTAAGTTTTATAGTGACGAAGGTAGGCTAGTTTTCGAAACGAATTCTTGAATAGGCCTGTGTACAGAAGTGATCAGCGCTCCATGAAGCAATTTTGGGTTAAATAATTGAAATGGATCACTTACACGAGCAGACTACTTGGCGTCTTGATGGAAATTTCAGCCATGAAACATTCGGTACGTAGGACATCTACAACTGAGAGGCATGATTAATTAACTTAAAGACATCTGCTTCAGTTGTGCGAGCGATTTATTCAAACCATTTTCCCGTCTCCAGGTGTGTAAAATTACTGTATTCGGTAATGTATAACATGTACCAGATCAGTCAGTGCAACAGCTACAAATCACTGCATCTTAGGCAGAAACTGTCCGTCGTCGGACAGCTGTATGCTAAGAACTAAAGTTACGACTGAGTGGAGTGTCACACCGGAGGTCTGGAGGTGTTATGATCAGTTTGGAGCCCTTGTACTGGCTAGCCCAAGTGCATGTTATGCATGACCAAATAAAATAATTTTACACATATAAAGATGGGATTTCAACATCCCAAAACTCGTTGTAGTTTGAATAAATCAATAGTACGATTGAAGTGGATCTCTTTAAATTAATTAATTAGACTATCAGAGAAGTTGCAGTGGGATCTAATATACAGAACGACTGAGTCAATAGGTAATTTTATACTGCAGATGTTATTGAGAAGTTAGACAGTGCACTGCATTTCAAATCACGTGGTCCGAATAATAGTAATAACAATATTGAGCATGATAAAATTAGGCGTTCGAGAGGAAATAGTAATCAGTCAGTTCATTAACAGAATTGGTGCGAAGATAGGGTGTACGATATTCCACAGAGAGAGAATTTCACTCATCATTATAGTGGAAGCAGGAATAAAAATCAGTGAAAATCAGCGAAGCAAAAGGGACAGGATAATGGCAATAACAGCCAACAACAAACAGTAAACTGAGGTGTGTCACGTCTTTCCTTCCGAGAAGTACTGAAAAAACGGCGAAGAAAAGGACTATGAGCAGAAAGAATAAAAAAGGTCAGCGAAATTAGAAGGGAGCAACCAGAGCAAGTGTACGCTATTGACTAAATTCTGGGCGAGGAACAATTCTGAGGGGGTTGGAGAAGCGTTTTAATAGGGGAATCTGTGAAAAGGAACAAGGATTTTAAAGATGTTTATCGTTTATGCATATTTTGTATATTTGTGGTAAGATCTTAAGGGACCGAACTGCTTAGGTCATCGGTCCCTAAGCTTACACACTACTTAATCTAACTTAAACTAACCTACGCTATGAACAACACACACACCCAAGCCCGAGGGAGGACTCGAACCTCCGACGGGGGAAGCCGCGTGGACCGTGACAAGACGCCATAGACCGCGCGGCTACCCCGCGCGGCGATGTTTATCAGATTGATTGGTTGTTTTATGTTTCAGATGGTGTTAGGGAGAGTGAAGTGGAAAAGGCAAGTAACAAATTTTATATGACTAAGTTGGAAGGAAGAGTAAATTTATCTGCTGCAGAAATTAGGTGTGTGGATAAAATAAAAGATATGGCATGTATTAGTGATGAAGACGACTGTAATGTTGGTGAGTTCGTTTTTCGTGTCATGGTAAGCAACTGAGTCGAAAGTACGTGTGTTGGAGGCCAAATTAAAGTATTAGCGTATTAATCAAGTGTCGTTACAGTACTCTTGTCAGCTAACAAGCTTCAGAGTTTGTAGGTAATGGGAGAGGAGAGGGTACTACTGAAGGGTTGCTGCAAAGTACAGAACCTGTAAATAATGTATGGGCGGTAGACAGAGAATTATTAACTACTGCAGTCGTTTCAGGAGGAAGCATCCACATATTTGTATTTTTAGGTGGTGGTAATCCCATGCTTTTGGACAGTAAATCAGATTCTAGTTGTTCATGTAAAGTCGAAAGTAACTTTTCGGCAAATGATTGAAGGTCATGTGTGATAATGAATAGACTGTATAGATCAGGTTGGTTGGGTTAGAATAAATTCCACGTAGTGGGGGTTCTGGAGCTACATCAATGTGAAGTAAAGGTGAAAGAATTATTTAATGAATTGTTTTTTGATGATGAAAAAACTGAAAGATTGTTGTGGGAGGAAGTATGTACTGTGTATGTAGAAGGTGATATTGTTACACAACAACAGAGTGTCTAACATAAGAAATTTTTGCAGTGTTAATCTTGTAATTTTGAATAATGGAGTAATTTTTATGTAATGTATTTTATTACTATTTCGTAAATATTTTCTTATGAATGAATATAATCATATAATTTAAATGGAACATCTAAGAAAGAATCGTGTAATAACATGTAATAAGCACGCTGGTCTAGTCAGAGTGATTTGCTGTCGTGAATAGTCAAAGAGTATATTTGAAGTAGGGAACATTGTTAAGGGATGCAGATGTGCACAGTGCAGATGAGTCTGTTGTGAGCTCTTCGTGCAGTAGAGTCTGGCAGAAATGCTCAGGTGTAGTGGTTGCTAGCAGATGTAGTGCAGCACATTTTAAAGTAGCAAACAGGACGAACTGTATATTATGGCCAGGCATTAATTGTGTGCAGTGCAAAAAGCATCAACAGGAAGTAATATGAAAAAAGAATACTATGGGCCCAATATCGTTTATTGCACAGCGATGCAAAGAAGAGCCTGCTGCCATGCACCATGCACCAGCAGCCACCTACTGAAGTAAGACCACAGCAACTTTAATATTTAGAAGTGTAGTAGTTTCACTTTGTGAATAACTAGCGACATAACGTTAAAACTGCATTAAAAGTGCTTAAACCTAAGCATTTACCAAGTAGGGTCCTATACTGGCATTATTTTTTAGAACCCAGTGTCACTGTTGATGATAAAACGATTAAAACTTCTGAGTTAATTTAATTTTGATAATTTGTTTTAAAAATTGGAAGTTATCAAAACTTAAAAAATAATTGAGACTGATAGTTAAAGATAATGGACTTTGCTTCTCAGTGAAATCTTCACTTAAAATCCAGTATTAATGTTCAGGCATTATGAAAAAGTAATTTCAGTGAGTTTTTAAAGATCATTGAAGATCTGAATGTTTAATTTCTTTGTGTGATCAGTAATTTCTGCTCTCATTTCTAAAATACTTAACAGTGTTATGAAAAAGTTAATCAGTAATTATTTAATGAAAGTTACATGCTAATCAGACATATTTTGCTTAACATAAAATATTTATTTAAGAACAATTGCAACAGTAGAAATATTAACAGTAGGTATTATGGTAGGTTGCACGAGGCGACTTATTATGCAACCTGCATGCCAGACAATTAGCAGTCAAATGCATACGCTTTGTGCAGTTTGCTTTACTGATTTCATAATTAGATTTATTTCAAGTTCCTAACTGTGATTTTGCATCTGAGATCGAGACAGTGTTATTGTGACCATTGTCGCCTGATGTCTTGCATCAATTATTACATAAATACTTTTCGAAATAGATTAGCAACTATACATTATTGTTTGCTCACGCCGTGCGCTGGCGACCGTTTTCTATAACCACTGCAATCTAAACTAAAAAATATTTAACTTCATTACCTGGAATTTCACTAATTACTTTGCAGTTTTTATCATTTGTCAACATTCTTCCCATCATTATTACATAGAAGTAGTAGGGCGATAATAACTGACTCTAAATTTTCTTTTGGATTTAATTCGTTCTTTGGAACTGATACTCTTTCCCAGACAACAAGTCCATTGTCGTATAAGGAAGATTGAAAAGGATTTATTAGCGAAGAGGTATCTAGAATGAGAATCATTCAGATTAATGTAAACCAGGTAAAGGCAGGGGCATTTTTCGATTCTAGGTTCTACGTGAGCTGTAGCAGATTAATCTATGCATAGACTAAAAGGTCAGACACGTGTAATTCTTTCAGCGACGAGAGTAAAAATAAAGATGGCAACAAGTGGAATGAACAAGCCTGTAAAACATGAAGTATTATTAGAATTTAACTGTGATGACTTTAAATTTAGAATAAATTGTTTAATTGTTTCAGGACATGCAAAATGTTGTTTAGATACAGATTTTTTGATGAATTATCACACAGATCTAACTATAAGAACAGGTGTTAGAGTTTGACAGCAGTGGAAAGTTGAAACATACAAGATTTAAGATTTTCTAAAGTATGTGGAAATGTGGAATGTGTAACACACAGAAGAATGATAATGGAGGAAGGTAAGAAGGTACATACGCAGGAAAGAGAGAAGGAAAGTTTGTAAGAAGGGGTTTACATAGATTTAAAATGTCTTTTATCCTTTGATAAATTTGATTGTATAAATTAAAAAAGTACTCAGTGATGATTTTATTGCATAACATGATTTTTCTTTGTAAATAGAAAATTTAGTTAATGCCATTTATGTGAAGGTGTAAGCAGAGCACATGGGGGTAGATATGTAAGTCACGTGAAGTATTGATTTAAGTTAAATAGGTTTGCTGTTCAATGGATATACGAGGGTATACTGAAAAGTAATACCACCGAATTTGTTCTGTGAAAACTCTCTGACGCTAGAGGGCTCCGAACTGTAGCGTTTAACTCGGCGGTGTATAACATGATTGCATGAGTGTGTGAGAAACAGGATGCTATAATTGTGTTTCGAATTCAAAGAGTTCGTCTACACTGGGGGCACCCTTTCCTTCAGCATGGCATTACCAGGTCACACAAGAGCGCTGCGACATCTGCAACAATCCGACGTCTTGGGCTCACTGTCGCTGATCATTCTCCCTACTGTATCGACTTGCTAACATCCGATTTTTATCTTTTTACAAAACATAAAGAACACCTTCATGGACTTCTCTTTCATAGTCATGAAACGGTGTAAGCAGAAGTGAGGTTTGGCACCATCAGCAAAGTGAAATATTCTGCAGTGATAGTTTCAACAAACTGGTCTCTCGTTGGGAGAAATTTGGTCATCGTCAAGGTGAGTATATTGAAAAATAAATATTAGTATGCAGACATGAAGAATAAAAATGTAGAATGCTGATAACGTTTGTTTTATTTTAAAAGTTTCAAGAGTTTTCACGAAGAAATTAGGACGCATTGCCTTTTATCACGCTCTCATATGTTGTCTTGGTTGTAGAACAATATATACGATATTACAGTGCCTGCGATATTTAAGCATACGGTGTGAAGGATTAAGAAAAGACAAACCTACGTTTCTAGCATTGGTAGACTTAGAGAAAGCTTTTGACAATGTTAACTGGAATACTCTCTTTCAAATTCTGAAGGTGGCAGGGGTAAAATACAGGGAGCGAAAGGCTATTTACAATTTGTACAGAAACCAGATGGCAGTTATAAGAGTCGAGGGGCATGAAAGGGAAGCAGTGGTTGGGAAAGGAGTGAGACAGGGTTGTAGCCTCTCCCCGATGTTATTCAATCTGTATATTGAGCAAGCAGTAAAGGAAACAAAAGAAAAATTCAGAGTAGGTATTAAAATTCATGGAGAAGAAGTAAAAACTTTGAGGTTCGCCGATGACATTGTGATTCTATCAGAGACAGCAAAGAACTTGGAAGAGCAGTTGAACGGAATGGACAGTGTCTTGAAAGGAGGATATAAGATGAACATCAACAAAAGCAAAACGAGGATAATGGAATGCAGTCAAATTAAGTCGGGTGATGCTGAGGGAATTAGATTAGGAAATGAGACACTTAAAGTAGTAAAGGAGTTTTGCTATTTGGGGAGTAAAATAACTGATGATGGTCGAAGTAGAGAGGATATAAAATGTAGACTGGCAATGGCAAGGAACGCGTATCTGAAGAAGAGAAATTTGTTAACATCGAGTATAGATTTAAGTGTCAGGAAGTCGTTTCTGAAAGTATTTGTATGGAGTGTAGCCATGTATGGAAGTGAAACATGGACAATAACTAGTTTGGACAAGAAGAGAATAGAAGCTTTCGAAATGTGGTGCTACAGAAGAATGCTGAAGATAAGGTGGGTAGATCACGTAACTAATGAGGAGGTATTGAATAGGATTGGGGAGAAGAGAAGTTTGTGGCACAACTTGACTAGAAGAAGGGATCGGTTGGTAGGACATGTCTTGAGGCATCAACGGATCACAAATTTAGCATTGGAGGGCAGCGTGGAGGGTAAAAATCGTAGAGGGAGACCAAGAGATGAATACACCAAGCAGATTCAGAAGGATGTAGGTTGCAGTAGGTACTGGGAGATGAAGAAGCTTGCACAGGATAGAGTAGCATGGAGAGCTGCATCAAACCAGTCTCAAGACTGAAGACCACAACAACGACAACGGTGTGAAGTACCTTCGGACATGCACGCATAGGCACTGTGATGACTACAGCCATTATGAAATACATGAAATGGATTCGGATATGCAAATATGGACAACCATCAGCTGTATAACAGAATGAAGACAGTGAAAATTTATACTGGACCAGGACTCGCAACTGGATTTCCTGCGTATCATGAAAGGTTGCCGTCGCCTTACCGTTAGCCTATCTGAGCATGACTCAAACTTTCATATGTCATCAATCATATGACTCCAACCTGCATTCGTAAATTCATTATGCATATTCCAGTAGGCACAAGGGTGACAACATAGGCAAGTTTGGCTATAGCCATGATCCTGGTCGGATAGCCTAATGGAAAGGCGATCGCAAGCGATAAACAGGGAATCCGGGTTTGAGTCCTGCTCTGGCACAAATTTTCACCATCGTCATTCCATTACACAGCTGATGGCTATTAATATTCGCAAATGTGAGTAAATTTCTTGGTTGAAGAACAGTTGTGTAGTAACAATATGTTGTCTATACAAGGGCATTATGAAAGAATGAATTAATTAGCAAGAGTGTAGGCTCCTTGTGGTACATGGTGTGACACCAACCGATATGTGTGGTTGCATGTGCATGTGTGTCATAGCTGATTTCTATTTTAGGTGGGTTATATTGCTGTGGACGCTTAATTCTGAGCATTCAAATCTATTGGAAAACATTAATAGTGATTGTGCTAGATGAGCTGAGTTCCCTGTAACATGTATGAGTAGTAGGGCAAAGGGGGTGTCATCCCACTCTGCATTGCAGCCAGATTTATTCAAGATGGAATGGAGATATGACCTTACTCGGGATTGCTGCCAAATTTATTCAAGATGGAATGGTAGTAACACTCCACTCTGCATTGTTGCCAAATTTATTCACTATGGAATAGGGGCATCAACCTACTCTGTATGGTCGTTAAATTTATAATCCCTCCTTAACCTATTGTTCTATTCCATGTCACCCCCTCACCATCCCCTTAAACTATCATTCCATTCTCACCCCACTCTACATGGTTACCAAATTTGTAATCCTTCTTAATCTATTGTTCTATCAAGTGATTTTCTATGTCACTCTCTCATCCTCTGGGGAATCTCCAGCCTTTGTCCCACCCAGAAACCCCACACCACTTTTGACATCAAATTAAGTGACTAATTTATGAAACTGATCAGAAATTGTTGAGAAATAGCTCATCCACTGATAATGATGTCAGGGGTTTTCCTCACACAGTTAGATCAAAATCCTTCCTGCCTTCACTGGCATTTGATTCCACGGCCCCATGGTTCCCCACCCCTTCTGGAAATAATGACACTTTTGATTGATAGAAATATCTCATCAAATTGATTGCAGTCTGTGGAATATTGTTTATTTAAATAATTTGCAGGATACACAGCAGTGTGTGGAATATTTAAACAATGTGCAGGTTTTTTGTGATTCGTTACGTTTTGGTCAGTTTTCTCTGTGAAAAAAAAAACAAAACACTTGCACTGCAGCTGTGACGTAAGACTGGAAGCATCATGCATCCCTTGTAGTAACCGCATCATCAGTGGGAATGTGAGGCGTGTGCACATGGAAATCACCGCCAGATCCATGCACTGGGCTTACACAACCACAGCAGCCGCCAGACCACGCTATTCCCCCCAAACAAAATCATCAGGTGCCGACATCCCTTTGATAACAGACTCATGTCCCGCCTCTCTCTGTCTCTCTCTCTCTCTCCATCTCTCTGTCTCAAGTGGCTACTGCCTGCTTTAGTGTGAACCAGGATGTGCAAACACACACAGACCAAGATGTCCCCCGCCCACCCCCACTCCTCACGCTCACCTGATGCTTTTAATAGGTATATACCTTCGTTCTCACATTTACAGTGATATAGAAACCTGTAGTGGATGGGTCAAAGGTATTCCAGAAGAAATAGGTACCGTCTGTTGTGTGCCACCAGAAACCACACTAACCCCTCCTTTGTCCTCGACAAAGTGGCGAATACCTGGGAAACTCCAACCCTTCTGAAAATGTTGTGTTGTGGATATTTTGGAAATAGATCCCCACTCTATCAAACTGATAGACTAATTAATCAAACCAATACCCTCTGTGTCAGACGGTTTTTCTTTGCATCCTTTTGTGGAGTACTAGGACTGGTATATGTGGTAGGAAATTCTGGGTTTCGATCCCACAACCGCGAGTTTCCAAACCCTACTCTTTCCCCTTCCTGATTTTGTTCCTACCTCCTACTGGCGGACACTGACACAAGTCGTTCGGCAGGAAGTCCATTACGTTGGAGGTAGCTGAGAATTTAAAATTTCAACCGAATTGCGCCATGTACTTCAAAATACGCGGGAGGGGTTATACAAATACGTGTTCACAATACCACTATCAGAAAAAAATAAGCTGATCAATCGGGAATTTGACGTTGCAATTGGGTTTTTAAAGTTGGTTCTGTGGATTTTTTAAGTTAGTTCTGTGTGACCCCAAAGTTATCGGCGACCTCTTAAAGATTTTTATAAAGTGTCCTTAGCTTAAGAGTGCTTTTTGCCACTTCAGGGCTGCGATTTACAAACACAGAATGGATCAGTATACAACTACAGAATGGAACGCATGTTTGATCTTGTGCAAGACTGTCTACACCTTTTAACTCTAACAAACAGTATTTACAATGTGCTTCTGTGTACTCCCTACCAGTCACAACCATACAGTGTCAGCTAACAAATACCTTACACAACAGTTGTTGCATGGTTTTTAATAACATTCTGCTGTATGTCTGTTGAGGTATTGGGCATACATTCAAGTTAACTGCTGTTTTTGTTGCTTTCCTGAAAAAGGGAACCATCTGTCTCGAAATTGACATGGATCTGCGTTAAAGGGGTAATGGAAAGAAGCTGGATTAATCAGTTGAGAGGGGTTGTAACGAGGTATGATTTAATAATAGACTGATGATGCATTCTACAGAGAGTGAGATGTTCCTGCACGTCATTTATCACACATTTAGCCATTTTTCCGTTGTTTCCTTGAGGATATATCAATTGTGTGGTATAAACTGCATTCGACTCACTTACAGTTGCGTGTTCTGTGTGTGATTTAGAGCACTAACTACCTGTAGTTAACAGCAATCCTCTCCATAATTCAGTCAGCAGAGAGCTTCCTACGCATGTGTGATGAATCATGTCCACCAAACCGATGGGAAACCTATTTTGACACCCTCCTCTAAACAAACAAAGATGTATGCAAAGTACTCCATGCCCCTACAACATCTTCGACATAAATCGAGTCTTCAGTTTCATAACTGCGGCTATTCTAAGTTAGTGACAGGGGTATGTGAGGTATTGCAATACATGTGTATACATGTGGTTGACAGATATTATGTGTGGGAGAGACTGTGTTCTGTTCATGGTGTGTAGTTTCACATGTCAAACACCACTGCTATGCGTTTGTCTATTTCCTCATAAGATGTCATGGTTTCACGCATTTTCCGTTGCCGGCAATCATTTTATAGGATTGATGCGAGCATAGTATAATTTCCGAACTGTAATCGAATGTGAACAGTGGGCGCTATCTTCCACCCGACAGATATGTAGTACATGGATCGCACTAACTATGTTTTTCTTTTTTTTACTTTGGTTTAGAAGGTAGTAGTTTTATCATCTTTTTCTCACCATCGTGAATGGCTCTCTACCTAGTCAGTGATGGATGGAGGACTAGACAGCTTCCTAACTATGGAACAGTGCTGTCGGAACGTGATGGGATTTCGAGGGAATTAGCAGGGGTCCGTGACTTGGCTGCGGTATCAGTTTTTCCTACTATGACAAACGCTAACTGTTATGCAAGAACATACATAACATAATTAAAAGAGGGCTTTTTAATTGTAATCACGCCCTTCATTCTTCAACAAATACGTGATAACGGCGGCATGGTAGGAGTGTTCCACTACTGGAAAGCTATGGGAGGCCGTGCAATACGACACCTAGCTGGCGTGAATGTGGGGACATATCAAAATTTTTCGAATGCTATACCCTATATATGCTAATCATGCTATTTTTCGTGAATGTGACGCTGTTGGCATGTAAAGTTACAATGGTTATTGTTCCGACATTTCACCAGACATGTGTGGAAAGTGATCACACTACTATTCCTGTAAAATATTACGTGTGTCTCGTCTTAAGGGGAGGATAGATTTGACGTGGGGAAATGTGATTTCAACGCATTGAGTAGTATTTCCGGCTGTAAAGGGTGATAGATTCATTTCGCAAACACCTGCACAGTACAGCAATGCAAGGGTTCAACTGAAATGCTATAGTGTACAAATAGGGCTAGCAGTAAGGTTGTAACAGAAAGGATGTACAGAATGTCCTCTCATCGGCTCCCCTAAGCAGAACCTCACATATTCTTTGTCGCACTATCGACTGCGATGTTTGTTACAGTACAAACACTTCTTCTACAGGAGCGTTGTTGATTATCGCACAGTGCCAGAGGCCTGTGCATTACAACACTTATTTGAGAGAGTCTTGGCGGGGTGCAGCACCATCCAGAAGTGCTGGTTGAAAATACCTGCAATCTATTCTCGAATCTGATTGGCTGGAAGACTTAAATGCAGGTAATTCCCTAGAACTGAGAAGAATCAAGAAACCTAGGCGGTGTGTGTGTGTGTGTGTGTGTGTGTGTGTGTGTGTGTGTGTATGTGAATATACCATAACTGTTTTGGACCCTATACACATAAAAACGATAATCGGAAATGTTTATGTGTTGGAGTGTAAAATTACTGTGGTCAGAGTTCTGACATGTGCAAAGAAAATCACTATGTCTGGTTGTAAGGGGGGTATAGATTTGACGTGGAAAATTGCAGTTTCAGTGCTTCGATAGCTGTAAGGGGGATGAAAGATTTTACGTGGAAAATTATGTCCAATCATAAGAATGGTATAGATATTGATATTTCCAGAGCCACAGTCGTCAGGAAGAGATATTTCCGACACTTTGAACATTGTTGAATGTCACCAGATTGGCGCTACAGTAGTAATTAATTGTAAAATTCATAAATATGTGGCTGGTTTCTTAGGACGATTCTACTTGGCATATGGGCGTGTGGCAGAGGTAACTGGTGGCTGGAACTAATGGACATTTCCAGCTTAAGGCGCGAGCCGCCACTGAGCCTCCCGAGCTGGACAGGAGGAGTACCAGCACGTAGTTTGACCTAAGCGTGTTGCCCTCTGGGCGAATGAATAGTACGAATTGAGCGGCCTTCGCGATCGCGTGTGTTGCGAGTATTCTCCGATTTTTACGTAGAGATTTGGGACTATTCAATATGGGGAGTGTTTGCACTGGACGATTATTCTCCCCCATGTAAACTGACAGGTTCACTGCTCAGCAGTCGCAGCAACAGTCTCCCAGACCTCTGAAAGGCAGGAACGGGCAGCGTATGGTTGCCGGAAGACGAGCGTGCAGCTGCCGGCGTGACCACTATGCGACAGCGGCCTATGGAAGATTCCGCAATCGCCGACTCCTAGCCAGGACAACAACAACAACTACTACTACTACTACGGATTGGATCGTTGTTTAAGTGTGTCGTGTTTAGTGCGGTGGACTCTATCTTGTAGTGGTATTTGTTATTGTCTCTATCAAAAAATGGTTCAAATGGCTCTGAGCACTATGGGACTTAACTTCTGAGGTCATCAGTCCCCTAGAAGTTAGAACTACTTAAACCTAACTAATCTAAGGATATCACACACATCCATGCCTGAGGCAGGATTCGAACCTGCGACCGTAGCGGTCGCGCGGTTCCAGACTGTAGCGCCTAGAACCTATCGGCCACTCCGGCCGGCTATTGTCTCTATCCTATCACGCAGTAGACTCTTCCTTCTCCTCTTGAATGTAGCAGAGAGAGCCAACTTAGGAATTCTACAGTGCTTTAAAAACCCAACCACAGTGTCAAATTCCAGATTGATCAATTTATTGCTTCTGATAATGGTATGGTGAGTACGCATCTGCCACCCCCTCCCGCATATTGCTTAAGGACATGGCGCAGTTGAACTGAAATTTTAAATTCTCAGCAACTTCTATCGTGATGGAGTTCCTGCCAAACGACCTAATTGTGTCAGTATCCACCAATAAGAGATGGGGAAAAAATCTGGAAGGCGAAAGAGTAGGGTTTGGAAATCGGCGGTTGTGGGATTGAAGCCGGCCGCTGTGGTCTAGCGGTTCTAGGCGCTCAGTCCGGAACCGCGCGACTGCTACGGTCGCAGGTTCGAATCCTGCCTCGGGCATGGATGTGTGTGATGTCCTTAGGTTAGTTAGGTTTAGGTAGTTCTAAGTTCTAGGGGACTGATGACCACAGATGTTAAGTCCCATAGTGCTCAGAGCCATTTGAACCATTTTTTTTGTGGGATTGAATCCCAGAATTTCCCACCACATATGCCAGTCCTAGTATCCAACAAATAGGAGGCACGGAAAAATGTCCTATACTGAGGGTATCAATTTAATTAGTCAGTCAATACGGTAGAGTGGGGGACCTATTGCCAACACATCCACAACCCAGCATTTTCGGAAGGGCTGGGAGTTTCCCAGGTATCTGCTACTTTATTCAAGACAAAAGCGAGTCACGGCATTTACTACAGATTGGAATCTGTTTGAATTTAACCGGGTCCCATTTGGTTTGACGACGGGAGCCGCGGTTTATTTTGGAGACGGATAATCAGGCGCTCAGTTGGGTCCTAGTCCGCCCCCGCAAAATGGGACGCATTGCCCGTTGGGCAAAATTTCATCCTTCCGTTTTCAGGTCAGACACATCAGAGGATCTGATAATTGCCTGGCCGATGCTCTGAGCCGTATGTTTACTGAGAAGGAGCAGGAGGTGCAAGTAGGTGCCATCTTGACTGATGTCCCCGAGTTGTTTTGCAATCTCTCTAAGAAACAGGTTGAAGATCAATATTGGGGACCCATTTATCAACGTGTTAAAGGAGGTGAAATGGTTCCTGATTATGAGATATGTCGTGGGGTTTTGTGTAAAAGGCAGACCGGGTTCCCGGGTTCGATTGCCGGCGGGGTCAGGGATTTTCACTGCCTCGTGATGACTGGGTGTTGTGTGATGTCCTTAGGTTAGTTAGGTTTAAGTAGTTCTAAGTTCTAGGGGACTGATGACCATAGATGTTAAGTCCCATAGTGCTCAGAGCCATTTGAACCATTTTTGTAAAAGGCAGAGTGATGCTCGTAGCTGTTTGTGTATCCCTAAGGCTCTAGTAGATATGGTAATGAAATATTTCCATGATTCGGCCATTAGTGGGCATTTCGGGTTTAATAAAACCTTGACTCGGGTACGGGAAAAGATGTTTTGGCCAGGAATGTATGCTGATGTCAAACGTTATGTGGCATCGTGTGAGGCTTGTAAATGGGCAAAGCCGGATGTCGGAGGGCGGGTGGGTTTATTGCAGTCAGAGAGATGTTTCGCACCTCTTGAGCGATTGTTCATTGATTATTTGGGACCCCTTCCCCGTACCAAGCGAGGTCATAGGTATATATTGGTAGTTGTTGATGCCTTTTCTCGGTTCACCTGGCTCCTGCCAACCAGGGGAGTCACTGCTGATATCACGATTAAACAGCTGACCTCGGTTTTTTCTTGGTTTGGTCCATCCCACTCACTTGTTACTGACAATGCTCCAGCTTTCCTGTCCGCAGCTTTTAAGGGATTCCTCTTTTCTCAAAGGATTCGCCCCGTCACTACTACTCCCTATTACCCTAAGGCATCCTTTGCTGAGCGTGTTAATCGGAATATTAAGGCGGCCCTCTGTATTTTTCATGCCCGTTCTCCCAAGGGTTGGGATTTGACCCTGCCCTGGTTGAACCAAACGTTTAATTCGGCGCGTCATGAGGCAACAACAGGTAGCACCCCTAATGCTCTTCTGTTTAGGTACTCGGTCAATTCTCCCTTGTCCAACCTGTGGAGTATCAATGATCTTTTTCCCCAGCAAATTGATCCGGCTAGCCTACGCGAGAATTGGCAACGGCCGCGTCGCAATATCTTATAGGCACATCAGAGGGAAGCCCGTTACTATAATCGGGGTAGGCGCCCCTTCAGGTGCAAAGTGGGAGATGTGGTTTTTGTTCGCAATTTTGGGTCCTCAGGGGCGAGTGCTGATAAAGGGAAGTTGAGACCACCTTATGAAGGCCCCTTCCGTATTGTGAGGGTGATGGGTCCGGTCAACCTCCTCGTTAAACAGCCGGGATCGGGGAAGACTCGTCATGTCCACGTCTCTCAAATTAAGTTTGTTCCTAATGTTGAGCCAGAGGGAGGGCGGTGATATCCCTGTTCCTCTTTCTGAGTCTCTCTCTCTCCGTTTCTCCTTTTCTGCACTCATCCCCTGGGTGTGTTTTGCGGGGGGGGGGGGGGGGGGGGGAGGGAGGTTGTTACGGTGCTCGCTTATTTCCAAGTCCATAGCTGAACATAACCATTTACCAGTCAATGAACCGTGTAAACTCAGTCGCCCCCCCCCCTCCTCCACCCCCCCCCCCCATCACCGCCGCCCCCATGGAACCACCACCAGCTTGTTGCACAGTGCTGTGTTTAAAACTTGGATCCATGTCTTCGTGGGCTCTACGCCACACTCCAGCCCTATTGTTACCTCTTACCAACTGAAATCGGGACTCGTCTGAGCTGGCCAAGGCTTTCCAGTCCTCTAGTGTCCAACCGATATAGTCACGAGCCCGGAAGAGGCGCTGAAGGCGATGTCGTGGTATTAGCAAAGGCACTCGCGTGGGTCGTCTGCTGCCATAGCCCATTAACGCCAAATTTCGCCGCAGTGTCCTAACGGATATGTTCGTCGTACGTCCCACATTGATTTCTGCGGTTATTTCACGCAGTGTTGCTTGTCTGCTAGAACTGACAACTCTACGCAAACGCTGCTGCTCTCGGTCGTTAAGTGAAGGCTGCCCGCCACTGCGTTGTCTTTAGCGAGGGTTAATGCCTTATATGTGGTATTCTCGGCACACTCTTGACACTGTGGATCTAAGAATATTAAATTCCTTAATGCTTTCCGAAATGTAGTGTCCCATGCGTCTAGTTCCAATTGTCATTCCGCGTTCAAAGCCTGTTAATTCCTGTCGTGCGGCCATAACCACGTCGGACACCTTCTCACATGAATCACCTGAGTACAAATGACACCTCCGCCAATGCACTGCTCTTTTACACCTTGCTTTCTCGATACTACCGCCATCTGCATGTGTGCGTATCGCTATTCCATGACTTTCGTCACCTCGGCTATATTGCGGAACATAATTAAATGACCAGTTTTTCGAAACCCTGTAATTCCCACCCATTGCGACGCCTAAGTTTCAAAGGTGCGTACAACCTTCCTCCAATGCTGCAAAAGCGTGGAGTAGAGTGTCTTTAGCCTCAGGTTTGACGACACTTCAAACAGCAAGGCATCGACACTTGCGAATAAAAGCCCACAGATCAGAATTTCTTGTGACGTGTAAGGGTGGTTAATGACGTCGCATTGGTTGGAACTACTTATGCATTTTGATCTATCCTATTTCGTGTCCTCCTGTTGCGTGATCGTGAAGGGGTGCAACTTTAGGGTCCCTCTAAAAACATCCAGTTTGGCAAAACCTTCGATTGCACCTGCCCACATTTATTGAGAATTTTAAAAATGAACGCCTATAGAAACGACGTGCAGGTAGGCAACTCGTTGATGCAAATCCAGTTGTCTGCCTATAACTGCAACAGACTACTTTACACGTTGTTTCTCCACATGCGCATTTTTAAAATTCCGAATAAAGGTGGTTAGGTGCCATAGAAGGTTTTGGCGAAATGGGGGATCTTAGAGAGACACTCTGTTCATGCAATATCTCAAATATCTCAATATCGCATACCCCCTCCTCCCCTCCCCCCTACCGCCCCCCCCCCCCCCCGCCCACAGCCCACCACTCCCCGTGATCACGCCTCAGGACAACGCGAAATAGGAGGAATGAAAAAGCGTAAGAACTCGTTGCTACTTTGGATCACCTTCATACTTGCCGAATGGTTTTAAAATTTTATTTCCGTAGAACCAACCTGAGGAGTAAATCTCCATAGTCATGGAACGAGTCAGTAGACGGAATTAACATACATAAATGTAGATGAATCGTATGCAGACGTCAAGATGCGAGTATGTAATCAACAATATAATAAAGAAATTAGTTTAATTTTTGTTCCAGAAGCTTACCAAAAGAATGGAAAGAGCAATCCATGAGGAAATTCTTCAGTTTAGACATGAATCCGTAAGGATTACTGCTAAGATTTTTTAAATTCATGTGGTAGCCTGTTGAAAATGGACGTTGCAGAATAATGCACACATTTCTGCACATGAGTAAGGAAATGTAATCAAAATGCAGATCAGATTTCTGTCTGGCATTAACTGAGCTAAAGCTACTAATTCTTGGGAATAGTCTCATGCTGTTAACAACAAACAACATTAAAGAGAATAAATATTGATAGGCAAGTGTCAGAATTCCTAAACTGCTGAACAGAGGTGACAAGAAGTTCGAAAGCATACACCACACATTGCTCGAACTGACCATTTCGGAGCTGAAAATAATCTTTGTGAACAGAAAGAGTAACCCTAGAATATAGTTACGTAGGTCACAAGCGAATGACAATTTACTATCTATCTGGACAGCTAGAAATTTGAACTTTTCAGACTCACTAACCGTATAGCCGTTCTACTTAAACGAGATGTAAATTTTTGTTGAATTGCTTGTTAGAGAATGCAGAAAACTTAGTCTTACAGTGATGTAATGTCAATTTATTTTCTAAAAGCCATGAAGTTACGCCTTGAACTGCAGCATTTGAAACATTGCCTATGTTGGATACAGCATCCTTCACTACTAAGCTAGTGTCCCCAGCAAACAGAAATATTTTAGAATCACATGTCTTGTTAGAAGGTATAACATTTTTATATATATAAAAAATAGTGATACCAGCACTGAACCCTGTGTCACCCCACACTTAACCATGTCCCAATCAGGCGCCACATCACAGCCTTTCTCATTACTGTAGAGAAAGACCTTTTTCTGTGATCCACACAATCAAACGCCTTAGCTAATTCAAACAAGGTGTCTAGTGTCCACAATGTTTTGTTTAATCCATCCAGTACCCCACTGAGAAAACAGAATATAGCATTTTCAGTTGTTAAACCACCTCTAAAACCAAACTGTACGTTTGACAGCAAATTATGTGAACTGACATGGTCAATTACCCATACACATGCACTGCTTTCAATAACTTTTGCTAACATTAATGGCTTAGAATTAGGTCTAAAGCCGGCCGAAGTGGCCGTGCGGTTAAAGGCGCTGCAGTCTGGAACCGCAAGACCGCTACGGTCGCAGGTTCGAATCCTGCCTCGGGCATGGATGTTTGTGATGTCCTTAGGTTAGTTAGGTTTAACTAGTTCTAAGTTCTAGGGGACTAATGACCTCAGCAGTTGAGTCCCATAGTGCTCAGAGCCATTTGAACCATTTTTTAGGTCTAAAATTGTCTACATTATCGCTCCCTCCATTTTTACAAAAAGGTCTACTGTTGAGTACTTTCATTGCTCTGGAAACTTATCGTTCCCAAAGGAAAAATTACAAATGTGGCTAAGTTCTGAGTTAACATATGCAGCACAGTGCTTTCGTATCTTGCCAGATATCGCTTCATACTCATGAGAGTCCTCAGTCTTCAGCAATTTAGTTAGTGTGTCAGTCTCCCGCTTGTCAGTATCAGGGAGATGTATTTCAGATAGACGTCTTGGGAAGCCAGTTTCTAAAAGAGTTATACTCTTTTGTCCAACAGGACCTGTTTACGAAAATATCCCAGAATGACACCGAATTCATTCTTCCCGATGGTCCTAATGTAGCACCCTATCCATCACATGTTACCGTTCCTGCAAATTGTAACATCTTGATTTCAACATACGTCTCAGAAACGATATACGTTAGCTCTTGTTCTCACCGCTAAAAGCTTTCATCATCTCTGTTCATGCTTGCGAAAACACTGTTAATCATAAAAGCATTCTTATTGTTTGGAAGAAGAGCACTTTCTAAGCACAGACAGGAAAATCAGAACAATTACGCAAATAGAATTCGAAGCACTGCCCTGCAGAAGAGAAAAATGGTTGGAATTTTCGGTGTCCTACAGCTACTGGTCTGGAGATGTTCTAATGCCACAATGGCGGATGAGGGGCAGCATCCCATCAGAGATGGATGGTCTGCTTCAACTTGTCTTTGAACACTTGATCAAAGACGACATCACGCTATGCTCAGAACTTTCCATAGATACCTTGCCCCCATCTTGTCCGAACCAGTCTGTGGAGACTCCTATGCCCCAGCACAAAGAATGTCACGTGAATGAATGGAGCATTCTGATTGGCTCTCACAGAATTCACCCATCAAACAACAAAAGTGACTTAACTATTTTTGCAGCACTTTGCAATTTATGGGAAGGGTTGATATGTAATGGGTGGGGTGTCCCGTTAGGATCGCTAGGAAGAAAGCATCCTGTGTTATTCTGGGATAATTTCGTAAACAGTTTCTGAAAGTATTGCAAAAGATTTCTATAGCGCGTCCAGGGGGAGACTTGGCTGTTATTTACGTAGACCTGGGATGTCACTATAACACTGACAATCTTTTAGCTGTGCCTGCAAGAGTGGGTTGCTAGGCAAACATCTCACTCAGAAATTAGGCCAGCGCTGGACCCGCAGGTAGAAAGGTGATGTGTCGGTGCACCAGCAGTGAACCTCAAGAAAAGTGCACTGGAAGGCTGGGGCAGTTTACAGTCCATGGCGGAATGAAATATCTCATGCCAGTTCCTATGTCATCTGCACACCAATGTATCTTTGTATGCAACAATATTTTGCAAAAAATGTATTTCGAATCAGCCAGCTACTAATGACATCATCAACCTGTGTGTCAGATAGCTACCACACCTTGTTTCCAGTACATCGTGATCACGTGACTGAAAATTAATTACTTAATAACTTCAGCAGTATTTTTGGATCGATTCCCAGTCAGGAATTTGCTTTGGAAGGAAGGTGTCTCTCTCATGCAGGCCTGGCAGGACACAAGAAGGAACAGGGAAAGAGCATGTGTTTCGACATGAATTTCTCAGGGATGCCGCCGCCTGATGCTTTTGTTTGAGGATTAGTGTCACATCCGGTCTGTCAGTCACATGACCTGAACGGACACCTCACCTGCGTGTGTCTCGGCAGCTGACAGCTGTGGCGTCGCTTAGCGGAGGTCACCGGTGCACCCCGACTCCTCGCAGCCTGCGCAGGTGGCGTTTTGTGCAGTCCAGCGGACAGCGCATGCTGCGCGATCGAAAGATTTTTAAAGTGATGTGATAGGTGTTTCATGATGGTATTCCTAGCATGTTCGGAATGAAAATAGAGCGATCGATTTAATTACTTCTTACAAGACCTGCATCTTCCCAAACAGCAGACAATGATGAGCTTGAGAAATTCAACCCCTGCATACTGATTTTTTTTAATAAATAAACAATATACCCTTGAATTTCCCTTAGTGAGATCCTTCCTCTCCAATACAGAGCCACCAATTTCCAGGTAGGGAAGGGGGTAGAGGGGATGGGGAGGGGTTCAAATGGCTCTGAGCACTATGGGACTCAACTTCTCAGGTCCCCTAGAACTTAGAACTAATTAAACCTAACTAACCTAAGGACATCACAAACATCCATGCCCGAGGCAGGATTTGAACCTACGACCGTAGCGGTCTCGCGGTTCCAGACGGCAGCGCCTAGAATCGCACGGCCACTTCGGCCGGCCGATGGGGAGGGGGCTTATCAGTGGGGTAGGGGTTACTTATTTGATCAATTTAATTAAGTAGTCAAACATATTGATAAGAGTGGGATGGGGCTATTCGAATAACTCTGACCTGAAAGTGTACCTGTATTAGTGAGGGGGAGTGGGTGGGTTGGAGGTTGCCTGAGGGGTTGGGGGGAGGGGTTGGGGGTGGGGGAAGAACAGGTTAAGGACATGTCAATCAAAAGAAGGATTACGTCCAGGGCGTCTTAATCCTCTTAGCGGAACAATAGATTAATGACCTGTCAGTCAAAGAAGAACAACAGGTTTGCCCCTGAGTGCATATGTGCCCCTGATATAAGCAACCTGCAATGTGGCCTCATGCGGCCTTTTCCCCCTACTTTGCTCATTCAGCTTGCTGTAAACACAGACTAGGATGCGTATTTCATCATTGTCGATGACCACGTATTGCCCTTTCTTCGACATTTTAATGATGAGTATGCAGTGGACACTCGCCTTTCAAGATGACTACAGCTATGCTCACAGGGCTACACGAATACTTTTTTTTTTACGAACATTCGGGATGCCTATTTCACCTCTACTGATCCGTTAAACCATTCGATGTTAAGCCCATAGAAAATGTCTGAAACTGTTTCGAACAACAGATGAAAAGTATCAGTCGACACTACCGTGTACGGGATGTGAGAATTCATCAGTGGCTTTAAATGGACATGGTATAATTGAAGAAATTTGTGGGCTTCCTCCCTTGTCAAATAGAGCCCTTTACATCTACTCCATGTACATCTACATGATTACTCTGCAGTTCACAATTAAATTCCGGCTGAGGGTTTATCAAATCACCTTGAAGCTCTTTCCGTGCCTTTCCAATCTTGAGCAGTGTGCGGGAAAAGCTAACACTGAAATCTTTCTGTGTGAGTTCTGATTTCTCTTATTTTATTAGGATGATCATTCCTCCCTATGTAGGAGGGCGGGAGCAATACATTTTCGGACTCTGAAGAGAAATTTGGTGATTGAAATTTGATGAGAAGGTACAGCCACAGCGAAAAACACCTTGGTTTAATGACTGCCACCACAATTCGTGTATCATATCCGTGGCAATCTCTCCCCTATTTCGTGATAATACAAAATGAGCCCCCCATCTCTGAACTTTTTCGATGTCCTCCGTCAGTGCTATCTGATGCAGATCCCACACCGCACAGCAGTGGTCCAGAAGAGGGTCGAAAGTGTAATGTGAGCAGTCTCTTTAATAGACCTTTGATATTTTATAAGTGTTCTGCCAATAAATCGTAGGGCCGGCCGAAGTGGCCGTGCGGTTAAAGGCGCTGCAGTCTGGAACCGCAAGACCGCTACGGTCGCAGGTTCGAATCCTGCCTCGGGCATGGATGTTTGTGATGTCCTTAGGTTAGTTAGGTTTAACTAGTTCTAAGTTCTAGGGGACTAATGACCTCAGCAGTTGAGTCCCATAGTGCTCAGAGCCATTTGAACCATTTTTTGAATAAATCGTAGTCTTTGGGTTGCTTTCCCCACAACATTATCTATGTGATCGTTCCAGTTTAAGTTATTTATAATTGTAATCGCTAGGTATTTAGCTGAATTTACAGACTTTAGATTTGTGTGATTAATCGTGTAACCAAAATTTGGCGTATTTATTTTGAAACTCATGTCAATTGCCCCTTTACGCACCATACATATTTCTTATATAAATCGTTTTACAAATTGTTTTGATCATCTAATAACTTTATAAGACAGTAAGTGATACAATCATCTGCAGAAAATCTAAGAGGGCTGCTCAGAATGTCTCCAATGCCGCTAATGTGGATGAGAAACAGCTGAGGGGCTGTAACACTTCCTTGTAGATCGCCAGAAATTATTTCTGTTTTACCTGATGGCTTACCAGCAGGTACTACGAACTGCGACCTTTCTGGCAGGCAAGCACGAATCAAGTGACACAACTGAGACGATATTCCATAGGCACGCAATTTGATTAGAAGTCGCTTGTGAGGTACGGTGTCAAAAACCTTCTGGAAATCTAAAAATATGGAATCTGTTTGACGTCCCCTGTCAACAGCGCTCATTACTTCTTGAGAATAGAGGGCTAGTTGTGTTTGACAAGAACGATGTTTTCTGAATTCATGTTGGCTGTTTGCCAATAAATTATTTTCTTCGAGGTAGCTCATAATGTTCCAACACAGGGCTGAGGCAGTTGTACATGGTGTTGCGTGATGCCTCCGGCGATGAATACTTCTTTGCTCTATCTACATCTATATCTACATGGCTACTCTGCAAATCACATTCAAGTGCCTGGCAGAGGGTTCATCGAACCACCTTCACAATTCTCTATTATTCCAATCTCGTATAGCGCGTGGAAAGAAGGAACACCTATATCTTTCTGTACGAGCTCTGATTTCCCTTATTTTATCGTGGTGATCGTTCCTCCCTACGTAGGTCGGTGTGAACGAACTATTTTAGCATTCGGAGGAGAAGATTGTTGATTGGAATTTCGTGAGAAGATTCCGTCGCAACGAAAAACGCCTTTCTTTTAATGATTTCCAGCCCAAATCCTGTATCATTTCTGTGACACTCTCTCCCATATTTTGCGATAATACAAAACGTGCTGCCTTTCTTTGAACTTTTTCGATGTATTCCGTCAGTCCTACCTGGTAAGGATCCCACACCGCGCAGCAGTATTCTAAAAGAGGACGGACAAGCGTAGCGTAGGCAGTCTCCTTAGTAGGTCTGTTACATTTTCTAAGTGTCCTGCCAATAAAACGCAGTCTTTGGTTAGCCTTCCCCACAACATTTTCTATGTGTTCCTTCCAATTTAAGTTGTTCGTAATTGTAATACCTAGGTATTTAGTTGAATTTACGACTTTTAGATTAGACTGATTTATCGTGTAACCGAAGTTTAACGAATTCCTTTTAGCACTCATGTGGATGACCACACTTTTCGTTATTTAGTGTCAATTGCCACTTTTCGCACCATTCACATATCTTTTCTAAGTCGTTTTGCAGTTTGTTTTGATCTTCTGAGGATTTTATTAGTCGATAAACGACAGCGTCATCTGCAAACAACCGAAGACGGTTGCTCAGATTGTCTTCAAAATCGTTTATATAGATAACGAACAGCAAAGGGCCTATAACACTACCTTTGGGAACGTCATAAATCTCTTCTGTTTTACTCGACGACTTTCCGTCAATTACTACGAACTGTGACCTCTCTGACAGGAAATCACAAATCCAGTCACATAACTGAGACGATATTCCAAAAACACGCAATTTCACTACGAGCCGCTTGTGTGGCAGTGTCAAAAGCCTTCCGGAAATCCAGAAATACGGAATCGATCTGAAATCCCTTGTCAATAGCACTCAACACTTCATGTGAATAAAGAGCTAGTTGTGTTTCACAGGAACGATGCTTTCTAAACCCATGTTGACTGTGTGTCAATAGACAGATTTCTTCGAATTGATTCATAGTGTTTGAGCACAATATATGTTCTAGAATCCTGCTCCATATCGACGTTAACGATACGGGCCTGCAATTTAGTGAATTACTCCTACTACCTTTCTCGAATATTGGTGTGACCTGTGCAACTTTCCAGTCTTTGGGTACGGATCGTTCGGCGAGCGAACGGTTGTATATGATTGTTAGGTACGGAGCTACTGCATCAGCATACTCCGAAAGGAACCTCGGTGGTGTTGTTATTGTCACGCCACTGTGACGTTCCACGCGACTGACAAGGGGAAGGCCTCAGACACGGCCAACCGATTCCGCTCAAATTTGGCAGGTCGCTTGTGTACAACCTAAAACGAAGGAATCTTGAGACATTTTGGGTCAACACCCCCGCGTTTTTGAGAAAAATCACCGCTAAAGGTTATGACGAGTAATCGACTCAAAATTGGGGGGATCGATACATAATTGTAAATAGAGTAATTTTCTTCATCAGGTATGGGGTCCGAAAACGCATAGTTTTCCAGAAATCGAGGTAAGAAACTTTCACAACTGCCACTTCTGTACCCACATGGTAAACGCTTTTCGTCGACAGTAATGATAGAGCAACGGCCAAGGTAACTGGCTGGGAATCGGAGAACCCGGGTTCGAATCTCGAAGAAACTTTATTTCCGGGCTTCAAAATTGCAGTGTGCTTCTGAAAACCCAGCGGGAATTGCACAACCGCACGGATGCAATAACTATTCACACCATAATTCATAACCAACTTTCAGCACCAATTTTTCAGGCGATGATATCGTATGCGTGGTGCGCAACAAAATTAATTCCCGAAAAAGACATATTTTAGAATGTAAACCAAGTCTGTTTTCCGCCGACTCTTCGGAATGAACAGTGCAGTTATCGAAAGACTGCATTCATTAGATGTTCTCGGTGCCGTGAGAATACTTGTTTCGAATGTTTATATGACAAGTACCATCCATCTAGTTGTTCGAAGAAAAGTGAGGACACGTAACAGTGTCTGGAATAACCATGGTAAAGTGACCTGGAGTAACATTTTAGTTGTTTAATATACCAAGAGGTTTGAGAAATTTATTTGCCTACTTTATTATTATCATTCCTTATTGATTTACTTATCTTATTAACCCTCCTATCCCTATCATTTGAGATATGGGAAAATACAAACGAAAAGAATAAGATCCGCTAGGGTTCTCCGATTCCCAGCGGGATACCTTAACCGTTGCGTTTACCATGTGGGTACAGATGCGGCAGTTGTAAAAGTTTCTTTCCTCGATTTCTGCAAAAGTATGAGTTTGTGGACCCCAAACCTGACGATGAAAATTGTTCTATTTACAATTATCTGTCGATCCCTCCAATTTTGAGTCGATTACTCGTCATAACCTTTAGGGGTGATTTTCTCAAAATTGCGGGGGTGTTGACCCAAAATATCTTAGATTAGTTCGTTTTAGGTTTTACACAAGCGACCTGCCAAATCTGAGCCGAATCGGTTAGCCGTGTCTCAGGCCTTCCCCTTGTGAGACGAGAAGTACGCTGGGAGTGCAATGGGCATGCGAGAGGGACTTTCAGCTGACCCGAGTTCACTACCTGTCAATGACGGCGGGCTCCATAGCGCGCAGCTTGTCGGCGAACTTCTGGTAGCCGTCCCACGTGGCCACCACGTCGACGACTGCGCGCCAGTTGGGCTGCACGAAGTGCTGCACGTATTCGCGGCTGGCTTCGGTGAACAGGACCTCGGAGTAGCGGCCGAGGGAGCCGGGCAGGCCGGCCTCGACGGCCAGCGAGGCGGCGTGCAGGCGCGCGAGTGCGCGCAGCGCGGCGGCCGCGTGCTGCGCGTCCAGCAGGCCGGCGGGGGCGGCGCGGAAGCCGCCGACGGCCAGGTCCTGCAGCAGCAAGGTGTCGCCTGCCGTGCCGAGCAGCAGCGGGCCCACGCCGGCGGCGCGGCCGCAGCTCAGCACCTCCTGGTACACCAGCCGCTCGCGCGAGAACATCCCCATGGCGGACAGCGCGGACGCCACCTGCGCGTCCTCCGGCGGCCGCTTCACCACCAGCCGCAGCTCCGCGCCGTCGCCCAGCACCACCGTCGCGCGCGTCAGCTGCCCGCAGAAGCTCGAACCCTGCGCAGTTGCGTCTATTATTACCACACATTTTAGGAAAGCGGGAACATTACATCTTAAGGCCTGGCCAGACAGGATGCTGCCTGGCCGTCCGGCCTGTGGCCTTCAACCGCAGCCGGCAGGCCGCACTGTTCAATCGCTCGTTATTGTATGCCGGCGGTCACACAGAGTGCGGCTTTGAAGCAACGGCAACCGGCCTGACGCACCGGCCGACGCCGGGTTGTCACAGATTACAGATTCGCCGCAAGCCGGAGCGGCTGCTTGCCTCTGTTGGCGCATTCTACTGCTCAGCTGTCACACTGGAAGCAGCGGCGTGAGGCGGTTTTTGTCTTGCAGCTCATAGTGCATTAGAGATGGGCAAACTGAAACACCTAACTGTTTCGAAACAAATGAAACAGTACAATGTAATGTTTGGATACGCTGTTTCGAAACAGTGAAACAGTTTGTGTTTAGTAATCTAATAAACCCACACATTTTATCATCTTGAATGTCTACTCTATAAGTATGTCCATATAAACATAAATGAGGTGTGAGAGCGCTAATCATATCGCAGAAAGCATGAAACTATCACTTAGGCGTCTTGGCAGTTTCGTATTTCCTGCAGAAAATGCGCTACTTTCGTGTCGTGTGACTTTCATACTTTTCAATTGGCTGAGGACAGCCATAGCTGAAGACAGAAGAACCACCACGAACGGAACTGGAGGTGGGAGCAAACTGCAGAAACATCGGATATGCTACTGGGATTCCCATATTCTGTTAGTATGGGTAATATACCCATCCTGCTAATTTTCATTCACACAAAGGGAATCATTGTGGATAATAGGCACAGTGAGTATAGACTCACAAATGACGCCAAATAATTCGAATAAATAACAAAATATAACAGAAAAAAAATTTTGTCTTTCAAGGTGTTTCGAACCGTTACTATAAATTCACCATGCTTCCCAGCCCTTCCCGTTCCCCATTACAGTATCAGTGATACGTCAAACAGATTGCTAGCAATTATACCTACATCAAATTTATGTATATGTCTAATAACTGTCACTCTACGCCTTTTCTTATTCAAAATGTTGTAGGCTTACTTGCGTTTCTTAATGTGATTACTGTACATGAACAGAGAAGCGTATGTTATAAAAAAAGTGTAATTTAACTGAATGATTTTCACATATTTATTATTTTGAATGTGAATAGTATGCGTTTTATTGTTTGGTTAGTGTTTATAAAGCAGATGTTGTAACAGGACAGTCAGCTAGAAACTAAGCTTTATTTTCGCGTATCTTAAGCTTAATGCTATTGCTTGTCAAAAAGATTTCGACACTCTTGAAAGTGTTTCATAAAGTGTTATGTTTTGTTTCAGTACCTGTACCGAGCCCGAATCTCGTCCGACAGAGCGGAATGAAACATCACTGTTTCGATACAATTAGTCCGTTCCAAGCACAGGTGGACTGAAACAGCCTTATTTTGAAACAACAATACAGTTTCTGTGTCTGGCTCGAGATCGAATCTGGTCCGGTTATCCGAGACAGGGGCGGAATGAAACACCACTGTTTCGAAACAGTGAACCACAGCCGTTCCGAAACAGTTCCACGTATCGATACACTGTATCGAAACATAGAAACAGTGGCCAAGTTTATAGTGCATGCATCATGGACACAGAAAGACTTACAGAGGAGATGAGAGAATACAACTTTTTGTATGACATACGGGATCCTCATTTGGAAGTAGAATACTTTTGCCCTCGATATACTCTTGATAGAAAGCTGAATTCTCAGAAACAGTATTGTCACTGTGACGTCCATAACTTCGAATATCAACTACTGTAAATTCGTAGTATGGATCAACGATCGCCAGGAGAAGCAGCGAAAAGAATTGTTTGTAACAGAAGAACTGGGATCCACTATCCTTCGGGCATTTTAACCTTATATGCTTTCCGTCTATGCTTCCAAGGCAGTTCGGAAACCCCCAGAGTTCTAGAAATCCTTCTTCAGATTTCTTCCACATCTCTATTGTAGGAGTAGATAAATACTTGGGCTGTAGAACAGTCCATATTGCCTGGCACACTTATTTTACAGTTTCTGAGACTGTTGAACGTCCTAACCGAAAAGAAAAAGCTATGTTCTGGTGACTGTCGCCTGTAGTCAAGTTCTGGAAAAGATTAAAATAAATTATGCCGATAGAACGAATAGATAAGTTAACGACCAAAGATAAGTTTGTTTAAATTCAATGACAATGTTATGAATACAATGAAACAAAACAATCTATTAAGTAGAAAGTTCTCTCTAGCGGGACATACGGAACTAGATGTTACTATCGTTTGCTGTATTCATAAACACTGCAGATAAATTTATCACTGCATTCGTAACTGAGCTGTGGGATAGCACTTTCTTCCGTCGAGTTTTTCATACGATACAGCAAAACTGAAATGGAATAATTTATATGACTTCTGTTTGAAGCACAAAGAGGCCACAAATACTAAAAGTTACCTGAAACAAATGGCTAGTCTGCGCCTTGTATCAATTGGCTTTCTCCAGTTCGTTGTGCACTTCTCGGTGCTAACGTTTTATCAGGCGTTGCAGTTCCTCGAAACATTCTCGCGACGTACGAAAATATTTGAAGAACCTATCTTCGTCAGACTCTAGATCAATACACAGACGATGGTATTCTCATAAGCTTTCTCTCTCGCTACTAGTGTCGTGCACCCAACATCTCCTCTTCTTGGGGTTCGGCCCTTTCCACAGTGTAACAGCTGAGGCACCAAGAGTCGCTGCGGCCGGCCGTCCGGCCGTTGTCTGTGTGGCGTCCCTGGCCGCTGACTGGACAGCCCCTCGCTGCGCCGTCCGTCGCAGCGGCAGGAAGAATTCTGTCTGGCCAGGCCTTTAATCTACCGTCGACGATTCCGTCACAAGAATCAGACTGGGGAAGGATAGAAAGTCATTCCGGAAAATCACAGAAAAATCTATATGGCCAGATGGCGATCAAAGTCTGTAAGGGCCAGTCAAGTGAAAGTGAGACAGAAGTATGTAAACTGTTTATTACACTACTGGCCATTAAAATTGCTACACCACGAAGATGACGTGCTACAGATGCGAAATTTTACCGACAGGAAGAAGCTGGTGTGATATGCAAATGATTAGCTTTTCAGAGCATTCACACATCGCTGGCGGCGGTGGCGACACTTACAACGTGGTGACATGAGGAAAGTTTCCAACCGATTTCTCATACACAAACCAGCGTTGCCTGGTGAAAAGTTGTTGCGAAGCCTCGTGCAAGGAGGAGAAATGCGTACCATCACGTTTCCGAGTTTGATAAAGGTCGGATTGTAGCCTAACGCGATTGCGGTTTATCGTATCGCGACATTGCTGCTCGCGTTGGTCGAGATCCAATGACTGTTAGCAGAATATGGAATCGGTGGATTCAGGAGGGAAACTGACGGCACTTTGAACAGTGGACGTTACATTTCACATGTGTTACGACCCGTGGCTCTACCCTTCATTCGATCCCTGCGAAACCCTACATTTCAGCAGGATAATGCACGACCGCATGTTGCAGGTCCTGTGCGGGCCTTTCTGGATACAGAAAATGTTCGACTGCTGCCCTGGCCAGCACATTCTCCAGATCTCTCACCAACTGAAAACGTCTGGTCAATGGTGGCCGAGCAACAGGCTCGTCACAATACGCCAGTCACTACTCTTGATGAACTGTGGTATCGTGTTGAAGCTGCATGGGCAGCTGCACCTGTACATGCCATCCAAGCTGTTTGACTCAATGCCCAGGCGTATCAAGGCCGTTATTATGGCCAGAGGTGATTGTTCTGGGTACTGATTTCTCAGGATCTATGCACCCAAATTGAGTGAAAATGTAACCACATGTCAGTTCTAGTATAATATATTTGTCCAATGAATACCCGTTTATCATCTGCATTTCTTCTTGGTGTAGTGTATTTCAGAAGTATTCACCATAACCCTTAAGGGGGGACATTGATGAAATTGACCAAATATGTCAATTTTCGATTTATTTATTAGTACAACTCATGGACAATAAGTTTCCAAAGGTTCTATGTTGAAACCCGCACCCGAAGTGCCTGAAAATTAATTAAAAGTGTGACGTGGCCTCCCTGCCACACCAAGCTCAGAGGGATAACAACCCCTACATTCACATGGAGAGGCTTCCAAATTGTATCCTGGATCTTGTCAAGCCCACTTACAGGTTTCTGGCCGATCCTGCACTTCTCAAAAAGTGTGTTCATGGCAAAACCCAAGATCCAAATGAGTCTCTAAATTCACTCATATGGAAACGATAACCTAAACACACATTTGCATCTGTTACAGTTATCAGAATTGCAACTTATGATGCAGTTATTGTATTAAATGATGGGAACGTCGGGAGGATGAAGGTTTTGGAAAGAATGGGCTTCCAGACAGGAATTTTACTCAAGACATCCTGTGAAAAATAGATTTACAGCGGGTCTCTGCAGCTGAAAAGTCAGTTGAAGACCTGGCAAGGAAAGAAGACAGACAACAAGAAACCAGAAGAGAAGCCTTGAAGGGAAAGACGACCAAAAGTACAAATGTGGAGCCTTCTGAAGAAGTGACATAAGGATGAAAGATTGGTTCAACTTTAAACTGCGTTTCCTGAAAAGTTTGTTTTTTATAGTTTATTACCTTTTCCTCAGATTATATGAATGCTACAATTATGAAATTTTGTACACATATTTCTGTAAACGTAATAAACCTTGTGTCAACAGAAAATTTTGAAATTCTGATTGCAAGCTGAGATATGGGGCAAAGTGCTTGGAACTTTGCATGAATTTAAAATTGTACTTGTGGAATTATAATTAAAAAATTATGAAAATTCTCCTATTTGACCTATTCCAAAAACCTCACAAGAGAAACTTATAACATATAAAGAGATGAAACAGAGAAATTTTTGTAGAAACCTCTTGAATACTTTCTGAGAAAAAGGAACATACATTATTTCTTGAAAGTAAAACTTTAAATTTCGTTAAAAAAAAGCTGAGTGTATATAATCAAAGGGTTTTATATGTAAATGTTTTACTTTCATGTAAAGCGTGGTACAAAATTTGATTGCCATATCTCCAAAGCTATGGATTTGGTGCATTTTTGAAATAGTGGGTGTTTTTCTTCAATGTCACCCCTTAATACATTTATCCCACAGTGTGACAAGGTGGTCAATGCCTTTCCCAATAGTTGTCTGCGAGAAGACTGTCATTCCTCGTGTAAAAACAAGAGCGCTTCGCAGCATGTGAGGGAATTTGGCAACGGCAGTGTTTATCTTTATCTAGACCGCAGTTTATTGTATCACGATAATGCTCCCCGTATTGGTCGGCATCCTGCGACTGTCATGGAAATGTGGAATCTAGAGGTGCAGAAGGACCATGCTACGATTCCCGCGGCACTGCACGAATAGCGCTCAGCGAGGCTTGGAAGAGAACGAACATTGCCATACTGCATCTGTTATCGTCACACGAGCCCAGCATTTAGCGTGATATGGGTTGCCATTTTGTACACAACACAATCACCTCTGGCTAGTATAACCGGTAAATGGGACAGCAGGCGTTGCACTTCTGCAATTTTCTCGTCGGTGGCTTCGAGGTCTCTGTGACGCTGTCTTTCAACAAGATAATGCAAGACGGCAAGTTGTTCTACATATACATGCGAATTCCGCAAGCCACCGTATAGTGTGTGGTAGATAGTGCCTTGTACCACTACTAGTCATTCGCTTTCATGTTCCAATTGAAAATACAGCGAGATAAAAAGACCATCTATATGCCTCTGTACGAGCCCTAATTTCTCTTATCTTCTCTTCATTGTCATTCCACGAAATGTATGTGGGCAGCAGTAGAATCGTTCTGCAACCAGCTTCATATGCTGGTTCTCTAGATTTTCTCAATAGTATTCCGTGAAAGTAGGTCGCTTTCCCTCCGGAGATTCCCATTTGAGTTCACAAAGCATTTCTGTAACACTCGCTTGGTGATAGAATCCACCAGTAACAAATCCAGCAGCACCCTCCTTGTAAACTCGTGAAGACTATTTACAACACATCCGCCGGGAAAACTTGAAGAGTCACAGCACCCTTCTTAATTGCTTCAATGTATTCCTTTAATCTAACGTGGCAAGAATCCCAGACACTCAAGCAGTGCCCAAGAATGTATCGACTAGTGTTCTATGTGAGATCTCTTTTACAAATGAATTACACTTTCCTAAAATTCACCCAATCAACCGAAGTTGATCATTTGCCTTTTATACTACCCTCTTTACGCGCTCATTCTATTTCATATCGCTTTGCAACGTCACGCCTAGCTATGGATCGATGTGACTTGGTCAAACAGCACACTACTAATGTTGTATTCGAACACTTCGGAATTAGTTTAGCATACCGCATAAACATGTTTATTAATTCATTTAGCTTGGATAGTCATCTGAGTGTGCTGTCGTCTCTGGCATGCTTTAGCATCAGGGTGTGCTATTCCAGCGTTGTAGCGGCTGGTAAGGCAGACAGAGCCTGCAGTTAACATGGGCGAAGGGTCAAGTGCCCTCACTGGCAGTTTGTAAGCTCAGGTAAAATTCCAACTTCTGCCATTTTTTTCTTTCCATTTTATTCCTCGCAGTGATAGACTATTAATCATAAAATTCAAACATATTTAAACAGTTCAGTTCTTCTATGTGAAATTAATATACTCAATTAAGTTACGGTTACTACTCTTATAAGTCAAAAGGCTATAGGCCTTCATATTGTAGCACATAGGTAAAATTTTGCCTGAGCCGCCACTGACAATGAGTAGAACACTTCTTGACGTGTGGGACCAAAACTTTACAGTTCAGTTCCTCAAAGTCAGGAAGCCATGCTGCATCCTGACGTGATCTCCGCTCCAGTGTATCGGGTGCACTATGTGATTCTGGTGGTTCGAAGATGAATGCAGACATTGGTTATACAGGGTGCTACAAAAAGGTACGGCCAAACTTTCAGGAAACATTCCTCACACACAAATAAAGAAAAGATGTTATGTGGACATGTGTCCGGAAACGCTTAATTTCCATGTTAGAGCTCATTTTAGTTTCGTCAGTAAGTAGTGTACTTCCTCGATTCACCGCCAGTTGGCCCAATTGAAGGAAGGTAATGTTGACTTCGGTGCTTGTGTTGACATGCGACTCATTGCTCTACAGTACTAGCATCAAGCACATCAGTACGTAGCATCAACAGGTTAGTGTTCATCACGAACGTGGTTTTGCAGTCAGTGCAATGTTTACAAATGCGGAGTTGGCAGATGCCCATTTGATGTATGGATTAGCACGGGGAAATAGCCGTGGCGCGGTACGTTCGTATCGAGATAGATTTCCAGAACGAAGATGTCCCGACAGGAAGACGTTCGAAGCAATTGATCGGCGTCTTAGGGAGCACGGGACATTCCAGCCTATGACTCGCGACTGGGGAAGACCTAGAACGACAAGGACACCTGTAATGGACGAGGCAATCCTTCGTGCAGTTCACGATAACCCTAATGTCAGCGTCAGAGAAGTTGCTGCTGTACAAGGTAACGTTGACCACGTCACTGTATGGAGAGTGCTACGGGAGAACCAGTTGTTTCCGTACCACGTACAGATTGTGCAGGCACTATCAGCAGCTGATTGGCCTCGACGGGTACACTTCTGCGAATGGTTCATCCAACAATGTGTCAATCCTCATTTCAGTGCAAATGTTCTGTTTACGGATGAGGCTTCATTCCAACGTGATCAAATTGTAAATTTTCACAATCAACATGTGTGGGCTGACGAGAATCCGCACGCAATTGTGCAATCACGTCATCAACACAGATTTTCTGTGAACGTTTGGGCAGGCATTGTTGGTGATGTCTTGATTGGGCCCCATGTTCTTCCACCTACACTCAATGTAGCACGTTATCATGATTTCCTAGGGGATACTCTACCTGTGCTGCTAGAACATGTGCCTTTACAATTACGACACAACATGTGGTTCATGCACGATGGAGCTCCTGCACATTTCAGTCGAAGTGTTCGTACGCTTCTCAACAACAGATTCGGTGATGATGGATTGGTAGAGGCGGACCAATTCCATGGCCTCTACGCTCTCCTGACCTCAACCCTCTTGACTTTCATTTATGGGGGCATTTTAAAGCTCTTGTCTACGCAACCCCGGTACCAAATGTAGAGACTCTTCGTGCTCGTATTGTGGACGGCTGTGATACAATACAACATTCTCCAGGGCTCCATCAGCGCATCAGGGATTCCATGGAACGGAGGGTGGATGCATGTATCCTCGCTAACGGAGGACATTTTGAACATTTCCTGTAACAAAGTGTTTGAAGTCACGCTGGTAGTTTCTGTTGCTGTGTGTTTCCATTCCATGATTAATGTGATTTGAAGAGAAGTAATAAAATGAGCTCTAACATGGAAAGTAAGCGCTTGCGGACACATGTCCACATAACATATTTTCTTTCTTTGTGTGTGAGGAATGTTTCCTGAAAGTTTGGCCGTACCTTTTTGTAACACCCTGTATAGGGAACTCGAAGTCTGGAAGCAACCACTGCTCCAATATACCGGGCACTACATCGTCAAGTCTGGCTATGTGCTCACTTGGTTTGTACTGCTGCTTTGACGTACCAGCCTCTGTATCGGCAATATCAGAAAGCTGTTGTGCTGAGTGAGAAATAAATAAAAACTGTGGAAACACACACACATACACTCTATGAATAATAACAATAATAATAAACAGCTCAGTTGATAATAATAGCGAAGGCAGGACGCGGCCGTTCTATAGATATGAGACCATCAGCAAGTGTTCTCACTTGTGGCAGGTCCTAGCGCTGCCCAGAGTCTAATTGTGGACTGAATGCTCAAGAGCAGCGGTACGTGGCTAGCGGACTCTGGTAGCAGATTCGATGGTGAGCGTTGCTGCAGCGGTAGCAGCAGAGTGCTGACCACCAAGTGCTGCGTTGTTTAGGCAACAGTCTGTGCTTCGTGGCCCCGAGACGGCGGTGGTGGTAGCAACACAGTTAAAACGAAGAGTCTAGGCTACGTCTCGACAGAGACTGTGTGCAATTATATGTTGGCCAGCTGGTCGACCAAGAAGGCTAGTTATGGGCGGATTTGTATGCAGCTGCTCCTGGCTGACTTCGGAGAACTGTTTCTTTTCTGTTTACGTGCGGAAGGTATAACCCGTTGCCAGCGATGTGGAAGGATACTCTTATCAGTGCCAGTTGTTTTGACAGTTCGAGCGGCGCCGTCTATTGCCCGACGGAATTGTAGTGGCTCTGAAGCGAATGCCGTGAAGTGTTTCCTTCAGTTTAGAAAACGAGTTGAACTTACGAGGGTTTAAGTCAGGGGAGTGCAGTAGGTGGTATAGCACTTAGCAGCCCCATCAGTCAACCAAATCAGTAACAGCTTGCACTGTACGCGCTTGAGAATTCTCCTGCAAAATGATGGTCAGGTCATGCAGAAAGTGTTATCACTTCTGTCTCTAAGCTGGTCGTAGGTTGTGTTCCAGAAATGAACAGCATAGAGACAGAATTGATGACACTTTCTGCATGTCCTGACCATCATTTTGCAGGACAATGCTCAAGCACGTACAGTGCAAGCTGTTACTGATTTGGTTGGCGGATGGGGCTGCTAAGTGCTATACCACTTACTGCACTCCCCTGACTTAAGCCCTCGTAAGTTCAACTCGTTTTCTAAACTGAAGGAAACACTTCACGGCATTCGTTTCAGAACCACTACAAATTCGTCGGGCAATAGACGGCGCCGCTCGAACTGTCAAAACAACTGGCACTGCTAGGAGTATCCTACGACTTCCACATCGCTGGCAACGGGTTATACATAATGCTGGTGACTACTTTGAAGGTCAGTAAAACTTTGAAACATGTATTTATTTTGTACGAGCTGTAAATAAATAGTTTCCACTACTAAAGTTCCAACCCTCGTATAACTGTAATACGGTAACTGAAAATGGATTAAGATCGAATAGCTTCTTGGTATAAATTGACGTAAAGAAAAGTGGCTGGTTGCTCTAGTTTTTAAATCAATTTAATCCACAACCAAGGATCTCAACAACAGTTTCATAGATATATGAAATGTGTTCCAATTCTTGCTTGATATGTTCCATTTCCATGGAAAAAAGGGATTATCTTAATCAAGGTTACGAATAGCAATTTTTCGCCACCTGAACAGCGTATCTACGTATTTTATTACTCTAGGTCGTTGTTTTTCAAAAATTTTCTTGTTTGTATGTGAAGAATTTCTAGCCCACATTGTTTACACCCATATCCCTAACCAACAAGTTCGAAGCGCCGTCTTCTACACTGAAGAGCCAAAGAAATTGAAACATCTGCCTAATACAGGGAAGGCGTGTAGGGCACCCGAGAGCACGCAGAACTGCCGCGCCACAACGTGGCATGGACTCGACTAATGTCTGAGATAGTGCTGGAGGGAATTGACACCATGAATCATGCTGGGCTGTCCATAAATCAGTAAGGCGTAGGACAGAGTCGATATGTCTTCTGAACAGCACTTTGCAAGGCATCCCAGATATGCTCAATAATGTTCATGTCTGGGGTGGTTGGTGACCAGCGTAAGTTTTTAAACTCAGAAGAGTGTTCCTGGAGCCACCCTTTAGCAATTCTTTACGTATGGGATGACGCATTGTCCTGCTGGAATTGGCCAGTCCGTCGGAATGCACAATAGACATGAATGGATGCAGGTGGTCAGACAGGACGCCTATTTACATGTCACTTGTCAGAGTCGTATCTACACATGTCAGGTGTCCCATATCACTCCAACTGCACACGTCCCACACCATAACAGAGCCTCCACCAGCTTGAATACTCCCCTGCTGACATGCACGGTCCATGGACTCATGAGGTTGTCTCCATACCCGCGCACGTCCATTCGCTCGATACAATTTGAAACGAGACTCGTCCGACCAAGCAACATGTTTCCAGTCATCAACAGTCCAATGTCGGTGTTGACGAGCCCAGGAGAGGCGTAAAGCTTTGTGTTATGCAGCCATCAAAGGTACACGAATGTGCCTTCGGCTCCGAAAACCCAGATCGATGATGTTTTGTTGAATGGTTGGCACGCTGACACTTGTTGATGGCCCAGCACTGAAATCTGCAGCAATTTGCGGAACGGTTGCACTTCTGACACGTTGAACGATTCTCTTCAGTCGTCATTGGTCCCGTTCTTGCAGGATCGTTTTCCGGCTGCAGCGATGTCGGAGATTTGATGTTTTACAGGATTCCTGAAATTCGTGGTACACTCGTGGGGAAAATCCCACTTAATCTCTGTCCGCAGCTCGTGGTCGTGCGGTAGCGTTCTCGCTTCCCGCGCCCGGGTTCCCGGGTTCGATTCCCGGCGGGGTCAGGGATTTTCTCTGCCTCGTGATGACTGGGTGTTGTGTGATGTCCTTAGGACAGTTAGGTTTAAGTAGTTCTAAGTTCTAGGGGACTGATGACCATAGATGTTAAGTCCCATAGTGCTCAGAGCCATTTGAACCATTTGAACTTCATCGCTACCTCGGAGATACTGTGTCCCACTGCTTGTGCGCCGACTATAACACCGCGTTCAAACTCATTAAAATCTTGATAACCTGCCATTGCAGCAGCAGTAAACGATCTAACAACTGCGCCAGACACTTGGTGTGTTATATAGGCGTTGCGGAACGCAGCGCCGTATTCTGCCTGTTTACCACACATCTCTGTATTTGAATACGCGTGCCTGTACCAGTTTCTTAGGCGCTTCAGTGTACTAAATTCGAAACTAAACCAGTGAGACTCACTTCACATGCTGGGAAACATGCTAAGCCCCGTGTCAAGTGGAGGCAAATATAAAAGGATGTGGGTCTGTTAATCGTCAGCAGTTCAGATGTGCGGCAAATAATGGTACCCCTTAGGCAATTGGGAGCAAGGGGTGGGAAGGAACACCGTGTTCACTCAATATGTATGCCTGGTGGCCTCACTGAGGATTCTGAAGAGGCTTGGGTTGCAAACAAGGGTTTCTAGATCAGGCGACTCCCCGTCCACTTGAGATAATGATAGTTGTGGGAGACTAAAGTCTCAAATCCTGGTGGCTAACTTCCTTCTCAACAAACTGTAAGAGTCTGAAGCACTCCTAACAAGTAACGAAGCCCAAATACAAGATACAGAAAGCTGGCTGAGACCCGAATTTGACACGGTGAAATTTCTGGCGAAAATTTAAGCATTTATCAAATGAATAGATTAATGAGATATTGAGGTGGTGTATTCGTCACCATAGACAATAAACTCAAATTCTCCGAGACAGAAATTAAAGCTGCATGCGAGATTGTTTGAGCAAGTTTCAGTATCAGAGGTTAGCGTATAATTATAATGGGATCCTTCTATCGATCACTGGACTCACCTACTGATGAACCGAAAACTTCAGAGAAAACCTGACTTCACTAGTACGTAAGTTCTTCAGCCATCTTGTAATCAATGGAGGAGACTTTTACAATCCAACATTCAACTGGGATGATTAAAGTTTTGTTAGTGCTGGGTGCGACAAGACGTCGTGCGAAACATTACTAAATGTCGTATCTGAAAATTACCTAGAACAGATGGTTCGGCACCCCATTGATAACGGAAATATATTAGATCTAATGCCAATAAATAATCCTGACCTTTTTGATGACGTTAACATCGAAATGGTACCAGTCTCCGTCAGGCATTTGTAGGAACAATGATTACCAAAGTACAAAGGGCAACTACAACAAATAGGAAGATTTATATGTTCAGTACATTAGATAAAGAAGCAGTAGTGTCATATCTCAATGATGAATTTGAAACTCTTATCTCAGGACAGGAGCGTTCAGAGGAACTATCGTTCAAGTTTAAAAGAATAGTTGACCATGCATTGGATAGATATGTATCCACTAGAACAGTTCGTGATGGGAGGGACCGTCCATGGTATACAAACACTGTAAAGAAGCTCCTAAAGAAACAGAATACTGTATAATGGGTATAAAACAAAACAGAGGATTAAAGACAGAGAGATATTGAATGAATCGCTGTTGGCTCCCAAGAGAGCAATGCATAAATGCGCGCCTTATTTGTTCATGAGACCCAGAAAATATTAGATACAGGCTCCCAGGTAGATGCTATTTTTCTTGACTTCCGGAAGGCGTTCGATACAGTTCCGCACTGTCGCCTGATAAACAAAGTAAGAGCCTACGGAATATCAGACCAGCTGTGTGGCTGGATTGAAGAGTTTTTAGCAAACAGAACACAGCATGTTGTTATCAATGGAGAGACGTCTACAGACGTTAAAGTAACCTCTGGCGTGCCACAGGGGAGTGTTATGGGACCATTGCTTTTCACAATATATATAAATGACTTAGTAGATAGTGTCGGAAGTTCCATGCGGCTTTTCGCGGATGATGCTGTAGTATACAGAGAAGTTGCTGCATTAGAAAATTGTAGCGAAATACAGGAAGATCTGCAGCGGATAGGCACTTGGTGCAGGGAGTGGCAACTGACCCTTAACATAGACAAATGTAATGTATTGCGAATACATAGAAAGAAGGATCCTTTATTGTATGATTATATGATAGCGGAACAAACACTGGTAGCAGTTACTTCTGTAAAATATCTGGGAGTATGCGTACGGAACGATTTGAAGTGGAATGATCATATAAAACTAATTGTTGGTAAGGCGGGTACCAGGTTGAGATTCATTGGGAGAGTGCTTAGAAAATGTAGTCCATCAACAAAGGAGGTGGCTTACAAAACACTCGTTCGACCTATACTTGAGTATTGCTCATCAGTGTGGGATCCGTACCAGGTCGGGTTGACGGAGGAGATAGAGAAGATCCAAAGAAGAGCGGCGCGTTTCGTCACTGGGTTATTTGGTAACCGTGATAGCGTTACGGAGATGTTTAATAAACTCAAGTGGCAGACTCTGCAAGAGAGGCGCTCTGCATCGCGGTGTAGCTTGCTCGCCAGGTTTCGAGAGGGTGCGTTTCTGGATGAGGTATCGAATATATTGCTTCCCCCTACTTACACTTCCCGAGGAGATCACGAATGTAAAATTAGAGAGATTAGAGCGCGCACGGAGGCTTTCAGACAGTCGTTCTTCCCGCGAACCATACGCGACTGGAACAGGAAAGGGAGGTAATGACAGTGGCACGTAAAGTGCCCTCCGCCACACACCGTTGGGTGGCTTGCGGAGTATCAATGTAGATGTAGATGTAGATGAAGCCTTCAGTGACTGCCGTAGCAGAATATCGTCGAAAAAAGAGTCTGGTCTTATGTTTAGGCTGTTAATGGCACCGAAGTTAGTGTCCAGTCACTCACGGAAGAGACAGCAACTGAAATTTAACGTAGAAAGCAAAAATATAAATTTTAATTCCGTTTTCAAATGCTCCTTTGCATAGGAAAATCCAGGAGTATTGCGCCAACTTAATACTCGTATCACTGAAAAGATTAATGAAATACACTCCTGGAAATGGAAAAAAGAACACATTGACACCGGTGTGTGTCAGACCCACCATACTTGCTCCGGACACTGCGAGACGGCTGTACAAGCAATGATCACACGCACGGCACAGCGGACACACCAGGAACCGCGGTGTTGGCCGTCGAATGGCGCTAGCTGCGCAGCATTTGTGCACCGCCGCCGTCAGTGTCAGCCAGTTTGCCGTGGCATACGGAGCTCCATCGCAGTCTTTAACACTGGTAGCATGCCGCGACAGCGTGGACGTGAACCGTATGTGCAGTTGACGGACTTTGAGCGAGGGCGTATAGTGGGCATGCGGGAGGCCGGGTGGACGTACCGCCGAATTGCTCAACACGTGGGGCGTGAGGTCTCCACAGTACATGGATGTTGTCGCCAGTGGTCGGCGGAAGGTGCACGTGCCCGTCGACCTGGGACCGGACCGCAGCGACGCACGGATGCACGCCAAGACCGTAGGATCCTACGCAGTGCCGTAGGGGACCGCACCGCCACTTCCCAGCAAATTAGGGACACTGTTGCTCCTGGGGTATCGGCGAGGACCATTCGCAACCGTCTCCATGAAGCTGGGCTACGGTCCCACACACCGTTAGGCCGTCTTCCGCTCACGCCCCAACATCGTGCAGCCCGCCTCCAGTGGTGTCGCGACAGGCGTGAATGGAGGGACGAATGGAGACGTGTCGTCTTCAGCGATGAGAGTCGCTTCTGCCTTGGTGCCAATGATGGTCGTATGCGTGTTTGGCGCCGTGCAGGTGAGCGCCACAATCAGGGCTGCATACGACCGAGGCACACAGGGCCAACACCCGGCATCATGGTGTGGGGAGCGATCTCCTACTCTGGCCGTACACCACTGGTTATCGTCGAGGGGACACTGAATAGTGCACGGTACATCCAAACCGTCATCGAACCCATCGTTCTACCATTCCTAGACCGGCAAGGGAACTTGCTGTTCCAACAGGACAATGCACGTCCGCATGTATCCCGTGACACCCAACGTGCTCTAGAAGGTGTAAGTCAACTACCCTGGCCAGCAAGATCTCCGGATCTGTCCCCCATTGAGCATGTTTGGGACTGGATGAAGCGTCGTCTCACGCGGTCTGCACGTCCAGCACGAACGCTGGTCCAACTGAGGCGCCAGGTGGAAATGGCATGGCAAGCCGTTCCACAGGACTACATCCAGCATCTCTACGATCGTCTCCATGGGAGAATAGCAGCCTGCATTGCTGCGAAAGGTGGATATACACTGTACTAGTGCCGACATTGTGCATGCTCTGTTGCCTGTGTCTATGTGCCTGTGGTTCTGTCAGTGTGATCATGTGATGTATCTGACCCCAGGAATGTGTCAATAAAGTTTCCCCTTCCTGGGACAATGAATTCACGGTGTTCTTATTTCAATTTCCAGGAGTGTAGATACTAGTGTCAGATTAGTTGAGAAACTCCTGAACTCTTTAAAACCAGTGCCTGATGGAATCCCTATTAGATTCTATACTAAATTTGCGGTTGACTTTGTCCCTTTTTTAACTACAATCTATTGTAAATCCATGAGTTCAAACGTAATGAGTGTCTGGAACAAAATGGTCTCCTTCATGCCATTATTGAAACATATGTCATGTAAAACCATACTCGCACTCTTTTCACATTACATACTGAAAGTTATAGATCAAGGCTGTCAGGCAGACGCCGAATATCTCGATTTCCGACACATAATCGGAACCACATCTACGCTTATTATCAAAAGTACGATCGTATCGGTATCAAGCGAAATCTGTGACTGGATTGAGGATTTCTTGGTAGGGAGGACGCAGAAAGTTACCTTGGATGGAGGGATATCGACAGATATAGAAGTAACTTCGGGTGTGCCCCAGGGAAGTGTGTAGCCGGCCGCTGTGGCCGAGCGGTTCTAGACGCTTCAGTCTAGAACAGCGCTGCTGCTACGGCCGCAGGTTCGAATCCTGCCTCGGGCATAGATGTGTGTGATGCTGTTAGGTTAGTTAAGTTTAAGTAGTTCTAAGTCTAGGGAACTGACGACCTCAGATGTTAAGTCCCATAGTGCTTAGAGCCATTTGAACCAGGGAAGTGTGTCGAGACACGTGCTGTTCATCGTGTATATTAATGAACTTGTGCAGAATTTTAGTAGTATCCTCAGACTTTCCGCAGACGATGCAGTTATCTATAATGAAGTCCTATGAGAAAGAAATTGCACCAATATCCAATCATATCTTCATAAGATTTCGAAGTGGTGCAAAGCTGTGCAACTTGCTTTAAATGTTCTAGACAAAGCTAAAAAACGTAATGTCTACCTGGAATCACTCAACTCATACAAAATCCTCGGTGTAGCAATTCGTAAGGATGTGAAATGGGCCTATCACATAGTCTCGGTCGCAGGTAAAACAGATGGCAGACTGCCGTTCATTAGTAGACTACTAGGGAAATACCGTGAGTCTAAAAAGTAGACTGCAGATGAGATGGTTCAGATGGCTCTAAGCACTATGGGACTTAACATCTGAGGTCATCAGTCCCCTAGAACCTAGAACTACTTAAACCTAACTAACCTAAGGACAAATGGTTCAAATGGCTCTGAGCACTATGGGACTCAACTGCTGAGGCCATTAGTCCCCTAGAACGTAGAACTAGTTAAACCTAACTAACCTAAGGACATCACACACATCCATGCCCGAGGCAGGATTCGAACCTACGACCGCAGCAGCAGCGCGGTTCCGGACTGAAGCGCCTAGAACCGCTCGACCACAGCGGCCGGCAGTAGACTGCAAACAAAACATTCGTGCAATTCATATTTCTCAAATGTGTGGGACCCATACCTAATAGGAATAATACAAGATATTGAACGGATACAAAGAAGGGTAACATGAATGGTCACAGGTTTGGTCGACCTGTGGAAGAGTATCACGAGAGTGCTGAATGAACTGAACAAGCAGACGCTAGAAGATAGACGCAAACTATCCCCGTGAAAACCTACTTAGAAGTATTCTAGAATCAACTTTATATGCTGACTGTAGAAATGTATTACAACCCTTATGTACCGCTCCCATAGGGATCGCGAAGATTTGACTGATTACAGCACGCGCAGAGGCATTTAAGCAATCATTCTTCCCGCAATCCATGCATGAATGGAACGAGAGAAAGACCTAATAACAGGTACAATGGGACGCAATCTGTGTCATGCACTTCACTATGGTCTTCGTAGTATAGATGTAGATACGCTGCCCTATCAGTGAATATAAGCTCCTGCGCGTGGGACAGTACGTGTTGTGCGTGTACTTTCTGATAAAGGCTGCACGCTTTACGGCTGTATCGCTCCAGCAAGTTGGAATGTCTGCCAATTAACGGAGCAGCTCTATTGAATAGAAGAGTGGCAGGCGTTGCGCCAACTTCGGGGCAGAGCCTCGTGGCCAGCAGACAGGCTGTAACCGCTGCGTACTCGTACCGCGACAGCGATCGTGTGAGTGACTCGTAAGCGACGAGGACGTCTGCTCAGCAATAGACGCGGCGCCTTTCAATTGAATTGGATAATGGGGATGAAAGCGATGAACGTGCTTGTGAGCTGCTGCTGCAGAATACTTCTCTCGTAATTGTAAGGGTCTACAGCGCACTGTTGAGTTACCGGCAGACGAGAAGAAAAAGTAAGTAGTTTGTTGAGATTTCGATGTAGATTTCTTGAATGATTCAGGCAGGAAAAAAATTTAATGGGATCATTATTTTGCTGTTTCAGTCTGACTTCAGCGGTAAATTTTCCAACTAGCAGTTCTCAGGTTGAAACAGTTAACGTGTACCTAATTCTTAACGAACAAGGTACAATGCTTAAAGGGTAAGTTAAAAGAGGTGATATTGGATGAGGTGTACAAAGAAAGAGGTGCTAATGTGAAATTCAATATGTTTCACAGTGAAATTTTGTCAATATTTGAAATTTGTTTTGCTAAAAAGTTGTCTAGTGCGCCCATTAAAAAAAAGTGATCCATGGATAATTAGTGGTATAAATTTCATGTAGGAGGAAAAGAGTAATCTGTATAGAGGCCATAAAAACGCACGATCCGACGTTGTTTACGTTGTACAAAACATACTGAATATTTTAAGGGTATTCATTAAATTATTCAGAGATATGCACACCCTGACAGAAAATAATAATGCAGATAATAACTTTAAAACTATAAGGGATAATGTGAAACACGAGACAGGACAACCAGTCATTGTACAAGATACCACAACACTTAAACTAAATAATCACGTTGTGACTGATAATTCCCAAGCTGCAAGTATTTTTGACAACTACTTTCTGAATGTAGTAGCAAAAATAGAATTTAATGATTCAGTTGAAGGTGGAAGAGAATATATTCCAAGTGTCATTCAATGAAACTTTAAGCAACTAGAAATGGCTCCAACCTGCTTTACTGAATTCTGGAAAGTTGTTCTAAGTTAATAATGTCCTTAATAATATATGTAATGCATCGTTGGCGCAGGGAATTTTTCCAGACTGATCAAAATATTTAACTGTTAAATCTCTTTGTAAGAAAGATGAAAGGAAAGACTTAAATAATTGTCGTCTAATCTCCTTACTGACGTCGTTTACCAAAATATTCGAAAAAGTAATGTACTCAACAGCAGTGTCGCATTTCAGTAGAAAAGATTTACTTACCTCATCACAGTTTGGACCCCAGAAGGGTTGCTCGATTTAGAATGCTATTTATACATTTAGTGACCAATATTACTAGCCTTAAACAACAAAATATCGTCAGTTGGTATTTTCTGTGATCCGTCCAAGGCGTTTGATACCACATATCACGCTACTCCCTTAGAAAAACGTAAGTTTCATGGAATTCATGGCTTTACACGCTACTGGTTTGAATCATAATAAACAAACAGAATGCAGAAAGTTGTGCTGAATAAATCAGACAGTTGAAAGGAGAGAAAATTTTAGTGACTGGGGGGAAATCACGAAATGAGTACCACAAAGTTTCATTTTGGGTCCTCTCCATGTGAATGACCTTTCACTTAACGCTGATCAAGCAGAGTTGGTACTTTTCGCAGTGGACACTAGAGTGATAATTAGACAGAAAGCACCAAAAGAGAGTTTTAATGATTTTTTGAAAGAATTATTAAGTGGTACTCTCAAAATGGATTCTCTCTTAATTTTGGAAAAAAGGACGCTATATTCAGTTATGTACAACAATCATATCAACAACTGATACAGCATTCAGAGAATAGGGTAGACATTTTTGGGCGTACATATTGATGAAATCTTGAATTGGAAGAAGCATATCACTCAGTTGCTCAAACAATTAAGTTCAGCTACTTTTCTGCTTCGTACAATTGCTAGGCTTGGAAACGAACGCATTAACCTAGCAACATATTTTGCGTATATCCACTAACTAACGTCTTATGGAATAACTTTCTAGAATAACTCATCGTTTAAAAATAAAGTATTGATTTTGTAAAAGCGAGCACTGTGAGTAATATGTGTTGTTCACCTGTACATGTCATGTAGTTACCCATTCGATGAGTAACGTGTTTTAACTGCACCCTCACAATACATACATTCGCTAACGAAATTCGTCATAAGTATTCCATCACACTTTGAGAACAAATGTGATCTGCATACCTATAATACTAGAGAAAAGAATGATCTTTATTGCCCATTACTAAATCAGACAGTGGGCAGAAAGTGAGGCGTAGCGCCTTCGCATCGCTCCTGTCACTTGTTAGAACGATATCGTTATAGGCATGAGTCATCGACAGATGTCACCAGCTTACATGGACCAGAGTTACAGAGCTGCACGTAGTTGTACTAGTAGGCGGCAGAGGTCAGCAGTTGACGAGCAGTGCTAGCAGTCGTAGTCAAAACAATGTTGTAAAGTTATGTTTGTCTAATATTTAATGTATTTGCATAATTATAATTGTTTTATATGGGTAGTAATTAGCAGTGTGAGTGTTGTATGAGTGAAGAAGAACAGAAGTAAATGAAAATTGTTTTGTTTATTCACGAAGTACCAGTTAAACTATACAGGGGATGTAATAGAACTAAATGTGCAGTCAGTTTATGGTACTAATAAATCGTGAGTAGAACACAAATTAATCGGTAATTTCGGAAGGAGTAATTTTATATTTGATACTTTTCTAAATTTATTTATTTAGCAATTGTCATAGAAAGATGTTTTACTATGATTGGTCATTGAAGTAAAGCGCGCGTTAGCGCGGGATAATACTGCAACCTGATTTGCTGTTTGTGATATCAGCCAATCAGAAAAGTGCAGGCTCGCGCCAATATATGCTGGGAACAAAGCCTTTGGTGTGATCTAGGCCAGTCGGGGCTGAGGGTTCGAACTAGTAACATTTCATTGAAAGCAGCTCCGACGACAGTACTGTAAAATCGCGGAAAAATGCTAATTACGAGTTCGCGAAGTAGTACAAAGTGTATTTAAGTGAACGGTATAGTGGAAGTCGTGTGGAATTTCGGACGGAATATCAAAATTATTGCTTTTGACTGTTAGTTAAAACCGCGTGGCGTGTTGTGCGATCTAAGACTGGAACAGGTATTACGTGTAGAGCAGAGTGCACAACATTTGACCGAGCATTTTCATAACTAAACGATTCAGTGAACTCTATTAACTTCGGTAACGGGTGTAAATACCATAAACTGGCTACGTGTGTGATTGTGGTGTGCGTGGGAACTTTACATTGGGTAGCCGCTTAGTACGGACTTGGCAGTATTAATTGTGATCTTTATCGTAAAAATACACCTGACAATTTACAATGCCAAGTTAAAACTTTTATTTCAGTACTAGCCACATCCCGTTTACCGGACAATTCTATGTATGTTGCGACCTGCAGTAGACAGTAGTGATCTAGTATTTTCTACTACAGCTTTTAGCTAGACAAATGAACATTGCTAGACATTGGCAAGGCGGTAAAAAGAAACGTGCCGCGCCGTAAAAGGAGTCCAGTATCCAGCAACAAAAATTTTTGATTGTTCGTTCAATAACATAAAATGTTTGACAAGTAGCAAAAAAGTTTTAAATCTAACGTAAAATCGTTTCTTCTGGACAACTCCTTCTATTCGATGGAACAATTTTGATTTAAAACCTGTTAGTTCGAAGGAAAAACCTTGTTTGTAAGTGTAATTAGACGAGCAGGACTAAAAAATAGTATTTTCATGAATGTTAACACTAGTCACGTGTACACATCATGTAAACTGCCTAATTCCACATCATTTCGATAAAAGAATCATTCAAAGGATCTATGGAACTAACTAACTAGCTATTGAAGAAAAAAGAAGGCATGAAATGTTATAGCTAAGAACAACTGAAATCAATATTTTACTAACAATGAAAATCTGTGCGAGACTGGATATCGAACCAATATTTCCTCCATTCTACAAACAGTCGTATTAACCGCTAGGAGTTAGTGAGTAGAGGTTAAGACAGCGGACGAAGGCAGTGGTCGTCAAACTGCGGCCCGCGGGCCGCATGTGTCCCGAATCAAGTGTTCATGCGGCCCGCGGTTCTCAGCCTATTTTATAATAATATGCATCTAGCTACTAACAGAAGAATGAAAAAAGTCAACCAACGTTAAGAGATTCTCAATAGTGCTGAGTAACAAACAAAATACTTTTAGAGACAGTAATATCTGAAGATGAGCTTAACTTTAATTGAGGTTGGAGAATTCAACCATGAGATAAATAAAGTTGACCGATTATTTCAGTTACAGAGGAGTAAGTAATGCGGCCACTGTATCGTTAGAAGACGTGAAAGGAGGAATGTTTTATTGTTTGTTTTGCCAACTTAAGGGGCTGTGAGCCTCGTACTGGTAAACTCCTATGGTGTAAATTTCAAATGGAAGGAACATGGATTCATCAAATCATATTGTAGAGACGGTCATCTTCAAATGTGGTACATAATTGCAGCAAGTAATATAAAATTAAATTAAGGCTGTTGTAATACAATGCAGTAAGTGGAAAACTAATGATATCCAAAACATTTAGTAAACATCTGTGGTCGTGTCTAATATTTAAATGCATTATGCAGTACCAGTATAATTATTGTTGTTAATCATTTAAACATCAAGTCATTTAGACAACACGACATTTTGTCGGGCAATGAGGGTCTCACAATTTTGGGGTCGCTGAGGGTGGTAGCAATCTGAAATAGAGGATAGTTCCAAATGGTCCCGATTTTTAACGAACAGTACTCGGGCCTAGTAATACAATCAGTTTGTACTGAAAAGGGCCCCTAGTGGGAAAGTTGTGGAGTAACTTTGATTTCTTTCAGTCTGTTTGCTTTTTGGCGTGCTGAATTCGAGTCTGTGGTTTGTTAATAAAATTATGTGATGCAATACTGAAAAAAATGCGAGAAAGGAAAAAAATCTATTTTGGACTGTTTTTGCTTCTAAGTCAGAAACTACAGTTTTTTTATACGTAACCTCTCTATTCAAAATGAAAGCACATAAAACTGCTTACAAATTTCACAATATAGGTACTTGTCTCCGATGAACTGTTGTGGCGCAAGCAATAATTTAAAATTGACGTATGTCAGCTATCTGAGTAAAAAAAATCTTGATGATTTTCATGGGTTTGCAGCCGGGTTCCATCGTCCTGACGACAACACGATATTTCGGCGGACCATCTGGCCGCCATCTTCAGGTGAGATTGAGTGCACAATCATGCCGGAACTGAAGAGACGTCAGATTCGGCGGCTCCTTTATACCACGGGTACTGGCCGCTGCGCGTGCGCGAGCAACGGAAGAGCTGCCCTCTGTGAGGCGAAGAAATGCAGCGGCGCCAGCGGTGAAAACTGTCAAAAGCGAGGAATCGCAAAATTAAAATGCAGCCGGTCGGAAACCAGACCGTTGTTGTTTTATCTGTGATAAAATAGCATTCCATGTCTTGCTTAAAGGAAAACCTTTGTCTCTATTAATAATATCATTGACAGACGTATTTCAATTGATTCTTTCAATACACAATCCCAGTAACGGGAAGCTGAGGCAATAATTTGCGTCTCTTTGAAGGACATATTGTGCCCTTCATTAAGACAGTGTTCGGCAACGGCTGATTTTTCCGGCTGGAGCAGACGTGTATGCCGTTGATGTTCCACACATCAATCTTGAACTGTACGAATTGTATGTCCAATGTAGGCCTTGCCGCAGTCACAGGGAATCTCGTATACCCCAGGCTTCCTCAGTCCCAAATCATCTTTCACCGATCCAAGAAGGGATCTAGTTTTGGCCAAAGGCATAAGGACGCTTTTAATATCATATTTCCTGAAGATTCTTGAATTTTTCGAAGAAATGCTTCCCACGAATGGTAAAAAAGCAACAGATTTGGAAGTGTCCACCGTTGGTTCTCGTGGGGGTCCAAATTGAAAAGCACGAGTAATTTGGTAATCAGAATACCCATTCTGCCTGAAGACAACCTTGAGGTGATTCAACTCCTGTTGCAAGTTATCGGAATCCGAAACAGCATAAGCCCTCTTGACCAGTGTGCGTAAAACTCCCTTGCAGGGATGAAGGTATCATTCCAAAATTTGCTAAAATTTCTCATTTTATTGATACTGATATGGCTAAAAAGATCTTGAAACGTGCTAGGTTTGCTTTGATACATGAGAGAATTCGTTTTACACGTCAACAATTGGATACAGTATCCAAAGATTTGTATTTTTTACATTTGGAACTTTCTTCACATCTGTCTTCTGCATACTGGAATTGGGTTGACGAAGCCTCATGGGCCTATTCGGAGTCTACGCAGAAGAATACTGTAAAGAAACGATCTTCTAAATTTCATCGGCTTCGCCAACAACCATCCACATCTGATGACATCAGTCGCCGCCGGACTGTCATTAACTTTACCGACAAGACATTGGATGAAGCCACTTTAACGGTTTTGGAGAAAGGCTTGAATTTCGTTCCCACACCGAGGCATTTGCCTACTGTCGATATTATTAGTGCTGTGGAGCAGGCCATTGCCCATTTCCCCAAAGATCGCGCAGAATAAATTAGACAGGAAGTGTCTCACCATCTTCGTCGAGCACCACCACCACGGAAAAACATTTCTTCTAGTGAAAGGAAGGCCATTCGGTCACTGAGGGAAGATGAGGATATTTTAGTTCTTCCTGCTGATAAAGGCAATGCCACTGTTCTTCTTACTCGTGAAGATTATCTGGCAAAAATGGCTTGTTTGTTGGAGGATTCTTCATACCGTAAGCTACGGAGCGATCCTACCGATCGGATAAAGCGGAAGACCATCTCTCTTATTAAGAAGAGCTCATTGCCTGAGGATATCATTAAAAAACTTCATCCAGGGGCTGCAGTACCACCCAGGTTGTATGGTCTACCCAAGGTACATAAACCTGCGGCACCTCTTCGTCCAATCGTTAGTAATCTGGGCGCCCCTACTTATAATTTGGCAAAATATCTTGCTTCTGTTCTGAGCCCACACGTTGAGAAGTGTGAACACCATATATCCAACTCGTCCGATTTTATTCAACGCCTGACGTCTCTGCGCCCTGGAACATCTGACCTTCTAGTGAGCTTTGATGTTTCACTTTTCACTCAGGTATCTTTGGAGGAATCTTTATTGCTAATTGGTCAACTCTTGGATGACAAAACTAGTGAGCTGTGCCGCCATGTATTGACATCGGCGTACTTTTTACTTAATGAAGCAATTTTTGAACAAACTGACGGTGTGGCTATGGGGAGTCCTCTTTCCCCTATTGTCGCCAATCTCTTTATGGAAGATTTTGAGCATGTGGCACTTAAGACATCTTCTCTTAAACCAACATGTTTTTTGAGACACGTGGATGATATTTTCATCGTTTGGCCACATGGAATGGAATCTCTTCATCGATTTTTAGATCATTTTAACTGCCTTCATCCACGAATCAAATTTACGATGGAAATTGAAAATGATGGCAAATTATCATTTTCAGATGTCTTAGTACATAAGAAAGATAATGGGACTTTCAGCCACAGTGTATACCGAAAAAATACGCATACGGACTGCTACCTCCATGCCACAAGTTTTCATCCACAACATCAACGCTTGGGAGTTTTACGCACACTGGTCAAGAGGGCTTATGCTGTTTCAGATTCTGATAACTTGAAACAGGAGTTGGATCACCTCAAGGTTTCTTCAGGCAGAATGGGTATTCTGATCACCAAATTACTCGTGCTTTTCAATTTGGACCCCGACGAGAACCAACGATGGACACTTCCAAATATGTTGTTTTTTTACCTTTCGTGGGAAGCATTTCTTCGAAAATTTCAAGAATCCTCAGGAAATATGATATTAAAAGCGCCCTTATGCCTTTGGCCAAAACTAGATCCCTTCTTGGATCGGTGAAAGATGATTTGGGACTGAGGAAGCCTGGGGTATACAAGATTCCCTGTGACTGCGGCAAGGCCTACATTGGACATACTATTCGTACAGTTCAAGATCGATGTGTGGAACATCAACGGCATACACGTCTGCTCCAGCCGGAAAAATCAGCCGTTGCCGAACACTGTCTCAATGAAGGGCACAATATGTCCTTCAAAGAGACGCAAATTATTGCCTCAGCTTCCCGTTACTGGGATTGTGTATTGAAAGAATCAATTGAAATACGTCTGTCTGATGATATTTGTAATAGACACAAAGGTTTTCCTTTAAGCAAGACATGGAATCCTATTTTATCACAGATAAAACAACAACGGTCTGGTTTCCGACCGGCTGCATTTTAATTTTGCGATTCCTCGCTTTTGACAGTTTTCACCGCTGGCCCCGCTGCAATTCTTCGCCTCACAGAGGGCAGCTCTTCCGTTGCTCGCGCACGCACAACGGCCAGTACCCGTGGTATAAAGGAGCCGCCGAATCTGAGGTCTCTTTGTCTTCAGCAAGGTCCTGGAATCTATCCTCACCCGCCTCATCCACCATCATCTCCGCCAGCACCGCCTCCTTCCCGTTACCCAGTGTGGCTTTCGGCCGTCCTTCTCTTCCGACGATCTTCTCCTTCACCTCACTCATCTCCTTTCCGACCAGCTTAATTCCCGTCGCTCCGCAATCTTCCTCTCCCTGGACCTCGAACGAGCTTCTGACCGCGTATGGCATTCCGGTCTCCTCTTCAAGCTCCAAACCTTCGCCCTTCCCATTAACTACGTCCATCTGATCGGCTCCTTTCTCTCCCACCGTCCTTCCTACGTCACCATCCATAACACCGACTCCTACACCTTTTTCCCCTCCGCTGGTGTGCCCCAAGGCTCCGTCCTCTCCCTCCTTCTGTAACTTTTGTATACGGCGGACATGCCGCCGCCGTCACCCCCCGTCCACCTCCTCCAGTTTGCCGATGACACCGCCTTCCATGCCCTTGCCCCCACCCTGCAGCGCTCCCAACACCTTCTCCAATCCCATCTTGACCAGTTCACTGCTTGGTGCAACCAGCGGTTGCTCAAGGTCAATCCCTCCAAAACCCAGGCGATCATTGTAGGCAAAACCACCCCTTCCTTCCGCCTCCTTGATTTCTATCTCACCATCTATGGACGTCCTATCGCCCTCACTCCCACCCTTAAGTACCTTGGCGTCACCCTCGACCGTCGCCTCTCCTGGACTCCCCATCTCCGGACAATCCAAGCCAAGGCACGCTCCCGACTCCGTCTCCTCAAGCTCCTTTCCGGCCGTACGTGGGGTCTGGACCCGTCCACCATCCTCCACACATATAAATCCCTCATCTGCCCTATCCTTTGTTACACCCATCCGGCCTGGATCTCTGCCCTCCCTACCTTTTATAAATCCCTCCAAATCCTTGAACGCCATGCTCTCCGCCTCACCTATCGCTTCCGTCTCCCCTCCCCCATGCGGATCCTGTATGATCTCATCCCCTTCCCCCACCTCCTCCTTTTCCTTGAAAGAATACGGATCCAGTACACCTCCCACAAACTTGATCCTCCTCATCCGCTTGTCTCACCCATCCTCTCCCACCCCCGCCCGTTGCCGCGCCTGAATTCCCACATCCCACCTGGTCTCCATCTCTGCATCCTCCTCACTCTCTCCCAAGGTGGCTTCCACCAGCTCCCCCTCCCTGATGATGTCCTCCTCCCCTCCATCTACCCGTCCTCTCAACTTTGATCCTCCCCCACCACTTCCTGTGTCCTTTCCTTTAGGCACCCTCCCTCCCTTCTCTTTCCTTTTCCCCCATCCCCTCCCTCCTTGCCTCCTCCCCCGGGCTTCCCCTCCCCCTTCCTCCCTTCCCCCTATCTCCCCTGCCCATGGCATCTGCTCTCCCCTCTCCCTCTCCCACCCCCCCCCTCCTCCTCTCTTGGCAGGTCCCCAGACTCGTACACGGTTACTGAACATTCGCGCGCCGGAGATCAACGCCTCGTGTTCTGTGTGTGCCGTCATTTAGTGCTTAAGTGATTCAGTGTTATTCGTTTTGTGCACCTATGTTCACGTGTGACAATTTTCGTTTCTGTCTGTGTCCAAATGTCTGAACAATTTTATCTTGGACTCTATGCCCGTGAACGGCACCTTGTATTTTAAAAAGTGTTTGTCTCCGTTTATATGTCCACCATGTTTTTTCTCTCAATGTCTTCATTTGTATATTTGTGTTTCTCTGCGGCCAAAGAGCGGCGTCGTATGCTGCTGCAGGCCTGCCTGTACTACAGGTTTCAAAATAACAATAAAGAAAAAAAATGAGGTCTCTTCAGTTCCGGCGTGATTGTGCACTCAATCTCACCTGAAGATGGCGGCCAGATGGTCCGCCGAAATTTCGTGTTGTCGTCAGGACGATGGAACCCGGCTGCAAACCCGTGAAAAGCATCAAGATTTGATACGCCGGGAAAATCTACGCTTTCATAAAAAAAATCTTTTTCACTCCAGGACTGTAATTTACTATTAAAGGCTGTAATTTATTGAATTCCTCCTTGCTTCAAGTTCACTAGAGTGTATACAGGTTCCAATACTAAAGAAAAAACGCACTTCCAATTGCACGTTGTATTTCAATTCTGTGCAAATGCAATTCAGTATTGTACGTCTTTTCATTTTATTTATTCTTTCATTCACAAGGACCAGTTCGAAGACACTTTTCCACATGAGTGATTTGTCATCACTTTCCCTCATACAATTTCAACTATGTCAGTTTTCGCTACTAATTGTGAACGTGCTGTATACGAATCTTGCACTTGGACGACCCTCTCACCATGGCTCCCCAAGTGGTACACCGGGATGAGAGTGCCGAAACATAAAAAGTGTTTCTCATATCTCTGTATGGGAAGAAGGGACATGCGACTTATCTGAACGCTTTGACACACGGCCAACACACATCTTCATCATACAAAAGTAAAACCAATGTAGCCTCGCTGCTCCCCACCCAATCTGCTGCATGACAATGTTCACTGAGAGCTTACATTCAGGTAAAACCACATTCGATGATCAACAAAGAGACCTAAACGAGTGGAAGTGGGAAACAAAAATGAATGGTATAGAGCCAGTGTAACCACTTTGAACCCTGTGCCGAACTCGATACTCTGATCATTTTTTTGTAAATGTAGAATAGGTTGACAATGCAACTGTGGATGCAGGAAGGTTGGCCTTCATTGCTCCCCGATCAACACGTACTGTAAAAGGTTGTGTGGAAGCGTCTACCTTCCGGAACACAGCACTTACATAGATAGAGAACAGGCCGAAGAAACAGATGGAGAACAGACTGAAGAAAGAGGCATACACTATGTGAAAGGTATGTCTACTCTCGCAGTCTATGTCGTAAAAATTAATCTCCTTTGAGATATAATGATAAGTTGTTTTTCAGACGAACAAGCCTCGAGACTGATGATAGGCATCTTTGCCAGAACTTGCTGCCTTCGAAGAACCTTAGCAGTGACCCTCTAAACTACAACGATACATGTAATTGTTGCTCGTATAAAGATGAAATATGTAGTCGTATATAAGAAAAAAATGGTTCAAATGGCTCTGAGCACTATGCGACTCAACTGCTGAGGTCATCAGTCGCCTAGAACTTAGAACTAATGAAACCTAACTAACCTAAGGACAGCACACAACACCCAGCCAATATATAAGATAATTTTATAATATGCAATAATTTTTCAAGATTTTTCGCTGGAATTTCAACTGAATTTGAGAAATTTCGTACATAATTAAATAACTTGAACATTAAGCAATTTTTGAAAAAAATGATACATATTTTTGCATTTACAATCTAAATAAGGTATGTGCAAAAAACTGGAAGGAATTCACTGACAGCCTTTGAAAATAAATTATAATTTTTTTGTGGGAAAAGTGAGTTTTTGTGGAGACAGCCGGAGTACGCCAATTTTGAACTAGCGCTTGCTTGAAAATTAAAAAAAAAACTTTCGTTTAGAATGGGGGGTTATGTACGATTATAAGCGAAAGGGCGCCAAAAAATTAGATTTTTTTACCTATTTATCCATCTTTTCGGTGTAGTGCCATGAAATTTTGTCGATTAACCTCAGATTCGGATTCAGTTCCCCAACAAATATGTAGAATGGAAGAAATCACAGCACCCCAGAACTTTCCGGGTAACAACACAATTTTTCTGTAGCATGGGGTCTAGCGGCCAACTTATAGCACCCTTATAATATGTGGTCCCTTGGGGGCTCACAACATATTAAATTATGTAGGTTACCAATTAATAGTAAGACCGGTACATATGTGGCCCGAGTTGCCGCCCCACAACCTCAGTATTGGCTCTTGAGTAAAAAGGTTTGACGGCCACTGGACTGAGGAATTGTTAACCACTCACCTTTTTCTCGCAGTTTTTCCAAACTTACTGCAAAAACCCTTCCCAGCAATTGATTACGTTTTGCGGTTTCCTGAAGATATTTAAATATACGAGTACAAAGCCCTTTTAGCTTTTACACGAGATAGAACATCAATTTATGGATATATGGCGTACTAGCGGTGACTACTTCAACGGTTTAACCTCCAGATGTATCTCTAATCTCTATTGTACTTTGCCTACTGTTAGTGTCATGTAAAGACTACTTATCTATACCGTTCATGGTCCGGGAGCCACTAGCGGGCGTCCTAAGCGTGTGCAGCGATGAAGAGCAAAACTGTTTCTATTTGAAGTTTCGTGGAACAAATTCTGCGTAAATCAAGGACCATTGTACAATAATGCCCACCCGAATGAAAGCAGTGCAGTTGTTAAGACACTGACCTCATTTCAGGAGAGTGGAGTTCATTCTGACTGGTCAATCTGTTTTAGGTTTCCCGTGGTTTTGCTAAATCATTTCAGGCAAATGCCGGGATGGGGATGATTCCTTCATCAAGGCTACTGCCGACCATCTCTCCTATCCTCATATAAGAACACTTATATAATTTGAGCGTATGTATATCTTGGGCTATTTTTTTCATTCTACTACTATGACAAATGATATATCACTGTGAGATAACCTTTCGATGAATAAATACATAAATCAACACTTATTATAAATGTTGAAGTACGAATGTCTGTTACACATCTCCTCCTAAATCACTGGATCGATTTCAACCAAACTTGGTACACATCTCGCTTACTACCTGGTGAGAACTACTGTGAGGGTAAGAACCACCTGCTCCCTCATGACGTGCAAGCAGCCAGACGTGATTCAACCAATATTTGAGCATGAGAGCACTTAGTGACTTTCAAGCAACTTTACACATAACTTCAAACCTTTACTAAGCTGATATCCCCATCAAAATGATGAAAGGAAAAAGTTGCTGCTTACTACATTTTCGCTGTTCATGCAGTAAAACTACTGCACAAGGCATCGTCCTTTAATTTATTACTGCTAACTCTGTCCCCAACACATTTCGCAGGCAGTATCTACTTACACCTCTTAATATACCTGCAAAATTATATCATTGTATATAGTTCAGTAGAAATTATGTCATAAACATTGAGTTGCATGAAAAATAAACTGAAGGGCGAAATTCGCTAGAGATATAGGTGAAAATCGTGCAAAAATATGTGTAAAATATGTCAAATATACGTGAAATATATGCGACATCTGCGTACATGGGCAAAGTCATACGTAAACAACATCTCCTACATTCCTGGATCGATTTCATCCCAAGTTGGTACACATTTTACTTACCTTCTAGAAAGATATACTGTAGCAGTAAGAACCTGTAACCTCCAATAGGGGTAGAATTATTACAATGAGATAAAAGGGGGTGGAGGAGATAACCAGACAGAGAGAGGGAAAGAGAAGATGGACACAGATAGGGCTGAGGAGGAGATGGACAGAGGATGGGTGTGGAGGGATGGACAGAAGGTGAAGAGGATATGGACAGAAAGAGGGGCGAGGACGAGATGGACAGAGGAGGGGAAGAAGAAATGGACAGACAGAGAACAGAGGAGATGACAGGAGTGAGGAGGGGAGGAGGTGGAATTAGAGGATGTGAGGAGGAGATAGAGGGGGAGGGGGAGATCGGCTTGGAGGGCAGAAGAGATTGCCAGAGGGGAGAGGAGTAAGTGGACCAATGACAAAGAAGCAGAAAGACAGAGAGAGGAGGATATGGACAGAGAGAATGGAGGGGGGGGGGAGAAAGAGATGGACAGAGGGAGGGAGGAGCAGTAGATGATCAAGGAGAGGGGCAGGAGGAGATGGAATGAGAGTGGGTTGGGAGGAGATGAACAGAGAGTGAGGGGTATAGGAGATTGACAGAGAGGGGGAGGAGGAGATGGACAGAGAGAAAGGGAAGGAGGAGACAGACTAACGGAATATTGGAATAAATATGTACTTGGGCAACACTGTGCCCTTAGCTAGTATGTAAATAAATCGAATTCTCTGAAATCACTGTTTGAACTTTTCCTATTTTCTTTATATTTGTACCATGTTTTCGGCAGTATAGTTTAATAAAACCAAACCAAATTAAGCATTCGGAAGTTTGGCTGCTCAAAGAATTGTCTGGCCACTCAGATTTGGGTTTCGGGTAATTTTCCTAAATCTCTTATGGACCACGCTGGGATGTTTTCTTTGCTAGGACGGCTATTTTTCTTCCACAATCCGATTTTCCGCTCTTTCGCTAATGAACTTGTCGTCGACTGAACTTTAAACTCCAATCCCAATTTTTTCTTTAACCAGTGGGCTTTGGCTCTACCTTCTATTGTCACTGATGTTTCCATCTGTGGTTGTGGAACTCTCTAAGCACAAGCTTTCCCATGGGTATGTGATTTGGTAGACAGCGACAGTTTGTACACAGAGTTCATTGTTGACAGATTTTCCCCATCCCCTCCCCTTCCTCCTCTCCCCTCCCCCTTTGATATCATGTGTTTTGCCAGATTTATCGCTCCCCTCCACCCACCACCGCTGACATTGACCAACTGCCCTTGTATCTAAAAGGGCGGGAAATTCAAATGGCAGTGCGAAATTCAAAATTTGGCGGGAAATTCAAAAATAGACTAATTTGCTACACTGTTTTGCACCCTCTACTACAATATCACTGTGGAAGAAGGGCTGTTGTCCTAACAAGGGCAACTCCCCGTCGCATCCCCCTCAGACTTATTGGTAAGATGGCCCAATGGATATCCCTTGAAAAGCTGAACACGGATCAAACATGAAGGTGTACTGAACTGGGAAAAAAAGCAAAATAGAAACAGTGAACGGTCCAAGCTTAACAAATGCTAATTTTGCGCGACGAAACAGCCACGTCGTCGTGGTTAGTAGTCACCGTGTTGCAATACAAAGCAGCCGAACCGCGTTCAAAACTGCCTCGGGCCATTTATTTATTTATGTATTTTTGTGCAACATTATGAACTGTCCGTCCGGTCATTGAAATGTTTGTTCTCTTACTGTAGTCTTAGCATTTGTCATACTATACATTGGTTATAGAATATGAGTCATGAGGTAAGAATATATTACTGTCGCAAGTAAAACCACATAGACATCTCACAGAAATGAAAACAACAAATAAACGGGTGTGAACTATGTTACAACAAAGGAATTGAAGAGTCAAAACTTCCGAAACGGAAAGCAACTTCAAAAACTTTAAAAATATATGTTTTGATAGGGCACACAGAAACTGTGCGATTGTGAAACTGTTGCGTTCATTTGTTGCAGCTTATGTGACAAACTATTGTGTTTTCGTCATTTGCTTGGGAGTGATCGCATTCACATTCATATGAACACACAAATTGGGCAAGGAAGCATATCTCAACTTACTCACCAGACGTACAAATACCTATCATATGACACACGCACTGTCAATACTGCCGTGTATGAGACATCAGTCGTGTTTTTCGGTGGTGGATACGGTTCACTTGTCGCCTTGCCATCAATCGTTTGTGGTTCCCATTCGGAAGCCACTTCCCATCGGATGCTAATAGAGTAGTTGTGCAGGTCAACTTTCAACATATATTTCTTTCTTACACCTTGCTGTTGCAAACGGACGTTACACCACGACACAGACACAAATTTGAATACAGGGAACAGTGGAAAGAAATTAGGAGCTGGAAGCTTTGAAAACAGCTTGCCCATTTACACAGTCCAACACCATGGCCACTCAACCACGACGCTGTGCCTGCTTTTGGTTGCCCTATGTTACATTTCCTCTACTCGGACCGTTCATTGTTTCTATTTTGATTTTTTTTCACAATTCAATACATCTTCTTCCTATTTTTATGTATGATTTGTGTTCAGTTTTTGACGGGCTGTCCACTGGGCCTCTTACCACTAAACCTCAGGGGCGTGCGATGGGGAGTTTCCCTTGTAAGTATAAATTCCGTCTCTAATGACCTCGATGCCAATAGAACTTTAAACCTTAATCTTCTTTCCTAAGTATAAATTGGTGGGAAATTCAAGACTGCGCATTATCCTGCTGAAATTCAAGATGGTTGTCCTGGGTTACTTGTGCACTGTTGCCAGATTTTCTTGGTTTTCACATGATATCACTTACCAGAGACAAAGGATGTTTCCCTGCAGGTCCTGGCCCCCTGTTAGACAAAAGATGTTTTTCTTCAGGTATTCTGAGCTTGTGATTTTGGGAGAAGGCTATTGTCTCCCATCGTTACCCAGCCCCCCCCCCCCCCCCCCCGACCTGTACCAGGTGTAGGACAACGGGGATTGTCTCACCTGAGGCAAAAGATGCTAGTCCCCATGGAGGTCCAAGTCCATATGTTATGCAAGAGATTGTTTTTCACCCTACAGGTAATAACCAGTTTGGACTTGTATACTGACCTTCTTTAAGTGACATGGTTTTTCCCAAAGCTGTTATTCACTCAGATCTGCATGGTTGTTTATAAGATACAGTTTACTTGCAGAATTACTAGATTTTCCATGCCCTGATGTCACACACATACTGATTCTCCTAAGTCCAATTCACCTAAGTATGCATCTGACTACTTGTGCTATGCTGTGAGTGTTTATGTCTTTCTTTTTAAAGAAACACCACACGGGGGAGGGGGGGAGAGGGGGGGGAAGGAGCCCCCTGCACCGCCCCAGCGCCGCACTGGGTCACTGTGCCACTCCACTGGTGGCTTGGATGCAGAGACGTGTAAGTGCATCCCTTGTTATAGAAGGGACACATACAGTTCAGATGTACATTCCTACTGTAAAACTGAACACTATATGCAGATGTGTATATCTGTCTACAATAAAAAATCAACATGCAAATGCACCCATTCTTATAGAAAAAGATGTATGCAATGCAGATATAGGTGCACACTGTAGTAAACAATATATATATATATATATATATATATATATATATATATATGTGTGTGTGTGTGTGTGTGTGTGTGTGTGTGTGTGTGTGTTGATGTAGAAAGAAATCCAATGACTAGAGTTTTACAAACTAAACACATTTTTTCATCACAATAGATTTCTGCTAATATGATTTTACCAAGATCTATAGCCCACATGTTGGGCTAGTTCAGTTTCACCTAATTTACGTTTCAGCACAGGACAACTAATTTGTATTGCATGCTAGATTATACATAATATATTTGTTTCAACACAGAAAACAAGTAACAAAAACTATATTTAAAAATATTTACAAATAATGTTTACAATTGGTTGAAAAGTCTTGGTTGCAATTTTAATTTTTTATTTTTCAACTACGCATTTCACCTTATTTAGGGATCTTCAGGTTGATCTTAAATTTGGTATTTCTTAGAATGATCCTTTAGACAGCGTAGCCAAACGTTATCCAACGACACTACAGAGCGTCGAAACTATAGGCCCTGGTACCTGTCACTAGCCCACCCCTTCGGCAGCAAACATGACTTTGTACGCTGATGAATCACACAGGGCCAGAAGTCTCTCAATGTTGTTTGTTCTTCAGTGATCGTTTCTGATTGCCATGAGCGGCAGTGGAGAAGATGGAGCTAGCTGTTGCATAGAAAGGCCTTGTGCCCTATGGATGTAATACTCTATTGCCTTGCTGGACGACGCTTTCAGACACGAGTTTCCAGCCTTAGTTTATTTTTCTCCGGTGTACTAAAAGACAATGGAGAGTTTGGGGGCGGGGGGGGGGGGGGTCTAGGAGAAAAATAAACTGTGGGTGGAAATTCTTTTTTAAAACCATCATCCAGCAAGGCAACAGAGCATCATATTCATAGAAGACAAGGCCTTTCTATGCAGCAACTAACTCCATCTTCTCCACTGGTCACTGTGGCTATCAGTCGCAATCAGTGAACAACAAACAACACTGCGATCCGTTCTGTCTATGGACCGTCAGTGTATAAAGTCACGTTTGCTGCTGAAGGGGTGGCCTTGTAGCAAGTACCAGCGCCTATAACTTCGACAGTCTGTAGCATTATTGGGCAACGTTTCTGGACTTGAGTTCATATCCTCGATTTGTTCGTTAAGGCACCCTCTCCAACCCCTCGCAGTTTGTTGCAACATTTCTGGGACACACTGTACATGAATGTTTCACAGATTAGTATAATGTCTCTGCACTTTATGTACCTATAAGTTTTTCTTCTAACAGCTTTGAATAGCCATAGCACGGTTTATAAAAATGTAATACAGTTGATGGACTTACACATGTGGGTACTCCAGTACTATGTCGTCGTTGGAAATACTAGAGACACGTTTTTCACTCAAATACACTTCATAAAAGGAGTCTTTATGCCGTACTCGCAGCGCAAAATAACGATAACATACAAAATATGGCTGAAAGCACTCCCTGCCAAAAACTAGTAAAGGAAGTTCGTCTTCACAGATGTGGTGGTCGACGCATGCTGAGTCGACTACTCACATTTATGAACAGTAACCACCCTTAACACGAAATACTTTTTACAGTTCTCCAGTGAGGCATAACATTAGTTCAAACCTGATTCCTTTGGGTATGGCCAGCATTAGTGAAATTTAAACTACAGTACAAACAATATACACATGGAATACAAAACAATATAAATCACACAAATACTATAAAAAATTTACCTTATGTACTCACATACATTTTGTGCAAAACAATGTAACTTGCACACATGACGTGCAAAAACAAACAAACTCACATACACAGTATGAAATTCACAGTGATAAGTGGATCACACTATTCTCGCATTTTCGCCGTGTATGCAACACACACATGCATACTTTCTACTGCTCAAGTGAATAGTGTTTATGGTAAGATTCCACTCGCGTCAGCAGAAATAACCCACTTCTTGTCATGTTGCAACAGGCCAATTTGCCATTGCGATACAGTGGGAACTTCATGTCTTTGCGACAGAATACTGAATCGTTGCACCATATGCAGAGCAGGAAATGGACACCCACTAAAGCCACCACGCAGGCACACTAATTGGACTTCAACCATGAGAACCATCGACGCCATCCACCACTCACCCTTAGCCTATCTCAAGGTGTCACCTGTGTCTGAAAAACTCCACAGTCGACGACCCGTTCGTCTCGTGTTTCACCAGGCTGATAATCGTGTTGTTAGCTGCATATCCAGGTATGTCAAATGCGTCGGCGTAGCTTATTAATACTTCAAACTAATTACACCCCTACACCCAATAAATGTAGCTTTCCGTATTCACATAACGTAACTTTCGATCTGCGAAACCAGTTTTCCCAAACTTGTTGGAACTGGTACATGTGCAGTTTAGATAGGTCTAATACACATATACCAACATTAAAAGATTTCATGAACTTTATCGATACTTTAGCCGTCTCCAGAGCGACGACTTCTTTGCTGAAGATTTTGACTCATTTAAAATTTGGCCTGGCAACATCATCTGCTGTGCCATAACACACCTCCCAACGGGTAGCTAAGTGAATTTCGCGATTTTCTCTATGGTTTGCATAGTTTTGCCGAAATTTGCATTATTCACAAGTTCCTAAAAATCTTTCTCAGTTGTACTTCTCATGAGAGCCTTCATTTCGGTGTTTAAATCAATGTGTTTCTTCTACCAGGGATGCTGTTGTAAGGAAATAGCGCGGACGACTCTATCCAGTTTCAGCCCCAACTTGAGATATTACTGGAGATTACGATTATGTAGTATTTTCCCTCCAGCATTGTCAGTACCTTGGGGTGCGATCCGTTTTTCGAAACTTGGCGCTTTGTACATAATAACCAGTGACAGTGCGTGAAATTCAAACTAATAGGATACATTAAATCTACCTCTAAAACGTATCTTGTAACAGAATGTGCCATCGCATGTTTGATTTTTTTACCCAGTCTGTTGATTTCCTTATCAGGCAGTCATTGAAAGTCTTTAACAGGTAAAGCTTGCTGCAGGGCATGGTCATATAAGATGTTAACATCTAAATACATGATGCAACTTCACTCATCAGATGCACTGATCTGTTCATGCATTTGCAGGTTATTTACCTTGTCGTGCCTATGGACAAGTGGCTGAAGTTCCACACGAATCCCCAGTTTGAAAGACAATGTCATATCAACATCAGTCATAAATTCAACGTTGACATGTGTCTTTTTCAACATGGCTTCCCATGTCAAATGAAGGTCCTGGTGCAGCATAGTAGTAGGCAGGATCAAGATCGCATATGTCCAGGCATATATTCAGGAACCGTTTGAAAATATCTGCAAATAAGTGCACATCTGTTTTCATATAATACTCTGCATATTCCTTTCAGTTAGGGATGTCGAACTCCTGTCATACACTCACTGCATGACCATACTCCACATACAGGCTTGTGAGAGAATGCGGTTATGTTGGGAAACGTGGTTTCGTTGAGATTCTCCCATGAATATTCGTATACAGAAACCACCTTCTTTGTTACGAGTTGAAACTTTGAATCATCAGGAAATGCAGCTCTAGTGAGATGTAAATCCTCCTGATGCATGGTTTCAGCACATTTCTGCAGTGGTGCCTGCATGAATCTCAGTGAGACGAGGAACTGCAGCGTAATTTTCTTGGTAATTCTCTTCTAAAACGAAATAAATCTGCTGCTGGTGTCAGACAGGACACTACCCTGATATTTTCTCATTCCATAACCAGCCAAGGGCACAACTAGGAAGTGAATATCTTACCTGTTTAAATTGTGGATGAAAACAGATGTGTATTTGGGAGTTGGTAATTTAAGTTGCATGTATTGTGTGCATGATCCTTACTGGGTGCTTCCTCTTCTTTATCTAATCACTCCCGACAAATATAACATTTAATCGCATTCTTGTACAGTAGTTTATACTGCTGCATTTCGGTCTTATGATGTTATAAGTGTCATCAACATTCCTTGCAAGGTTGTCAAGTTCAGAGAGCAACCAGCCCACAGTTTTATCCACAATGTATGAATCAAAATGACTAAGACTTCAATCACATGTGCATTCAGTTTTATACACTATTGCAAAAGGTACATACCATTCTGTGAGTGTGTTATGTTATGCAGTGTCACCCTCACCACAGCACAGGAGCGAGAGCACTGTCGAAGTCGGCATATGTAGCAAAGGGTACTTACTCCTTGCAGAGAAAATTTTTAAATATTAAGAATATTTTCTCATTATTAGGCATTTCTACACATAATGGATCCCTTGGTACATCAATCCACCGGATGCTTTGTTAATGTCTCACTAGTAGCAAATGAATTCAGGCACCTAGACCAAAACTGACATTTACCACCATGTTTAGACTTTTGGGTGAAAGAAGGTGGCACATGCTTTTGATCCAGAAGTAGTGTTGTTTCTCACTCAGACATTAATAACAAATCTGTGTGTTGCTTACGTTGGCCTGTGAAATTCTAAAAGTGAAGGGGTCCAACGATTTTGTGTTTAACAACACCATCATCAGACATGCACTCCCTCAGGTCATATACATGAAAAAATATATGGAGATTCTGCCTCTTAAATTCATTGATTTACTGATAACATTGTGTTTATAAGATCAACTAATACCCACCTTTATTTTTCTGGACGCTGTACATTTTCCTTTTGATTTCTTTCACAAGCCAGAAGTGACCACAGAATTCAGTAGTTGTCATTAATTTCGACATTAATAGTGCCCCATTCTTTAGCTATATTCTTTGGAAGTGGATATAGGAGAGTAGGATATCTCTGCCAGTATGGAAACAGGAAAGTCAGCGCTTTGTGGTGTGATATTACAACCAGCACAATCGTGCATGTCATATTGAAGGTCACTGGTGACATATGTCAAGGTCACCACCCAAGGATAAGGGAGAGAAGGGGTAGAGGAGGAGGTGGGGGAAGAGGATGGGATGTTGAGTTGGAGTTCAGAGAATTGTACAATATCAGTGCCATTGTGCTGTCTGCCAATCGCTGTGGGGCCTGGAGCACTGACCTCTTGGCCAATAGCTTTGGAGCTCAGCCCTCCACCTCTTGATTAATTTTAATTTTTATATGTCAGTTGCATGAGCGCCCTCATTTGCTGTCTGCACTTCATGTTGTTGAGAGAATTAAGGGGCTCCACTGCTTTCAGGCAATACGATCTCAGATCTAGCTCAGTACTCTGCAGTGAGGGGATTATGGTGTGGGTATTTGTTATAACAAATTATTTTTATTAGTATTCCAATTATGACGAATTCCATTATTCGCTGAAGTAAGAAACAGAGTTAAAAATGACGAGGTAAGATAATTTGAGAATATAAAATAACAACATCGTAGGATTGTCAACAAAATAACAGAAAATGTTAGTAAATACACATCCCTGCTGTCATGCAATTTGCACTGAATTATTTCAATAAATATGTTACTATGACAGTACAGCCCCATCAACGTCGAAGTATCTGAACTACATAAAAACTGGCATTATTAACCAATACTTATGTTTTTCTTTCCTAGCATAACTGTAGATTTTCGGACAATTATGTACCATGGTGCAATGATACACATCCAAGACACTGAGTTCCTGCTACCTTGTAAGGTGATGTTAAATGTATAAAATTTTGCTTTTAGGTTTATCCTCAATGTAGCAGTGGTGACCAAAAATGTAATTCTTTCACACTACGAATGGCGTGTATTATGTGACAGTCAAACACCTCCTACCACAATGTATGTGTCTCGAAGAGCAGTAAGTGTATATATATATATGTACACTCCTGGAAATGGAAAAAAGAACACATTGACACCGGTGTGTCAGACCCACCATACTTGCTCCGGACACTGCGAGAGGGCTGTACAAGCAATGATCACACGCACGGCACAGCGGACACACCAGGAACCGCGGTGTTGGCCGTCGAATGGCGCTAGCTGCGCAGCATTTGTGCACCGCCGCCGTCAGTGTCAGCCAGTTTGCCGTGGCATACGGAGCTCCATCGCAGTCTTTAACACTGGTAGCATGCTGCGACAGCGTGGACGTGAACCGTATGTGCAGTTGACGGACTTTGAGCGAGGGCGTATAGTGGGCATGCGGGAGGCCGGGTGGACGTACCGCCGAATTGCTCAACACGTGGGGCGTGAGGTCTCCACAGTACATCGATGTTGTCGCCAGTGGTCGGCGGAAGGTGCACGTGCCCGTCGACCTGGGACCAGACCGCAGCGACGCACGGATGCACGCCAAGACCGTAGGATCCTACGCAGTGCCGTAGGGGACCGCACCGCCACTTCCCAGCAAATTAGGGACACTGTTACTCCTGAGGTATCGGCGAGGACCATTCGCAACCGTCTCCATGAAGCTGGGCTACGGTCCCGCACACCGTTAGGCCGTCTTCCGCTCACGCCCCAACATCGTGCAGCCCGCCTCCAGTGGTGTCGCGACAGGCGTGAATGGAGGGACGAATGGAGACGTGTCGTCTTCAGCGATGAGAGTCGCTTCTGCCTTGGTGCCAATGGTGGTCGTATGCGTGTTTGGCGCCGTGCAAGTGAGCGCCACAATCAGGACTGCATACGACCGAGGCACACAGGGCCAACACCCGGCATCATGGTGTGGGGAGCGATCTCCTACACTGGCCGTACACCACTGGTGATCGTCGAGGGGACACTGAACAGTGCACGGTACATCCAAACCGTCATCGAACCCATCGTTCTACCATTCCTAGACCGGCAAGGGAACTTGCTGTTCCAACAGGACAATGCACATCCGCATGTATCCCGTGCCACCCAACGTGCTCTAGAAGGTGTAAGTCAACTACCCTGGCCAGCAAGATCTCCGGATCTGTCCCCCATTGAGCATGTTTGGGACTGGATGAAGCGTCGTCTCACGCGGTCTGCACGTCCAGCACGAACGCTGGTCCAACTGAGGCGCCAGGTGGAAATGGCATGGCAAGCCGTTCCACAGGAGTACATCCAGCATCTCTACGATCGTCTCCATGGAAGAATAGCAGCCTGCATTGCTGCGAAAGGTGGATATACACTGTACTAGTGCCGACATTGTGCATGCTCTGTTGCCTGTGCCTATGTGCCTGTGGTTCTGTCAGTGTGATCATGTGATGTATCTGACCCCAGGAATGTGTTCCCCCATTGAGCATGTTTGGGACTGGATGAAGCGTCGTCTCACGCGGTCTGCACGTCCAGCACGAACGCTGGTCCAACTGAGGCGCCAGGTGGAAATGGCATGGCAAGCCGTTCCACAGGACTACATCCAGCATCTCTACGATCGTCTCCATGGGAGAATAGCAGCCTGCATTGCTGCGAAAGGTGGATATACACTGTACTAGTGCCGACATTGTGCATGCTCTGTTGCGTGTGTCTATGTGCCTGTGGTTCTGTCAGTGTGATCATGTGATGTATCTGACCCCAGGAATGTGTCAATAAAGTTTCCCCTTCCTGGGACAATGAATTCACGGTGTTCTTATTTCAATTTCCAGGAGTGTATATATATTTTACAGAACATGTCAGGAGTATTGTACCTATGTAAGGTGCGACATAACTACCTGATGTTGGTAAAGAATTACATGCATATCTGTGTACCAAACAATGCTAGTTGAAATTATAAAATTAGTGTCTCTGATCTGCAGTGCATTATTTTTTACTGAATGAGGTAACCATTGTAGTGTGTGGTGTCATGGCACTGCAAGCTCCAACATGCTGGGACGATGTGTAAATACACAGATTGAAATGAACATGTATGTTAATGTAATTAAGATATGAAGCAAACGGACATAATATACATCTGTCAATGTACTTGTACATCATCTCTTGAAGTACAAACCTGTGTGTGGCAGCAGTAATAGCTTGCTGAACATGTAAGAAAATCGCTGAGAGACTGTACAGAGTCAGAGCTTTCTAACTGTCAGATTCTGGCGGTGTCAGGGTGCAGTTTTTTGTAGTTGTTTCACATTATTAATGTGTGTGTCCACCTACATACGTGTAAGTAACAGAGTAAAATGCTAGAAGACAAGCACACACACGGCAATATCAACTTGCGATGTTGGTTCAAACTTGCGATGATGCAATAAAATGACAGCAAATATTAACACTTTTCAAAAAATGAGAAGATTTACCACCTCTCTAGCAATGTTGCCACTTTGTCGCAACCTTTCTATAACTTTGCTGCAAAGTTATCGTAATATCACAGAATTATTGCTGCAGTGGTCCTTGGAGTGCGTTCATTTCCCCACCAGTAGACCTCTAAGAGAGCTTCGTCATGGTGGGGTATAATACAGGAGTGTCTCGGTGCCTCCGATATATCCGATACATGTAGATGAATGCGTCAGCAACTCTCTACAGTGCTGTGCGTCAGTGTGAAGTTAAAATCATTCTACGTATACTATCAAATTACCCAAATTACTTGTTTTAAATAATGCACTGTGGTGGGATACCGTTACGATTTCGTTTGTTAAACAATATGGTGTTGTAATTGTCCATCATCATATTTATATACGCACTATGTGATTCATGTCAGTCTGTGAAGCAACACACGCGCAGCAAGCAGCAACCCAGTGTGAGGTCCAACCTGCGTGCTGTACTGATAAGGCCGCTGCACTATTCTTGTTCTACTTCACGTTGTATACAGAGAAATGTTCTACTAGCAGACAATAACAAACAAGGTGGTCATCTTTTACACAGATTCCCAGTCTTTGCTTATTAAAGATATCTTTTAATATTACACCATAAATGAAAGAAAAGTTATTTTATAAACAAATGCAGTACCTACAGTTTGCATATTATAGCGTTAACATAGTCAAAGCACACTGCAGTATGAATAGGTTTGCACAAGTTGTGTAGCTACTCCCACAGCGATAGCTACCATATCACACTTCTTTCACATTAGTACTTAAATGTCTATCATATAACACAAACTTTATCCAGTGGACTTTCCAAGTTAAGTGGAATTTTCAGATTGATTCCTGTAGCAATATGCAGAAAACCACACTCATTCTCCTTCTCCCTTTTCTTCTGCTTTTGCACTGTTTACAACGTAGGGTGCATTCAACAGGAGGAATAGCCATCTATGGGATTACAAAACTTTTATCGCATAAACTATATACAATCCATACTTTAATATATCAGTCAACAGAATTTGGTACTTGGACTTTTGATAGAGTGCCCTACATTTTATCTTGTGTGGAAAAGCCACACATGCATAGATAATGAAGGCCTGTATGTAGTCTTTGAATCATCTATGCTGCTCCCAGCAATGAGATGTCATTTTTTATGACAGGTGTAACCCAACCACCTATATGTGTGCTTTGGAGTTTCATGGAAGAAAGTCAGCGTAATTCTCGCGATACGTCTACCATCAACATAGCATATCTCTCACAAATACTAAGCTGCTGCCACACTTAATGTGCAATGCACTACACAGTATGATCTATAGCACCTGACCCACAGTATTATGACACCTATCTGTGGAGAAAGTCCTACATCTAAACAAATACATCACAAGCCGTTGTAGAGGGCATGGTGGAGGGTACATCATACCACTTTCTTATAGACAACTGAGTACCTATGAATCCAATGTTGAGGGTGGATACAGTGCATATAGATGCATTGAGGAGCCCTTTCATGCATACACACACCGTAATAATGTGAAATTACGACCCATATTATATCATTAAATTTTTATTGAGTTTTATATACAAAAAAATTCATTCATCGTGGAGAATGATCCAAGACTTGTTTTGCATAGTAATGTACCCTTTTGGAAGGTGTGGGGAGATGACTGGTGGACAACAGCAGCTAGGGTGGGGAGGGAGACACTATGTGCATATGTATAAACCCACCAGCTCACCTAGTCAGTTGTGCGATGCTGCTGTTCACGGGAATGTTTTATTTGGCAATCTGCAGTTCGCATCATGTCAATGTCAGCATTTTACCTGACAGTCTGTTTGAGGCGGTAGTTGAAACAGAGGGTGTGCTACATTGTAGGAAGGTTCAGCTGACACGATTACAGTGCATTAGCTCCATACTTAACAATGATATACAACCGTTCGCTCGACGAAAGATCCGTACCCAAAGACTAGAAAGTTGCAAAGGTCACACCAATATTCAAGAAAAGTAGTAGAAGTAATACACTAAATTACAGGCCCATATCGTTAACGTCGATATGCAGCAGGATTTTGGAACATATATTGTGTTCGAACATTATTAATTACCTCGTAGAAAACGGTCTATTGACACACAGTCCGTGATGACTGAGTGTTGTGTGATGTCCTTAGGTTAGTTAGGTTTAAGTAGTTCTAAGTTCTAGGGGACTGATGACCATAGATGTTAAGTCCCATAGTGCTCAGAACATGTTCTGCATTAATGTGATACACCTACAAAAAATTGCACTGTGCCACAGCCAGAATCTGACAGTTAGAAGGCTCTGATACTGCACAGTCTCTCTTGGATTCTTTTACATGTTCATCTAGCTATTACTGCTAGCACACACAGGTTCATACTTCAAGACAGCACGGATATCGGCAGTTGTGTATTATGTATGAATGTTTCATATCTTAATTTCATTATCAATCACAGATCGATTACAACAACAATGAAACAGGGATTTCCTGTCCATTTACCTTACAAAGTTTTTATTATTGGGACATAGTGCACCGTTACAACTTCAATTCAGTGGACATTGAGGTCAATTGATTGTGTGTGTACTTGTCTCCTAGCATTCAGATCTGTTAATCACATGTAAGAGGGTGGTAATCATTATATTGAACGAGACTCCTCTTGATTGCTTAGATGTCCAAATAAACTCTCATGTCTTGATGTAGAAGGCTGTGAATATGCACTTATTGGCTGTTGCTGCTGCTCCGATGTGTACATTAGTGCATCGAACACCTCCATGTCCTGCTAGCACCGTAATAATAACAAAGCCGAAAGTATAACGACATACACACATGTTAATAATTAGAGAAGAACAAATACGAGGTACTTACTGCCAGGTATTGCAGCCCATTGGCTTGGAAGGCCCCATATGAATTTGTTACCGTAACCTTAATCGGGCAGATATTTGCATTTCAGTCTGCATATTTACCCACCATCTTCGCACATTCGAGGTTTAAGTATCATGACGTCACACAGTATAATATCGATGTGTTACCTTATTCAGTACAAAATAATACACCGCATACTGAAGACACCCTTTTTATAATTTCAGCTAGAATTGTATGGTATACAGATATACACACAATTCTATACCTACTCTAGGCAGTTATGCCGCACCATACATAGACACAACACTTTTTAGGTGTTCTGTATGCGTTTAACATGACCTTAGTAAGAGTCAGAAACTCAGTGTCTCAGAAATGTGTATTGTTGCGCTGTGGTGCAGAATAGTGTGGTAAATCTACACCTGTGCTGAGAAAGAAAACTGTAATTATATGTTATTAGTGCAATTTTTTACGCAGTTCAGATACTTTGACGAGGTTGGAGCTATACTGTCATAATAACATTTTTATGAGCAATTCAGAGCAAATTGCCTGACAATAGGATTGTGTGTTTACTAATATTTTGTGTTTTTTGTGGACTATGAAATGACGTCGTTATTTTATACTGACAAAGTATCTTACCTCGCCATTTTTTACTGTATTTCATATAAAAATGAATAACGGAATTATAATCCCCTCGCTACACAGCACTGAGCTAGCTAGAATGGAGGGCATATTGCCTGAAAGGAGGCGACACCTTCATTCTCCCAATAACATGAAGTGCAGACAGAAAATGGCGGCGCTCACACAATCGCATATAAAAATAAAAATTAATCAATGAGAGGAGGGTTGAGCTTAAACGCCATTGGCTGGGGTGTCACTGCTCCGGGCCCCACAGCAATTGGCAGACGGCGCGATGACGTCGACATTACACAATCTTCCGACCTCCCACTCCATTTTCCCTCCTCCACCTCTCCCATCACCACCAATCCCTCCTCTTGGGAGTGGCGTGATCTTGACATGTGTCGCCAGTGACCTTGCATATGACCTGCACAATTGTCCTGGTTGCAATATGACATCGGAATGTGTTGACTTTTCTGTTCCCGTACCAGCAGAGTTATCCTACTTACAAAGACCTCCCACTTATTGGATCACACACGTGTATGTGAACACTCCTATGCAGGTCTCTACGGAGAGTTTCACCCAAATCTCATTTTGAAATTCAGCAACCCAGGTCGTTTTCGCCTACAGAGTTAAATCATCATTGTCACCTCGTTTGCGTATGAAGACATTCTTTGAGACATTCTGTTTAGGCGGGAGAGTGAACTCGCAGCATATTATAGTGCGGCACTTAATTTCAGGCTACCATCATCTTCAGGATTCTTGGATGGTGCAGTTAAATCAATCAAATCAGGCTCCATTATTGGTGTACTCAGAAGGTACTCTTAATGTATAATCATTCATGAATAAAATGGTTCAAATGGATTTGAGCACTATGGGACTTAACATCTCAGGCCATTAGTCCCCTAGAACTTAAAACTACTTAAACCTAACTAACCTAAGGACATCACACACATCCATGCCCGAGGCAGGATTCGAACCTGCGACTGTAGCGGTCGCGCGGTTCCAGACTGAACCGCCTAGAACCGCTCGGCCACACCGGCCGGCGAATCATTCATCAACCCCAAAACAACATAACAGTCAATAAGTATGGAAAATACAAATTGATACACACGCACATATAGAAAATGAATGGCACTCACGTTCAAGGTTCTCGTTTTCTGCAACACATTGAACTAAAGAAGCAAACGTCTCATCATCAAAGAGGCTCGTTGAAACACTGTCATCACTGATCTCCACTTCGAAACGAGGGCACTTATGCGGCTGCTGCTACCACTGTCACTGCCTGACAGCTTAATGATATATGCTACGGTTGGTAAAAAAGTCACCTGCGAATATTAGGAGTGTATCGATGACAAAATGAGCCTGCTGGACCGACTTAAATAGGCGCCGCCGATGGAGCGGTGGTGGGAATAGTTTTCAAGCATTACTTTTCCAGCATCCATCAGCAGCAGACGCATGTTGCAGTGGTCCTTAGGGTCGAGTGCTAGAGGAGCGTTTGCGAAATAAGAAGACATGAGAGATAGTTTTAAAATCATTTGTTTATTATCCTATATCTGTTTCTTTTTCGTTATCTAATGCAGATACAAAACTATTACTGTTCATCTTCATCATTCTGAGGGGGGTGCTCTGAAAGACATGCATATATTTCTAAATCTCTAACGGCAGCTTTCTTATAAATCTCACGTATCCATAAAGACTTCTCACTTCTACAAACTTCACATAAACAGTTGAGTCTCTATGATCAACATTTCGAAATAATGTCACTAAAACTTCAAAATTCATTGCGTCTTCATCCCATTTGAGTCCATGATAATATCAACTCAGCCATAACGCACTTCTACGCGTTTTCAGGCACTTGATATCTCCGAAAGGCTTAGTTAGATCAACGCAAATTGAAAATGTTGTGGTGACCTGTCCCTCGTTCGTGAAAGTGATAAATGTAACATCTTTGAATGCCAAATGTCCATATTCATTGAGGGAGCCTTGGACGGTAGTTATAATGTTGGCAGTTTGAGTCACGAAACGGATCAGTTGTTACGCTATGCTACACCCTGCACAATTCCAGTAAGTGGGCTGTAGTTGATGATCCGATAGTGTAATGTTATTGTGAATGCTGCGGTGTCTCCTGGAAGGTTTTTAGAGGCATCAAATTCAATACAATCGCCATTAGGATCACTCTTCACCGATTTCTTCTATTTGGAACAATTCATAGCGACAATTAGAGCTAGCTCCTCAAATTCCCTGGGACCGAACAGACATTCCTCCTCCTCTTTACTTTCATAGTATGCAAGACGAAACCTAGCATATATGTCAAAAAACAGACTGTATCCATTATTAAGCCAATGTTGCTGTAAGATTACATATGGGTAAAATTCAGAATTTACGTAAACTCTGCCGTTTTTTAGATTATACTTGCCGATTTCACTCGAACCACAGTTGAGGTTCGTTTTTCTATCGGTTTGGAACTCGAGGATGATATATCGTGGGGTCCTAATCGAACTGGTGTCCTGATAGTCAATGACTACCTAGATTAGTTTAGAAGTAGACGATATTCTAACAGCTCCTATGATCTGAAATTTAAAGACAGCTGTATCCCAGATCAAAGTATTTTTAAAAGTTTCCAAAGTTGTTCATCGGTTATAAGACATCAGGCACTTTCCAATGCTGGCCTGTGTGGTCGAGCGGTTCTAGGCGCTACAGTCTGGAACCGCGCGACCACTACGGTCGCAGGTTCGAATCCTGCCTCGGGCATGGATGTGTGTGATGTTCTTAGGTTAGTTAGGTTTAAGTAGTTCTAAGTTCTAGGGGACTTATGACCTCAGAAGTTAAGTCCCACAGTGTTCAGAGTCATTTTAAACATTTTTTGAACCACTTTCCAAATTAATTACATGAGTACATTCTTGTTCTCTTCTCCACTGGCACCTAGGCTATATGCATTACCGTCTGTTCCACTTCTTACTAAAGTACTGCTTCACATTAACTAGAAACTTCCTCGTTTCCTCAAAGTACTCCATAAGCATTTTGAGAGGTATGTATGCATGAAATCGCTTGTACTCCTCTACTGATGTTGGTTTATCTATAAACCTTTCGCCGGCCGAAGTGGCCGTGCGGTTAAAGGCGCTGCAGTCTGGAACCGCAAGACCGCTACGGTCGCAGGTTCGAATCCTGCCTCGGGCATGGATGTTTGTGATGTCCTTAGGTTAGTTAGGTTTAACTAGTTCTAAGTTCTAGGGGACTAATGACCTCAGCAGTTGAGTCCCATAGTGCTCAGAGCCATTTGAACCATTTTTTTATAAACCTTTCTGCATTTTGCAAACAGTTAAAGTCCGATTTTGAAGCTGAAATGTACGTGTTACGTTTTGTGCCGGTTGAGGCGCAAATGAGTACACAGCCCAGGTAAACAGTGTAGAACAGTTTTTTGAAAATTACAAAAGCCAAAATATGCCTCCGTTGGATAACTAAAATAATTTACGAAAAGAATACAGGTGGCGAGCCATCATCCCTTTGGGTGAGAGTCTTATATGTAATATCATCTCCTCAAATTATTTTCTCAAATAGCCTCAGTGTCGCTTAGACCGTCAGTGAAGCAGCACCTTGCGTTTCTGCACCAGATAACACGAGGTCACCGTTCGTTTCTTATATATGTTTCCGAGCTTCAAACAGAAACGTCTAATTTTCAGTTATCTGTATGGTTAGTTTATTTCAATACACACAGTAGATTGTGTGGTTAGTGTCTAGAGTATACTTCCCCCATTTTAGTATGGATAGGAACTGTAATTACTGTTCCCAGATGCGAGCTGAGCTGGTGACCCTTTGCTCACGGTTCCAGGCGGTGTTAGCTTTGGTCACACAGCTTGAGTCTGTTGCCAACGGGCATCGCTGTGGCGGTCCAGGAGTGGAAATCTGAGGGACATCCAGCATGTCTCACGTGTGCCCTGATTGGTCCACTACTGTGGCCACCCTGGATACTGCCCACACTGAGTCTGACCTCTCACTTACTGGCGAGTGGAAGGTCGTTCCAAGGTGTGGCAGGAAGCAACAGACTCCCCAATGCTCGATTGGATGGTCTGCCCCGTTCGTCTGATGAACAAGTTTTGGTTGCTATCTGTGGATGGCCAAGTCCCTCAGCCAGATGGAGTTTCTCGCCCTGTTCCGGAGAAAGCCTCTCAGCCCACAAGGTCTGGGCATTCACAGAGGCTGGGATTTCTGGTAGTTCAGAGCTGGTTCTGCTACCGTGTAGGCGGAAGATTCCGACTTGCGCCATAGGATGGTAGGATTAAAAGGTCAACAGTTCACTACTCACAGGAAGAGGCTATGTGGATTGTGGGAACTGTGCGAAGGGACTGTGTGGTTTTTTTTTTAGGTTAGAAGGTGTCGGAAAACTACAGAAAGGGCGTTAGTCTAAGAGCGTGTGAGGCAAACACGGGAAGGCAGACCTAGCAACATTCGGTATTGTGGTTGTAAATTGTCAAAACTGTGTTGGGAAAGAACCAGAGCACCAAGCCCTAATACAAAGCACTGAAGCTCGGCTAGTTACAGTACGAAAACGTAGCTAAAGCCGGAAATAAGCTCAGCTGAAATTTCTGAAAAATATCTAACTGTATTCAGGAAGGATAGATTAAATACAGTGGGCGGTGGAAAGTTTATTGCTGTCAGAAGTAGTTTACTTTGTAGTGAAATTGAAATGAATAGTTCCTGTTAGTGAGGGCAGAGGTTATGTTTGACAACCGGAATAAATCAATAATTGGTCCCTTTTACCGACCCCCCAAGTCAGATGATACAGTTGCTGAACAGTTCAAAGAAAACTTGAGTCTCATTTCAAATAGGTACATCGCTCACACAATTATAGTTGGTGATGACTTTAATCTACCCTCGATATGTTGGCGAAAATACCTGTTTAAAGACGGTGGTAGGCATAAAACGTCGTACAAAATTGTGTTGAATGCTTTCTCAGAAAATTACTTAGAACAATTACTCCAGGAGCCCACTCGAAGTGTAAATGCTAGCGAAGACGTACTTGACCCCTTAGCAACAAATAAGCCTGAGCAAATAGGGAGTATATGACGGATACAGGGATTAGTAACCACAAGGTCGTTGTAGCGAAACTGAATACTGTAACATCGAAACCGACCAAAATTAACGCAAAGTACATCTATTGATAAGAGAAGATAAAAATTCGCTTGGCGGTTTCCTAAGAGATAGTCTCCACTTCTTCCAATCTGACTATGAAAGTGTAGACCAGATATGGTTTAAATTTAAGGAAATAGTATCGGCAGCGCTCGAGAGATATATACCAAATAAATTAATGAGATGGTACTGTTCCCCCTGGTACACAAAACAGGACAGAACACTGTCGCAGAATAACGAAAAATGCATGCCAAATGTAAAGGAACACAAAACCCCAAAGATTGGCGAAGTTTTATAGAAGCTCGAAATACAGCGCGAACTTCAATGTGAGACCCAAAGAGATTCTGGCCGTACGTAAAGTGCACCAGTGGAAAGACGCAATCAATAACTTCGTTGCATGTTAACAATGACGATGTTTCTGATGACAGTGCCATTAAAGCAGAGTTACTAAACACGGTTTTCCTAAATTCTTCCACCAAAGAAGAAGAAGAAGTAAATATTCCTGAATTCGAAACGAGAACTTCCTACATGATTAATTTAGAAGTAGGTGTACCGAAGCAGCTTAAATCATATAATAAAGGCAAGGCCGGCGACCCAGACTGTATACCACTCAGGTTCCTTTCAGAATTTGCTGATACAATAGCTCCATAATTATACACTCCTGGAAATGGAAAAAAGAACACATTGACACCGGTGTGTCAGACCCACCATACTTGCTCCGGACACTGCGAGAGGGCTGTACAAGCAATGATCACACGCACGGCACAGCGGACACACCAGGAACCGCGGTGTTGGCCGTCGAATGGCGCTAGCTGCGCAGCATTTGTGCACCGCCGCCGTCAGTGTCAGCCAGTTTGCCGTGGCATACGGAGCTCCATCGCAGTCTTTAACACTGGTAGCATGCCGCGACAGCGTGGACGTGAACCGTATGTGCAGTTGACGGACTTTGAGCGAGGGCGTATAGTGGGCATGCGGGAGGCCGGGTGGACGTACCGCCGAATTGCTCAACACGTGGAGCGTGAGGTCTCCACAGTACATCGATGTTGTCGCCAGTGGTCGGCGGAAGGTGCACGTGCCCGTCGACCTGGGACCGGACCGCAGCGACGCACGGATGCACGCCAAGACCGTAGGATCCTACTCAGTGCCGTAGGGGACCGCACCGCCACTTCCCAGCAAATTAGGGACACTGTTGCTCCTGGGGTATCGGCGAGGACCATTCGCAACCGTCTCCATGAAGCTGGGCTACGGTCCCGCACACCGTTAGGCCGTCTTCCGCTCACGCCCCAACATCGTGCAGCCCGCCTCCAGTGGTGTCGCGACAGGCGTGAATGGAGGGACGAATGGAGACGTGTCGTCTTCAGCGATGAGAGTCGCTTCTGCCTTGGTGCCAATGATGGTCGTATGTGTGTTTGGCGCCGTGCAGGTGAGCGCCACAATCAGGACTGCATACGACCGAGGCACACAGGGCCAACACCCGGCATCATGGTGTGGGGAGCGATCTCCTACACTGGCCGTACACCACTGGTGATCGTCGAGGGGACACTGAATAGTGCACGGTACATCCAAACCGTCATCGAACCCATCGTTCTACCATTCTTAGACCGGCAAGGGAACTTGCTGTTCCAACAGGACAATGCACGTCCGCATGTATCCCGTGCCACCCAACGTGCTCTAGAAGGTGTAAGTCAACTACCCTGGCCAGCAAGATCTCCGGATCTGTCCCCCATTGAGCATGTTTGGGACTGGATGAAGCGCCGTCTCACGCGGTCTGTACGTCCAGCACGAACGCTGGTCCAACTGAGGCGCCAGGTGGAAATGGCATGGCAAGCCGTTCCACAGGACTACATCCAGCATCTCAACGATCGTCTCCATGGGAGAATAGCAGCCTGCATTGCTGCGAAAGGTGGATATACACTGTACTAGTGCCGGCATTGTGCATGCTCTGTTGCCTGTGTCTATGTGCCTGTGGTTCTGTCAGTGTGATCATGTGATGTATCTGACCCCAGGAATGTGTCAATAAAGTTTCCCCTTCCTGGGACAATGAATTCACGGTGTTCTTATTTCAATTTCCAGGAGTGTATATCATATAGAACAGCTCTCTCGTCGAAATATTCGTAGCTAAAGACTGGAATGTTGCATCACTCACAACAATACCAAAGAAATGAAAGAGGAGTAATCTGCTGGATTAAAGACCCATATCACTAACATCGATTTGCATTGGGATTTTGGAACATGTACTGTGTTCGAACGTTATGAATCATCACAAAGAAAACGATTTAGCGACAAACAGCCAACATAGATTCTGAAAATGTCGTTTTTGTGAAACACGACTATCTCTTTATTCCCACGAAGCAATGAACGCTATCGACATGAGATGTCAAATCGATTCAGTGTTCTTAGATATCCTGAAGGCTTTTGACACCGTTTCTCACATGCGACTTACAATCAAATAGCATGCCATGAACTATCATCTCAGTTGTGTTACTCTATTCATGATTTCCTGTCAGATAGGCCACAGTACGTGGTAGCTGACAGAAAGTCATCGAGTAAAACAGAAGTAATTTTGGCGTTCCCCAAGCAAATATTAAAGGTAGCTTGCTGCTCTTGCTCTATATAAACGATTTAAGTGACACTATGAGCAGCCATCTTACATTGTTTGCAGATGATATTGTCGTTTACTGTCTCGTAAAGTCATTAGATGACAAAAAAATTACAAAATGAGTTAAACAAGATATCTGTAGGGAGCGAAAATAAGTAATCGAATCTAAATAATGAAAAGTGTGAAGTCTTCCACACGATTACCAAAAGAAATCCACTAAATTTCGTGTACACGATCAACCACATAAATCTAAAGGCTGTAACTTCAACTTAATACTTAGGGATTACAGTTACGAGTAATTTAAGTTGGACGATCACACAGATAATGTTGTGGGGAAAGCAAACTAAACACTGAGATTTATTGACAGAATACTTATAAAATACAACATGTCTACTAAAGAGACTGGTTACACTACGCTTCTCTTCCCTCTTCTGGAGTACTCATGCAATTTCAATCACCAGTTTTCTCCTAACAGTGTGAAAATATTTTGGTGGTGTCCGCCTACACAGGTAGAAGTGATCGTCTTAATAAGGTAAGAGAAATCAGAGCTCGCACGGAATCATTTAAGTGTTTTTTTTTTCCCGCGAGCTGTTCGAGACAAGAAAAGCACAGAAACAGCTTGAAAGTGGTTTGGTGAACACTTTTGCCACGCACTTACTTGTGAATAGTAGAGTAATCGTGTAGATGTCGATATAGTCTGTATTTGGGCAGGAATGGTGTTTTTAAAAATACATATAGCTACATTCTTGAAGTGAACATCATCTGGAAGCATTACAAGGCACATCCGAACTTTTTTCTTCCTCCAGTCAGATGGCCCAACGATAATCGACCTGATACTGCCTGGTAATTGTGACCCATTCTTGTTAGTCTGTTTTTGTGAAGTATTCTCAGACCATTCACTTACAACGAATTCCTTGTGACGAGGATGTTTCGTCCATATTCTCATGTTGAATACTATATGACTTCACTAGCATACAGGGGTTTATATAGCAAAAAGAAGAACACAGATGCCATACTCATGCTTCATTTACTTCTACAGACAGCCAGGCATATATAAAACTCATACATATTTCCAGGGTATTGAAGTGTAGCACACATCGAAATATTGAGCTATATCTTCTTTCGTGGGAGTCGTAGTTTGCCATCACAATTCCTGTAAATTAGTCCACAGCGTTTCGTAGAATCCATAGCCGTAAGACTGCGAGCTCAGTCTCTGGTTGAGTGCGTGCTGTATGACAAACCTTCTTCAAGGTCTGTTAATGCATGTGAGTCGATTCCTTTTCATTAAAAATTTTATTTCTATGTGGGAAGTCACCAGCACTGATCTCCTGATCATACAGTGAGTGTTGTTTGAGTGTTGTTTGTGTGTTTTGAGTAAACTCGCCTGCAATATCTATTGAGTTGTCACACAGTCAATAGTACTCTACGGAGGTAATGTTACTTTTGTACCACAGTATAGTGGGATTTCATAAATCACTGCCAGATTGACTTCACAATCAGAGAACATTCCAATGCTGACATCTAAACTTCCATTTTAATTTAGGGTGAAAGAGGTATTGAAAATGGATAAGCACTCCTGTTGAGATGCCTTCATTAGGGGATAATCCACAACATCATCTGGAAGCAAAAAGATAAAATGAGTTAAACCATACACGCACAGTACACTACATCCATATATATATCCAAGAACACTGAAGATGCTCACATTATGTTGATTGTTTATCTGGAACCTGATGTTTCAAGATGGTGATGTTATCTGCCCCCTTCCCCCCAACTACAGAGGCAGAGGGGGGGGGGGGGCGAGAGATGTTGATCATGCTGCGCAAATAGTTGGCAAAGGTCTACATCTACATCTACATCTACATCCATACTCCGCAAGCCACCTGACGGTGTGTGGCGGAGGGTACGCTGAGTACCTCTATCGGTTCTCCCTTCTATTCCAGTCTCGTATTGTTCGTGGAAAGAAGGATTGTCGGTATGCTTCTGTGTGGGCTCTAATCTCTCTGATTTTATCCTCATGGTCTCTTCGCGAGATATACGTAGGAGGGAGCAATATACTACTTGACTCTTCGGCGAAGGTATGTTCTCGAAACTTTAACAAAAGCCCGTACCGTGCTACTGAGCGTCTCCCCTGCAGAGTCTTCCACTGGAGTTTATCTATCATCTCCGTAACGCTTTCGCGATTACTAAATGATGCTGTAACGAAGCGCGCTGCTCTCCGTTGGATCTTCTCTATCTCTTCTATCAACCCTATCTGGTACGGATCCCACACTGCTGAGCAGTATTCAAGCAGTGGGCGAACAAGCGTACTGTAACCTACTTCCTTTGTTTTTGGATTGCATTTCCTTAGGATTCTTCCAATGAATCTCAGTCTGGCATCTGCTTTACCGACGATCAACTTTATATGATCATTCCATTTTAAATCACTCCTAATGCGTACTCCCAGATAATTTATGGAATTAACTGCTTCCAGTTGCTGACCTGCTATTTTGTAACTAAATGATAAGGGATCTATCTTTCTATGTATTCGCAGCACATTACACTTGTCTACATTGAGATTCAATTGCCATTCCCTGCACCTTGCGTCAATTCGTTGCAGATCCTCCTGCATTTCAGTACAATTTTCCATTGTTACAACCTCTCGATACACCACAGCATCATCTGCAAAAAGCCTCAGTGAACTTCCGATGTCATCCACAAGGTCATTTATGTATATTGTGAATAGCAACGGTTCTATGACACTCCCCTGCGGCACACCTGAAATCACTCTTACTTCGGAAGACTTCTCTCCATTGAGAATGACATGCTGCGATCTGTTATCTAGTAACTCCTCAATCGAATCACACAATTGGTCTGATAGTCCATATGCTCTTACTTTGTTCATTAAACGACTGTGGGGAACTGTATCGAACGTCTTGCGGAAGTCAAGAAACACGGAATCTACCTGGGATCCCGTGTCTACGGCCCTCTGAGTCTCGTGGACGAACAGCGCTAGATCGGTTTCACACAATCGTCTTTTTCGAAACCCATGCTGATTCCTAGAGAGCAGATTTCTAGTCTCTAGAAAAGTCATTATACTCGAACATAATACGTGTTCCAAAATTCTGCAACTGATCGACGTTAGAGATATAGATCTATAGTTCTCCACATCTGTTCGACGTTCCTTCTTGAAAACGGGGTTGACCTGTGCCCTTTTCCAAACCTTTGGAATGTTATGCTCTTCCAGAGATCTACAGTACACCGCTGCAAGAAGGGGGGCAAGTTGCTTCGCGTACTCTGTGTAAAATCGAACTGGTATCCCATCAGGTCCAGCGGCCTTTCCTCTTTTGAGTGATTTTAATTGTTTCTCTATCCCTCTGACGTCTATTTCGATATCTACCATTTTGTCATCTGTGCGACAATCTAGAGAAGGAACTACAGTGCAGTATTCCTCTGTGAAGCAGCTTTGGAAAAAGACATTTAGTATTTCGGCCTTAGTCTGTCATCCTCTGTTTCAGTACCATTTTGGTCACAGAGTGTCTGGACATTTTGTTTTAATCTACCTACCGCTTTGGCATAAGACCAAAATTTCTTAGGATTTTCTGCCGAGTCAGCACATAGAACTTTACTTTCGAATTCATTGAACGCCTCTCGCATAGCCCTCCTCACACTACATTTCGCTTCGCGTAATTTTTGTTTGTCTGCAAGGCTTTGGCTATGTTTATGTTTGCTGTGAAGTTCCCTTTGCTTCCGCAGCAGTTTTCTAACTCGGTTGTTGTACCACGGTGGCTCTTTTCCATCTCTTACGATCTTGCTTGGCACATATTCATCTAACGCATATTGTACGATGGTTTTGAACTTTGTCCACTGATCCTCAACACTATCTGTACTTGAGACAAAATTTTTGTGTTGAGCCGTCAGGTGGAGAAACGTTCGAGCGTACTGTAAGCTTTCAATATATGCCACCAAAAATCGAGTGTTAGGGATCGCGGGAAACGCAGGTGATCGCCTGACCTTAGAACTATGCGATAGCATGGTGCTTAGCCAGGGGAAAATGAGAAGTGTGTGGATTGAGTAGGCGATAGGGATAGACCATTGCTGGCTGGGTGTAGAGGTATTAGGTCAATAATGTGTTAGCAACCAGCCCTCGCATTTCACAGTGGATGCAAGGTGGTGCTCGTGAGTGTCCTCACATAAACAACTTGCACAAAGTGGCGACGCAGCCAGACCAGTACAGTGTAGTCATTGGTAGATGTGGAACTTGCCTTTGACAGTGGGGTACCAAAACGCCCTGACGTCAGATAGAAGGAAAGGTACATGAACAGTCTTCCACTGGGCTTTGTGCCTCCAACATGTTGCAGGGGTGGTGCAAGAACAACAACTTACAAAAATGTTTCGCTCACAGTAGGTGCATTGTCAGAAGACTATTGTGTATGCAAGTAAGTTCGACATGATAGTGGGGCAGGTGAGTCCAGTATGGGGGTTTCCAATATGCAGAGCGTAATGGATTGTAAAGCCTCCCACAAACATCTCAAAATAGTGTTTATATATAATGCGGTGGCTCTGGTCTGATAATGGACAAGATCGAGGCCACCTTTTGTACGGGAGAGGATGAGGGCCTTGTGTCAGTTGTGAATGCCAGCTGAAACTAAGTACTCAAGGCTCTGTTGGATTTGACATCCCAGGATCGATGGTACCGGAATACTTGGGTGGCATGGAGTACTCAAGGCTCTGTTGGAATTGACATCCCAGGATCGATGGTACCGGAGTACTTGGGTGGCATGGACCCATTTAGCAGCTACGTATGTGTTGACATAAGTCACCTTCTTTAGTTGGTTCAGGCTGTGCAGTAGGTCGTGGAAAACGCGGAAGCAGATGGACTGAAGCAACCAGTAGTATGATTTCACCATGGTACGCTGGTTGGAGACAATATGGCCAATACCCAGGTAACAGAGGGTTGTCGCAGTGGGCAATGGTAGTGATTCCTTGTCTTGGAGCCTACATCGAATGTTCATGATAATCAGTTTGGTAACACTGAGGTGACTACCAGACAATTGTCCATAATGCTGAACCCATGCTATGGGTTTGTGTATTGCTGTGTGTAAGCGTACAAGAAGCAGGGGGTCATCTGTATAGACCCAGCAGGAGAAAGTTCAACCACACATTGTACGTCCGGTAAGACAGGGTAGGAGGCATAAGAGGCTTGGGGTGACTGCATGCAAAATAGTGGACAAACGGCATCCCTGCCTGACCGAACACCTGATAGGGATCAGTGCAGCCAATCGTCGATTCACCTAGACCAGAGACATGGCATTCCAAAGTAAGCAGCAAATGGCGTCTATGAATGGCGCGGGGTGGGAGGGGACCCCATGAGTTCTGCTACTCAGAGATGGAGGACTTAGTCAAAGGCGCTACTGTAATCTATTGACGCTAGTGCCACATGGAAGCAGGAGGATGCAGCCAGCACAGTAAGATCCCAACATTCACCTGTGGCCGTCTTGAGGGTGGTACCGCAACCTTGTGATGCTTTTTTCAGAGAAAGTACAGCAGATAATACTGCACGCATGTGAGCCACCAAGATATGCAAGTAGATTTTATAGTCCACAGAAAGTAACATGAGGGAACGAAAGTGGATGAAGTGCTTTCCCCGCGTTGATTTCGGGGCTAGTAGGAGAATGACATTGGAGAAATCTGACGATATCGGGAAGGAGGAATTGAACAACTCCTGGAATATCTCGGTCAAATGTGGAAGTTTCAACCCAGTGATGGTCCGATAAAATTGAACTGGGAGACGATAGGGGCCTGGGAATTTGTTCTTTATGTCTTTGGCGATCACGTCTGCCACCTTGTCTGCTGTAATCACTATCACCAAGGATACCACCTCCGTGTTGTTAAGGGTGTTGTTGAGAAGTTGGAGAACAGCAGCCAGTTCGTCATCGTAAAATCGTTGTTAATGATCACTGAAGGCTGGGGCGACTGCTGCTCGGCTGTAGACACGTTTGTCATCCTGGGTGGTGAAGGTAAAGGCAACAGACCATTATCGACAACATGGGCTGGACGTAATATGAAGCAAGGATAGACGTTCAGTGATATCTTGATGGTGTTAGTGCACAGCCACATCTCATAATTTGTTGCATTGAAGAGACAAGCCGGCCGGAGTGGCCGTGCGTTTCTAGGCGCTACAGTCTGGAACCGCGTGACCGCTACGGTCGCAGGTTCGAATCCTGCCTCGGGCATGGATGTGTGTGATGTCCTTAGGTTAGTTAGGTTTAAGTAGTTCTAAGTTCTAGGGGACTGATAACCACAGCAGTTAAGTCCCATAGTGCTCAGAGCCGTTTTTTTCGAAGAGACAAAAGTTTGATACGCTGGCGTTCACAATGGGCGATGGCGGGAAGACAAGAAGTTCACGTAAGATGGTGTAATAATAGTGTGTAGTATCCTGATACTACACCACTGTATCTCTGCCGCATTGGATAAACTCTCTCTTGATCGGTGGCAGCATGCAAGTGACATACCACGACAGTGTCGACAGGTACTGAGGAACATGTTGCTGACACAGAACATCAGTGTAGCATTGAAGCATTGTAGACAAACCAGGCGTGAAGAAGAGACGTACTGAGCTTCCAGGGACGTCGACCACGCCAAACTGGTTGTTGCAACAGGTGTAGAGCGCAGATGAACGTGCAACGATCGGAAAAGGCCTAAGGCTACGTTTTCACTGAGGACACACTGACCTGAATAGTTGCAGAAACATAAATCCCATCTAGTCGGCTTGCTAAATGGCTTGTGTGGTCACAGGGGTGTCTCCTTGCATGATTTCATATGCGTATATGGGATGAAAGTCACCCACCAACGAACATAAGGCTGGACATGGTGAGTTGCCGGGGGCCTGGTTCTTTGGATGGAGGACACAGTTGAAATTACTTCCTACAATGTAACGGTCGAATCTCCCCGCAAAATTTCTTCTGCATAGAACGTAGTTCATTGCCGATGGTGTGTGGAGCCTGATGGGGTATATAAACTGATGAGCCAGGTTATCAAATAGTTTGAGGTCCATACCCTGTCTGGACAGGAGAATAACCTCATCTGTGACTAGGATGCCTTCTAGGAAGTAGAGAGCCACACCACACCCTGTGTGACCGCTGACTGACGGAAAAATCTCGAATCCGTAAGGAGTTGGAATTATAGGAAGCCACACCTCTTGTAGAAGGGCGATGTAAACTTCTGACGCCCTGGGCATGTTGCGGAGGAGTTCCAACATCGCTGTGTAGTTGGTCATATTGGTACTGAGCACTGGGAACTTGTATGTATGGTGTGTGGTGCTGGGAGCGGATCTACCATCGTCAGAATCGGTGAAGTGTGGTGTTTACAGAAGTCACCACCTCGTTTTCCACTCTATGAATGGAAACGTTATTTGGCGTTGGTGCAGGATGGTGGTGGCAACTTTGGGTAGGGTGCAGGCGTGTCCTCGGGGTCGTAGCCCCACACACCTATGTGGGAGTACTGTATCCATATTGTCTTCCCCAAAGATGGGAGGGGGCCGTGTGACAACTGTGAGGAAACTGATATCTCCACCCATGCATTCGACAGGGAAAGATCCATCGTAGTCGATGGTACCAAGGCAACTGTCGGGCTCGTCCGTCACTGTCAGCTGACGACATGGTGTGGGTGTCATCTGGGTGGGCAGAACCAGCGTCGTCATTGGGAAGGGGGGGGGGAGTTCACTAGGCCCTGTGTGTGACTGACTGTCATGTTTACGTCGCTGCTGTGATCCTTGCGTACGAACATTTTTCTTTGTATCAGAAAGCAATAACGAGGTGCGACATCCCGGTTTGAAGACCACTGTAGACACAATGAATGCTTAGAGCGGCCGTGGGGTGGAGTGACTCCTTCTGTTGTGGGCCAGAGGAGAAGGGCGTAAGTCGCCTCCTCGTTGTCAGTGACCGCAATTATGTATGAATGATGGTGGTGGTGGTGGTTAGTGTTTAACGTCCCGTCGACAACGAGGTCATTAGAGACGGTGCGCAAGCTCGGGTTAGGGAAGGATTGGGAAGGAAATCGGCCGTGCCCTTTCAAAGGAACCATCCCGGCATTTGCCTGAAACGATTTAGGGAAATCACGGAAAACCTAAATCAGGATGGCCGGAGACGGGATTGAACCGTCGTCCTCCCGTATGAATGATCGTATGGAGGTACATTCTGCTGGTCGAAGTGGTCACGCAATGCACTGAGAGTTGTCGTCGTTGCAGTGAGTGCCACAGTATATATCAGTGAAAAGACAGTCGTAGTGGTTGGGGGTGGCACATCCGTAAGAGGAAGTTGAGCAACACGTCTTTGGAAGCATTCTGACCATAGGTGATCCTCTTCCCTGCAACCAGAGTATGTGCGTGGTTGACCGTCATTGAAAATTATGACCCCAACCCAGGAGCAGGAGTGTACATGGCTCCGTAGTCTGATGCGAACTTGCTGAACACCATTCAGGACAGGATATGTCCTGAACTGTGTCCAGTTTTCGGCATCATGTTTGATGACCATACAGTAGAGTCCGAGGGCCTCGATCACAACGTCTGATGGGAGTTCGAAAAGTAGTTATAAAATTCTGATTGTTCTGTCACCGAGACCAACGTGGTCAAGAGCGACAGAGGCGTAGCTCATGGTTGGCCCCTCGTATAATTTTGTCACATGCCACGTCTTTAACAGTTCTCACCTAGATACTGACTAGAAAATGTGGATCCCTACGATGTCGGTCGACGGTATCTTCGCTTCGTCGTGCAGCAATCATTCAACATCGAGCGCCATGGGACGGACGAAATCGAAACAAAAAGTGAATGCCAGTGTCGCTTTTCGGTAGTTGTCGTATGTCGTTAGGAGCGATGGCAGCGGTAAACACAAAAAATGGCTAGCTGCGCCTCCCTGCAGACCACAGTCACGTGTCAGCCACGTGCATTGCCGAAGACAGACTGCCCAATAGAGCTACCCAAGCACGATTCACGACCCATCCTCACAGCTTTACTTCCGCTATTACCTCGCCTTCTATTTTCCAGAGCCGGCCGCGGTGGCCGTGCGGTTCTAGGCGCTTCAGTCCGCAACCGCCAGACTGCTACGGTTGCAGGTTCGAATCCTGCCTCGGGCATGGATGTGTGTGATGTCCTTAGGTTAGTTAGGTTTAAGTAGTTCTAAGTTCTAGGGGACTGATGACCTCAGATGTTAAGTCCCATGGTGCTCAGAGCCATTTGAACCATTTATTTTCCAGATTTCACGTGTTCTCCGGCGAAGCCAACACTCCTGCCAAGAAGTTTTATATCAGGTCACACTGCATTGCAGAGTGAAAATTACTTTCTGGAAATTAATCACTCTGTTCAACATACTGTAGATTTGTGATGTAGTCTAAATCAATTTATTATCAGCAGAAAATAATTTTTGTTGCTATTTATTAATATTCATTTATTGCAATTATTGTTTATTTAAAATTTTGCTTAACTTTCCAGTGCTTTAGCTATGTGTCCAGAGGATCACAATATGTAAATGTTGTTTCAGCTGTCTTAGGTAATGGGCGTGAAAACAGATGTACGCGGCTGGACACTATATTCTGAACATATCTGCACACAGCCCAAATACGGACCGACCACCAATTCCTTAATTTTGGTACGTCGCAAATATCGTTTTTCGTCAGGCAATCTAATTACAATATCTATCTCCATTTCTTAGCAGCTAGTATGTCACAATCAATGCAATGCTTTACATGAGTCTGCTATAATCAGTTTCGATTAATCGACACAAGCACTGCAGCAATCTCTTTGCCAGGCCACTGAACTAATTTTATGTCTTTGAGGAGTTAGTCTCCTTTCGACCTATGGGAATCGTTCGTGGGTTGCAGTCCATGATGTTCTCCTCGCTTGATAGAGAATTCGCCATTACATTACGATTCGAGTGATGTCTGTGTTCCGTTCTGGGTTCAGTAGGAGAGCAGCCTGCCTTTGTCTGGTGGAGGTCCATGTTGTTGTGGAGCTTCTGTAATGAATGAAGAACAGGGTGAGACCGTTTCAGTTTACTTGCTGTGATGAAGCTTAGTTATCGTGATGAGGTTAAATTTGCGGAACGTAGTTGCGATCACTCCACAGGTCGGAATCAGGTCAGAGTGCTTAAACGTTGTTTAATGTAATCATGTATGTTGCTGATACTCAGTTCAATGGAAGCTGGTTATACGTCGTACATTTTTTTTCAACAAATGTTATCCTCTCCGCTCCTGAAGTATAAAACAGTTTTTACGAGGGTCACTCCAAAAGAAATGCACACTTTCCTAAATCCATCTTTTATTCTACATGTTTAGAAGGTTTTACAGTGTGTAGATACATCCTTTAGGAACAATATTTTCATTTCTCCACATAATTTCCATCCTTCTCAACTGCCTTACTCCATCTTGGAACCAGCGCCTGTATACATGCATGGTAAAATTCTGGACCAACCTGTTGGAGCCATTGTTTGGCAGCGTGAACAAGGGAGTCATCATCTTCAAACCTTGTCCCACGAAGAGAGTCTTTCAGTTTCCCAAAGATATGATAGTCACATGGAGCCAGATCAGGACAGTAAGGCGGGTGTTTCAGTGTTGTCCATCCGAGTTTTGCGATCACCTCCATGATTTTTTTGATTGACATGTGGCCGTGCATTGTCGTGCAACAGCAAAACATCCTGCTTTTGCCAATGTAGTCGAACACGACTCAGTCGAGCTTGAAGTTTCTTCAGTGTCGTCACATATGCATCAGAATTTATAGTGGTTCCACTTGGCATTATGTCCACAAGCCAGAGTCCTTCGGAATCGAAAAACACCATAACCATAACTTTTCCAGCAGAAGGTGTGGTTTTGAATTTTTTTCCTTGGGTGAATTTGCATGATGTCACTCCATTGATTGCCTCTTCGTCATCACCTGTCACAGTTCTTCCAAGAAATTCATCTCCACCATTCTCGTACTGTTCCAAAAGTTCGCTGCATACAATTTTTCTTGTTTCTTTGTGAGCCACTGCCAACATCCTGGGAACCCACCTGGCACAAACCTTTTTTAACGCCAACACTTTCAGTATTCTGCAAACACTTCCTTCCCCTGTCCCAACGCAGAGTGACAATTCGTTCACTGTGATGCGTCTGTCAGCAGTCACCAATTCGTTAACTCTCTGCCCATTGTCTGGAGTGTGTGCAGTACGAGGCCTGCCGCTGCGGGAACAATCCTCAATACTGCGGTACCCGCTTTCATCATGTAACCTGCTTGCCCACCGACTAACTGTACTGCAATCGACAGCAGCATCTCCATACACCATTTTCAACTTCTTGTGGATGTTTCCCACTGTCTCGTTTTCACAGCACAGGAATTTAGTGACAGCACGTTGCTTCTGACGAACGTCAAGTGTAGCAACCATCTTGAAGACATGCTGTGACGGCGCCACCCACGGGAACAGGTTGAACTAAGTTTGAAAACAAGCGGGAAGGATGTATCCACATAGGGTAAAACTTTCACACGTGCAGAATGAAAACCGTATTTTTACAAAAATAGTGTGCATTTCTTTTGGAGTGACCCTCGTTCTTATTCAGAAAACGTGAGATGATAATATGATGTTCTTGCTGCTTGTCGTGAATCTGACTCTTGTATTTATAGGTTTGAGTACCAATACGAAGTCGTAAAGTCATTTCCTTGTGTGCAGTTACAATATTAGGTGTTTATTAATATGCTTCTTTCGGATTTGTTGTAATATACAGGGTGAAGATTAATAAAACCAACAAACCTGCAGGGACAGATTTCTGAATTGCAATGGAGGGAAAAAGATCCAGGAATGGACGATGTGAATGCAATGACAAAAAATCGTTCCGGAACACAGTACAGAACTTTTTTCAGATATAAAAATCCAGGGGGCCAAGTCCAGTGACCTAGCAGGCCATGCTACAGGGCCTCCACATCCTATCCGACATCCAGGGAAAATGTTGCTGAGGTGTCGGCAAACTGTAATGCGGAAGTAGGGTGTTGCTCCATCATGCAGAAACCACATAATCTGTCGTATTGCCAAAGACACATTGTCAAGCAGCCCAGGCAGAGTATTCCGCAGGAAGCCCCGGTACGTTCCTCCGTCGAAGCATTGTAGAATAATAACCGGTCCAATATGTGGTCGCCAAGAATCCCTGCGCGCACACTGATGCTGAACCGATGCTGATAAGACGCCTTCACCATTCCCCGAAGATTGTCTGCAGCCCACAAATGACGATTATGCAGATTGATGATGGTATTTCTGGTAAAGTTGCTTCGTCGATGAAGAGGACTCGTGACAAAAATCCCATAATTGTGATGGTCTCGCATTGACAAAATCCTTCCTGTAGAGGAAAATCCGCTTGTAATAATCCATGTACTCGTTGCAGGTGATAGGGATAGTAGAGGTTGTGATGCAGGATACGCATAATAGTAATTTGGCTTACACCATGTTGGCGGGCCACTTATTTGGAGCTTATACTAGGGTGGTCTCAATATCCTGTAGAACCCGGTCCTCCAACTTTGGTGTACGCACAGTCTCCCTGTACGTTCGTCTGTCTGAAAGGGCCCACGGTCACACAAACGTCCAAAAAGGGCTTGAAACGTGTGATGCGGTTGGTGTCTGTTAGGGTACTTGTTTGTATGGGGGATGAGAATGTTATATTTTGCATAGCTTGAAAGTTTAGGGCTTGATTATCACTACTTATTGAAGTAGTCTCTGGTTTTTATCACGACACGCATGTTTCAATGCTTTAAAACAACGTGAGAGGTTTTTATGCAACAACAGAACACAAGAAAGGATCCAGTTATCGTTGCGTATTGCCGACGACAGACAATGCTTCAGTTCCAATATTTTCTTAGTATTAACGTTTTTATTTGTCGCCTTCAATCCATGGACCATGCAGCCCTCTCCATATACACGCCTACACCTATAGTTACAGTCTGCAAGACACATCAAGGTGTATGGCGGAGCACATCTGTGGTACGACCATCATTTCAGTCCTTCTCTTTTCCATTCGCCAGTGGTACGGGAGAAGAGCGACTGTTGATGAATCTTCGAATGGACTGCTCTGAGCCGGCCAGAGTGGCCGAGCGGTTCTAGGCTCTTCAGTCTGGAATCGCGCGACCGCTACGGTCGCAGGATCGAACCATGCCTCGGGCATGGATGTGTGTGATGTGCTTAGGTTAGTTTGGTTTAAGTAGTTCTAAGTTCTAGGGAACTGATGACCTCAGAAGTTAAGTCCCATAGTGCTCAGAGCCATTTGAACCATTTTTTGAACTGCTCTGATTTTACCATTTTCGTGAGACACATGCGGGGGAAGCACGAGGAGTGTTTGATAAGTAACGCAACATTTTTTTTTCTCGGCCAATTTCAGTTGAAAAGTTGAGGGATTTGTTGTGAGACATCGTGGACTATTCCCGCTTCAGCCCCTACAGTTTCATGAAATTTCGACATTTGGCGGCGATATACGTAGCTTTCAAAATGGCATACGTAACAGAGGTCGTTGCAAGCAGAGAACTGTCATTGAGTTTCTTCTGGAGGGAAAACAGAGTATCGCATATATTCATAGGCGTTTACAGAATGTATACGGAGACCTAGCAGTAACCAAAAGCACGGTGAGTCGTTGGGAGAGGGGCCTGTCATCATTGCAGCAAGGTCGCGCAAACCCGTCCTGTCTGCCGCGAGCCGGACGGCCGCATACGGCTGCAGTGTTGGAACGACTTCAGTGTGTTTGGCACCATAAAACACATTTGAACTTCTCCTTCTCCATGACAACGCAAGGCCTGACACAAGTCTGCACACCCGAGAGGAACTCACAGAACTTCATTGGACTGTTGTTCCTCATCCACTCTGCAGCCTGGATCTCGCACCTTCCGACTTCCATCTCTTGGGCCAATGAAGGATGCACTCCGCAGGAAGCAGTACACGGATGATGGGGAAGTTATTAATGCAGCAAGATGTCGACCAGTAGAGTGGTACCATGTGGACATACAGGCCCTCCCAGTAAGGTGGCGTGGGACCGTCGCATTGAGCGAAGATTATGTTGAAAAATAGGGTTTTGTAGCCAAAAGAGTGGGAAATAATATGATGTATCGGAATCCAGAATAAAACCAACCTGCTTTCACAAAATATGTGTTGTACTTATTGAACGCCTTTCGTAATATGTTTCACGACACTTCTCGGAACATACGCTAACGAAATGTCAACGATGAATCTCTCCGTGATACACAGATTTTATCTTTTATAGCCATCTCCACATACACCTATTCACCTTTCACTTTTAATCATCTGTCTACTGTAACTTCAAGGATTTCAAACTGTCAAACACCGTAATGAACACAGTGAACGTAATTCAGATAAACAATTATTCAACATCCATGTTTAATCCAAACCTTTTTAAGTTTCAAACATAAAAAATATATTTCACTTCAGGCTGCGAATTGTTTACGGCAGTTATTATATGAGAAAAAGAGACGGCATAACTCGGACGGTAAAGGGCAAGATTCCGCATTGACTGGCGGCTCTCCTCTTCCTGCTACGATGTGCCTCAGAGGACTGCCGACATCACCTGCACGTTGACTGGTTCCTACCATTTCGTAACGTAAATCTCCAATTTCTCAAATTCTCCAGTCGAATGCTTTTTCTAATTTTGTGTAAAATTTCTATCTGTTCCTCAGTGCTGTTGATATTTCATCCCTCTTTTACAACGTGTAATCTCAGCTTCGTGTTGCTGCTAGCATAGGTTGAAGGGAGATGAATCAGATCCCTCTCCTTAGATTTCACCTCCTTGCTATCCTTTCAAGGACTGCGTCGAAATACGTAACCCACCTGGCCGATATAACTTGGAATAGACAACCAAATGGTAGAAATTAATAATTTTAAATTATTTCAAGATTGCAAGAAAAATCTGATGTAAATTAAAGACTAACAGTATAGAATCTAAGGATTTTTTAAATATCTATTTAACTTGACCTCCTTGTATTTTTAACAAGCAGAAGTTTGCTTGGTTCTCTACTGACATTAAAGGATGTATGCTAGAGCAAAGGGGTAGTGAAAATGAGGCACTGCTTTGTCAGACTATATAATTTCCTGGTTTTGTGCTCAGATTTACAATGACAGCTACATACTCTGTTCACTATGTCCTGTCTATGACTTATGTGCATATACATTAAATTTTACCATATGTCAGTTGTAAGCAGAACTAGCAAATTTTTTAAGCTTTTACTGAGGACATTTCCTCTTTTCTGTTGTATTTTCTGAATATGGACATTGTGTGGCTATATCTGTCACGGTTACAAGCGTGAAATAAAAATACTTTTAGAAGAAAAATTTAGTACATAATTTAATTTTCTAGGAAAAGACGAATGACAAACTTTTTTATTCATCGAAAATCATATTGTACCACCGTCAACTGCTGTGATCAACCTTTATTAATGCTACCAGTTTTGACTGTCATCATCAGACATCCCAATGTTTGCAATCTCAGCATCTGTTTACACATGTGCATATGTCTCATTCCACTCTACATAATGTGAGAAACGCTAACTGAACCTTACAACTCAATTCATAAAGTCAAAATTTTGCGCAAAACGTCCAGTGCGTCAATGATACAATAGTAAAAGACATTAATATGATTTATGTAAAGGTTTTTTTTAAATTACCGCTACCAGTCACTAACTTTGTCAACTATTGTATTACTTATTTATTTAGCGACATGTTTCGAGGGTTAAACCTCATCTTCAAGCTAAATGGCATTACAAAAATAACTTTACAATAAGGTCATACTAATGTTACATAGTCTTTTCGTAAATGCTGTGGTCATCTTTGTTCTTCTGGCGTGGCAGTCTCGTTTGCAGCATTTACGAAAAGACTATGTAACATCAGTATGACCTTATTGTAAAGTTGTTTTTGTAATGCCATTTAGCCTGAAGATGGGATTTAACCCTTGAAAAATGTTGCTAAATAAATAAGTGATACAATAGGTGACAAAGTTTGTGACTGGTAGCGGTAATAAAAAAAAACTTTTACATATTTCTTGAGAGTCATGGTCGAAAAACAGTCAAAATGGCTTCAAATTCATTAATATGATTTTCGCAGCAGCTGATAGCGGTGTAATATGATTTTACATAGGTTTCTGCAAGTTGTCCTGCAGCATCTTCTGCAAGTATTTCAAATTTTTTGTCGTTCGCTGCAGGGAGCTCGGAGATTGCCAGAGAGTTTACTTAACGCCGGTCGTTATTGCCGCCTACCTTAGTGTCCATCGGCGTGAGGCTGACGGACGTCACGTCTTGGCCGCCGAGCGCTAAAGAAAAGAATCCGGCGTCCAACTCGCCTTCCTGAGCCATGCTCACAGACGTGGGAGAGACAGCCTGAAAAAATGATGAAAAAGGGATTACTTTAACCCTATCTATGTAAATAAAAACGTAAATGTTCGTTTATTCAAGATCGTATCTCTCCGAAAATTCTTCACCGATTTTATTGGAATTTTAATGTGTGTGTGTGTGTTGCTTTTATATATATACCGAATCGCGGTTTTCGGCAAAATGTTTTTAGCGTTGGTATTAACTGAGATATTTAAGTAAGTACTTCTTTTTAAATGAAACCGAATACTTTTTACAACTGTAATCGACAGCTCTTGAGAAGACAATTACAGTGATATAGCGTTTGTTAATGTTAACGCTGAAATCTGTCGTAAAAATATTCGAGAAATGTCCTAGAATGTGAGAGAACGGTGGCCGGGAACGATATTTGCGTTGCAGAGACTGCCAGGCAGGCGTCTCGGACCAGGCTGCGTACTTGCATACCGTAAGGTAGACCTGCGCTACGAGAATAAAACTTTATTTCCCCTTGAACCAACTTACGATCTAGATGCACGCTCAACTACGAATGGTGTATATGAAAATACGACATAGAGTAGAATCTAGCGTATCACAAAGCGTTCCCAGATTTACGTGAGCTGAAACAAAGGCATCAACTGTTCATTCTTCAAAAATAAAGAGATCTTATACGTTGCAAAAAGCAACTACTGCATTGAATATCTAAATTTTAGAAGGAAGATTTGACCTCTCTTTTTCTATACGTGGCTGTGTGCTTCTTAAAGATAAAATGCATGCTGTCGGACAACTGTCTCTATCTACAGTGCTCTAAATTATATCATATGGGATTAATTCGTTGGACTAAATATTTTATTAAAATATTTTGGTGACCACCTGTACACCGCAAAATAAACATTCTTCTTAACGAAACGTCGTTTCATACTGAACGCAAGCGCGTAATGGCAGTGTTACCAGCTACGTACAATACACGCTGTCGACTTATTTGATACTGCAACGCAATTTCGTACACACGTAAATGAAATAAATAATTTACTAACAATGATTTGGTAACCACGCGAATCACATAACATAAATTATGTATTTAAAAAAACTTTAATCTTTTTTTAAGCATCTGTTCAAACTGCTGACCATGGACTGAATGGCATATTTGCAATCGCCGTTCGAAAGAACGATGAACAGATTTAATTACAGTGGATGATATGGTAGAGCACGCAGTGGCGAACTCGACGTCACATGTCGTCTGTCATAGTTTGGGCTTCTTCATAGACTGCACCTTTGAGTGCTCCCCAAAGAAAGAAATCGAGAGGAGCCAAATCGGGAGACCTCGCAGGCTAATTGGCAACAGAATTTCGTCTCATCCAACGTCCAGAAAAGTTCTCATTCAGTATTTGCGTTCCAACACAGGACGAGTGAGCTGGACAAGCATCGTGTTGCAGACAAATGCATTGTCGAATATCCAGCGGTACCTCTTCTAGTAGAACCAGCAGAATGTTTGTCAGAAAATGTGCGTACGAATGTCAATTTAGAACGCCTGAGATGAAGTAAGGTCCCACAACGTAATTTCCTATGATGGCACAACATATGCTTACGCTCCACCGCCGTTGATGTTGCACCTGACGAAGCCAGTGTGGATTTTTGGCTGTCCAGTAGAGCACGTTATGCAAATTTACATTAGCGTCGGTAGCTTCATCGGTAAAGAGCACACGTTGGTAAAAAAAAATGGAGTCGTCTCTCACTTGCTGAAGGGCGAACCGACAAATTCTGTACGACGTTCCAAATCACGATAGTCGAGTGCCTGATGTAGTGACAGGTGATAGGTATGGAAATTCTGCCGATGCAGATCACGAATGACTCTCGTCTGGTTGATTCCATATTCCTTGGCAATATGTCTCGTACCACTGTGCGTATTCATTATCGTCGTTACCAGAACAGCTTCTTCGTATTCTCTGTCAGTTGCAGTCTTCTTTCTTGTCCTCTTTTTGGCGTTGAAGCAGTCTGTTCGCACTAGCGTCTTAATACTTGTGATTCGTGCAATTACCTGGCGCGTCAGACATTGGGGAGCCGCATAGATAGTCCTATAACGCTGTACTGTTTTTACGGCATCTCTTTTACATTCACCGTATAAAAATAGTGCATCCAACTTTTATTCGTGTACATGTGTGCGCGCAACAAATGTTGAAGCAGAAATGAACGGCCTGCAGTGCACACAAGTAAACAGACAAATGCGTTGACATTCTGACAGCGTAGCACGAGAGCTCTGCTTGGCGGTGTTTGCGCAGCTAATGCCGATTCCTGCCACCGTGCTCTCAAATTTTAGGACATTTCTCGAAATTTTTTACGACAGGTTTCAACGTCAACATTCACAAACGCTATATATGACTGTGACTCTCTTCTCAAGAGCTATCGAATGCCGTTATAAAAAGTATACGGCTCCATTTAAAAGGAAAACGTACTTGCTTCAATATTCACGTTGATACCAGCGATAAAAACGTAAGCCAAACAAAAAAAAAAAAAAAAAAAAATACGTGGTGTCAAACCAAAGCTGGCTACACATATCGATATCACAGGCGTTACCCACAGTTTGCTGCAATATGCAATGAAATATGGGAGGTAAACCTAAAGATTATGCCTCCCTTCTCCCAATGGAGGTCAACATAGAGCCGAGCCCAGCACGGAAGCGCTCTGCCAGTTCAAGACCTCAGCTACAGCAGTCAAAATCGTAGTGTAGCACTGGCGAGTAGTTTAAGTTTCAGATTAACCTATACTGTTGTAAGTGTCGAACACTGAACTGCAAGGGAACAGTCTGTTAATTAGTGCATCAGGTGATGTATTCAAAGACAATGACAGTTGCAAAATTACCCAGAACTCCTGTGACAAAGAAATGTTTAAAGGTCAAGTAAAATTTTTATTCATTTACGTAATAAGGCAAACTAATATTTCATGATTTACTGTTCATAAGTGCCCCCTCACCGAGCAATCAGAGAGCGAACAGTTACTGTTGGACGAAAGTAGTTTTTTCTGATGACAACATACTACATATACAGAGCACAAAAGTCATATGATAGCGATATGCATGCACATATACAGATGGTGGGAGGGTCATTTACACAAGGTATAAAACGGCAATGCTTTGTCGCAGCTGTCATTTGTTCTCAAGTGATTCATCTGAAAAGGTTTTCAACGTGATTATGGCCGCATGATGGGAATTAACGGCCTTTGAACGCGAAATGTTAGCTGGAGCTAGATGCATGGGACATTCCCTTTCGGAAACCGTTGGAGAATTCAATAATCCGAGATCCTCTGTGTCAAGAGTGTGCCGAGAATACCAAATTGCAGGCACCACCTCTCACCAAGAACAACACAATGGCCAACGGCCTTCACTTAACGACCAAAAGCAGCAGCGTTTGCGTAGAGTTGTCAGTTCTAACATGAAGACCACACATTGCATGTTGTACCACCATACAACGAGACCTTCAGAGGTGGTGGTCCAGATTTCTGTACACACCGGTACCTCTAATACCCAGTAGCACGTCCTCTTGCATTGATGCATGCCTGCATTCATCGTGGCATACTATCCACAAATTCATCAAGGCACTGTTGGTCCATATTGTCCCACTCCTCAACGGTGATTCGGTGTAGATCCCTCAGAGTGGTTGGTGGGTCACGTCGTCCATAAACAGCCCTTTTCAATCTATCCCAGGCATGTTCGATAGCGTTCATTTCTGGAGAACATGCTGACCGCTACAGTCGAGCGATGTTGTTATCCTGAAGGAAGTCATTCACAAGATGCGCACGATGGGGGCGCGAATTGTCATCCATGAAGACGAATGCCTCGCCATTATGCTGCCGATATGGTCGGAAGATGGCATTCACGTATCGTACAGCCGTTACGGAGCCTTCCATGACCACCAGCGGCGTACGTCGGCTTCACATAATGCCACCCGAAAACATCAGGGAACCTGCACCTTGCTGCACTCGCTGGAAAATTCGTCTAAGGCGTTCAGGCTGACCGGGTTGCCTCCAAACACGTCTCCGACGTTTCTCTGGTTGAAGGCATATGTGACACTCATCGGTGAAGAGAACGTGATACCAATCCTCAGCGGTACATTCGGCATGTTGTTCGGCCCATCTGTACCGTGCTGCATGGTGTCGTGGTTGCGAAGATGGACCTCACCATGGACGTCAGGAGTGAAGTTGCGCATCATGCAGCCTCCTGCGCACAGTTTGAGTCGTAACACGACGTACTGTGGCTGCACGAATAGCATTATTCAACATGGTGGCTTTGCTATCAGGGTTCTTCCGAGCCATAATCCTTAGGTAGCAGTCATCCACTGCAGTAGTAGCGCTTGGGCGGTCTGAGCGAGGCATGTCATCGACAGTTCCTGTCTCTCTGTATCTCCTCCATGTCCCAACAACATCACTTGAGTTCACTCCGAGACGCTTGGACACTTCCCTTGTTGAGAGCCCTTCCTGGCACAAAGTAACAATGCGGACGCGATCGAACCGCGGTACTGACCGTATAGGCATGGTTGAACTACAGACACCATGAGACGTGATGGAATGACTGGAACTGATCGGCTGTCGGACCCCCTCCGTCTAATAGACGCTCATGCATGCATGGATGTTTACATCTTTGGGCGGGTTTAGTGATATCTCTGAACAGTCAAAGGGACTGTGTCTGTGATACAATATCCATAGTCAACGTCTATCTTCAGGAGTTCTGGAAACTGAGGTGATGCAAAACTTTTTTTGATGTGTGTATGAATAGTAACAGAAAACGCAGCATTTGGAAAGAAACTGGCAAAGAAATGGGAGTACTGCTTACAATGTCCTTTTGCCAGATCAAACTTCCTTGCATGGAATTCAGATAATCTTTCGATCTATCCCGTATCTGGATAGCATTATTTTCGAAATTGGTCCCTATATGATTTAGGTATTGTAACTCTGCCTCTTTAGTCGCTTCATTGTCAACAACACTGTACCTATCTTAAAAAACTGTGTAAGGCACCACAAGAGGCAAGAATCATGTTCTCTACACATTCCAGACTGAGACAGATCTCGCGACAATAAATCCTAAAATTTTGGTGCAGTATTCCAAAAGCTTTTCAGAAACTCTTCAGGCTCTGTTATGTCTGTATATGAACACTTTTTTCGATTGGTCATCTAATTTTGTATAAGGTTAAAGGTCTCATCAAATAGGCTTTTAATGGAAAAACTTCCTTGCCACGTGAGGCAGTCGGAGCCTCGTGACTGGTTATCCTTTGGGCCTGGCATATTCAAAGTATTTCTTTCCAGTTTTGTTGCTAAATTTGATCGTGAGAAGATCCCCAGATCCCTATTCTTTCCTAGGCCACCAACGTTCACATATATAAATTTATAGTCTCCTTCCTGACATAACTAAGAAATTATTATCACAGGGATGTTACTTTCATCCATTTTTCTCGGAGGTTGCCTAACGACTTCCATATAAAATTTGTTACGTATTGTAGCACCGCTGCAGTTCAAACGCGGTGTACTAATAGACACGCATCGTGCGGCACCACTCTGCTCCACTGGAGTTCTGCTAAGTGTGGTCTTAACTTTAAAGCGCAGGGACACCTTCTTCTTTCGACGGCACGTTGTCACTACGTTAGGTGCGCTTCTGGATCTGGATCCACTCCAACTACGGTCCATTTCTACTATAGGGATCCATTAGATTCTAGGTGAGCCGATCTTATCCAGTTGACGATGGTCATTACCAAATTTTACACACGCAAGTATGCACAACTAACCGTATGCGTTGTTGTGCGAAATCCAGTTAGCACTTCTCCCGTTTGCTGGTGAGTTACATTTTCATTCTTACCCTGGAGCTACTGACCTCTACAACTGCGATTCTTTTGACTTGTTATTTTAATTACTGTAACAACTGGCACCTGTTTCCTGAATGATCGCATTCTTTTATTACAGGAACTTCCACACCCACATTTTCTCATCTTATGGATTTTATTTAGGACGCCCACCATCCGTGTTTAACAGCCTTTTAGTTTGATGACAACCGTTGATGGATCACTAACTTTCGTTTATAGCAACACCTTGGAACATCGCAGTTCTCATCAGACATTAAGTCATGACTTGTAGCTAATGAATGTGAAAATTGACGATCAACAGTATCATATAATACTGCCTCCGTAACGAAAGTTTAACAGTAACTATACGGAAAAGCACTTGTGGTGAAAGCTTTTCAAGTTTCTTTATATTCATCTACGATTTTTATTATATAAAAATTGTAATTCCTTTATACAATAATGCATCTGAGGATGCAACTTTAAGGAGCGAAACCAGTCGTTGGTCTTTGAATGAATTACATTAAATAACCAATGCAGTCATACGGACTTTCATTCGTTCTAATCTGAATTGGCTAATAACAACTTTTGTAATATTACAGTATGAATGTTCCAATTCAATCAGTCATTAACTGCATTAAATATCCTGCAAAAGGTTCGGTTCATTTTTTTTTTTTTTTTTTTTTTTTTTTTTTTTTTTTTTTTTTTTTTTTTTTTTGTAGGACTAATAGTTTGCACGTAGCGAGCGAGAGAATATGAAAATTCATGCAGGTGCCGTTTAAAGACCAGATACAACACTTCGGGTTGCATAGAACATCAGCATGGGCAGCTGAATCACCCTGTATAACATCATTTCCAAAATACAAAACTAAAAGTTACGTAAAGCATATTTTATGACTGCATTTACAAGTCGTTCTGAGTTCTTTCTCCTTACAGTGACAGATTACTTGACTTCGTCTCAACATCAGCTTAATTAGTGCCTGTATGAAGTAAGTGACGAAATCTGTATTTCAGTTTTAAGAATCAATCATGTGTAAATCTTATACTGTCTTAACAATATCAGATATTAGTGGATGATTAATGCAGTTTTACTAAGATAACAGAAAAAACTGAAACACAACAGATCCCAACTGAGACCACAGTATCTACCTGTAATGGAGCTGTACACTGAGATAACAGATGTCATGGGATACCTCCTAATATCGTGTCGGATCTCCTTTGACCGGTGTAGTGCAGTACCTCTACGCGGCGTGGATTCAACACGTTGTCGGAAGTCCCCTGAAGAAGTACTGAGCCATGTTGCCTCTATAGCAGTCCTAATTGCAAAAGTGTTGTGGGTGCAGGATTTTCTGCACGAACTAACCTCTCGATTATGTCCCATAAATGGGATTCATGCCGAGCTATCTGGGTGGCCATGTCATTCACTCGAATTGTTCAAAACGTTCATCAAAGCAGTCGCGATCAGTTGTGGAACGGTGAGATGGCACATCGTTGTTTGGGAACATGAAGTCCACGAATGGCTGCAAATGGTCTCCAAGCAGCCGAACATAGGCATTACCAGTCAATGAACCGTTCCATTCCATGTAAACACAGCGCACACCATTATGGCGCCGCCAGGAGCTTGCACAGTGGCTTGTTGACTACGTGGGTCCATGGCTTCATGGAGTCTGCACTACACTCGAACCCTACAATCAGCTCATATTAATTAAATGGTGACTCATCTGACCAGGGCACGGTTTTCCAGTCGTCTAGGGTCCAATCGATATTTCCTCGAGCCCAGGTGAGGTGTTGCGAGCGATATCGTGCTGTTAATAAAGGCAGTCGCGTCGGTCGTCTGTTGCCGTAGCCCATTAAGTCAAATTTCGCCGCACTGTCCTAACGGATACGTTTGTCGTACATCCCATGTTGATTTCTGCAGTTATATCGCGCAATGTTGCTTGTCTGTTAGCACTGACAAATCTACGCAAATGCCACTGCTCTTGGTCGTTAAGTGAAGGCCGTCGGCCAGTGCGTTGTCCTTGGTGACAGATAATGCCAGAAATTTGGTCGGCACACTCTTGTCACCGTGGATTTCGGAATATTGAATTCCCTAACGATTTCCGAAATGGAATGTCCCATGTAATTACCTCCAACTACCTTTCCACGTTCATAGTCTGTTAATACCCATCGTGCGGCCATAATCGTGTTGGAAACCTTTTCACATGAATCACCTGCCCACAAATGACAGCTCCGCCAAAGCACTGCCCTTTTATACCTTGTGTACGTGACATTACCACCATTTGTATATGTAGATATAGCTATCACGTGACTTTTGTCAGTTCAGCGTGTGTGACAGTGAGACGAAAGAAGTCTGTTAAACTACTTATTTCAGAGGAGTAAAATCTAGAATCAGATTTTGTCACCTCTGCGTCGCAGTAAGTCCTGGCAGTTGCTAGAGTCTCTCCCGCCACAGTTCCGATCCGATTGTATGGTTCAAAAATGGCTCTGAGCATTATGGTACTTAACTTCTGAGGTCATCAGTTCCCTAGAACTTGGAACTACTTATGCCCAACTAACCTAAGGACATCACGCACATCCATTCCCGAGGCAGGATTCGAACCTGCGACCGCCGGCCGGTGTGGCCGAGCGGTTCTAGCCGCTTCAGTCTGGAACCGCGCTACCGCTACGGTCGCAGGTTCGAATCCTGCCTCGGGCATGGATGTGTGATGTCCTTAGGTTAGTTAGGTTTAATTAGATCTAAGTTCTAGGTGACTGATGACCTTAGATGTTGAGTCCCATAGTGCTCAGAGCCATTTGAGCCGAACCTGCGACCGCAGCGGTCGCGCGGTTCCTGACTGTAGCGCCTAGAACCGCTCGGCCACTCCGGCCGATCCGGTTGCATGAGTTTGGTCTTTGTCGGGTCTTACAGGACATCTCAGCAGATAACTCAATGTGTGATACTTTGCATACAACATAAAAGATTTAAGTTTCAGCATTTCATATGAATCATATGTACCAGCATCCAATATTTTGGATATCACGGCCCCAGTTGCCCATATTACCTATAAATTTTACTAAATTAATGTCCCCCGCCGAGTATTTTTGTCTGTATGTGAAGTTTAATCTTAGGAACTACTGTAGAGATTTTGATACAGTTTTGGATAATTGATAGAATGATTAACAAGGATGGTTTGTGTTCTTAATTATTTAAATATATCGTGCAAATTAGCTGAACTATGATGATTTTAAGTCCCCCACCACGTTTTTCTATCTGTTTGCAGTCAGACTATGGACGTAATGAAAGTTATGTGCGGTTCCAGACGTGTACTGATGGAATAATTTATATGTTACATCTGTTGCGGTATGTTGCATAGAGGTATTCCGTATGTTGCTTGATAGTTAGTACGTAGAAAAATCGGCCAGTAGCAAATAAAGGGAAAAATTTTGAAGTCTATTATGGACATTGTTTTACTCTGAGAAATGATACAGTTTTAGCTAATAGATGGTTCAAATGGCTCTGAGCACTATGGGACTCAACTGCTGTGGTCATCAGTCCCCTAGAACTTAGAATTACTTAAATCTAACTAACCTAAGGACATCACACACATCCATGCCCGAGGCAGGATTCGAACCTGCGACCGTAGCAGCAGCGCGGCTCCGGACTGGAGCTCCTAGAACCGCACGACCACCGCGGCCGGCAGCTAATAGACACATTGACGAGAAAGGTTTGTGCGTACAAACTATTGGCACCACATAAGACAAGTCGTCCAGCTGTAGATAGTTCTTGCTACCATGCGAAGCTGTACAGTGTCGCTGGTTCCATACTAATATGAAAGAACGAAGGGTGGTATAGTTCTAGTATTGAAACATTAGTACAATTCATGTTACTTCTTGTCACATGAATATAAAGACCAGAAGCCTGAGTTCTGATAGCTGTTGAAGTAACTTCTGCTTTGAAGTGGTTTCGTAAATTAGTTACATTCATAAGTAAGTGATGGGTGTTTTGTTCTACCGATGGTTCAAAATGGTTCAAATGGCTCTAAGCACTCTGGGACTTAACAACTGCAGTCATCAGTCGCCTAGAACTTAGAACTATTTAAACCTAACTAACCTAAGGACATCACACACATCCATGCCCAAGGTAGGATTCGAACCTGCGGCCGTAGTGGTCGCGCGGTTCCAGACTGTAGCGTCTAGAACCGCTCGGCCACCCCGGCCGGCGTTCTACCGATGATGAGGTAGCAGTGAACCCGATGATCGCTATTACAAATTCTCAGGTGAAACTGTTTTCAACGCTGTAACTTGAATTCGGGTGATCTTGTCAACCTACAGTCGTGAAGTCAGATAGTTTTTTTGGTTGGGAAACTCAGAGAGTTATGTGCACCGACTGACTCGAGATGGTCTGCTTCTTTTTAACCCTAAGTGAAGCATGAGCGTTCTCTTAAGTGTGACGATTGCGTTGTAGGGTTCTTTTAGGATTTCTTTCCGTTTCCTTTGCGGACGGAGTGTGGGAAGAACAACTGCTTGTATATATCCGTGTGACCATTTATCTGCCTAATTGTAGCTGCACAATCTCTACGATGTTTAAAAAAGTCTCACATATTCCCATGTTAGGTAGTATTGGTTAAAACTACAAGAAAATTTCCTATAAATGTATGCGCGGAAACCAATACGAGATCAGATATGGGCCTCACTATCCACTCATTCTCATCTGTCTGTTATGTAGAAGTTACACTGTAGGCATTGCTGCAGATGATTATCAAGCATCCTGACACATCAGTCAGCCATACTTCGCCTTCTTTCGAATACACGTAGCTCCATTTGGATTGCATCACATGCAATGGTCGCATGTTCCGGTAATGTCTGGATACTGTTGATGTGTTGGGCATACTCTAATACCTTTAAACGTCCCCATAGGCAGAAATTCATCAGATTCATGTATGGTCAAGGGGGATTCCATGCCACCAGGCCTCCTCACCTATTCATCTCCCATGACACGTTGTGATGAGACACTGTCGTACGATCTATAGAAAATGGAGTTGTGCCCAATCGCACATGAACCAAAGTCATTGTCTTTTTGCAAAGGTAACGCTTTCTGCAATGGTAAATCATTATGCAGCAACTAGTAAAGCACAGCACCTGTTAATCTCTTTGAAAAAGTGTATGACGTTATGAGTCTTTTGCCAACAATTCCTACTCATACACTGAATGCAATCCCGATTACTCACCCCAATGACTGCTCGAGGGTTTGCATCTGCCACACGAACACATTTTGGTAATACGCTACGCAATATTTCGTGATGGCCTTCAAAACCAAATACCATGTAATACCCGTCACAATTAAAATGGCTAATATCTGAGCAAGTACTGGTTACTGACTTTTGGTCTGGAACTTTTCTCCTAGTTTTGACCAATATTACCACTAGTAGGAATATGTGACACTTTCGTAAAACACCCTTTATTTAAGTAGTGAGCTGAAAATATTCTCAGTTTCTGCTCCGAAAGTTCATAAAATTTCATGAGCAAGTGCTTGGTAGGTTTAAGGTGTCTTTCTTTGAGTACTCGCTAATAACAGTTCTTTAACATTTATGTTTCACTCTCTCGCTAGTCTAACAACCCTTTGATTGCTCGCCCCTCCATCCTTTGAATACATTCAATATTGCCCAAGCAGCATAGCTGGGCCAGTTCAGTTGCAGTCTGCGTTGTTGCCAGATTTCTGCACTCCCCCTGCCCCTATAACATAATGCACTGTTGCCAGATTTCCACATCCCCTCCCTTCCCTCCCCCATCCACTGCTGTAGGCCAATTTCCCTATGTATAAAATGGTGGGGAATTAAAAAATTAGCGGTAAATTCAAAATAACGCCTAATTCTCTGATGTCTTTGTGGAAGTAGGATACTTACCCTAAGTGTGGAATGGTGGGAAAATAAAAAATGGAAAACTGTCTGACTGGTTGAAAATCTAAGATGGCAGACCCAGGAATACTGGTTCACATGGTTCAAATGGCTCTGAGCACTATGGGACTTAACTTCTGAGGTCATCAGTCCCCTAGAACTTAGAACTACTTAAATGTAACTAACCTAAGGACATCACACACACCCATGCCCGAGGCAGGAATCGAACCTGCGACTGTAGTGGTCGCGCAGTTCCAGACGGTAGCCTCTAGAACCGCTTGGCCACTCTGGCCGGCGGAATACTGGTGCAGCCCACATGTTTGTCACATTTACTGGGGTTTTCCCATCCCTATTATGTCACAGACCAAGATGGTGGATCCTGGGCTATTGGTTCCGTACGTAACAATGATTTTGGGAGCAGGTACATCTTGATGAGGTGGAAACCTGATTTCGATGTAAACGAAATGTTGAACTCCAATCATTCTTCCTATAAACCGAAAAAAATCTAATGTCCAGCTTAGGATGCCATTTTAAGTGATTATTAAGCGATTCCTCAGATAAACTGTGTTTCACGTTATACACTCCTGGAAATGGAAAAAAGAACACATTGACACCGGTGTGTCAGACCCACCATACTTGCTCCGGACACTGCGAGAGGGCTGTACAAGCAATGATCACACGCACGGCACAGCGGACACACCAGGAACCGCGGTGTTGGCCGTCGAATGGCGCTAGCTGCGCAGCATTTGTGCACCGCCGCCGTCAGTGTCAGCCAGTTTGCCGTGTCATACGGAGCTCCATCGCAGTCTTTAACACTGGTAGCATGCCGCGACAGCGTGGACGTGAACCGTATGTGCAGTTGACGGACTTTGAGCGAGGGCGTATAGTGGGCATGCGGGAGGCCGGGTGGACGTACCGCCGAATTGCTCAACACGTGGGGCGTGAGGTCTCCACAGTACATCGATGTTGTCGCCAGTGGTTGGCGGAAGGTGCACGTGCCCGTCGACCTGGGGCCGGACCGCAGCGACGCACGGATGCACGCCAAGACCGTAGGATCCTACACAGTGCCGTAGGGGACCGCACCGCCACTTCCCAGCAAATTAGGGACACTGTTGCTCCTGGGGTATCGGCGAAGACCATTCGCAACCGTCTCCATGAAGCTGGGCTACGGTCCCGCACACCGTTAGGCCGTCTTCCGCTCACGCCCCAACATCGTGCAGCCCGCCTCCAGTGGTGTCACGACAGGCGTGAATGGAGGGACGAATGGAGACGTGTCGTCTTCAGCGATGAGTGTCGCTTCTGCCTTGGTGCCAATGATGGTCGTATGCGTGTTTGGCGCCGTGCAGGTGAGCGCCACAATCAGGACTGCATACGACCGAGGCACACAGGGGCAACACCCGGCATCATGGTGTGGGGAGCGATCTCCTACACTGGCCGTACACCACTGGTGATCGTCGAGGGGACACTGAATAGTGCACGGTACATCCAAACCGTCATCGAACCCATCGTTCTACCATTCCTAGACCGGCAAGGGAACTTGCTGTTCCAACAGGACAATGCACGTCCGCATGTATCCCGTGCTACCCAACGTGCTCTAGAAGGTGTAAGTCAACTACCCTGGCCAGCAAGATCTCCGGATCTGTCCCCCATTGAGCATGTTTGGGACTGGATGAAGCGTCGTCTCACGCGGTCTGCACGTCCAGCACGAACGCTGGTCCAACTGAGGCGCCAGGTGGAAATGGCATGGCAAGCCGTTCCACAGGACTACATCCAGCATCTCTACGATCGTCTCCATGGGAGAATAGCAGCCTGCATTGCTGCGAGAGGTGGATATACACTGTACTAGTGCCGACATTGTGCATGCTCTGTTGCCTGTGTCTATGTGCCTGTGGTTCTGTCAGTGTGATCATGTGATGTATCTGACCCCAGGAATGTGTCAATAAAGTTTCCCCTTCCTGGGACAATGAATTCACGGTGTTCTTATTTCAATTTCCAGGAGTGTAATTAAGGCATCTAATAATTCCAGGAGATTTCTAAATGGTGACAGTTGGGGAGTCTGCAGATGTGACCCATATGCGAAAGGATTTAATGATCATACTCGATTTGCGGGGTAGTCGGATTTATATTTGTGAGCTACCACTCTTCCACAGACATTGTTGTTGTTGTGGTCTTCAGTCTTGAGACTGGTTTGATGCAGTTCTCCATGCTACTCTATCCTGTGCAAGCTTCTTCATCTACCAGTACTCACTGCGACCTACAGCCTTCTGAATCTGCTTAGTGTATTCATCTTTTGGTCTCCCTCTACGATTTTTACCCTCCACGCTGCCCTCTAATGCTAAATTTGTGATCCCTTGATGCCTCAGAACATGTCCTACCAACCGGTCCCTTCTTCTTGTCAAGTTGTGCCACAAACTCCTCTTCTCCCCAATTCTATTCAATACCTCCTCATTAGTTATGTGATCTACCCATCTAATCTTCAGCATTCTTCTGTAGCACCACATTTCGAAAGCTTCTATTCTCTTCTTGTCCAAACTATTTATCGTCCGTGTTTCACTTCCATACATGGCTACACTTCATACAAATACTTTCAGAAACGACTACCTGACACTTAAATCTATAATCGGTGTTAACAAATTTCCCTTCTTCAGAAACGCTTTCCTGTTTTATATCCTCTCTACTTCGACCATCATCAGTTATTTTGCTCCCCAAATAGCAAAACTCCTTTCCTACTTTAAGTGTCTCATTTCCTAATCTAATTCCCTCAGCATCATCCGACTTAATTCGACTACATTCCATCATCCTCGTTTTGCTTTTGTTGATGTTCATCTCATATCCTCCTTTCAAGACACTGTCCATTCCGTTCAACTGCTCTTCCAAGTCCTTTGCTGTCTCTGACAGAATTACAATGTCATCAGCGAACCTCAAAGTTTTTATTTCTTCTCCATGGATTTTAATACCTACTCCGAATTTTTCTTTTGTTTTCTTTACTGCTTGCTCAATATATAGATTGAATAACATCGGGGAGAGGCTACAACCCTGTCTCACTCCCTTTCCAACCACTGCTTCCCTTTCATGCCCCTCGACTCTTATAACTGCCATCTGGTTTCTGTACAAATTGTAAATAGCCTTTCGCTCCCTGTATTTTACCCCTGCCATCTTTAGAATTTGAAAGAGAGTATTCCAGTCAAAATTGTCAAAAGCTTTCTCTAAGTCCACAAATGCTAGAAACGTAGATTTGCCTTTCCTTAATCCTTCTTCTAAGATAAGTCGTAAGGTCAGTGTTGCCTCACGTGTTCCAATATTTCTACGGAATCCAAACTGATCTTCCCCGAGGTCGGCTTCTACCAGTTTTTCCGTTCGTTTGTAAAGAATTCGTGTTAGTATTTTGCAGCTGTGACTTATTAAACTGATAGTTCGGTAATTTTCACATCTGTCAACACCTGCTTTCTTTGGGATTGGAATTGCTGTATTCCTCTTGAAGTCTGATGGTATTTCGCCTATCTCATACGTCTTGCTCACCAGATGGTAGAGTTTTGTCAGGACTGGCTCTCCCAAGGCCGTCAGTAGTTCTAATGGAATGTCGTCTACTCCCAGGGCCTTGCTCCGACACAGGTCTTTCAGTGCTCTGTCAAACTCTTCACGCAGTATCGTATCTCCCATTTCATCTTCATCTACATCCTCTTCCATTTCCATAATATTGTCCTCAAGTACATCGCCCTTGTATAGACCCTCTATATACTCCTTCCACCTTTCTGCTTTCCCTTCTTTGCTTAGAACTGGGTTTCCATCTGAGCTCTTGATATTCATACAAGTGGTTCTCTTTTCTCGAAAGACCTCTTTAATTTTCCTGTAGGCAGTATCTATCTTACCCCTCGTGAGATAAGCCTCTTCGTCCTTACATTTGTCCTCTAGCCATCCCTGCTTAGCCATTTTGAACTTCCTGTCGATCTCATTTTCGAGACGTTTGTATTCCTTTCTGCCTGCTTCATTTACTGCAATTTCGTATTTTCTCCTTCCATCAATTAAATTCAATATTTCTTCTGTTACCCAGGGATTTCTACTAGCCCTCCTCTGTTTACCTACTTAATCCTCTGCTGCCTTCACTATTTCATCCCTCACAGCTACCCATTCTTCTTCTACTGTATTTCTTTCCCCCATTCCTGTCAGTTGTTCCCTTATGCTCACCCTGAAACTCTGTACAACCTCTGGTTTAGTCAGTTTATCCAGGTCCCATCTCCTTAAATTCCCACCTTTTGCAGTTTCTTCAGTTTTAATCTGCAGTTCATAACCAACTGATTGTGGTCAGATTCCACATCTGCCCCTGGAAATGTCTTACAATTTGAAACCTGGTTGCTAAATCTCTGTGTTACCACTATATAATCTATCTGATACCTTCTAGTATCTCCAGGATTCCTCCATGTATACAACCTTCTTTTATGATTCTTGAACCAAGTGTTAGCTATGATTAAGTTATGCTCTGTACAAAGTTCTAACAGGCGGCTTCCTCTTTCATTTCTTACCCCTTCCTACTCTCGAATTCTAGTCACCCAACACTATTAAATTTTCGTTCCCTTCACTACCTGAATAATTTCTGTTATCTCATCATACATTTCATCAATTTCTTCATCATCTGGAGAGCTAGTTGGCATATAAACTTGTACTACTGTAGTAAGCGTGGGCTTCGTGTCTATCTTCGCCACAATAATTCGTTCACTATGCTGTGTTTGTAGTAGCTTACCTGTACTCCTATTTTTTATTAATTATTAAACCTACTCCTGCTGTACCCCTATTTCATTTTGTATTTATAGCCCTGTATTCACCTGACCAAAAGTCTTGTTCCTCCCGCCACCGAACTTCACTAATTCGCACTATATCTAACTTTAACCTATCCATTTCACTTTTTAAATTTTCTGTCCTACCTGCCCGATTAAGGGATCTGTCATTCCACGCTCCGATCCGTAGAACGCCAGGTTTCTTTCTCCTGATAACGACGTCCTCTTGAGTAGTCCCTGCCCGGAGATCCGAATGGGGGACTATTTTACCTCCGGAATATTTTACCCAAGAGGACGCCATCATCATTTAACCATACAGTAAAGCTGCATGCCCTCGGGAAAACTTACGGCTGTAGTTTCCCCTTGCTTTCAGCCGTTCGCAGTACCAGCACAGCAAGGCCGTTTTGGTTAGTGTTACAAGGCCAGATCAGTCAATTATCCAGACTATTGCCCCTGCAACTACTGAAAAGGCTGCTGCCCCTCTTCAGGAACCACACGTTTGTCTGGCCACTCAACAGATACCCCTTCGTTGTGGTTGCACCTACGGTACGTCCATCTGTATCGCTGAGGCACGCAAGCCTCCCCACCGACGGCAAGGACAGTGGTTCATGGGGGAGGAGGGGGGGGGTGTCCACAGACATACTAAATAATATTAAATAATATCCTGACAAATACCGGTATCATTCCTCGACAAGGGTGCTTGTGTAGGAGGTCTTTTGCTAGTCACAGTAGTGAGTGTCAGGAGGTGTGATGTGGAACAAAGATGCATGTTGACTTTGAGAAATTCTATGAGCCTGGTAGGTTGCAGGACATTGAAATATGTTCAACTGTAGCAACATATTTCCGACGGTCATTGTGATGGGGAGTTTGATTTTATGAAGGCTTCTCTGAAATATTTTGGACGAAGTTCAGACTCTGAATATACACTGCTGGAAAAAAATTAATGCATCTATGCTGATGATGGTTTCAGCATCATTCGCCAACAGAGAGCGTAGTGGCATAGCTACCAGAGCTCTCTCTGTGTCAACCCTTTAATAGGGAATGCCCACAGCCAGGAGGCGCAGTATGGTGCAAACACGTGAAGCAAGCAGGTGACCTTGCCATGGAGGTGCACTTGCGCTTCCTACAGCCAACCGAGCGAGTTTGAAAGGGGTCAAATTGTGGGTTTCTCCTTTCGGAGAACTGCCACACAAGTTGGACATGCTGCATCAGTTGTGCAACGATGCTGGTAACAGTGGTCATGTGAACATTCTCACACCCACAGACGAGGTTCTGCACACCCACGCACCACAGACGCCCGCCAGGATCGTCGTATCGTAAGGGCAGCAGCAGCAGTTCGTACAGCTCCCCAAGCACAGACAGAGGGATTGCGAGCCTAGACATGTCAACACCAACTGTTGCAAACCGGTTAATAGCGGTGAGACAATGGACACGCATACCTCTAGCCTGTCTTCCAGTCATGCCACAACATTGACGAGCATTGATGTGCCAGGCTCAGGTGGTGCCTTCAGGGGATCACTTGGAAGATGGAGTGGTGCATCATGATCTTCAGTAATGAAACCAGATCCTGCCTACACACAAGTGATGGACATTGTGCCTACAACGTAAACCTGGTGAGCATTGTCTCGTAGAGTGTATCCATCTAAGACACACTGTCCCCACCCCGGGCCTTATGGTCTGGGATGTGGTAAGTTACAACTCTCATTCACCTTTAGTGTTTCTGGAGGGAACGCTTACCAGTGTTCGGTACGTGCAGAATGTTGTTAGACCTGTTCTTTTGCTGTTTTTGCAACAGGGAGGTGATGTGTTCTTGCAACACGATAATGCTCGCTGATGCACTGGCGCCGGCCGAAGTGGCCGTGCGGTTAAAGGCGCTGCAGTCTGGAACCGCAAGACCGCTACGGTCGCAGGTTCGAATCCTGCCTCGGGCATGGATGTTTGTGATGTCCTTAGGTTAGTTAGGTTTAACTAGTTCTAAGTTCTAGGGGACTAATGACCTCAGCAGTTGAGTCCCATAGTGCTCAGAGCCATTTGAACCATTTTTTTTTGATGCATTGGCCGTGAAACTCAATCTATTCTGCAAGATGTGCAACAATATTCCTGGCCACCACAATCACTGTACTTGTCTCCAACTGACCACATGTGGAATATGATGGGACCAGAAGTGACTCACGCGCCTGCTCAACCAACAACTCTTACAGAACTAGATGAACAGGTTGAGCAGGCGTGACATAATGCATCCCATGCAATCACCATCTGTACAATCGACTGGATGCCATAATTAGTGCTTGCACTGACGCACACGGAGGATATACCACATACTAATACTGGTGTTTCAGCATGGGTCGATACCTGGTACCTCAGAACCACTTGTGCTATTGATCTGTAAATGTAATCATTTCATGTACTCTATATGCACTGGTACAACAATAAAGCTTGAGTGAACTGGAAATCACTGTAAGGTTTTATTACTTTTTTCTGGCATTGTATTACGAGGAAAGGAAATATGGCTGGAAACTGAACAATTTGTACATTCATCAGTGTAGACTACATAATACTTTGTCACGTACATCTGCCTGTTACAGTGAAAGTGTAGTAATATGCCCCATGTTGCTGTGAAATTTTTACAAATGGCCCGCGTGACTGCAAAAATTGAACAAGTTGTCCCACGTTACAGTAAAATTGTTACAAAGCATCCCATCAAACAATGAAAATTATAATAAATTACCTAGTACACCACTACGTTACAGACTATTTAACTTGATGCCTGAAAGAAGTAGTGTTCCATGAGAGCTAAAGGCAGACCACAGACCCAGCTCAACATGTCAGTACACGTTCTGCTTAACTTACACACTTCAGCGTTCAGTGCAGATACTAGAGACCTCATAGCTCCAATATAGTGGTATCTTATTGGATCTTATTTCCTGAGAGCATACTGTGTCACAGTTGAAGGATCTGTTTATAGCTCAAAAACATTCCATAGTTTGTCAAACTACTGCGCTGGCCCCAGATCGAATCCGCCCGGCGGATTAACGACGAGGGCCGGTGTGCTGGACAGCCTGGATGTGGTTTTTAGGCAGTTTTCTACATCCCCCTAGGTGAATAATGGGCTGGTCCCTACGTCCCGCCTCAGTTACACGACTTGCAGACATTTGAAACACGTTCTCACTATTTCATGATTTGCACTAGATGCAGACAGCTGTGGTACACTGATTCCATCCCGGGGAGTACAGGGTGGCAGCAGGAAGGGCATCCGGCCACCCCTTCACATTAACTTTACCAAATTTGATTGTAACCATGCCGCCCGTGCGAAAACTGCAGGACACAGGCGCAAGCAAAAGAAGAAGAAGAAGAAGAAGAAGTTGGTTAAACTACATAGATCGCAGCTTCTGTATATCCTACGGGGTTTCTCCTTGACATCACGGTGGAAGTATGGCCCTCGTGCTCAGTATAGAGTCCAATATGAATATTAAGTTTAAAATACAAGATGTCGATCCAGGGGGTCATCAGTGACATCAGAATCAAAATTGGCGATTCAAGGTGAGTAGCGAGCGATTTTCTTCCCCAACCTTGAAACGTTTCAATCTTCCTTTCTTGCGTCCTTCAGGATGATTGGCCTAGGTACACAACTGGCGCCTGCAACATTACCAGTCCAAAACAGTTGTTCCAATTTCTGTGGCACTGTAATCACCTACCCATCACTCATCCTCAACATCCAGGATTACTAGCCCTCAAATGGACTCACTATCTGTGCTCTGTACATAATTTTGAGAGATTGATCATCATCATGAAGTGCCATCACAGATCTTCCACCTCAAGACAGAAGAAAAGCTAACTTACACAGATGTAAGTACTAACACATTCCTCTCTCTCAATGTTTATTATTATCATTATTCATTGTGTGTTCAAGTGAGTTGACCTAGGTTTCTTTTATTCCTTCCTCAGCACAACACCTCGCTTATGTTCTTATAGATGATGCAGTGCCTCATACATTTGAGCAGTAGCAGCAGCAGATATCAGGTCAACAAGCAGACAAACTCTCTGATCCAGTGCCTGATATATTAGAGCATGACATAGAATTGTTTCTGCTACATCCAACACCGGAGCACCACCCCACAAGTCTCTCGTAAATTATTTCAGAATGCTGCTGTTCAAAACTACTTATCAACTGACTGTCAACAGCTGAAAGCACGTTAATGTCATTTTAGCACCTGAGATAGAGTTTGATGTTAATAGTGAAATAGAGAGTGTCCGGTGAGGTACAAACGAAGCAGTTCCGTGATATACAGTGAGTTCAACTGTGCAGCAAGCTGTCAAGCTGTATAACACAGAGGATGGCATGACAACCTACTAAAATTAAGTCTGTTGAGACATTTATATCTTTGGCAGCGACAGTGCGTCTATTGTCAACATGTCTGGAGGTGATACGACGGAGTTAACATCTAAAGACCCAAGAAAGTGCTCGTGCTTAAAGTGACCAAGTGTCATGAACCTATACAACTTACGCACTACATTATGGATCGTCATGGCCACGCTCATTCTATGGTGAATGCATATTAAACCACTCTTCAATGATGCTGTCAATTGTGTGTTGGAACTTACAATTCACGATGAGAAGGGTGCGTTAGACAAGTATATAAGTGCTTGTATGTGTGCTATACGTAAGTCAGCTAATATTACTCCTATAAACAGAAATTCCATACAAGTGGAGTTTTCAGATGGCATACCAATTGGTTTGCAAGTAATACAGTTGGAATTTAAAGCACATAAAAACAGTTATTTGGAAAATATTGAGTGTGATACATAGGAATGATGTAGAAAACAGAGAATGACAACTTTTAACTTTGCACGGTTAGCAAAGTACAAAAAATGTATATTAACGATGTATAAAAATTGCATGAAATTACATACATAACAATGAATAATATTTTAAAAGTTGCATTGTGTTTTATTCCATTACACATATCACTGAAAAGCACCTTTGTACCCCATCAGATATTCTCTATTTTTACTATAACTTCAAAGTCTATATCACATACAATATTATTGAGGCTTTCATGGGCACTTCTTGACAATCTGCCAGTTGCGTCTGTCTCAGGTTCCTTGGTCGACGTTTCTTTGATGATTTTTCTCAGTTTTTCTCAGCACTTTCAAAAGGAAGGATCCAGAGGCCCGCTTTGGTACTATCAGTGATAGCTTCCATACAGGAAAAATGTGCGTTAACCAAATATGTAAGCCGCTGCAAAATGGACACAAGATACTACACTTGGAAAGCATTATGAGGACTTGTGTGTCCTCCACCAGTTCCATAAGAAGTGTACAAAATTTAACTCTCGGCAAAGTGACGCATGAGAAGAACAAATGTCAGGTATGCCCTTTCTGTCAAACATCCCTAGGATGACGGACAGAATCGGCCATATATTGACCCAACACAGCATAAAAACTATTTGCAAACTGACCAAGAGTGTCCCATATCAGCAAAGTACAAAATTGCACTCTCGCAATGTCGTAAATATACCACATACACTATGCACATTGAAAAGTCTATGTTGTAAGGACTGGACGATCCATCAACATCAGTATCACCAAACATAAAAAGTATTGCAGGCTGATGCAGGTGGAGAAACTGACCATGGTGGAGTATGCTGTGTCAGACCAACCACGTAATAAAATTCACTGGCATGTAAGTTCTAGCTGTGGAGGAGAGCTACCATGCCCACTTGTTCATGAAAGCCATAGAGATCCATCAACAAACATGACAATAGCTTGAACAAGAAAGAAGGAACCCTCAAGGTGAATTCTGGATTTCCATGTTGCAGTGGACAATTGTTGCAGGTAGCAAGGCGAGAACCACAGTGATAATGACCATGGAAAATCCCTCAGACATTGGCACAATAGGTACATGTAATCTGTGGCCCCGAGCTTGTTTCCAGACCGCCACCAGCAATGCCACCCGCAGGTTCTGGCGAAACATCAAAATACAAAGGTCACTCCAAAAGAAATGCACACTATTTTTGTAAAAATACAGTTTTCATTCTGCATGTGTGAAAGTTTTAGAGTGCATAGATACATCCTTCCCGATTGTTTTCAAACTTAGTTCAACTTGTTCCCGAGAATGGCGCCGTCACAGCATGTCTTCGAGATGGCTGCTACACTTGACGTTCGTCAGAAGCAACGTGCTGTCTTAGAATTCCTGTGCTGTGAAAACGAGACCGTCGGAAACATCCACAAGAGTCTGAAAAAGGTGTATGGAGATGCTGCTGTCGATCGCAGTACAGTTAGTCGGTGGGCAAGCAGGTTACATGACGAAAGCGGGTACGGCAGTATTGAGGATTGTCCCCGCAGCAGCAGGCCTCGTAGTGCACACACTGCAGACAATGGGCAGAGAGTTAACGAATTGGTGACTGCTGACAGACGTATCACAGTGAACGAATTGTCACTCTACGTTGGGACAGGGGAAGGAAGTGTTTGCAGAAAACTGAAAGTGTTGGCGTTAAAAAAGGTTTGTGCCAGGTGGGTTCCAGGATGTTGGCAGTGGCTCACAAAGAAACAAGAAAAATGGTATGCAGCGAACTTTTGGAACAGTACGAGAATGGTGGAGATGAATTTCTAGGAATAATTGTGGCAGGTGATGAAACATGGCTCCAACGTTTTTCGCCAGAGACGAAGAGGCAATCAATGGAGTGACATCATGCAAATTCACCCAAGGAAAAAAATTCAGAATCACACCTTCTGCTGGAAAAGTTATGGCTACGGTGTTTTTCGATTCCGAAGGACTCTTGCTTGTGGACATCATGCCAAGTGGAACCACCATCTGACGCATATGTGACGACACTGAAGAAACTTCAAGCTCGACTGAGTCGTGTGCGACCACATCGGCAAAAGCTGGATGTTTTGCTGTTGCACGAGATTGCACGGCCACATGACAGTCAAAAAACCATGAAAGCGGTCACAAAACTCGGATGGACAACACTGAAACACCCGCCTTATAATCCTGCCCTGGCTCCATGTGACTATCATCTCTTTGGGAAACTGAAAGACTCTCTTCGTGGAACAAGGTTTGAAGATGATGACTCCCTTGTGCACGCTGCCAAAGAGTGGCTCCAACAGGTTGGTCCAGAATTCTACCATAGGGGTATACAGGACTGATTCCAAGATGGCGTAAGGCAGTTGAGAGGGATGGAAATTATGTGAAGAAATGAAAATATTGTTCCTAAAGGATGTATCTACACACTATAAAACTTTCAAACATATAGAACAAAAGATGGATTTTTTAAAAAAAGTTGTGGTACATTTCTTTTGGATTGACCCACGTAATCATCAAAAAACGTCAGTTGAAGAAACCGAGACAGAAGCCAACAGGCAGTTTATCTATTTCAGATGCTAAATGGACATTCAGTTACATCTACATGCATACCCTCCAAGCCACCATATGATGCGTGGCTAAGGCTACCTTATACTACTAGTCATTTCCTTTCCTCTTCCAGTCATAAACAGAGCGAGGGAAAAACGACTATCTGTATGCCTCTAAAAATGGTTCAAATGACTCTGAGCACTATGGGACTTAACTTCTAAGGTCATCAGTCCCCTAGAACTTAGAACTACTTAAACCTAACTAACCTAAGGACATCACACACATCCATACCCGAGGCAGGATTCTAACCTGCGACCGTAGCGATCGCGCGGTTCCAGACTGTAGCGCCTAGAACCGCTCGGCCACGCCGGCCGGCTCTGTATGCCTCTGCCTGAGCTCTGATTTCTCTTATATTCATGGTCTTTATGAGAAATTTTGGTTCTCTAAATTTGCAAAAAGAACATCTGAGTTCATGAAGCATCCCCATACAATTCACTTCGATCTGTTGGCAATCAGTTGACAAGCAGTACTGAACAACAGCATTCTGAGATGACTTAACTGAGGCTCAATGAGCGGTGCAGAAATTGGATATAGAGGAAACGCAAGGTCTGAAAGTAGTTCTATATGCAGACTTGGTTTCCACTCCATCGTCTTGGGAGCCGCAACATGGAGTGTGCCAACATCCTGACTTGTTTTCTGCTGCAACTCTCCAGATGTATCAGACACCACATCATCTACAGCAGGAAGCTGTCATGCTGAGGGAGCAAGGAAAAAAAATTACGGAAACTCACATACACACACAATGAATAATAATAATAATAATAATAATAATAATAATAATAATAATAATAATAATTGTTGTATCCACGGACCCAACCGAATAGCGCGCGCGCCTTGCCGTCGCCTCGCTTGCCACAGTTTCCCGTCGCGACCGCCGGCGGCGCACGGCGTTGCCGCCGACCGAAGACGTCGCGCCATTGCTGAGCTGGGGGTCTACAGCGCCCTCTGGCTACACGATATAACAGGAGCGCTGGCCCCGAGTCAGAGAGTCTTGCAGACAGCTCGTTCCAGTCGTCAGTGCCGTCGTTCGTTGTCTGGTTAGCTAGCTCGCTGTGTGATTCAGTATTGTATAACGTCTTAGGCCACGAATCAGGAATATTCTTTGGACACTAATTGGAGGAGGAGGAGGAGATTAGTGTTTAACGTCCCGTCGACATCGAGGTCATTAGAGACGGAGCACAAGCTCGGATTAGGGAAGAATGGGGAAGGAAGTCGGCCGTGCCCTTTCGAAGGAACCATCTCAGCATTTGCCTGAAGTGATCTAGGGAAATCACGGAAAACCTAAATCAGGATGGCCGGACGCGGGATTGAACCGTCGTCCTCCCGAATGCGAGTCCACGACACTAATTGGAACTGTATCTACGGTACACTCTTCGCTCTCAATAAAGCTAAGTAACTGTTTTATACAAGTTGGCGCTTATTTGTCACTAATCGTTTTCATGCCACCAGATTTTAGTCACTACCTGGTCACGTCCCACTCCATATCCAAATTATGGTTGCCACGCCCGGGCAGCCATAATAATAATAATAATAATAATAATAATAATAAACAATGAAAGATAGGAATGACCGTGTGCAAGTCTGTTTTTTTCTGTCTGGTGGTGAGGTGATGACTCTGTGATGACATTTCGTGATGATGATCGGCCTTTAACTATGGTGTACAGTGTACAACAGGCGACTCCACTTGAAGGCTAGTAAGACTAAGGATGTGGTATGGAAAACTGGAACAGCTATTTTGGACTGATAACACTGCAGGCTGCACTCATATATCTAGGTCAATCATCTTCAATTGCCGTCTTGGATTCTGACATCGTCGGTGACATACTGGATCCCCATCTTGGACTGTAATGTCATTGGTCCACCATCTTGGATTACCTTCCCGAATTTCAAACTTAATGGTCATCTTGTAATCTATACTTGGTGCAACTGACATACTTCCGTTGGGAAAGTCCCACAGGGTACACAAAATCTAACAGTCATGCAGACTACTTTAGCTATGGAATGTTTTTGGCTACAAACAGACTGCAACCATTACACAATATGATGCCAAGCAAAAAATAAAGTAGTATACAACTATCTTACAACAGCACTGAACGCTTGTGAAACCTATGACGTTACATCTATTAATAGTCTCATATCAGCACGATCGGTATGTGACTGATGCAGAACTTGTTTTGACCATGTTGTGTTGCGTCTGTGGTCTGCCTTCAAGCTCTGGTGGAACTCTACTATTTGCAGGCGTTCAGTGAATTTTGCTGTAACATATAAGTGTATTTGGTAATTTGCTACAATTTTCATTGTATTATGGGGTGTTTGATTACAGTTTCATTGTAATGTGAATAATTTGTCACTAATTTGACTTTAACATAGATAATTTGTTAGAAGTCTTTGTAAAACTGGGTAATTTGTTAGAATTTTTGCTGTAACATGTAGTAATTTGTTATAATTTTCACGGTAACATAGGGGTATTTCTTACAATTTTTCTTGTGACTTGTCGCAGTTAGCTACAATTTTGCTGTAACATGGGGCAACAAGTTATAATTTCACGTTAATGTACAGAAATTAGTTAAAAGTTCTCTGTAACATGGGACAGTTTGTAACAACTTTTGTTGTAACATGTTTTACAATTCCACTGTAACATGGAAAAAATGGTTCAAATGGCTCTAAGCACTATGGGACTTAACATCTGAGGTCATCAGTCGCCTAGAACTTAGAACTACTTAACTTACCTAACCTAAGGACATCACACACATCCATGCCCAAGGCAGGATTCAAACCTGTGACCGTAGCAGCAGTGCGGTTCCGGACTGAAATGCCTAGAACCGCTCGGCCATAGCGGCCGCCTAACATGGACAATTTGTATCAATTTTTTCTGGAATGGAGGCATTTTATTACTATTCCGCTGTCGCATGAAAATGTAAGGCATTAAGTGCTATGTAGTTTCCATTTACCAGTATACAAATTGTTCGATTTACTGCCATATTTCAGTTTCATATAAAATATTCAGAGTCCAAACTTCATACGAAATAAAATCAGACCCCCCCCCCCTCCCACACACACACACACAACATTGAATAATTCTATATTTGACAAAAGTCAGAAATATTTCACTACAGTCGAACATATATCAATGTCTTACAACCTTCTCCAAGTCTGCACGCATTGTCATTTCACATCACATGTGCTGACACTCACTACCATGGCCGCGCCCGTGTTCCCGGGTTCGATTCCCGGCGGGGTCAGGGATTTTCTCTGCCTCGTGATGACTAGGTGTTGTGTGATGTCCTTAGGTTAGTTAGGTTTAAGTAGTTCTAAGTTCTAGGGGACTGATGACCATAGATGTTAAGTCCCATAGTGCTCAGAGCCACTTGAACTACCATGACAAGCTGCTGTAACCATTTAGATATCTGCTGAAAATGTTAGATGTGTAATGTATAGGCCGGCCAGTGTGGCCGAGCGGTTCTAGGCGCTTCAGTCTGGAACCGCGCGACCGCTACGGTAGCAGGTTCGAATTCTGTCTCGGGGATGAATGTGTGTGATGTCCTTAGGTTAGTTAAGTTTAAGTAGTTCTAGGGGACTGATGACCTCAGATGTTAAGTCTCATAGTGCTCAGAGCCATTTGAACCATTTGTAATGTATAACATAGCACAGTTAAAGTGAACAATGGCTTAAAAATCACTAGCAATGCAGTCCCAAACTGGACATTAGATAGCTTTCTGTGTACAGGATAGATGATTGGAGATTAACGTATCGTCTATATCAATATCAAATTTCCGTCACTCTAAGGCATACCAACTGTGAAAATAAGTGTTACATTAGAGTAGAATAGATTTACTTTTCATCCTAATGCTGCCACAATGAGGAGAACATGTCAGAAAAACAAGAATACACGTTAATTATTTACAAAAATAATACTAATAGTTAAATAATATAGTACTGTCATCCACCAAACAAGTGTGTGATCATTACAATGTAGCTAGTTAGGTGTCTATAGTATAAACCTACTACTAATCCAGCTAGTTGGGAACCGTTAATAGTCGGCACACACACACACACACACACACACACACACACACACACACCTTCTAAGGAAGGCCATGTCATCAAACTATGTGCCTTTAAAATTTGGTGCTGTTTAAAATGTGTAACGTAGAAAAATAAGAATGCGTTGTAATAGGATGTACAGTGACAACAGTAATAGACATATTTGTATATTTGTCGTTTACGTCGATCAGTGCAAGAAAATACCATGATGAGCAATTTGGAAAAATCACGGGCTATTTATTTATCTTTCCCTTTCGAACTCTGAAATGTCTTGCAAAATAAAATTTAAAAGGAAGAAGAAAAGAAACATAGAGAAAAATGTATATTTACTGAGACATCCTGGACCAGCAGTGGCTTTTGACCATACTCAAACAATTTTTATAACTCACAAAATGTTTTGTAATATCTGTGATTAACAGACAAAACTACGGCGCATTTACGAGTATTTAGCTCTCCCTTCGGAACCTGCCCATTACGTTGACCTTGTGATGGCTAGAAAACTGTAGTCACAATTATTTATTTGGAGTTCTAGAATTAATATTTGCACATATAAAATTAATACCTGTCACTTTTAAGGGATTTCAGCAAACGCCTGAGCGATCTAAATGTACAGTATGTTTTCGGCAAGCAGCTGAAAAAATCTTAGGGCATATTTCAGAAAATATATAAAAGGTCTGCCGTACATTAAAAATCATTATTTAAGAAACAACAAAGTTTTCTGTTTCTATACATCTCACTTTTATCGAATAACTTTCAGTTGTCGTCGAAATTGTTTCTATTGAACATAGTTCTTCCCCTATACAATATAAAACACGTAGCAGTTTTGCGCCCTAAAACCATAACAATATAAAACAAGTTTTCACTCGCTGTTTGTTAGGGGTAATCTCAGGGTCAACAAGGACAGATTTCGAAAAGCTTTCCAACACAAACTTTCGAAGAAGATATTAGAATATTTAATCACTGACATAACTGAAATATCATGTGGAATGAACGAATAATACTCTTTCAAAAATGAAGACTGCAATCACACTAGCATAAATACAAAACAAATTTTACACATTTTTACGGTTAGGAGTCTAACTTTAAGCAGAGTCCACAACAAAATCGACGTGTTGTTGAAGACCAAAGACGAACTTTGTTCAAAGTCCACACCGAAACTGCATAAGGAATAAAAATCTGTTGATCAGTCCGTTACCAGCCAAGCAAATCTAGTCTCAAGTTACCTTACATAGACAGGTTGTACGATATATTTTTGAGTGCAGTAATAAGCAATATTGATACAGTTAATCCAAAACATCGTCTTCAGCCTTGTTTTCTGATTCAGACGAATCGGAATCGTTATGAAAGGCTCCATTGCCGAGTCTCTGTCGACTGCCATTTTTAGAATCTTCTTCATGCAATGTTTCTGAATATCTCACACAGTTTTCCCACGCAGAGATGGTTACATTGTTCACTGCTTCATGGGTGAATTTTTCGACGTCAGCAATCCGGAAGCTGCTATTTCTTACTGCGATATGGGCTTTAACTTGCTCAATGGGATGTAGTGGCAGTGGTATGGTGGTAACCCGATTACTCGGTGACCATACTGTCTCGCAAGTTCATCTCTCTCGTAAGTGCAGTATTTAGATTTGTTTGCATTTATGAACATGAGCAACTCAGCCCTAGTTTGTGACGCAATGTTAGAAATTCCATTAGATGGCAATCATGAAATAATTTCATTCTTTCTGGTATTTGAAGTAGGACCCTTACTCACTTGCACGGGGTGCACACTTGCATTGTCCATGACAATAACAGAATTCTCCGCCAAGTTCGAAAGTAGCTGTTTTACAAACCACTGCTTGAAGACAGCGTTAGTCATTTCAGAGTGGTGGTCATCTTAATGCTTCGACTTCGATGCTTTAAATATTAATTTATTTTCTAGTATGTAACCTGTCTCTGCAGAACAAGCGTGAAGCTCAATAAGGCGCCTCCCTTTGCCCATAGGAGCTTTCAGGCCTCCAAAATCATCACTTATCCTCCAGCACATTGGTTGTGAATAATTATGATTAACATAAGTTGAATCGAGGTAATAAATACGCGATTTTCCGGCTTGTTTTATCTCATGCATTGATCTCATGAACACAGGTCTCTCTGTTACAGTGTTATTTCTCTCCAAGAGCAGTTTTCTTCCATCACTGGTCCTTCTGTATTTAAATCCCATTTCCCTTAATATTCTGAGTACGGTAGATTTGCTGCTGTTGAAATTACCAGCTTCTTTCATGTATGAACATAGTTTGTCTGCCGTTGAAATATTTTGCTCCGTAATACATTCTCGCTGAAATGGTCGAGCTCACTTACGAATTTCTTTCGATTTCTGTGCTTGTCAGCCTTCTGAAAGATAGATGATCCGTTCTATTCAGCAGATGTGTTGGCTTCACTTGCGATGTGCTGAACAGTTCTCAACCTGATACCTCACGCCTCAGTTGATCGTTCTTGGCACTTGGCAACACCAGGAGACGATCTGTGATCAGACGTGGATGCCGCTTGACTCACATCCAAAAAATTGATACATGTGAAACGCTATTTCTCTCGCCTGCTTATGTAACACTGGCTGATATTTATTTTTGCCACTTATATTGATCAGATTGCTTCGAAATATCTTTCGAAAGAACACCACGTAGAATGCTAAAACCAGTCGTAAACTCACACCGCACTGTACGAAATGAACGGGAGCGCACGCTGCAGCAGGAGGATTGCTTATTGGTTAGCACGTCACGGGACGTATCCGTGCTTCTAAGCATCCAGACCCCCACGCCAAGTTACGTGGCGTGCACTCTAGTACTCTACTAACTGCGCCACACAAACCTCACGTCTTTGTGGACTATTACGGTGCCTTTTACCACATAAGCACCCTTATAATTGACTGTGGAATAAGGCTGAAACCCTGCAACATTGGTTTGAGGAGCACTCACTTTGATGTCTTAGAGATCACATTCGTTTGATCTGAGTGCATTTGAGTTGCTATTGTATGAAACTTGTAAACATGTACATCTACATCTACATCTAAATCCATACTCCGCAAGGCACCTGACGGTGTGTGGCGGAGGGTACCTTGAATACCTCTATCGGTTCTCCCTTCTATTCCAGTCTCGTATTGTTCGTGGAAAGAAAGATTGTCGGTATGCCTCTGTGTGGGCTCTAATCTCTCTGATTTTATCCCCATGGTCTCTTCGTGAGATATACGTAGGAGGGAGCAATATACTGCTTGACTCCTCAGTGAAGGTATGTTCTCGAAACTTCAACAAAAACCAGGACCGAACTACTGAGCGTCTCTCTTGCAGATACTTCCACTGTAGTTTATCTATCATCTCCGTAACGCTTTCGCGAATACCAAATGATCCTGTAACGAAGCGTGCTGCTCTCCGTTGGATCCTCTCTGTCTCTTCTATCAACCCCGTCTGGTACGAATCCCACACCGGTGAGCAGTATTCAAGGAGTGGGTGATTGAGTGTACTGTAATCTGCTTCCTTTGTTCTCGGACTGCATTTCCTTAGGATTCTTCCAATGAATCGCAGTATGGCATCTGCTTTACCGACGATTAATTTTATATGGTCATTCCATTTTAAATCACTCCTAATGCCTACTGCCAGATAATTTATGGAATTAACTGCTTCCAATTGCTGACCTGCTATATTGCAGCTAAATGATAGGATCTTTCTTTCTATGTATTCTGAGCACATTACACTTGTATACATTGAGATTCAGTTGCCATTCCCTGCACCATGCGTCAATTCGTTGCAGATCCTCCTGCATTTCAGTACAATTTTCCATTGTTACAACCTCTCGATATACTACAGCATCATCCCCAAAAAGCCTCAGTGAAGTTCCGATGTTATCCACAAGGTCATTTATGTATATTGTGAATAGCAACGGTCCTACGACACTCCCCTGCGGCACACCTGAAATCAGTCTTACTTCGAAAGACTTCTCTTCATTGAGAATGACATGCTGCGTTCTGTTATCTAGAAACTCTTCAATCCAATCACACAATTGATCTGATAGTCCATATGCTCTTACTTTGTTTGTTAAACGACTGTGGGGAACTGTGTAAAACGCCTTGCGGAAGACAAGAAACACGGCATGTACCTGTGAACCCATGTCTATGGCCGTCTGAGTCTCGTGGACGAATAGCGCGAGCTGGGTTTCACACGATTGTCTTTTTCGAAACCCATGCTGTAATGTCAGAGACCTCTGGAAACTTGGAAGAACGCATGTTCAGTCCGTTGACAATTCTAGGCAACAGTCAAGACAATGAGTTAGATTTTTCCGTACAAATGGAAGTATTTTCATTGACTTTGAATGTAATTCTTACTGGTAATAATTCTTATGATGATAGCTCACAATGGTATCTAGAAATAACTGTGCATTTTCTAACATGAAACAAACTTGGCATAGGTGATAAATTATTGTAGTCATAACATCCAGAACCTTTATACCGTTGAACGCAAACACTCTTATACAGAGTTGCATTGTGTGTTCCCTGTCACATAGCTCTATCTATGTTGTGAGGAACACATCGAATGGGTATACAGCGCTTAAAGGTGTGGGCTATTGTTTATTTAGAATATACTGCCATTACTCAGTAAAGGATAAGGTGTATGTGTGCTTCTTGCATTTCCATATTTCCTCGCCAGTAGTTTTGATTGTAGCTCCATCACAAATAACATACTAGCGGTGAGAACTACTATCGTGCACTTCATGTTTGGCAGCCGAAACAGCAGTATGCGTGCGCCGTTCCTGTGTGGTTCTCTCCAGCACGACAAGATGGTTGACCGTTGTGGCGGCCTTGGCACCCATCGAGTGGTTCCAACACTTAGACTGCGTGGATTCAGCGAATGAGACTCGGTGCTTGCTACGTAGACCTCCACTGGTGGCAGTGAAATGGGTGAGCCGACTACACTTGGCATGATGAAAGATGTGGAGCTGTGACACCGTGGTATTTGTTTAAATAAAGACGCAATGGTACCTATCCTATTCCAGCAGCGCTGGCACTTGTTTCAAAATAAAAAATTAACATAGTACGAGCTGACTTAAGCTTGCGGCAAGAAAGCTCTTGGGTTTCTAACTTAGGGTAACAACTGTTTAAACTGTGGAATTAGAGTGATGGGAGAGATTGTTTAAATGTGCTGGCTGCACTGTTTTAAACTGTAGTGCCAAGGAAAAACTGGTGATTTTGCTTTTAATTTCCGGCTAATTTACATTTAGTATAGGATTCTAAACATACAATTTAAATGATCTGGCAACCATGCAGGCTGCACCAGTGAGCTGGGAAATCGGACAACTGCAAGCTGCACCAGCATCCCAAGGTCAGCCATCTTGGATGATGTTATATGGCTTGGTAAAACTGAGGAAATCTGGCAACGAGTGAGCTGAGAAACCTTGGACTGTGATATCATAGGGGTGGGACAATCTTACAGCCATGCAGGAGACATCGTCATCCCACAGTCCACCACCCTGGATTGAGACATCATAGGGTTGGGTAAAACCCACAAAATTGACAACCATGCGAGCTGCAGAAGAATCCTAGGCCGTCATCTTAGATTTACAAGCAATAGAACAGTTGCCTATTTCTGAATTTCCCACTGTTTTACACCTATGATTAGTATCCTACTTCCAAAATGACATTGGAGGAGTGAGGGGAAAACACTCTAGCACAACTGGGCTATATTGGATTTCCCACTAATGTTTAAATTCCCTTCCCACCATTTTATGCAAAATGTACATTAGAGCGGTAGGAGGAGGGTGAGAGGGGGAAATCTGGCAACAGTGCATGATGTCATACAGGGAGGGGAGGTGAAATCTAGCAAGAATGAAGACCTAGTCATCCACACTATATATATATATATATATATATATATATATATATATATATATATATATATATATATATATATATATTGAAAGGTGGCTACACTGAGTCACAGCGCCAGAGATCGCGCCAAAGAGTTTGATTCCGCCGCCTCCACTGGCAGTGCTTGTTCAGAAGTTGTGGTAGTTAGTGCTTTGCTGAGAGGATGTTGATAGCTGTATTATTTGAGGCCATATCGAGTGCAGTTGTTTTCATGGGCTAGACAGCAGATGTTGTTCGAATGGAGATGTTGTAATGATCAGAGTGTATTTATAGTCAATATATATGAAGGTAAAAAAACATTTTTTTATTTTTTTTTAATTTCCTAACTAACAATGCCTCTTGGTCACAGGTTCAGTCAACAAAGCATCTGGCTTGTGTTCATGTATTAGACTGTAATTCGGGTTTCTATGTGCAATTATAGTATTTCAGTTTTATTTAATTAATTCAGTGTAAATGGTATTTAAAATATCTTGTCTTATTGAGGAAGAACCGTGCCAGATGTGTACGTTGAATCACACTTCCACACACAGAACAGTTACACTTGTGCTTTGTTGTTCGTAGTTTTTGTTTCGTAGCTTTTATAGTTGCTAGGGACTTAATTAATTAATTGTGGTAACGGAACTTTCCTTTGATTCTCTGTTGTTATTCTATGCAGTCAGATTGCGTACTAATACTAGTCAGGGCCAACCGGTTACGAGACTTCGTAGCCGGACAAACAGCGACTAAAAATAAAAAAATTATTTGCATTATAAATAATTAAGCCCCCATGCACGTGGCGACCGCTGCTTTGGATCGTCCCTTGGAATTCTTTTGATAGTAAAAATAGCAGACAGTAGGATTGTTGTAGTAATTTGTAGTTTAGTAATTGTAGTCTATATTGCATGTGTAGATTTGGTAATTGAATATTTGCAGTTGTCTTGTCATTCTTCTAATGGTATTTTTGCAGAATTTAATTTTTGATATCTTGTATACGCGTTTGACAATTTTGTGCGATTATGAAGATTTCAATTGTTCGTTAATCGTGTTTGAGGGAAGCATTTCGTGTGAATGGTATTGTTGGTGATAAAGTGTCATATTGAGTGTAATTTTCGTATAGTGACGAGTTTTGTATGTTTTGTAAATGATTACGCGATCGATGAAAAAGGCAAAAATGATGGATAGTGAGAATGACGAAATTGTTAACATGGCGAACTCGCCAACACAGGAGAACAGTAGGATGAATAATGAAGTAGAAAACAATTTAATAAGTCGGGAAAATAGTCCGGAACCAGTTCAAAATTTTTCTCAATCAAAAAATTCGCAGAATACGAGATTAACGCTAGAAGATTCTGAAATAGTATCGAACACAGATAGCTTTACTGCTATGACGAAGGAAGTTAGTTTTACGGGAAATGTTAGGGGCGAAAAGAATTTCGAACAAGTTAATATGGAGCAGTTGATGCAATATTAAATTTGAGATCACGGTTAGACTCACAAATAGGAACAATTAAAACAGATATGCGAACATTGGCAACACGGTTAGAAACTGATATGGGAACAATGGAAACACGGTTAGACTCACTGGGATCACGGTTAGGATCTGAATTAAAAACAATGGAAACACGGTTAGACTCACGAATAGGGACATGTTTCAAAAATATGAAAGATGAATTAAAGAAAGAAATTAGAGAAGAAGTACAACCGATTTTGAATGCTCACAATAATAGATTAATTTCAATAGAAATTAGACAAAAGGAACATGATAGAGAACAGGAAGAAAGAGATCGCGTGCTAGTACAAAAATTTTCAGAGTTAAATTTACAACGTGCACACGATAAGGAAGAAATATTTGAGAGAATCGAGGAATCCGTACCAAATGACAGAATAAATAACCTAACACAACAATATGAACAGTTAACTACTAAATGTGTCAATACTGGAACCCGAGTCGCGACACTTACGGAAGACGTAAATAAACAGAAAGAAAAAAGTAGGTGACTTATCGGAAAGAGTTGAGGAGATTTCAGATAAATTGACAAATCTTAGTTTACATGGAGACAGAGATTCAGATGATACAGCTCCATTGCCATTTGCAGAAACAGAAGAGTACCAGTGCATAAATAAACATGTTGAAAATCAGGGAAAATTTAATGAACGCGTTTAAAGGAAATTTGAGGCATTACGAAAGCAAGTCAACAAATTGAAGGCGAAATCGTAGGAAAAGACAGCAGAAGAAATTTAGAAACACAGACAGCAGAGGGCTTTGAAGAAAATAATTTATTTCATTTACGAGATGCAAGAAGAGAGCGCCAGGCGCGCGAACTTGACAATAATCGACATTCGGACTGGGACAGACGCGGTAGGTCTTTTTCGCCACGAGGCGAAAACTTTTTAACCGTTCGGAAATTTAAGATCTTTCGCAATTCTAAGAATGACATACATCCATGTTCATGGTTAGATCAATTTACGTACCCACTTCCGCCAAATTTGCCACTAAGTCACAAACTGGAATTTATGTGCAGCCATTTAAGTCCTCAGGGGATTCGCTACACTAAGTGAATATGTGCCGTAGCGTGCACTGGGCCCCGAGCTGTAGTGGTGCTATTTCCCTTTTAGTTTTCTGCACCGCTGCCTACTCTTTAACTATTCTTTGTATCTATCAAAACAACTCTTCTACTATCAATCTATCTAGAAAAGGACTCGTTAAAGAATAACCGGATATGACTATTTTACCCAAAAATGATTTCGGAAATTACCGTTTGGACTTACTGTATCTTCAGCAGCATTCATTCGTAGTTTAAACGAAATTTTACCTGTTTATCTTCGTGACAATATTACTTCATATATTGACGATATTTTTATTGCTAAACGTTCTTGGAGTGAGCATAACAAAACTTTGGATTCATTATTACGTATTTTTGCAAGAGTTGGCATTACAGTGAACTTGGAAAAATCTGAATTTGGTCGTTCTCTGGTGAAATTCCTTGGTCATATTATTTCTACAGAAGGTATTTTTCCTGATCCACAGAAACTAGACGCTGTTCATAATTATGCTGTTCCTAGTACAAAACGTGATGCTCGTAGTTTCCTTGGTGTCTCTAATTTTCTTAGACGCTTTGTTAGATTGGACAATTTGGCCACACCTCGTTTTTGCGAACTATCTGGAAAGTTCTTTTTAAACGAAAATCTGTTGACAACTCTTTTTGGTTAGTTTGCATTCCTGATGAGTGGGTTAATAAGTTGATTTGGTATACACATTTCAGTTATGCACACTTTGGTCCCAGAAAATGCTTTCATAAATTACGAGAAAATTGCTACTTCAGTAATATGGAAAAACGTATTCGATCTGTTCTTGCCAAATGCAAATTATGTCAAAAGGCTAAGCCGCCAACTATTTCTCACAGAGCACCGTTGTTTCCTATCATTCCAGCAAAATTAAAGGAGATGGCTGCAGTCGATTTGTTCGGTCCAGTGGTTCGTTCTACTAATGGTTTTGCGTACACTTTGGTAGCAGTGGAATTGACATCAAAATATGTGTGTTTTACACCTTTACGCAAAGCAACAGCTCGTTCAGTATCTAATTCTTTCATCAAACATTTTCTTAAAGAAGTGGGCCATGTTGATAAGGTTATATCAGATAATGGATCACAGTTTCGCTCTTAAATTTGGCTTCGTACTCTACGGCGTCGTAAGATTAAACCAATTTTCATTTCACTTTTGCACCTTCAATCTAACGCTTCAGAGAGATGGATGAAGGAAATGAATAAATTGTGTCGACTTTATTGTCATCAGAATCACAGAACATGGGATCAGTATCTTCATATTTTTCAAAACATTCTGAATGAACTCCCTAATGATTCAACTTCTTTACCGCCTATATTGATATTAAAAAATAAAGCACCGACAAATCGCATTTCTGAAATCGTTCCTTTTCCGCCTTCACGGAAACTGCGGCATTCTGAAATTGTCAACCTGGCTCTACAAAATATTGCGTCTGCGGCTGCTAGAAGAGAGAAATCAGCTAAGCGTCCTGGTCGTTTAAAAACCTTGTCAGTTGGTCAAAAGGTGTTAATTAAGTCTCACCGTTTGTCTCACAAAGGAAAAGGCTTGTGTCGCTAATTTTTTCTGCTTTATAACGGTCCATATAGAGTTCACAAAATTATTCGTGATAACACTGTCGAAGTAGAAACTCTTAAATCTCGGCGCTCTAAGGGAATACGTCATATATCGAACGTTTAAATTTTGTGGAATGACATACTTTTGAGAAACTAACAGTTATACGTAAACACACGGAGAGTACAAGGATACCGCGCCGTGTTCCGGCGGCGGCACATACTCAAAGCAACAGTCAAGTCTGCGCGCCGCACAAGGCAGTCGTCGACCGCAAACAATTACTCCCTACGTCACGCGTACCTACAGCTGATCGAGCGCTCAGTGCGAATGCACTGACAGCCGTAAACAAATACACAGTCTAATTTCTCTGATTAAATTCAGTATAAAGCTATAGTGACTTGATAAATTATGTTATTAACGTTCAGTATTTTTCAGGATACGGTTGTATAAAATATTTAAGAACTTCAGGTAAATTCTGTGTGTGTCCGACGTTAAGAGGACTTGCTATCGAGAAAATTTCAGGAAGAATGTAATTTCGAAGAAGAAAGTAATAAACTAAAAAGGTAACTATTAATTGAGTTTATTTTTCAGGTGACATATTTCCACTTGGTACGTACTTTAGACGTAATTTGCTGCTCGCGATTACGTGTTTCATACTTCGTGTTAACTGATATTGACAATGATTGATTAATGAACAGGGTTGTTACTTGTGTATATTATGCATCGCTTGGCTGCACTGCTTTTTCACTGATGTCATATTTTTCTATTATGTGCCTGCTGTGCTTATTTATTTAAATTATAATTGTCACCTGATTAATTGTGCTGATGTGGTTATGTATGTAGGTTACACTTTGCGATTTATCTGCTTGCGCCTTCATGTTTACTTATTAAGATTACATATGAACATTTATTTACTTATGCTGATATGATGCTAATGACTTGTTTATTATGTAAGATACATAATTGCTGCTTGCGTATGGATTGCATATTTATACATTTCTGTTTCTTGTCATAACTACTCTTTAATTTGGTATATAGAAATGCTGATATGCGGTGTACGAACATGGAGTTTAGGTCACACTATGGTATTAATTATAGATTGTTTGCTTGGCAGAGCCTCGTTATATTGATTGTGCTGCATCCACTTGTTGACATTCTGTTCTCTACTGGTATATTTACTCGTTATTGCATGTTTTGCTTACACTCAGTGCTTTATATGTTAACATAAGACAATGAACTGCTATAATTCTACGAACGACATTAGTACAAGAAACTTCATAGAAGTCACATGAGCTGGAGGTTTTATGGAAGCTGTATAAATTTATGCTAATAGGAAGGAAGCTAACGACATGAAATGCCAACACTAAGTTTAGACCATTGACAGTTATTACACTGCATTCTTCGTGAGCAATTGAAATAGCAAGTGACACTTGACACAAGAAATACTCCACATGTTTGCTTCTGTTTTGCCATGATTCTTAAAGTGGTGTACACACTGTGAATTATTACTATCATTCACACTCCGTACTCATACTTACTTACTGAAAGTTATTCAAACTAAAGGCTGTTAGAGGTCATGTAGGCATTTCTTTTATTTAATGATGGACAAGGTAACCAAAATGTATTTTATGATTCATAATGAGTAGAAGATTTGGGTCAGATGGATTACACAGAGATTGTGTGTGGACATTGTGTCTTCGGATTGCATGGGATGATGAATTGAAGTTTGCACTAGGATTTTATCTGTACTTGTTCGAGGAGACTGACTAGAGGAAAGAGTTGTTATGGATGTGAAATGATATTGGCGATAAGGTTTATATGTGTCGACGTATTGAAGAGGTATTATTGAGGTATTGAGATTGTGTGAAGTTGATGATTATTGGAGTTTTGGTGGACAAGAGGTAAGGTAAATGATATTGATGATAAGGTTTATATGTATCGACGTAAGAGGTATTATTGAAGTATTAAGATTATGTGATGCTGATGATTATTGGAGTTTTGGTGGATAAGAGGTAAAGTAAGTGAGGAGCACATTTTTTTTGTTGGTTTATATGGAACAAGGAGGATGAAGATGGCAGACTAGAACACTCAAGTGGAAGGAAGATTGTCTACACACACACTTTGTTAAATCACTAAGCAGTATATACTTTTTTTTTTTGGAGAGAGGAAGTATTTGCATATCTTGGCACACTGACAGTTGTTCAGCAACCGTACATTTGATTTGGCTTGGCAAACATTGGTCTTGACATGATGACTATGACGTTGACTAACTATTATTGACTGTTATACACTGTTGCCACTACTACTTGATACACATGTTGAACATCAAATTTTGACAGAATTGCATTTACACAGTTAACACTATTCAATTACACAGTAGTACTTAATGTGGATGAAAGATGAGTGAGTGTGTTTTGTGTGTTTTCCTTTCCTAATCCCAAATAATTGGTACCGACCTATCTCCTAAATATTATTTTACTTGTTTGTTGTGGCTTGCACTGACACCCATAAATATTATAGGTTTACTGATATTTGTTATAGTTAATATGACAATTATCTGATATCACTTGTGTGTTTATTATAATTTGTATGTTTAGTGTAAGACCATTGATAATAATTTTGTAAAAGCAATTGTGTGTGCATTCAAACTGTTGTTCGTGCTTGCACCTGTTTAACATTGGTGGGTGTCACTTGAAAATGTTTAATTTCTGCTAATGAACTCTGATGAACTGTCTGATTAGTGATAGTGAATATTTTGGACTGTTACCTGCACTTGTTCAAGATGATGGGTGCCACTTGGAAATGTTTAATTTCTGCTAATGAACTCTGGTGAACTGTCTGATTAGTGATAGTGAATGTTATGGACTGTTACCTGCACTTGTTCAACATGATGGGTGCCACTTGGAAATGTTTAATTTCTGCTGATGAACTCTGATGAGCTGTCTAATTAGTGATAGAGAATATTATGGACTGTTACCTGCACTTGTTCAACATTGCTGGGTTCCACTGATGGAACTGCTTCTACTGACATAATGTCACTTGTTGCTGTCTGCACCTGTTCAACATTGCGGGGTGCCACTGATGGAACTTCTACTACTGAGATGATGTCACTTGTTGGTGTCTGCACCTGCTCGCCATTTCTGGGTGCCACTGTTGGAGCTGTTTAAATACTGTTGAAGAAATGTTATGGGACTGCTATTTGCACCTGTTGACCATTACTGGGTGCTACGGCTGGAACTGTCAACTACTCTGAGGAATGCTACTTGTTTATTGAACTATTGAGAGGATTTTATGTGAATATTTGTATAAACAGATTTTTTGTGTATTTACTGTTTATGAAATGTTATAAGACTCTTACCAACACCTATTCGTCATAGCCGACGCTATTGATTGAATTGTTTAACCACATGATAAACTATTATGTAAAATCACATGTATGCAAGCATTTGTATTCCTTACTGTATTTTATATATTAGGTTATTGAAGGGTCAGTGCAAAGCCAAAATTTATCTAGTTATGTGATATTTACTTATTAATATTATCTTTTACTTTTGTCTGTATTTTTTTTACGAATTTGGTGGTATTTTCGCCACCAACGCTGGCAAAAATACCATCAACTTCTAGCCCGTGGAGGAGGGGCATATGAAAGGTGACTACACTGAGTCACAGCGCCAGAGATCGCGCCAAAGAGTTTGATTCCACCGCCTCCACTGGCAGTGCTTGTTCAGAAGTTGTGGTAGTTAGTGCTTTGCTGAGAGGATGTTGATAGCTGTATTATTTGAGGCCATGTCGTGTGCAGTTGTTTTCATGGGCTAGACAGCAGATGTTGTTCGAATGGAGATGTTGTAATGATCGGAGTGTATTTTTTGCCAATATATATGAAGGTAAAAAAACATTTTTTTAATTTTTTTTAAATTTCCTAACTAACAATGCCTCTTGGTCACAGGTTCAGTCAACAAAGCATCTGGCTTGTGTTCATGTATTAGACTGTAATTCGGGTTTCTATGTGCAATTATAGTATTTCAGTTTTATTTAATTAATTCAGTGTAAATGGTATTTAAAATATCTTATCTTATTGAGGAAGAACCGTGCCAGATGTGTACGTTGAATCACACTTCCACACACAGAACAGTTACACTTGTGCTTTGTTGTTCGTAGTTTTTGTTTCGTAGCTTTTATAGTTGCTGGGGACTTAATTAATTAATTGTGGTAACGGAACTTTCCTTTGATTCTTTGTTGTTATTCTATGCAGTCAGATTGCGTACTAATACTAGTCAGGGCCAACCGGTTACGAGACTTCGTAGCCGGACAAACAGCGACTAAAAAAAAAAAAATTATTTGCATTATAAATAATTAAGCCCCCATGCTATATATATATATATATATATATATATATATATATATATATATATATATATATATATGATAGAAATGTATTTTCGTTGGCAAACATCGATGCTGTATTGAGTCAGACACCTTTCGAACGTCTTGAAACACCGAATCAACCGGGTTTTCTCTAGCCATAGTGTTGACGATATCACATGTAAAGAGCATAAGTTTGATTTTGCATGATCGATGTTTTCGGAACCCATGATGTTTTCCACGGAGAAGCTTATTTTGTTCCAGGTAGTCATAACGTTTCAATTCAGATTACGTTCTAGTATTCTGCTACAAATGGATGTGAGAGACAGTTTTGCGGACCATTTCTACTTCCTGTTTTGTAGAAGAGTTCGACCTAGGCTTACAGAGGACATATCTTTGCTCAAGGGATATGTCACACATTATCGCCAAGAGCAGGGCTAATTCATCTGCAAATACCGTTTATAGCTTCACTGGAACTCCATCAGACTCTGGGGCCTCACTGACGTCAGCACTTAAAACTGTTTTTCAGTGCTATTTGTATTGATTGCTGTTCCACTCATAGTAGCAGACATACAGCTGCTGAACAATGGCATTTTCCACTTCATCTTAGTGTATAATGGTTGTCCGCTCGGGTCTTACCTATGGCCGGTGAAAAAACGTGCATGACAACATATTGCTGCAATCTTGAATTACGACTAATAGCTACTGAGGCAGTATCAATCATTTCGAAAACTAAATTTCTCGTCTAATTACCTCTGCTACTTAGCAACCGCATTTTCCTAGCTGTAGAGGGGTATTGTTGTCGTGTTTGAAACTGGGTTATAAAAGAATGTTAGATGGGAGCTACATGGAATAGTTGTGCGGGATTCTCAGATGGTTTTCCAATCCCACAGAGTACTACGGAGGTTGTCCTCGCGGATCTCATTGTCTGTTCCTCCCACTAAAATTTTTTTGTAGAAGATATTTCTTTACTTATACAATGCGAGATTTTACACAAACTTAGTGATGTATCAGATGTATATGACGTTCTGTATGATAAGAAAAAAAATGTAAGGGATGGAAGCACTGAAGTTTTGGAGCTCGATAAACGTATAGTACGAAATCTTCGGAGTTTGGTTTTTTTTAAGCTAGTATAAGCCTGAGACTTTTTTTCAGCTAGTATAAGCCTGAGACTTAACAAGTTTTGAGTCAAGAATGTGGAGAAATCGTGGGGACCATACGCAGTTAGATAATCACTCAGTTACTGCTGTTAAGTAGGTGGTGAGACATTTCTCTGTTGGGTAGAGGCGCGTCGGCTTTCCCTTAAGAGAGCGTAAAAGTAACTTTATCTTCAGCAGACGCTGACTAATCGTAGACATGAGGTGAGTACCGATGAGACAACTGAGTTTGCCTTAACTATACTATTTTATACCAGTCACCGTTAGTATCACGCGTAATGGTGCAATAATTCATTAATTCTTACCTGAATCCGACACAGATGATAGTTTGTTGACAATGTAGCTACGAGGCGCTGGGCGTTGTTAGCGTGCGAGACAGGTATCTGGATTAAATCGACCTGGAAAATGAAAGAAAAACATCGAAACTTGGAGAAAAAATAGCCACACACTGATATAATAGAAATCCTAATACGGAGACTTTCAAAGAAAATTAAGATCTGCGAGAAGAAAATTGCAAATTAAAATTGTTCAGTCTTACTGCGCATATGGAAACCGTCAAGAGTAAGAAAGCGCCTCTCTTGTTCCCACCAAATGTGGTGGTACAACAAGCAGTGGCGGATACAGAAAAACCTCAAGGAGGGCGCACTGAAGATATCTTGAGCTACCTTTACTTTTACCACAGTAAAAAAAATAACCAAGTCACATGCACAGTTTAAGAAAATTTTATTTAAACTGATTGTACGCATATACAAGACAATGCCATATTATGATATAAAAAAGTTACAATTGTGGTTCCCTTCCTCAAATGATGAATTCTATGCGTCTATTCTTCTTGGCAAATTGGTTAATTACGTGTTCAATAGGACAATCAATGTCAGGGTGAGTGTTCAACAGAGCTAAACCATTAAGTCGATACTCCTTCATTGTCGACCTCAGCCATGCCTTTGTACGCCGCAATGTCGAAAAACTTCTTTCTATTGTAGCAATAGATACAGATAGAAAAGCAAATATTTTGTACAGCGTGTGAAAAGTAGGATAGTTAGATCTAGGACAAACAGATAACGCTTGCCTAACAGAATCACGATCATTCACGGCGTTTATGCTCGTTTGCTTGTATTGAAGAATCTCTCCCATTAGTCTCTTTTTAATCACAAAGAGTGATTCTTCTTCAAAGAATGGTAGTTCAGTTAAGCAGTGATTCAATTTATGTGCCAGGTCATTACCGCCATGTTTCAGTAGTTGTGAGGGCAAAAGTATGTTGAATTTTGAATGATAAATATTTTCTTCAGCAAAACGTTCTGTCATGTCAGTCGCAACATGGTCCAGCGTTAGAATAAAAACAGTTCTTTTCCTATACGTCATAGCTTCATCATTATGAACGCAGTTTTCCCTGTGTCTTTGTCTGGCAGTAAGACGAGGAACACTCATCTCCACGTCTAACTATTCCATAACTGCCTTCGCCTCTTCAACAATACTAGCAAACTGGCTATCAGCATTAGTTCTCATGCCGTCGTACACCTTCAGCGTCGAATCTAATTTTGCTTTTTCCATCGCGACGTCCAAGCTAGGGTCTTGTAAGATTTTGCTGACTGGATATGTTATGCTCATAATGTCACTCAGTGTAAACAGACTGATAATAAACTCGCAATTAGTGAGAGCTCGAAGGAGAATATTGGCTTTAGCAGCCGTTGTTCTATCCCTCCAACACTGTATTTCTTTAAGAACTTTGCAAACTGTTCCCAGATCAGTTGCGAATTGAATAACAGCATCATGTCGCTCAACCCATCTCGTTTGACAATGTGACTGCAGTGAGTGTTTTAGATGCCTCTTCAATGTTGCGAACCGCTTGGTAAGTTTCTCACATTTGTAAATTTGCAACTGCGAGAGACCGCGAGGTTGAGCTGATGACTTCAACACGGTGCTACTTGCGCGTTGATAACTTTCTTTATTAACTGACCAACCGTCAGAACCTATACCCACACAGGTCTCCAGTGACAGAGAAAGGCTTTCCATTCTCCTTAGAATCGTAGTACCTAATACTTCACCAGTAACACTACGGTCTTCAACTTGACTCTCTTGAGGTTCATCGTCAATGTTTCCACTACAATCATTGTTTTTATCGATGTCAACGAAACCCATAAATTTTTCGTGTAATTTGCCGTCACCATCAACATATCTTGCAGCTAAACTCAGTTGGGTGATGTGCGCTATGACCGTAGACTCATCGAAGATTATGCTGTAAAAACGAGAAGCTTTGATTTCCTCCAGTATTCTCGATAACATCACTGTTGTACAGCATGAAATAAGTTCGTTAAACGTTGTTTTACTTATGTAAGTGGCGTTCGCTTTAGTGGTCTCAAGGTGATGTTTTAGTTGCAAGTATACAGCGTCAATTCTAAATCCTAGAAGAGCTCTAAAGTTTCTCTCGTGACTCACTATACTTTCACGATCATTTTCATTTTCTAATAGACTGCCACCATCTCTATGTTCCCGCACAGGAATATTTTGCTTTCCATGAAACATGATTTTTTTATTATAGGTACAAGACGGTCTCTGTTTTCCCTAATGCTTTCCATTCTGTGTCTTGACAATTGATTTATGTCGCCAAAAATAACTTTGCATCCGTTGGCGCTTCAACGAGGTACTTGAGCTGAGAATGGATCTCAAGGTCGCCATCTTTACCAGTAAGTTTAGCAAACTTTGTTAGTGGTTCAGTCACAAGTTTCTTGGCGATAATGGATTTCTTTCCTCCAACGATTTATTATTATTCACAAAAATTGAACAGTTAATGCAAAGAAGTCCCTTTTTAACTTGTGAGAACACCAGCCATGGATACTGTTCAAAGTGATTATCGTGCACCTGTCAGCGTTCAACCCGTCCGCTCTTGTTGTGCTCGGAAGTAGGAAAGATATGATCTTTTTCAGGTTTCCTTGGAGCTGTGAGAAGCTTGTGTTTTATATCATCACTAATATTTCCTGATGCTAATGTATCCAAATAATTGCCAATATCCGTGGGATTAAAGGAATCAGTAGATGAACTTTGTCGTGGAAGTTTCAATGAAGTCGTGGGCTCTGCCTATACGTCTAGTGGTGATTTTGCAGCTGAACGGTGACCGGAATCTTCAGATGTTTCTACTTCTCTTTTTCTTATTACATAACGATCCATTTTATTATACTGTTACGACGTAGGTAAATTAGATGCCAATTTTTCTCGAATAAATACTTTATTCGTACTGAAAAATACACTAGTACACTTAGCGCTAAAACACACACGGTCACGCTCCACGTATTTCTAATATGACTAAGCACAACACTGACTGAAGTCCGTGGTAATAGCCAATAATCGCCGTTGTTCACTTCTTATTACTTCCAAGTTATCGCGACGATTGTAACTTTCAAACTGATTAACTGGCAGCGACTCTGCTTCACTTACAGACGTGGCTCGGTTGTTTCGAGAACGCTCGCTGCTAGAATGTTCGCTTCCAGACTTTTATGGACTGTGAACAAATACTTACTGTGAAAGCGACAAGCCATTTCCTGGAAATGGAAAAAAGAACACATTGACACCGGTGTGTCAGACCCACCATACTTGCTCCGGACACTGCGAGAGGGCTGTACAAGCAATGATCACACGCACGGCACAGCGGACACACCAGGAACCGCGGTGTTGGCCGTCGAATGGCGCTAGCTGCGCAGCATTTGTGCACCGCCGCCGTCAGTGTCAGCCAGTTTGCCGTGGCATACGGAGCTCCATCGCAGTCTTTAACACTGGTAGCATGCCGCGACAGCGTGGACGTGAACCGTATGTGCAGTTGACGGACTTTGAGCGAGGGCGTATAGTGGGCATGCGGGAGGCCGGGTGGACGTACCGCCGAATTGCTCAACACGTGGGGCGTGAGGTCTCCACAGTACATCGATGTTGTCGCCAGTGGTCGGCGGAAGGTGCACGTGCCCGTCGACCTGGGACCGGACCGCAGCGACGCACAGATGCACGCCAAGACCGTAGGATCCTACGCAGTGCCGTAGGGAACCGCACCGCCACTTCCCAGCAAATTAGGGACACTGTTGCTCCTGGGGTATCGGCGAGGACCATTCGCAACCGTCTCCATGAAGCTGGGCTACGGTCCCGCACACCGTTAGGCCGTCTTCCGCTCACGCCCCAACATCGTGCAGCCCGCCTCCAGTGGTGTCGCGACAGGCGTGAATGGAGGGACGAATGGAGACGTGTCGTCTTCAGCGATGAGAGTCGCTTCTGCCTTGGTGCCAATGATGGTCGTATGCGTGTTTGGCGCCGTGCAGGTGAGCACCACAATCAGGACTGCATACGACCGAGGCACACAGGGCCAACACCCGGCATCATGGTGTGGGGAGCGATCTCCTACACTGGCCGTACACCACTGGTGATCGTCGAGGGGACACTGAATAGTGCACGGTACATCCAAACCGTCATCGAACCCATCGTTCTACCATTCCTAGACCGGCAAGGGAACTTGCTGTTCCAACAGGACAATGCACGTCCGCATGTATCCCGTGCCACCCAACGTGCTCTAGAAGGTGTAAGTCAACTACCCTGGCCAGCAAGATCTCCGGATCTGTCCCCCATTGAGCATGTTTGGGACTGGATGAAGCGTCGTCTCACGCGGTCTGCACGTCCAGCACGAACGCTGGTCCAACTGAGGCGCCAGGTGGAAATGGCATGGCAAGCCGTTCCACAGGACTACATCCAGCATCTCTACGATCGTCTCCATGGGAGAATAGCAGCCTGCATTGCTGCGAAAGGTGGATATACACTGTACTAGTGCCGACATTGTGCATGCTCTGTTGCCTGTGTCTATGTGCCTGTGGTTCTGTCAGTGTGATCATGTGATGTATCTGACCCCAGGAATGTGTCAATAAAGTTTCCCCTTCCTGGGACAATGAATTCACGGTGTTCTTATTTCAATTTCCAGGAGTGTATAAGGGCAAGTTTTCAATGATGACGTCAACCGGCAATTTACGTGTGTGGAACTTTTATTGTCGATTCAGTTCCTTTCTAATGCATTCGATAGAGGGCCTATATAGTAACAATGCGTTTTTAGAAATCTTCTCGAAAGTCACTATTACCGGAGATATACTCATCAATAGTTTACCATACGTAACTCGTATTACGAGTTAGGTATAGGAAACTAGTGTTATTTTTTTAGTAAAAATATTGTTACGGGTCTCGTAGCATTATTTTTACTGAGAAATTACTATTATTAATACTTCACAATCAACTGATCACTCTCACTCTTGACTAAGCTCCACACTTGCACTTGTTACAGTAGGACTTTTTACTTATTCAGTCTTCAGTCTTACTATTTCTACTTCTGAATGTAAACTAGCTACCTATTCGGTGAATAGTCCGTATATATGACGCTACGTATCGAAGGTTCTCTGTACAAGAAAACAATAGAATATACGCGACTTTTCTCGAACAAATGCCAGACAGAATAACGCATCGAGATCACTAGAATGGCCGCGATTTTTCTTGTAGGTATGTGTTAGCTATGTGCCAGACAGAAATATAAAAAATACGATGACGCGAACGCGCGTGCTACATAGGAAAGTACAACTGCTCGATAGCTCGATTTAGTCGAGTCGACTGACGAAAGAAACGAACGAATAGCGTGCGGGCTGATTGGCACGGTCGACGCGAGTGGCAATGCGGGCGGCCCCAAAAGGGATATGTATCCACCACTGACAACGAGTATAACACTACACTCGCATTCTGGAGTAGTGTTGTTCACAACTCCCTCCAATCATACTTATTAACATTTTCCGTTGTTTACCAGTATCGATTAATGCGACTACTGGCGTGGTTCCTTTGAAAAGGCATCGACTGATTTTCTCCTCCACCCTCCACGAATCCGATCTTTTGCTCAATTTCAATGCGTCATTGGCGGAATAATGAACCAAGTTCTTCCTCTCTTCCCATTTTTTACCTTCCTCAAGCGTAAATGCAAGGAATGGACATGGGGATCATGAGCCGCCATCTCCGAAACAACATTTCGTTAAAATCATTTATACTTTTACACATCTTAATTCAAATTTTTCATTTAAATGTCAGATAACATAATAGCATGAAAGCTAAGCGGTTCGAATATTGTATGCTGAAAAGTAACAAGCTTCGTTTGTCATAGTGTATTTTCCAGTTGCTTACCAGGGGCCTAGCCGAAGTGGATTGGTTTGCGGGCTCTTCGGCTGCCGCAAAGATTCCAGAAAGGAAAAGGCGAAGACTTGCAGGCTGACTGTATCGGTTATCGACAAAATTATGGAGTCGACAGGTAGAAGCAGCAACTACAGTAAGCAGAGTAAGGCAATACAGAAAGGAAAATGATCCTCCATTAAGTAAATAAATAAATAATCAGAAAGAATGACTTTACCGAACGTTGGATGGAAAAACTGATTTTTCCCATTCACAAAATTAGATAGCCATAGTCTGCAGATCTGTGAAATACTGCTAATAGTAACTACACACTTCGATTTAATACGATAAACAGGGTATTTCACAATTCCTGTTACAGGCTTTCAGAGGTTGTAGAGGGGACATAATGGATAAAGTTTTGATAAGTCATCTCAATGTAAGTTATGTTTCAGGATCGGATCACCTTCAAACCTCCCGCTTCAGGGTGCGCACGTAAACTGAGAACCGGGCAAAAGGTATTGGTGAAATTATAGGAAGATTTTCCACTGTTACTCAATCAGCAAACGTCACCGAAACACACATGAAGAAGCAGCATATAGGACAGTACTGTACAGGTCAATTAAAATACCTTCGAACCGAGAAAACATGCAACAGGAAATAAACATAGTGAAACAGATTGTACCTACCAAAACTATGTTGCTTTTATGCTTGACTCAGTGTTAGGCAGAATAAAGAAAGATCCAAATACAAATCACATGACAGAAGATTAAGATAAAAACAAACGCATGTCTAGAATCCTATATGTTGGCACTATATTACAAAAGAGTGCAAATATTCTCAAAAACCGCAGTCTAAAAATTGGGTTCTCTATATCTACTAAGCTATAGTAAAAACTAATGTATAACATGAAATGTAATCATGACCAATATTTAAACTCTGGAATATACAAAATAACTTACCAGGAAAGCTCGATGCTCTACATATAACAAGCAAGCCTAAATTTCAACACCAGGTATACAGAGAATATTAAAGCCTACATACGCAAAAGACACACAACGTCAGCAATAGCCACAGACATACACAATACAGGACATTCATTCGGGAAACTACTCCACAAACTAAATAAAACTCATAAAATTGTTCTGCTGGAGATGTATTCACATTACAAAAAACAATTACGACAAAATATTGACTGAAAAAGTGGAAAATGACTCAATGAATTTCTTCATATGCTTCAACGATGTACAAAAATAGTGACACATAGAAATAAGTACCATTGTAAATATAATGGTCCGGATAACTGAGATAAATGTCCCCTGTACGAAAGGAAACACACTCTGCGGGTGACCTTTAGCATTATCACTGTTGACTACATGTGAAAACATCTTGGTAATTGTTCTTTAAGAACTTTAAATTCCTACGTAGTGCCACAGAAAATCTAAGTGTAAAGTTAGAAGACGTCAAAGAACATGATTTCAATTTTGTAGTCATAGTTAGCAGTGAATGGACTTGATTAAAAGGGAAGAAAGGACAGAATCTTCCGACATAGATGCCATTACAACTTGGCATTAGCTCAGATGGAGGAGGGAAGGAAAGAAATAAGCCATGGTATTGATGTAGTAGACAACCTGCAATGGGACACACTACAAAATAATTGTATTTAGCAAATATGAAGAAACTTAATTAAATTTAAATACCATATTTTATGCATCGTATGAGTTATTATTTAATGTGATCAAAAATTTCCATTGTGATTTCACAATGTGAGATGCCTCAAATTGGCATCGAAGTGCATCGACTCGCGTAGGTGACATGAAATTGTTCAAAAGGAACAGCAGTATCCACGCCATGAACAGATGGCAGGTAGTGAAAAGTTTGATAGCATTTTCTTTTTAATTTTCAGATTGCCTCTAGCTGGCCAGGTGCGACGACTGACTATGTTGAGGAATAAATATGTGGATATGAAAAATAAGGACGTAGAATGTTAACAAAATTTGTTTTATTTAAAAAGCTTTGTTTCTATATAGTGCTTCTCGTTATCATATCCTTCGGTACTGTTCAGAAAAGTGTGCAACGTCATACAAAACGTACTTTCTGTTGGCTGTCAGCGATGAACAAGAGGTTTAAAAAAGCATGCTGAAGGATATTATTCTCTTTGGAAATTCCATCTAGTTCGTACATGAGTGCTTTATAAATCGCTTGACTGTGTAACTGAAATTCACTATAATGACTTGAAAGGTAGGGAAAACTGTTTATACAGGATGCAATGTGTATAAGTCCAGATATTTCTGTTGTTGATTGAGTATAGAGTACTGAAAAATATCAGTATTTACGTTATTTGCAGACTAATAATTATAACTATCACACGTTGTATGTCTTTAGGTTGGGTAGTACCCTCATGTGCAGGTGGCAAGAGCAGGCCATTAATGCTTGTTTTCCCCTCGACAGCAGGTCAGCTGTTGAAGTGTCTATTTGGTGGTTCATTATGGTCACGCATAAAACATCAGCCCATTAAGTTTGTGACATGTTTGGGGGAAGACTGTTCGGTGCAGAGGAAAAACAACCAACACACTGATGTGTGTACATATTAAGGAACCACGTACAAGGATATACACATTACACATTATACATTGTTTAATAAGGAATCACACTTGTTCCCCTGAATCATCCTACCCGATTTGTGTCTCTCACGGTTTTTCTTAATCAATCCAGCAGACTACGGCCGATACCTTTCCATTTCCATACTCATTATTAACGGTTCTATCATGAGGTCAAATCTTATGCTGCCTTCTACAGATGCCAATAAAGTGAAGGCTCTAGATATAGGTCCTGTAGCTACTTGACAGTCTGGTTTGGAATAACGCAGGTGTCTGGTATTGCCACCAAGGATGATGTGCTGAGACTTCTGTTTACACTCGGCTTTAATCTCATCAGCCAAATTTCTGTATTTGCCCATCTTTTCACTACAGATGGTGTGCAAATTACGGGAGTTGCGAACAGTGATGCCTGTCAGGAATGTGATTTACTCAGCTTTATTATTATTATTATTATTATTACTATCGTCAATTCCCCCTTAAGGAGAGCGCCAAGTCACATCCAAAAATCTTTCATATATTCACTGTGTTTCTTCTTTCTCTCTTCTGTCCACTTCTTTCCTGTTTTCTTCTCTTTGTGTGATTGCTGAAGTTTCTGTTTTCTGATTTTTCTCTGTTTATTTTTCCTGTTTCTCATGTCTTCTGTGGAGATGTTTAGTTTCTCGAGGCTTTCCATGGTTTTTCTTTACCCAATTGATTTTCACTATGTTAGTCATCACTGTGTTAAAAATCTTCTTTATTCTGTTTTCGTTCATCCTATGTATATATCCAGAGACCTTTCTGCTTCTTTTCATGATGTTTGTCGCTGTGTCCGTTTGTTCGTACAATTCATTTGTCGGTCTCTTGATCCATATTTTCTCTTTCTGAACTGACCCATAGATCTTTCTCAGTATTTTTTTCTCTTTTTTTCTCCAAATCCTTGATTTTCGTTCTTCCTTTTATTAGTGTTGTTTCTGAGGCATAAAGGGACTCTGGTAAAACTACTGTACTATGGTGTCTTAACTGTTCCATGTTAGTTTATGCTTTTTGTAGTTTTGTGATCCTTTCTTCACTGGATGTAGAGTTGAGTCCTGTTTACTGTATAATCCCTCCCAGGTATTTGAAACTTTCTGCTAGTGTTATCTTTTCACAGTTTATCAGTGGATGAGTATCTGTAGATTTTGTGTCCATGTACTGCGTTTTTTCATGTGGAATCTGTAGTCCTGATTTGGCTGAGATTTCGTATAGTGTCTCTAGAGCTTCTTTGCCTTCTTTTCTGTTATTTGTTATGATGGCTATATCATCAACAAAGGCCAGACATTTTATGTTGTCGGTTCTGACCCTGCGTCTGCCCATCTTTTCTCCACTGACTCCTTGTCCTGATTATTTTCTCCAAAACTGATTTCAACAGAATGGGTGACATGCGCTTTCCCTGTCTCACTCCTGTCTAGATTTCGAATGGTTCCGAGATCTCTCCCATAAACTACACTTTAAATTTTCTTTGTGTTTCATGGATTAGCTTTTCACCTTCATTCTTTTAATGCATTGAACAGTGTTTACCTATTGAGTATTAGCCCTTCTTGAAGTCGGCGAATGCTGTTGTGGAGTTCCTCGACGTTCTCGTTGTTAAAATTGTTCTCACGCATCATATCTGGTAACTACGTGGTCTTCCCATTCTGAACCCTCCTTGGTATTCTCCTATCTGTGGATCTATCTGAGGCTCTAACCGATTAACAGGGCTTTGGATACTATTTTTTATGCCACATTTACTTTTTTTTAGTTTACATGTTGCAAGGGCCTTATCGACTATACGCCTGCTCTATGAGCCTCTTCCACTTCTGCCTGTCCAATGCGCTGTTTGTCCAGTTGCTGTTGCTGTTCATCCTAGTTGTGTCCTCCCGAATGTTATCATGCTATCTGATTCTGGGTCTCCCTGTTCCTCTCGTTCCATCTATTGTTCTGCTGAATGCCATTCTAGGTAGCCTATTCTCTGTCATTCTTGCTATATGGCCTGCCCAATTCAACCTTCTCCTCTTGAGCACTTCGACGATGTTACGGTGTTTGTACAGCCCTCTTAATTCTTCATTTCTTCTTATTCTCCACCCCATGTTATTTTCATCGTATACAGGTCCAAAAATTTTCCTTGGTACTTTTCTTTCGAATATTAACAGTTTTTCTTCATCTTCCTTTCTAAATATAACATCACAGGCATAATGATCGATTGATATAAGCGGATTTTGAAGTTACTGCTAAGTGATCTTTTTCTTAGAATTTTGATGAAACTAAAAAGTGCCTTGTTTGCTGTTGATAAGCAGGCATCTATTTCTATATCTGCTCTGTTGTTATTACTAAAAAGACTCCCTAGGTACTTGAAGTGGTCAACAGTCTTGAAATTGAATCCATCAACAGTCAAATTACTCTGTACTGTTTTCTCTCATTTTTTTGTGGAGGCAGTGTATTAGGGCTGACCTCTATTCTTCTGGTATCTTTGGGTACTTTTTTCCTTTCCCAGATATTTTCAATGATTCTGTGTATTTTGAGTGTAATGGTTTCGTAGTCTAATTTTCAGATTTCAAAATCAATCCATCTTCTCCAAGTGTTCTGTTACTTTTCAATGATTTTATTATTTTCGCGATTTCCTCGCGTGTTGGTGGTTTGAAATCCGGTTAGATTCTGTCTTCTCGAACTGTTAGATTCTATGTCGGTTTATCACAGTTGAGGAGTGTGGCGAAGTATTGGGCTAACATTTCATAGATTTTTTTCGGGTTTATCTCTAGTTTTCCATTTTGTCTTTTGGAGCATAAGCTCGGTAGTTGCTATCCTCTCATACTCTCTCTGAAAGTTCTGTAAAAGTTTTGTGTGTTGCTTTTGTTGAAGTCTTCTTCTAACTCTTTAAACCTGTTGTTTTCAAAAAAATGGTTCAAATGGCTCTGAGCACTATGGGACTTAACTTCTGAGGTGATCAGTCCCCTAGAACTTAGAACTACTTAAACCTAACTAACCTAAGGACATCACACACATCCATGCCCAAGGCAGGATTCGATCCTGCGACCGTAGCGGTCACGCGGTTCCAGACAGTAGCGCCTAGAACCGCTCGGCCACCTCGGCCGGCACCTGTTGTTTTCGTGATCTCTTCTTTCTCTACAAAATATTTTCGACGTGGCCTTCTATATCCTGTTGAATTCTTCCCATTTTTCAGATGTTCTATGACCGTTAAATTTTTTCCAGTCTTGTGTTCTGTCTTCTGTAGCTCTGTCGCATGTCATGTCTCACCATCTGTGTTTACTTTTTCTCGGTGTTTGTCTCAATTTTACCAGTTCTTTCATTTTGTGAGTCAGCTATGTCCAGTCGTTATTGTTGATTTTCTTAATTTTCTCAGTTATTTCTTTCCTATTTAATCAAAGGTACTCTGGGTCTGTTCTGAAAGTTTGGTTTATTCTTTTGATTTGTCTGTTGGGTATAGATTTCTGTTTGATTTGGGGCGAGTGACTATCGAATTCGAAATATCCTTGCCTTGTTCTTACATTCGTAATTCTCTGGCGTTTTTATGGGTGTCGCTATGTGGTCTATCTGTAATTCTCCTAGAGAGTTGTTGTGGTATTTCCAGGTTCGCAGTTTCTCGTGTGGTTTCTGGAATTGCGTTGAATGATTTTGAGATCAAAATTCCTGCAGAACTATATCAGGTTCGCTCCATTCTTGTTTCTCTTATTATGGGCTGTGTGTTCTCCTGTTGTGTCTCTGACTTTTTTTCCCAGCCTAATTAGGCGTTAAAACTCCTAGTAACACTTTTACGTGCTTCTTGGGGATTTTGTTGGTGGTTTCTTCCAGATCTTCCCAGAATTCTTCTAATGTATGTGGGTTTTTCTTGTTGGAATTATTTGTGAGGGCCATGTGCATTGATTAGTGTATAGGTTTTGTTTAACGATCATATCGTGATTGTTGATATTTTTTCTGATGTTGAGGTGGATCCATAATAGAGTCCAGTATCGATTAGTATAGCACAAATCCTGTTACAAAGAGTTTGAGATTTCATCCTGTAAACATTATGGCTGGTCCCCTTCTATATTTTGTAATTTTCTTAGTCAAAGTAGTTCTCATCTGAGAATTGTGTTTCTATTTCCAGAATTTTGATATCGAATTTATCCATGGTGATTGTCAGTTGTTTCAATTCATCTGATCTCAGTAGTGTGTTCATGTAAAATATTCTCTAAGTCTTGAGATTTTTGGGAGGCTCCGAGTCTTCTCCTCATGACATGCTTGATCCTCTGTAATCCAATAATCAGGTCTATTACCCAGTCATACTGACTTGGGTCCAGGATAGCGGATTATTTCCCATTTTTCTGTCATGATTATTGGTTTGTGTTGAGGGTTTGGTAATGAAATCCTAAAGTATTATTATTCTTTCTTTTCTCAGACGTTATGTCTGGTCAAAAATGGAAAGTGACGCGGACCTTGATCAAGCGTGACTTCCTTTTAACTGTACGGTACATGTTACATTGCATTTAGGAACTTTCGGGTAATTGAACATGTATCAATAATTACAGATTTCTGTAGTTGTATATATAAGTTTGGATGTAGCTGTATTGCGTTGATGTACTGGTGGATATTGTGTGGTATGACTCCTGTAGTTGATAGTATAATTGGTATAATGTCAACTTTATCCTGATGCCACATGTCCTTGACTTCCTCAGCCAGTTGGATGTATTTTTCAATTTTTTCTCCTATTTTCTTTCGTATATTTGTTGTATTGGGTATGGATATTTCGATTAGTTGTGTTAATTTCTTCTTTTTATTGGTGAGTATGATTTCAGGTTTGTTATGTGGTGTTGTTTTATCTGTTATAATGGTTCTGTTCCAGAGTAATTTGTATTCATCATTCTCCAGTACATTTTGTGGTGCATACTTGTAAGTGGGAACGTGTTGTTTTATAAGTTTATGTTGTAAGTCAAGCTGTTGATTATTATTATTGTTATTATTATTATTATTCATGTTTGGAACTTACTGCACCACGCGATGTACATCATGAGGGGATCCATATTACTTTCATTCTCTCAGAATGGGCTCTTTTCCGCTCATTAGACCAAGATGTTCTGGCCATCTAGTGTTTCTCTGACAGAACAACTGTCCAGTCGCGGATTTTGTGTCTAAATATCCTCCTATCTGGTATAGAAAATTGTGTGATTACTGCTTCTTTCAGGTATAATTTTACTGCACTAATTCATTTTATTGTCTCAACTTTTGCTTTATTGCAAGTTTCATATAATTCCACAGCCTGTCTAGTTAATCTATTTGGTTCCCTTCTTTTAATATTCACACAAAATTTTACACTGCGCTCTTTCATATCCGAGTACAAGTTGGTATACTTTTTAATTTCTTTATTTGTTCTTAGTCTGTACAGTCACTCTTCAATATTATTTGGGCCTTTAATTTTCCTGATTACTTTTCATTCTCTCTTTTGGATTTATTCAGTTTCTCTCTTCGAGTTTCAAAGAACGTTTCAGCCCCATAAAGACACTCTGATTTAATGGTTGTGTTGTGCCTTAGTTTGGTGTATTTTGAGGAACACTCTGCGTTATAGATGTCTCTTGTAAGCTTGAAAGCAGTTTCCATTTTGTGACAACGAATTTGTGGTCAGTCTTTTCCTGGCCAGTTTCCTGGGTGATTTCGGAACTGAGAAACTCTAACTATTTCTCCATATTTAGTTTTTAGAATTATGAGTGCCAGATTGTTGTTGGACATATTTGGAGCCGTACACTTCCTGCTGATTCTATTAGTTTTTGTATTGTTCACTCAGCTTCATTTATCATTTTGATGTCAGGTCGACTGCGGTAGACTATCAGTTATTATGCTGCGGTTCCAGTAATTTTTGTTTTTTGGTTTTCTCCAACAGCGAATGGATCGTGTCTGTAGTAAGGAGGAAACTCTTTCATTAATTGATTATGTTTTCCCATCTTCTAATGGATTACTTTGGCGACCTCATCCTGCGTTTTCAAATATTCTGTGGGTGTCAAGTTTTTATAATTATTTGTAATTCCTAGTATATTCTCCTCCTGATCCCCACACTTCCTGCACCTGTCATCTTTTGTTTGTTCCTTCTGGATATACGTCCGGTAGTTTCTCGTCTCAGTGACGTGATCTTGTATCACTGTCAGAAATCCCTCAGTTTCTACATGCAAACCAGCGTGCGTCAGCCAATTGATTGATGGTTGCAAATTTATATAATCCCAGCTGAGGTCGTCGGCATATTACCCACCCCCATCTCTTCAACTCCCAGTGGTAACACGTTGTACTCGCATTCAAACACGGTAGTTCAAATCTCCGTCAGATCACCCAGATTTAAGTTTTCTGTGATTAACCTAAATCGCTGAAGGTTAATGCCAGGACACCCCCAATCTCCATACCCATTTTCCCCCAATCTGACTTTGTGCTCCGTCGCTAATGACCCCGTCATCGACGGAACGTCGAATCCGCCCTCCATTCTGTTACACTATATACTGGTGTCAGTTATATGTGTTTCAAACCTTTTGACTCTTCCAGATGTTCATCCCAGTTGGCGTGGTATATAATGTTACTACTGCATAATGGACTGTTGAGTCGTTATTGTGAAAACCCTCCGTCAGATTCCATAGCTATTTTTCGTGTAGCTGCTCATTATCTGTCAGACCTTCCCCACTTCTCACGTGAGATACTCGGCCTTACAGCCGTCGATTTAGATAGGTGAATGTCATACTTCGTCAACCGCGAATATGATGTCTTTTCAAAAATTCCCGTGTTTTCCCTGGATATATTCCAAGTGTGTTTTTGTCCACTTAATGAAGAAGTGCAGGCAGCATTGGAACAGCATATCTATTAAAGATGAGGACGGTGTTAGTTTAGATTTCAACATGCACGAAGGCATGTTGTGAAATATAAAAGCGCCTTACAGCATAATACTTGAAAATAAATAACAAAGTCGTTGTCTAATTTAATTTTAACTCAGTTGTAGGTATGCACTTTTATATTTTACAGCATCATAATGTATTCTATCTCACTAACTTTTTGTTTTCGTTTTTTGCCATTTGGCGGTCTATACAATTTATGTGACCCTTTTGTTGTCACTGTTTGTACTTCTTTATATCTTACTAGATTTTAATCGTTGTCCTTACACATTTCTGGTGCGTATTTAAGCCCCAATTACATAGCTGTTTCAATGTACAACGTATATACATACTGAACTTTTGACTGATTCTTAGTTGCACTCTCATATCAGAGTCATAAACTTTAATTTTTGAGTGTCAGCTATAGCTCTTATGAATACGTGATGTGTGTGACAACAGCTCTGATTATGACGGGTGACGATTGTTTTTCGTTTCTTTATATGCAATTGTAAGATCCCGACTGACAAGTGGATTGTGCGGTCGCAGCACGTGTGCTCAAGTTTCTATTCTATTTTATCTACTAGCGACCACCAGGTTTTTTTGTTTCAACTGCCAGTTGCATTGTACAATGGTACCTTGTAATTTCTGTAACATAGTATTAATTTTTAATAAAGCTACTTCCCTCGTTATATTTTATTGCACTAAGCGCAACTACCTGCCCTTTTGTATCTCTTTGCAAAACTCCCGTTGGAAATATTTTGTACACTTAATTAAAGAAAATATTTCAACTGAAATCATGTGTTCTGACATACAGTAGCGACATCTAGCGTGCCAGAATGGAGGTCTGTCATTCGCCGGTGCACTGGAGTCTAACATGTTTCCTGAAAATGTCAACATGAATGTCGTAGTGGTGCTTGTGTTATGCAACTTTTGTAACTTTGTGACGATGCTTGCGCGGGTAATCATTGTGACAGTGCTATCTATGTACATATAACGATATGATGTTTACTACAGCGCTTCTACTCAGGTATGGAAATGTTTTCATATTCTTCACACAGATTTTTTGATACTGTATTTGTGTTCGTCCCCGCTCTCAATCTTTCACACCTTCTGTGTTCCCACTATCCACCACAACACCTAACTTCCATCTCCATACTTCTCCCTAGCCCTCAGCCACATGCAGGATATTCTCTTCTCCCTAAATACTTCTCTCCCACTGCAGGTACTTCAGATTTTACATTAAAGTGCAGTGCTTCAGTGCCTTCTCCTAAAGAATTTCACCATTTTTCGATGTGTTTTTAAATGTAGATATTTGCTGTTTTTTATGTCCCTCTTTGTTTTTTGAATTTAAGGTAATAAGTTAGTCCTCAGGTTCTCTTTCTCATCGTTTTTATATTTTTAAAAATGCTCTTACATGACGAGCGGCATACTGTAAAGCTAGCAGCCCGCCCCTGTCCATATGAGGAGAGGGGGAGGAAAAAATAATAAAGAAATGATGTATTTATGTATTTTGGATATACTTTTATACCTCTGCATGTATATTTTTAGGACTGAAGATGGTTGGCATTGACTGAAATTAATAACCTGATTGATAAACACTTACGTTCCGTGACTGTAATTATAATTAAATAAATATTTCCTGGATAGCTGAGAAACTCTATTGTGACAATATCACAGCTCGTGAGTATTAGTACCTTAAGATTATTATTATTATTATTACTACTACTGCATCCATTGCCATTTTCAATTTAGAATTTCAAAGTTCAACATTTACTCTGAGTCGTCTCTGAAAACGTTCCAGATATTTTACTGTATCTTATGAGACCCTGTGCCATTGACACGGATGTCGAACGAAATAAAAAATATATAAATCGGTTAGGAACTTATCAAATAAGATCTCTTGGCAATTAACGTAAGTGTTCATCAGTAGGCAGTGCAATTGAATTACTTATTTTAATTGTAGATTTGTCGAAAGCATTGCCGCTTGTGCATAAAACACATGCTAGTTACATATTTTGATGCCTAGATCCAACTGCTGTTGAAGCTGGCGTCACAAAACCCCCGTTTCTCTCTCTCTCTCTCTCTCTCTCTCTCTCTCTCTGTGTGTGTGTGTGTGTGTGTGTGTGTGTGTGTGTGCAGTAACAGAGTACGTGTTGCGCGCACAATTTATTTACAATTATATCTCATCGACTGAGTCAATTTTAAATTACCTACCGTAATCGGAAAATTATCGCCCACGTTACTCTCGATGGAGAACTTAACGTTCTTGCAGATCATAACAAGAAAATATTAATGTGGTATTAGTAAACAGCTGGATCATCCATGGTAAGGCCCAGGAATTTATCTCATTTGTTAAAGGTAGTATTGCCCAAACAGCATTTGGAATAGAAAGCTGTCTGAAACTGGAAGTAAATAGCAGCGAAATCCTAAAATGACCCTGGAATAAATACCGCAAATTTAGATTATACTCCACTGGTGGCAGCGTATTTATTGTCGTAAAAGACTTGATAATATCTAGGAACGTTATTACAGAACCAAAATGTGAAACAATCTTGGTGGATGTAAGCATCGAAGGTGTGTCCAACGAGGTGATTCTATGCTTTAACATACCACCTGCCACTAGAGCTGCAGCGGCAGAGCGCTTCAGGTAAAACTTGAAAAGTATCGCGAGTAAATTCACTATTTGTGCTTTTGAAATAAGGAGCTACTTCAATTTATTAGCTGCAGAACTAGACAGTCAAGCGATTGGAGCTGATTCCAGAGAATTACTGTGAGGTTGTTTTCAATGTCTTACTTGTCTTGGCTCTGAGCACTATGGAACTTACATCGAAGGTCATCAGTTCAAATGGCTCTGAGCACTATGGGACTTAACATCTATGGTCATCAGTCCCCTAGAACTTAGAACTACTTAAACCTAACTAACCTAAGGACAGCACACAACACCCAGCCATCACGAGGCAGAGAAAATCCCTGACCCCGCCGGGAATCGAACCCGGGAACCCGGGCGTGGGAAGCGAGAACGCTACCGCACGACCACGAGATGCGGGCGGTCATCAGTCCCCTAGAACTTAGAACTACTTAAAACTAACTAACCTAAGGACATCACCCGAGGCAGGATTCGAACCTGCGACCGTAGGGGTCGCGCGGTTCCAGACTGAAGCGCCTAGAACCGCTCGGCCACACCGACCGGCTAACTTGTCTTGCCTCGGTATTTATTTACTCAAGTCTTCAACCAGTTCATTACCTGTCCCCTCCTCCCCCCTGTCTCTCTGCCGATCTCTTCCTCTCCTCTCTGTCCACTTCCTCCTCCCCTCCTTCTATCCATCTCATCCTCCCTCTCTCTCTGCCCATCTCCTCTACCCCTCTCTCCCTCCGATTCCGCCAACTCCTCCTCCCGCCTCTGTCTCTTCATCTCCTCCTCTCCAGCCTCTCTCTGACCGTCTAGTCCTAGCCCATCTCTGCATCCATTTCCTCCGGCCTCCCTTCTTTTTACACCTGCCCACTACCATTTCCGCTCCTCCACCTTTCTCTGCCCATCCTCTCCTTCCCAATCTCTGTCCACATCGTCCGCAGCTCGTCGCCTAGTGGCTAGCGGTGCTGTCTCTGGATCACGGGGTCCCGGGTTCGATTCCCGGCCGGGTTGGGGTTTTCTCTGCCCTGGGACTGGGTGTTAATGTCGTCCTCATCATTTCACCGCTATCATCATTCGTGACAGTGCCTAGATTGGCTGTAAAAAAAATTGGACTGTGAAAAAATTGGGACTTTGTACAGGTGTTGATGACTGTGCAGTTGAGTGCCCCACAAATCAGTCATCATCATCTCCCCACATCCTCCGCTATCTGTGCATCTCCTCCTTCCCTCCCTCTTTGACCATCTTCTCCGCCCTCTCTCTCTCTCTCTCTCTCTCTCTCTCTCTGTCGTCTCTCTCTGTCTCTCTCTCTCTCTCTATCTCTCTCTCCCTCCCTCCCTCTCTCTTTCCATCACCTCAACCCACTCTCTCTGTTCACCTACTCCTCCCCTGTTCTCTGTCCATCACCCATATCCCCCACGTAATAGGTGGTTGGTGGTTTCCTATCTTTCCAGACAGTAAATAATATGTCTACCATGTTTGGTTGAAGTCGATCCATGGGCCTAGGAGGAGATGTTGAACATATATACATATGTTGCACAAGTATATGCCTGATTCTCTGCTGTTTTACACCATACGACTCCAGAGAGGACTGTAAACTTATCTTTTGTATTCAACCATGTGGGTTTATCTCAAGTCACAAAACACGTTGACAAAGTTATTGGCTTGCTGCAGTGCTATTCTCGCGACCTGGTTGACACACTGAACAACACAAATAAGAGACAAATAGCACTTCATTCTTTTAAAAGTATGCCAAGTTAACTAAATACAGGAAATAAACACCAACAGATCGTTTGCGAATATTTTTACTTTACCCTTCTCATCCGCATCACCACCCGTAGTGGTAGTGGGGAACCCTACTCGCGCAGTATTTTTATAAAAATAAGGTAATATACATAACGAATTTGGCTGAAATTGCTCCAGGAGATCCTGAGTTATGCCTCAATATCACCCTCTTTTCATTCCCATCCCTGCGCCATGTAGATGGTTCTTAGCCCCACAGTGATTCTTGCCCCAAAAAAGAAACCAGAAAACCCACGATGCTTCAAATATTCGAACTCCCTGTATAAAACATCTCCAAAATTGTGAATATTTTAAAAATGAGTTAATGTGTTAAATATTTGACGTTAAACGTACAAGGGAGACAATGTCTAGAAAAGGTCTGAAATTATGTTTAGAGTTTGTTGGAAGTCGCTAAGTGCGTACGTGAATACCTAAGGGATCAAACTGCTGAGGTCATCGCTCCCTAGACTTACACACTACTTAAACTAACTTATGCTAAGAACAACACACAAACCCATACCCGAGGGAGGACTCGAACCTCCGGCGGGAGGGGCCGCGGAGTCCGTGACATGGCGCCTCAAACCATGCGGTGAAGTCTCTAAGTGTTCTCATCAACACTGGAAAAGTATAACTTGGATAGTTTGCGCTCAGTTTTAAGAAACAGTTTTTCTTGCGTCTCAATGTTTACAACTCATGTCTCGTGAACTGTGTGTCGTAGGATGATGTAATTTTGCAGGTACATTCAGTGGCATATGTGGGGACTGTCAGCGAAATGTATTGCGAGTTGAGTTAGTAGTAAATAAGCTATAAACTATGTCTTCATGCCTTAAGCGGCAGCTTTACTATATTAAATTCTCCATCTTCTCCTGCCCCCTCTTTGTCCGTCCAGTTCCTCCTCCCCCTCTATCTCTGTCAATCTATTGCTCACATCTCTGTCTGTCTACCTCCTCGTCCCCCTTTTTCTGCCTATTTCATTCTCCCCTCTCTCACTGTTCATCCTATCATCTCTCTCACACTCCACATTTTCTCCTCCCCTCTTTCTCTTCTCAGCTGTGCCCACCCACACATAGACCCCTTTCAACACGTGTTGACACTACCCACACAAAATGCCTGTTATGTAAGGTAGACTGTATCTCAGTGGTTACCAGCCCTTCTCACCCCCCCCCCCCCCACCCCCCTCATTATGTGATCTTGGTGGTTCTTACGTCTGCAGTACTTCTTCCCAGATAATAAGTAGCATGTGTACCAAATATGTTGAAATCGATTCAGTGGTTTAGAATGAGATATGAAACAAACAAACACATACAGGGTGGTGCACTGATCGTGACCAGGTCAAATATCTCACGAAATAAGCGTCAAACGAAAAAACTACAAAGAACAAAACTTGTCTAGCTTGAAGGGGGAAACCAGATGGCGCTATGGTTGGGTCGCTAGGTGGCGCTGCCATAGGTCAAACGGATATCAACTGAGTTTTTAAAATATGAACCCCATTTTTTATTACATATTCGTGTAGTACGTAAAGAAATATGAATGTTTTAGTTGGACCACTTTTTTCGCTTTGTGATAGATGGCACAATAATAGTCACAAACATATGGCTCACAATTTTAGACGAACAGTTGGTAACAGGTAGGTTTTTTAAATTAAAATACAGAACGTAGGTACGTTTGAACATTTTATTTCGGTTGTATCAATATGATACATGGACCTTTGTGAACTTATCATTTTTGAGAACGCATGCTGTTACAGCGTCATTACCTGTAAATACCAGATTAATGCAATAAATGCTCAGAATGATATCCGTCAACCACAATGCATTTGGCAATACGTGTAACGACATTCCTCTCAACAGCGAGTAGTTCGCCTTCCATAATGTTCACACATGCATTGACATTGCGCTGACTTGTGTTGTGAGGCGTTGTCGGTGGATCATGAAAGCAAGTATACTTCAACTTTCCCCACAGAAAGAAATCCGGGGACGTCAGATCCGGTGAACGTACGGGCCATGGTATGGTGGTTCGACGACCAATCCACCTGTCATGAAATATGCTATTCAATACCGCTTCAATCGCACGCGAGCTATGTGCCGGACATCCATGATGTTGGAAGTACATCGCCATTCTGTCATGCAGTGAAACATCTTGTAGTAACATCGGTAGAACATTACGTAGGAAATCAGCGTACATTGCACCATTTAGATTGTCATCGATAAAATGGGGGCCAATTATCTTTCCTTCCATAATGCCGCACCATACATTAACCCGCCAAGGTCGCTGATGTTCCACTTGTCGCAGCCATCGTGGATTTTCCGTTGCCCAATAGTGCATATTATGCCGGTTTACGTTACCGCTGTTGGTGAATGACGCTTCGTCGCTAAATAGAATGCGTGCAAAAAATCTGCCATCGTCCTGTAGTTTCTCTTGTGCCAGTGGCAGAACTGTACACGACATTCAAAGTCGTCGCCATGCAATTCCTGGTGCATAGAAATATGGTACGGGTGCAATCGACGTTGATGTAGCATTCTCAACACCGACGTTTTTGAGATTCCCGATTCTCGCGCAATTTGTCTGCTACTGATGTGCGGATTAGCCGCGACAGCAGCTCAAACACCTACTTGGGCATCATCATTTGTTGCAGGCCGTGGTTGACTTTTCACATGTGGCTGAACACTTCCTGTTTCCTTAAATGAGGTAACTATCCTGCGAACGGTCCGGTAACTTGGATAATGTCGTCCAGGATACCGAGCAGCATACATAGCACACGCCCGTTTGGCATTTTGATCACAATAGCCATACATCAACACGATATCGACCTTTTCCGCAATTGGTAAACAGTCCATTTTAACACGGGTAATGTATCACGAAGCAAATACCGTCCGCACTGGCGGAATGTTACGTGATACCACATACTTATACGTTTGTGACTATAACAGCACCATCTATCATAAAGCGAAAAAAGTGGTCCAACTAAAACATTCATATTTCTTTACGTACTACACGAATATGTAATAAAAAATGGGTGTCCCTATTTTAAAAAACGCAGTTGATATCAGTTTGACCAATGGCAGCGCCATCTAGCGGGCCAACCATAGCGCCATCTGGTTTCCCCCTTCAAGCTAGACGAGTTTCGTTCTTTGTAGTTTTATCATTTGATGCTTATTTCGTGAGATATTTGGCCCAGTCACTATCAATGGTCACAGCTGCAAAATACTAACACGAATTCTTTACAGACGAATGGAAAAACTGGTAGAGGCCAACCTCGGGGAAGATCAGTTTGGATTCCGTAGAAACATTGGAACACGTGAGGCAATACTGACCTTACGACTTATCTTAGAAGAAAGATTAAGGAAAGGCAAACCTACGTTTCTAGCATTTGTAGACTTAGAGAAAGCTTTTGACAATGTTGACTGGAATACTCTCTTCCAAATTCTAAAGGTGGCAGGGGTAAAATACAGGGAGCGAAAGGCTATTTACAATTTGTACAGAAACCAGATGGCAGTTATAAGAGTCGAGGGACATGAAAGGGAAGCAGTGGTTGGGAAGGGAGTAAGACAGGGTTGTAGCCTCTCCCCGATGTTGTTCAATCTGTATATTGAGCAAGCAGTAAAGGAAACAAAAGAAAAATTCGGAGTAGGTATTAAAATTCATGGAGAAGAAATAAAAACTTTGAGGTTCGCCGATGACATTGTAATTCTGTCAGAGACAGCAAAGGACTTGGAAGAGCAGTTGAATGGAATGGACAGTGTCTTGAAAGGAGGATATAAGATGAACATCAACAAAAGCAAAACAAGGATAATGGAATGTAGTCTAATTAAGTCGGGTGATGCTGAGGGAATTAGATTAGGAAATGAGGCACTTAAAGTAGTAAAGGAGTTTTGCTATTTGGGGAGCAAAATAACTGATGATGGTCGAAGTAGAGAAGATATAAAATGTAGGCTGGCAATGGCAAGGAAAGCGTTTCTGAAGAAGAGAAATTTGTTAACATCCAGTATTGATTTAAGTGTCAGGAAGTCATTTCTGAAAGTATTCGTATGGAGTGTAGCCATGTATGGAAGTGAAACATGGACGATAACCAGTTTGGACAAGAAGAGAATAGAAGCTTTCGAAATGTGGTGCTACAGAAGAATGCTGAAGATTAGATGGGTAGATCACGTAACTAATGAGGAAGTATTGAATAGGATTGGGGAGAAGAGAAGTTTGTGGCACAACGTGACCAGAAGAAGGGATCGGTTGGTAGGACATGTTCTGAGGCATCAAGGGATCACCAATTTAGTATTGGAGGGCAGCGTGGAGGGTAAAAATCGTAGAGGGAGACCAAGAGATGAATACACTAAGCAGATTCAGAAGGATGTAGGTTGCAGTAGGTACTGGGAGATGAAAAAGCTTGCACAGGATAGAGTAGCATGGAGAGCTGCATCAAACCAGTCTCAGGACTGAAGACCACAACAACAACAACATATATATATATATATATATATATGCATGACGTAGAGATTAGCAGATAGTTAAAGAAAAGACTTGTCAGAGCAATGTCTTAGAATTTCTACTAAGTATGAGCCCAAGTGTTTCGAGTCAGATAACTTAGAGGAGGCCATCAGTAACCATAAAGCAGTTACAGCTTCAGTGGCTAGCGATGATACAAAGGATGTTATGAAAGTTCGGAAAAAAAATTTGCTTTCAAATATACTCTAAGACGAAAAGAACAAACGGCACACTACTAATAAATTATCCGAATAGGACGGAAATCGGTAGATGTAACGTCCACTGTTCAAAGTGCCGTCGATGCGAACAAGAGGTGACCTAGTCGTGTAGCCAGCGGCACCCCATACTATCACTCCGGGTGATACGCCAGTATGGCGATGACGAATACACGCTTCCAATGTGCGTTCACCGCGATGTCGCCAAACACGGATGCGACCAACATGATGCTGTAAACAGAAGCCGGCCGGAGTGGCTGTGCGGTTCTAGGAACTACAGTCAGGAGCCGAGCGACCGCTAGGGTCGCAGGTTCGAATCCTTCCTCGGGCATGGATGTGTGTGATGTCTTTAGCTTAGTTAGGTTTAATTAGTTCTTAGTTCTAGGCGACTGATGACCTCAGAAGTTAAGTCGCATAGTGCTCAGAGCCACTTGCACCATTTTTTTGTAAACAGAACCTGGATTCATCCGAAAAAATGACGTTTTGCCATTCGTGCACTCAGGTTCGTCGTTGAGTACACAGCATATGGCTGTTGTCTTGCAAACGTCCCCATCTGTTTATTCGAGACGTGGCTGCACGATCCGTTACAGCAATGCTGGTAAGATGCCTGTCATCTCGACTGCTAGTAACACGAGGCCGTTGGGATCCAGCACGGCGTTCCGTATTACCCTCCTGGACCCACCGATTCCATATTCTACTAACAGTCATTGGATCTCGGCCAACGCGAGCAGCAACGTCGCGATACGATAAACCGTAATCGCGATAAGCTACAATCCGACCTTTATCAAAGTCGGAAACGAGATGGTACACATTTCTCCTCCATACACGAGGCATGACAACAACGTTTCACCAGGCAATGCCGGTCAACTGCAGTTTGTGTATGAGAAATCGGTTGGAAACTTTCCTCATGTCAACACGTTGTAGGTGTCGCCACCTGCGCCAACTTTGTGTGAATGCTCTGAAAAGCTAATCATTTGCATATCACAACATCTTCTTCCTGTCGGTTAAATTTAGCGTCTGTAGCACGTCATCTTCGTGGTATAGCAATTTTAATGGCCAGTAGTGTAGACGCGTCCGTTGCTCATGGTCTCGTGGTAGCGTTCTCGCTTCCCGAGCACGTGGTCCCGGGTTCGATTCCCGGCAGCGTCAGGAATTTTTCCTGCCTTGAGATGACTGAGTGTTGTTGTGACGTCATCATCATCATCATTCATCCCCATTACGGTCGGACGAAGGCAATGGCAAACCACCTCCACTAGGACCTTGCCCAGTACGGTGGTGTGGGTCTCCCACATCGTCCCCCTAAGCTCTGTAACAGAGTATGGGGGGACAACATCGGCATCAGTGTACAAGCATCGCGCGGTCGGCTGTCTCTGGTCCCGACGAATTCGCAACAGTTTTACTCGAGACTGTTTTCACACAACAAGGCCTAAAATTTTAATTCCTTAATTGTCCACGTCGTTTGAGAAATTCCTTATTGACTTACTTACCTTACTAACCCTCCTATTCGGTACGGAAAAAATACAAATAAAAAAACCGCAGAATGCACTTGGAATTCGAACACAGCTCTTATGCTTGCCAGCCGGATTTCGTGGTCGTTACGCCAGCGGCGGTTTCGTTTACCTTATGGATACATAAACGGCAAGCGTAACAGTTTCTTTCCTCGATTTCTACGAAGATATGCGTTTGTGGATCCCATAGATGATTATGAAGAAAAGTGCTCGGTTTTCAGTTATCTATAGATCTCGTAAATATTGAGTCTATTGCTCCTCGTGAACTTTAGGAGTGGTTTCCTCAAAAACATATGTTGGAGGGAAAGGGGGGGGGGCAGAGGGTATTGAGTAAAAATGTCTTCGAGTCTTTCATTTTAGGTTGTACACAAGCGACCTGCCAAATACGAGCCGAATCGGTTGGCAGTGTCTGCGGCTCTCCTCTTGTCAATATCATATATTACAGTCGTAAGACTAAAGTTATACGGCTGTGATATATCACAAATACCGCATGATTTGCGAGTGCCTTTTTTTTATCTTCGTTATCAATCGCAGACGCACTACGAGTACAAAAAATTAAATTCTCTGTCGTCTTTCTGTTCCGCTCACTGACTACTAGAGGTTATAAAAAAACATTACGGCTATTTTTAAATTACATTTCGCTTCTGTTTTTCTGTTTGGGTGACTATCGTTAGAAGGTACTTGTATTGTGACAAAAGAAATAAATGAGATTCTTAACTGACACTGAGAATATTGTCTTAATCACTGAAATTCGTACTGACTATGCAAAATATTTTTCCACTTTCTGAGGAAGAATTTAATACTGGTAAAGTATTTAAGTGTGTGATGCATTTAACTTTCTATCTGGAATGTCCGCTAATTGAGAGCGCATACGCTCTCTTTTCTTACGGTGAAAATTCGAACCTGCATCTCTGTGTGATACTTCATATTAAATTCATTTTTGGCTTCCTTTGCCCATTGATAGGACATTTTATAAACTACACTGCTGGCCACCGTAAATGCAACACCCTGAAGGAAGCATCCGAATCAAGTGAAATTTACACCATGGGTTTGCAGCGATGAGATATGCAACTGATTAGAATTTCAGCGCAGACGCAAATCACGCGCGCCTGTGGCGCCACCTCATAGCGCCATTTAAGGCTTGGCGATTTCGACGAGTGTACGTTCGGCACGTGTGTTTACCTTGTGGTTGTTTGACAAGACGATCAGTTATGCCTCGTAGACAACAGCGAACATCGTTTGATCAAGTATCCGAGTTCGACAGAGGAAGGATAGTGGCTTACCGAGATTGTGTCTTATCATACAGAGAAATCGCTAGTCGTGTTGGACGAAACCAAACAACTGTAATGCGGATATGTGACCGTTGGATGCAGGAGGGTACGACGGACCGACGTGGTCGATCGCATTCACCTCGGTGCACCACTGCACGTGCTGATAGGCAAATTGTGCGCATGGCAGTGACGGATCGCTCAGTGACATCCCGAACCATAACACAGCACATTGCGTCTGTAACGCATCATCCAGTGTCTGCGCGTACCATTCGACGCCGTTTACAGCAGAGTGGTCTGTCCGCAAGACGTCCATTGCTTCGTCTACCATTGACGCAGAACCACAGACGTCTCCGTCGCCAATGGTGTGATGACAGACGGATGTGGACGGCAGAATGGAATGACGTTGTCTTTACTGACGAGGCACGCTTCTGTCTGCAGCACCACGATGGTCGGATTCGAGTGTGGAGACATCGTGGAGAGAGGATGCTGGACAGCTACATTATGCACCGCCACACTGGTCTTGCACCAGGTATTATGGTATGGGGCGGTATTGGATATTACTCTCGCACGCCTCTAGTACGCATTGCCGGTACTTTAAATAGCCGGCGCTACATATCCGAGGTGCTGGAGCCAGTTGTCCTTCCTTACCTTCAGGGCTCGGCCACAACCATATTTCAACAGGATAATGCGCGACCACACATGGCACGCATTGTCCAAAGGTTCTTCGTCAATAACCAGATTGAAGTGCTTCCGTGGCCGGCTCGCTCTCCGGATCTTTCGCCGATAGAAAACATGTGGTCCATGGTTGCTCAACGAGTGACCCAGATTACATCCCCAGCTGCCACACCAGATGATCTTTGGCAACGTGTGGAAGCTGCTTGGGCTGCTGTACCCCAGGAACACATCCAACATCTCTTTGACTCAATGCCGAGACGTGTGGCAGCGGTGATCTCCAACAATGGCGGCTACTCTGGCTACTGATTCTGGCAGGAACCACATGTCACAGACGTCTGTAAACGTAACCATTTGATACTTGGTCAACAAGTTATCTACAAAATAAATTTTGTTGTGCTACCTCTTGTCTTTCCTGGTGTTGCATTTACGGTGGCCAGCAGTGTATTAATTAATTTTGTAACTGAAATTATACATAATTGTTCTGTTCCAAAAAATTCATAATAACTACAAACGAATGGAGGACACAGACGAGAGAAAGTAAAAAGCGTGGCACAGCAAGGGAAGAAGAATTTTCGACGGTGGATCGCGATCGCAAGTACGAAATTTACGTATTCTCATACTGGATTGCTACAAAATGCTCTCTTAGAATAACTCAAAGTTCAGCCGGGTACTTTTAAGCAGTACCTAAATTTTACGTAAAAAAGAATTTCACATTGTACACTTAATTTCCGTCTCCTCAAATCCATTCTGTAGCTCCTCATTAGTTATTTGATCTTCCCACCTATTCTTCTTCATTCTACCGTAGCACTACGTTTAAAAATGTTACATTTTCTAGGCGCTCCAGTCCGGCGCCGCGCTGCTGCTACGGTCGCAGGTTCGAATCCTGCCTCGGGCATGGATGTGTGTGATGTCCTTAGGTTAGTTAGGTTTAATTAGTTCTATGTTCTAGGGGACTGATGACCACAGCAGTTGAGTCCCATAGTGCTCAGAGCCATTTGAACCATTTTTTGTTACATTTTCTTTTTGTCCGGACTGTTTTACTACTTTCTCGAGACAAATACCTCCAGCAAAGACTTTCTCAGAGTTAAGCCTCTCACTTCTCCAGACGTATATATACGCTAACCGTTCAATGCTCCAGGCGCATATATACGACTTGCTATGAAAACTATTTACAGCGGTTCCCTGCTACAATCATATAGATACCTATTACTTCTACTACCCAACCAGCGAGTGGGAGATGATTTTTGCACAAGTATGGGGTCTAATTCCTGGAGTATTGGGAACTAAACGAACGACTTACTGAATGCTGAATTCTCTTTATAGGTCATTGTTATCGTAATATTACCCAGTTTGTGTACCGCGCTTTCCGTATCACCGAATAAAATGATACGACGATACCGTCCGTTTACAAAATACGATCCGCTGATTCTTCCAAATCAAAGCGACGACATACAAAATGATGTTTTTGCTCTCGCCGAGTGTGGTCGTTCAGCGACGTTTGTGTGGATCCCGGGCCACATCAGCATTCCAGGAAACGAACGTGTCGATCGGTCGGCCAAGCAGGCCACCACTTCGCCACCGCTGGAGCTTGGTCTCGTGTAAAGAGACCTCCGGTCAGCGCTACATCGCAAGGTCCGCGAAGTCTGGAGCTCTGAATGGTCTGTCTTGAACACCCCAAATAAGCTCCGCATGGTAAAGTCGTCCACGGCCGTATGGAACTCATCCTTGAGGAGCACACGTAGGGACTCCGCTGTTCTCTGCCGTCTCCGACTTGGACATACGCGGTTGACCCACAGCTATCTCCTTCGCCGTGAGAAGCCGCCCAAGTGTCGCTGTGATGCAGGGCTGACAGTGGTCAATCTTCTGGTGGACTGCCCCCTTTTAGCCCCCTTGCGGCAGTCCTTTAATTTACCAGCTACACTTCCTTTAATTCTAGGTGAGGATGCCTCTATAGTTGACTCGGCCGGCCGGAGTGGCCGTGCAGTTCTAGGCGCTACAGTCTGGAACCGAGCGACCGCTACGATCGCAGGTTCGAATCCTGCCTCGGGCATGGATGTGTGTGATGTCCTTAGGTTAGTTAGGTTTAATTAGCTCTAAGTTCTAGGTGACTGATGACCTTAGAAGTTAAGTCGCATAGTGCTCAGAGCCATTTGAACCATTTTTTTTTTTTTTTTACTCAGTTTTACGTTTTATCCGTGCAGCTGGGTCTTATCACTCAGTCTAGTGTGGGCGCTCACGCATGATTTCTCAGGCTACACCCACTCCAGCGACTTTTAATTGTGACGTGGATACCAAAATAGTGTCTTTTATGGTAACAAGTTGTGTTGGTACCTCTATCAACGCTTTCCAGCTGGAGGTTCTTCGTTTTTACTTGAGTGGTTGACCTTTTAACCACTGTAGTCTGTTTTACTCTAGTCAACTATTTGCTCTGCTCCTTTTGAGTTTCCTCTATTTTGTGTTATTGCGGTGTTCATTCTAGCTCTGTACCCCTTGGTGTTCCCTCCCTCTAGGTGCAGAGGTTATGCTTTTACTGTATAGGCCTTTTATAAGTAAGTATGTTTGGAACAGGGGCTGATGACCTCGATGTTTAGCCCCCATCAAACCCCAAAACCAGCCAACCAAAGCGACGACGAGGACTTATTTATGCCCAGTCCAACTGATTGGTTGGACAGAAAATGATGCAGATGAGGCAACTGGGCGATTCCGTCACTTCGAATATTCAAAGTATTAGCCAACCACTAAATGCAGATCCAGACTTTGATGTTACCATCACTTCTTCTTCCACTTCCGAAGAAGAGCCTGAACATATGCCTAACAGATCTGCTAAAGAGATGATTTTGGACGGAAAGACTGGCCCCAAAAGGGTTTAATTTCGATAACAGTCATTTCGGTACAAAATCGTCAATTTAGATGATTCATCTACTGTATATGACTACTTCAAAGACTTTTTTTCTCAAGAAATTGTAAACCACATAGCTGAGCAATGTAATTAATATTACGAGCCCCTTTGCAACGACGCCAGTGAAAAATCAAGACTGCGACGTTGGAGAAACACAAACACTGATGAAACTTACTGTTCACTGCTGTAAATCTTTTAATGGTTCAGGTGAGAAAAAAATGAAGACTCTGGAGATGAAAAAAACTGGAAAACATCCTTTTAAAAATTTGTGCGTGGACGAAAGCCTTGTTCTCTACGAAGGTCGGGTCTTCTTCAGACAGTACTTTCCATCCAAACGCCATAGATTTGGCATAAAGTGTTGTGACTTGGCAAGACAGCCAAGTCACTATGCGAGGATGCCGAAAGGCACGCGTTAAGCTCACGCAGACTGGCGTGAGGTCTGTAACAGTTAAGGGAATTTATAGTAGCAAATAAAGTACGTAGTTGATTTAATACTTAACTTTAATCCATAATTGGAGAACATCGCTCTTGTTGATACATTAATAACAATCTCAATATGAACTGGTAATGGCGCCTTGCTAGGTCGTAGCAAATGACGTAGCTGAAGGCTATGCTAACTATCGTCTCGGCAAATGAGGACCAGTGATCCATCTCTGGCAAAGTAGACCACAACTGGGGCGAGTGCTAGGAAGTCTCTTACACCTGCCGTGTAGCGGCGCTCGGTCTGCAATCACTGACAGTGGTGACACGCGGGTCCGACGTATACTACCGGACCGCGGCCGATTTAAAGGCTACCACCTAGCAAGTGTGGTGTCTGGCGGTGACACCACATAAAGTTTCTAGTGTTGTGTGACTGTGAAACTCGACATATTCTTTACTTTTATATTTATGTGAGTGCAGCAACGGAAGTAAAAAAAGAAACTGATTTTTGTGTAAATGTTGGAATACGTGGACACGTTGTTTTTACTTTACTAGAACGCTACGTTGGTGAAGGTCATACACTGTATGTCGCCAATTGGCACAATAGCGCGACTTTACTTTCTTATCTGCGTGGCAGAGTGACTAATACTTGTGGAACTGTAAGAAAAAACGGTAAAGGCACGCCTACTTTATCTAAAAAAACTTAAAACAGGTGAGACTGAGTTTATGTCAACAGATAAACTTCTTGCTCTCAAGTGGCAGGACAAGCGGGAAGTGAGGATGCTTTCAACGCTACATAAAATCGAAATCGTAGTGACTGACAAAATTTACAGAAGCACATATGAAGCAAAAAGGAATCCAGCTTGCATACTAAGCTACACTGAAAGTATAGGAGCCGTCTACAGGAGTAACATGATGCTAAGTTCTGTAGAATATGTACGAAAAACTGGAAAATTGTATAAAAAAAGTATTTTTTCAGTTGGTGGATACGTCTGTGCTAAACGCGCATGCATTATATAAACGTCAAACGGGAATAAATATTTCAGTATCTGATTTTCAACGGAAACTCACAAGGAGACCCCAAAGATTCAGCACCGACCGCAAACAGAGGGCTGTCGTCAAAGGCGATTGGCTGATTGTGATAATCCTTTACGCCTGAACGAGCACCACTTTATATCGCTAATCCCAGGAACTTCAAAGAAGAAGACCGCCAGGGGAACGCGTATTGTATGTGCAACACATAACAGGCTCAATAACACTATATTCATTTGTATAAAATGTAACGCACCTTTATGTTTGAACTTTAGTTTCGAAAGATACATTTTTTAGTTTTACTGGTATTACTTGTATATTTTTTCTCCTAATAAAATTCCTTTTTAAAAATGAGTATTTCTCTATAAATATTAAGAAAGAAACAATTCAACACGATAACACTACAGAATTTGCAATAATATCCATATAACCTACATAGGCCAAAACCTGCACCAATCCATTGTATATCGTATCTGATGCGTTGATTTGAGCTCTCCTTATTACCTTCTCTAGTGTTATGTTAACAAGCATACGTAAGAGTGCATCCGCTTGCCTCAGTCCACAGTAACTTTTAAAACTTTACATAATACTTTTCTCATATTCAAACTTATTAGGCGTATTGCCTGTAGCAGTATGCTGAGTCCATTCATGGCTTTAATAAACTTATTTCTTTTTATGGTGTCAATGATGCTTTAAAATCAACTAATATATGATGTGTTTCTATATTTTATTCTCTTATTTTTTTCTCTAATATCTGTCTCAGGGTGGATATTTGGTCAATAGTTGATCTGGCAGATCTCATATCTGCCTCATATGTCCCAACTGGTTTCCCTGCCAAAGGTTTTACACGGGTACAAAGCAGGGAAGTGGATATTTATTTGCGATGTTCAACAATGTAATTCCATTATAGTTTGTATATTGTAGGATGTCCCGTTTCATGTGTATAACACATACACTCCTGGAAATTGAAATAAGAACACCGTGAATTCATTGTCCCAGGAAGGGGAAACTTTATTGACACATTCCTGGGGTCAGATACATCACATGATCACACTGACAGAACCACAGGCACATAGACACAGGCAACAGAGCATGCACAATGTCGGCACTAGTACAGTGTATATCCACCTTTCGCAGCAATGCAGGCTGCTATTCTCCCATGGAGACGATCGTAGAGATGCTGGATGTAGTCCTGTGGAACGGCTTGCCATGCCATTTCCACCTGGCGCCTCAGTTGGACCAGCGTTCGTGCTGGACGTGCAGACCGCGTGAGACGACGCTTCATCCAGTCCCAAACATGCTCAATGGGGGACAGATCCGGAGATCTTGCTGGCCAGGGTAGTTGACTTACACCTTCTAGAGCACGTTGGGTGGCACGGGATACATGCGGACGTGCATTGTCCTGTTGGAACAGCAAGTTCCCTTGCCGGTCTAGGAATGGTAGAACGATGGGTTCGATGACGGTTTGGATGTACCGTGCACTATTCAGTGTCCCCTCGACGATCACCAGTGGTGTACGGCCAGTGTAGGAGATCGCTCCCCACACCATGATGCCGGGTGTTGGCCCTGTGTGCCTCGGTCGTATGCAGTCCTGATTGTGGCGCTCACCTGCACGGCGCCAAACACGCATACGACCATCACTGGCACCAAGGCAGAAGCGACTCTCATCGCTGAAGACGACACGTCTCCATTCGTCCCTCCATTCACGCCTGTCGCGACACCACTGGAGGCGGGCTGCACGATGTTGGGGCGTGAGCGGAAGACGGCCTAACGGTGTGCGGGACCGTAGCCCAGCTTCATGGAGACGGTTGCGAATGGTCCTCGCCGATACCCCAGGAGCAACAGTGTCCCTAATTTGCTGGGAAGTGGCGGTGCGGTCCCCTACGGCACTGCGTAAGATCCTACGGTCTTGGCGTGCATCCGTGCTTCGCTGCGGTCCGGTCCCAGGTCGACGGGCACGTGCACCTTCCGCCGACCACTGGCGACAACATCGATGTACTGTGGAGACCTCACGCCCCACGTGTTGAGCAATTCGGCGGTACGTCCACCCGGCCTCCCGCATGCCCACTATACGCCCTCGCTCAAAGTCCGTCAACTGCACATACGGTTCACGTCCACGCTGTCGCGGCATGCTACCAGTGTTAAAGACTGCGATGGAGCTCCGTATGCCACGGCAAACTGGCTGACACTGACGGCGGCGGTGCACAAATGCTGCGCAGCTAGCGCCATTCGACGGCCAACACCGCGGTTCCTGGTGTGTCCGCTGTGCCGTGCGCGTGATCATTGCTTGTACAGCCCTCTCGCAGTGTCCGGAGCAAGTATGGTGGGTCTGACACACCGGTGTCAATGTGTTCTTTTTTCCATTTCCAGGAGTGTATTATTCCCATTTTCCAATCATCTGTGATGACTTTTTGCATCCATGTATCTGAGATCAGGGCACGCATGCGTCTAACTAGATGTTCTCCACCACATTTAACAAGCCCTGTCGACTGCTTGTCATTGCAAGGTGATTTATTTTTGGCGAGTTTTTTTACTGATAACCGAATCTCTCGCATCGAGTACATCCAACTTTTCTCTTCTTCCTTCTGCTGGTTTTCAGTTAGTTCTCATGCTTCAACATTCTCGAGTGGAATAATTCCTTAAAGCACTCTGCCCAACAATGTAACACTCCTCCCCATGAGGCTATTAGATCACCATTTTTCCTATACATTGTTTTGTTTTTCGTTGAAATCCCTTGTAAGGTTATTGACATTTTTGTGTAGAATTTCCTGCTTTCATAGCGTTATTTAGTGATTCATTATACTGCAACTGCCTTTCGAAAAAGTTTCTCGTCTTTACTTTCAAGATCTGCTTTTCTGCACGCCTTTTTTTCTGTATAGTCATCTACTAGCATCGTTGTTCTTCTGACCTGCATGTTTTTGTATGCTTCATTCTTCGCTCTTGTTGCCTGCTATTCATTCCTTCTGGTCTGTTGTTCCATACCAGTCACTTCCTCTGACGCAGCTTTTATTTCATTTCCGATTTTATTGCACTGCTCGTGTACTTCTGTAGGTTTCTTGTCAATATATTTTCCAAATTAATAGCTAGGTGTTCAGCCTTCCTTGGGTCCCTAAGTTCTGAGATGTTATACTTCTTTTTTCTTTCTCCTTTAACTTGATGTGCGTCTGAAATTCTTCCTCCAATTTTTGCTATGTGGATTTAATGATCAGTGTCCATATTAGCACATCTGAAAGTACGACAGTCTAGTATATCAAAGTCACACCTGGTATTTATTACTATATGATCCGTTTGGTCCCTAGTATCATTGTCTGGTGACGCCCGGGCTATTTCATGTAGGTAGGCTATATTCTTATTCTGCAACCACCTGATAGTAACTATCATGCTAAGTTATGCTGCAAAATTTATCAGGTGGAGTCCATTTTATTACTCTCTTTATGGAGGCTGTATTTACAGATGGTAAAGAAGACGACCCGCCTCTGCCCTACCTTAGTTTTCATACCTCCTATCACCATCTTATCGTTTTTTGGACACTGAGGATAAGCTTACTCCAGTTCCTCATAGAAAGTATCCTTCTCGTCTGCTGTCTTCTCAGTAGGGGCTTATGCGTTTAGGAGACTGTGGTCAAAGAATTTCCCCTTTATTCGCGTATAACATATCCTTGAACTTATTGTTTTAAATCCTATCACTAGTTGTTCAGTGCTTTGTTTGACTACAAATCCCACACCAAATATGTGCTCAGGTGCTGTGGCACATAGTACACTGCTGTTTCTGGAAGGTATCCTATCCAGTCCATCTTATCTCTTGCAAGGTTATTACATCCATCTTGTATGTTTTCATTAGTGCAGTCAGACATCCAAGGGCTGTGTCTTTGCCTTACGAACGGTCCGTTTGAATGTTCTTGAGCTATCGCAGTAAGACTTTTTTTCTCGGTAAGAGTTATCAACCCAGACACCAACCTCCTATTTTTAGGAGGACCGTTTCTCCCGCTCTCGTCTGCCCTGACGCTGTTTCCCACTGGGGTTGGATACCTAATCTTCCACATAGTTGCTCAGGTTCCCAGAGTTCACCAACTTCGATGTGAGAGACGAAATTGAGTAAGAGAGGCTAAGTGACCTTCACTTGCTCAAAGTCACTACCGCAGTTGCCTGTCAGCTGGAGGAGAGAACCAATATTGTTCGATTACACAATTGGAGATGAACCACTGAAAACAACCACAGCTATTGAAACTCTAGGATAATGCTTCCAGGGAGGTCTGAAGTGGAACTATCACATAAAAATAGATGTTGAAAAGTAGGTTCCACATTGACTTAGACAAAATTTCTAGTTGATGTGATGAATGAAAGCTAGCTCTAAACGTAGAAATATGTATGTTAATGCCATGAGCGGGAAAAACAAACCGACAATGTTCAACTACAGCATTATTAGTGAGCTGCTTGACAGGATCACGTCGATTAAATATCTAGTCTTAACGTTGCAAAGCGATATGAAATTGAACGAAAATGTGAAGCAAGTGGTAGGGGAGGCGAATGTTCGACTTCGGTTTCTTGCGAGACTTTTAGGAAAGTGTGGTTCATCTCTAAAGGAGACCGCATATAGGACTCCAGTGCGACTGGTTCATGGAGTACTGCTGGAGTGTTTTGATCCGCGCCAGGCTGTATTAAACGACGACAACGAAGCAGTTCAGAGGCGGGCTGTTACATTTGTTAGCGACAAGTTCGAACAATACAAAAGTGTTCCGGAGATGCTTCCGAAACTCATACAGGAATCCCTGGAGGGAGGGTGACATGCTTTTCAAGAACACTCAGAAAATTTAGAGAACCGACATTTGAAGCTGTCTGCAGAAGGATTCTAGTGCCACCAACATACATTTCGCTTAAGGATCGCTAAGATAAGATACGAGAAATTTGGGCTCATACGGTGGCATATAGACAATATGTTCTTCCTCGCTGTATTTGCGAATCGAACAGGAAACAAATGACTAGTAGTGCTGCAGGGTACTCTCCACCACACACACTGTGTAGATGCAGATGTAGAGCTTCACGCAAAAATCCTGACAAAATGTGATTGACCAACAAATAAATTAGCTTACAATACGCATTCGCACAGCCGCTTGCACGGTATATGTGTAGATGTAGATGTAGAATATACGAATGAGACGAGCAAGAGTCATACGTTTGTACTGTAGATTGTGGAGACAGGAGATAGTGTGGGCGGATGCTAGAAAACAGACCGCCTTTCGATGATAAGCGCAGTGCCGCGGGGATTAACCTACTTATCCGATGGTGAGATCACCGTTAAGCCTCGACACAGACGAGAACAGGCGAAGAAGTTTTGGATTTAGCTGTGGGCACTAGTACCACCTTTCCTCTCTTTGCTGTCTGCATTTCGGTGATTAAAATTCAACTCGTACCTGGGCGTCGAACTGGCAGCATCTGTGTTGAGAGACGGGGCATCACAGTGTTCGCCCCTGGACATTTCTACTCAAAGGTCATTTGCCGTAGCCGAGCAGATTTTCCTAGTCTTAGCATTTTTTTATGTATGAGCACCACAAAAATAACACAGAGTTCGTCACCTTCGTCTGTGCTAGTACTCTTTCTTCGGTTTTATAACCTCAGTAAGCCGTAACCAGGGAGATGCGTAACTGTCATCACTCCCCCATCTTAAGGTTTTTTTCGGGTAGTGTTACGTAGAACGGGCATTTGAACACCGTTCCAGCCGGAAGTGAGTCAAGAGCCTTTACTACTACCGAGCGAGGTGGCGCTGTGGGCCGGCCGGTGTGGCCGTGCGGTTCTAAGCGCTGCAGTCCGGAACCGCGGGACTGCTACGGTCGCAGGTTCGAATCCTGCCTCGGGCATGGATGTGTGTGATGTCCTTAGGTTAGTTAGGTTTAAGTAGTGCTAAGTTCTAGGGGACTGATGACCTCAGATGTTAAGTCCCGCCGGCCGCGGTGGTCTCGCGGTTCTAGGCGCGCAGTCCGGAACCGCGCGACTGCTACAGTCGCAGGTTCGAATCCTGCCTCGGGCATGGATGTGTGTGATGTCCTTAGGTTAGTTAGGTTTAAGTAGTTCTAAGTTCTAGGGGACTGATGACCACAGCTGTTAAGTCCCATAGTGCTCAGAGCCATTTTGTTAAGTCCCATAGTGCTCAGAGCCATTTGAACCATTTTGGCGCTGTGGTTAACACACAGGACTCGCTTACTCTAGGGGACGACGGTTCAAATCATCTTCCGACCATCCCGATTTAGGTTTCCAGTGATTTCCCTAAAGCGTTCCCGGCAAATAACAGAATGGTTCCTTTGAACGGGCACGGACGATTTCCTCCCCCATCCTTAAGACAATCCGGGCTTGTGTTCCGTCTCTAATGACCTCGTTGTCAATTGGTTTAAAAGCAAATGTTCCTTCCTTCCTGCATGAGATACGTACAGCTACTGTTCACTATATAATGGAGGGTGCTTCTGATTTCCTATCCTATGTGAGGCGTTCAATGAGTAATGCAGCACCTTTTTCTCTCGGCCAGTTTCGGTTGCAAAAATGCGCAATTTCTTGTGGGGAAACTGTGAAACATTGCCTCTTCAGTCCCTATAGTTCCATGAAGTTCGGGTAGGTGGCGGCACTATACATTGCCTTCAAAACGGCGTCTGTGACGAAGGTGTGTTCCAAGCAGAAAGCTGTCATTGAGTTTTTTGTTTGGCGGAATACCAGAGCATCGTAGATATTCATAGGTGCTTGCAGAATATATACGGAGACATGTCAGTGAACAAAAGCACGATGAGTCGTTGGGCGAAGCGTCTGTCATCATCGCAACAAGATAGCGCAAACCTGTCGGAGCTTCCGGGTGCCGACCGGCTGCGCACAGTTGTGACTTCTGGAATGTTGGAATGCGCGGACACTTTCACTTGAGATGATCGACGGATCACAACTAACACCACGCTGCACAGCTGGACGTTTCTGTTGATAGTGTTGACACATTCATCCACCATTGGGGTTCTCAAAGGTGTGTGCCTGTTGGGTTCCTCACCGCCTAATAGTAAAGAGCAAAGAGTTTGGCCCAACGAAGGTTGCGCTCCACAGGGAGTTCAGATGGTTCAAATGGCTCTGACCACTATGGGACTTAATATCTGAGGTCATCAGTGCCCTAGAACTTAGAACTACTTAAACCTAACTAACCTAAGGACATCACACACATCCATGCCCGAGGCAGGATTCGAACCTGCGACCGTGGCGGTCACGCGGTTCCAGACTGAAGCGCCTAGAACCGCTCAGCCACACCGGCCGGACCACGGGGAGTACTATGTGGATAATGGGGAGGCTATTGATGCAAGACCTTGGCTTCAACATCGCCCAGTAGGGTGGTACCATGCGGGCATAAAGGCCCTCCCAGTAAGGTGGCGTAAGGCCGTCGTATTTAACGGAGATTATGTTGAAAAATAAGCTCTTGTAGCGACAAGAGTGGGAAATAATATGGTGTATTGGAATGGCGAATAAAACCAACCTACTTTCAGAAAAAAAAATGTGTTGCCTTAATTGTTGAACGCACCTCTTACTTCATTCGCGTATTGACTGAGGAGAAGATAACTGCTTATATCTGGCCTAATCTCTTTTGTCGTATTCTCGTTTTCCATAGTCGAGATATACGATAGCAGCAGCACACGTCACACAGTCTTTCTCGGATAGCCGGCCGGTGTGGCCGAGAGGTTCTAGGCGCTTCAGTCTGGAACCGCGCGACCGCTACGGTCGTAGGTTCGAATCCTGCCTCTGGCATGGATGTGTGTGATGTCCTTAGGTTAGTTAGGTTTAGGTAGTTCTAAGTTCTAGGCGACTGATGACCTCAGATGTTAAGTCCTATAGTCCTCAGAGCCATTTGAAACATTTTTTTCTTTCTCGGATACCGGTTCTCTGAATTTCTCGAACAAGGTTTCGCGATAACATCGTAGCCTTTCTTACAAATTATCGAATTTACATTTTGTGAATACTACATAAAGGTTGTACCGACCCATTACAGTGCTACCAGCACGTGTGTGCTGTCATGGATATTTAATATCAACTCCCAAGCTGGAACAGCAGTCGCAGTAGCGTCGTGTAAGTGATTTCCTTTACAGATACACTGGATTTTCTCAGAGAACTTACAGCTAATCTAAGTCTCCCAATTGCCTTCCCTACAACTGATTTCACTTTTTCATCAATTTCCTATTGCTTTTTATTATTAACTCCAAATATTTAACATTATGTCAGCCTCGAGATGATTACCAAAAATTTTTCACTCGGACTCTATCGGATCTTTGTCTCTGTAATAGGCGTTATCTTGAATTTATACACGCATAAAGAAAGCTGCCATTCATTATAATAAATAGAAATTCTGTACAAGTTGCTGTGCATTCCCTTACGATATCCAAAGGCCAAGATTTTGTTGATAGATCGTGAGTGACAAATGTGATAATACTGCTGAACTCGTCTGTGAAATCGTTTGTCTTCTGACAAAATTAGCGCTTCTGTTACACTTCATTAGTAAAAAGTTTGTCGAACAATTTGTGTATCTGTGAAGATACCCCCTATGATCATGTCTTATTAGCGAACAATTTGCAACGTGTTTCGTAAATCTAGGAGGACGGCATCTGATTTGCTTGCAGGATATCATATACGAATAAAGCAAGCTATGTTGCACACAAGTGGTTTTTCTTGAATTCGTGTTGATTCTCTGAGAGCAGCTTCTGTTCCACTAGGACCGACATGTTTGGTATTGAAATATACTATTGGGCTGACATCAGATACATTTGTCTGTGATCCTCGCGCCGTTTTGTATTCTGGAGTGACCTGCATTTCTCCATGCACGAAGGAGTATTCACGACAGGACACGTATGTGAGATGAGCTTCTAGCTAGTTTCAGATGATCCATGGTTCCTCATCCTCCTACGGGCAACACCTTCCCTTGTCCTCCAAGTAAGCTAATAGTCATTTTCTAACAACGTCAGTATCCACGAGACGTAAAACTTTTGCTAATTTTGTTGGATACAAAATGTTGCTACATGCATGAGTACAAGTTCGAATATATTTCGACAGACTATTCCCTGGGATAAGAAAATTTTCGTACATTTGTACGTCGAAGTTGTTATTCAGTGATGGATTAAAGACCACTATAGTCCTAAGAATTTCTCTGCATGAGATGTAGTTGTTCATAGGAAATGTACCCTTCCACAACTTCGAAAAGTCCCTTGGGTGTTCCGTTGAGAAATAATGACCAAAACCGCAACGAGACCCCTCGGCGAAATCCAGCTGGCAGTAGATTTACAAGTAGTAGGCCGTGTGGGCCGAGGAGCCGATGCCGCAGCCAACATCTTCAGGCTTAAGGAGCACAAATCACCAGCAAATAGGACGTAACTAGACCAGAAGGACACTGATCCATGTGCAACCTTCTGCTCACTGATGGCGCCTCTGTACGAGCTACTCCGGTAATTCTATTAGAATTTGCTTTATGTGACAAATTCCAGGAATATTTGTCATTTCCACCTCGACAGCCGGTCTTCAAATTTTACAAACAGGTTTTCGTAATATATACGGCCCCTATTTTCGAATATCTGCTAATTACGAGTTTTAAGCATGTCTGATACACACTCTAGACAGTCAGACAATCGGGTTGCCACTCATATCTCCCTTCTTAGTACACCTACATGTATACTTCGTAAGCCAAATGACGGTGTGTGGCGGAGGGTGCTTTTGTTATAGTTTGTCTTCTCATAATTTCCTTGTTGCATAAGGGAATAATGTATGGTATACCTCCATTCCCACATTACAGACTAGCATTCCAGTGCGCACAATGTATGTGTTTTATAAACAATTTCATTTGTAGACAACCAACAGTTTCCCTGTTTTAGCACAAAATATTGAAGCCTGACATTTGCATTATGTACAACTAAATTTATGTGATCGTTCCACATCGTCTCTATACACATTTTAACTACTAGGTATTTACACGGAAGAACTCAATCTGTGACACATTCAACTTGTAGTGAAAAGGTGCGGAATGTTTACGTTTCATGAAGTACACAACTTTACATTAAGAGCCAGCGGTCAGTCTTTGCACCAAGCTGATAATTTATCAAGATCTAACTGGATGTTAGACTTCCTCATAGATAAACACCGTAATCTACGGGATGTCTTAGATTGCAAATAATATTATCCGATTCATTATGAATACATAGCTTAAGATAAAAATATCTTGTGGAAGTTATTGTTTGTTGTGGTCTTCGGTCCAAAGACTGGTTTGATGCAGTTCTTCACCCCTGTCTGTTCTTTGCAAGCCCCTCCACCTCTGCATAACTACTGCAACCTATATCCATTTGCGCCTGCTTATTGCAGCCAGCAATTGGCCCCCCTCTACAATTTTCAACCTGACACACTTCCCTCTAATGCCCAATTGACGGATCCTCGATACCTCATAATGTGTCCTATCAATCGATACATATTTTGCTTAGCCTGAGCCAAAAATATCTTTTCTCCCTATTCCGTTACACTCCTCGTTATTTACCCGATCTATCCATCTGTAGCACTAAATTTCAAAAGCGTCGTGCTGTAACTGCTGTGACTACCTTCTAGACAAATACCTTCAGAAAAGACTTCCAAGCACTTAAATGTATATTCAATGTTAAAAAATTGCTCTTTTTCGAAAAGGCTTTTATTTCTACCACCATCCTGCCTTTTATATTTCTCTCTACATTCACCACCATTAGCTATTTTGCTTTCCAAATACGAAAACTCCGATATTACTCTTAGTGCCACATTTCCTAATCTAATGCCTTCAGCACAGCCTGATTTAATTCAACTACAGTCTGTTACTTTTGTTGATATTTAGCTTATAGCCTCGTTTCGAGACACTATCCATTCCGTTCAACTGTTTTGCCAAATCCTTTGCTGCCTCTGCTAAAATCATCAGTAAACCCCATACTTTTCATTTCTTCTACCTGAACTTATATTAACTTTCCAAATATCACCTTGTTTTCCTTCACAGCTTGCTCAATGTACAGAGTGAATAACATCGGGGATAGGCTACAAACCCTTCTGATTCCATTGTCAACTGTCGCTTCCCTGTCATGTCTTTCAACTCTTATAATTGAAGTCAGGTTTCTCTACAAGTTTCGGATAACTTTTCGCTCCCTGTGTATTATCGCTACTACCTCCAGAATTTTAAAGAGAGTGATCCAGACAACATCGTCAAAACCTCTCTCTAAATGTACAAATGCTATAGACATCGGTTTGCCTTTCCTTATTCTATATTCTGAGATAAGTCTACGGGTCAATGTTGCCTCAAGTGTTCCCATGTTTTTCCTGAATCCAAACTGATCTTCCCCGAGGTTGGCCGCTATTAGAGTTTCCATTATTCTGTAAATAATTCGTTGTTAGTATTTTGTGATCATGACTTACTAAGCTGATATTTTGATAATATTTCACACGCGTCAGCACCTGCCTTCTCTTGAACTGAAATTATTAGGTTCTTTTTGAAGTCTAAGGGTATTTGACGTATCTCTTACCGAGTGGTTGTAATTAAAGTGTAGCTACTCACAGAGATCCAGTGTGGACTGTAAGGCAACGAAACTTGGTAAATACGCTAATGCGTTAATGTGCAACCGATTTACGCTGGAAAAAAAGTTATTTCAAATTTTGACCACCAGGTGCAAATATGGCACTCTGAGTGCAAGAAAGACGTAAAGAAATGTTTCCATATGTAATGGATTGGGAGAAAGGTATGGATTATGAGAAAGGCATAATATTGATTTTATTATTAGCTGCCGCTTACATAATTTGTTCAATATGAGCACCAGAGACGTCGATGAGATGCTGCATTCGTAAAACGACGTGATCAACAGCTGCTCATAGCAGTAGCGCTGGAATCTGAGCAACGTGTCCCTGTATACTGGCCTTCAGATCAGGTAGGTTTAGATATCCCCAGAGCCAAAAGTCACACGGATTCAGATCACATGATCTTGCAGGCCATGCATCTGGAAACCTCTGGAGATAACATGTTCACGGAAGGTTGCATTAAGCATCTTTCACTGGGGAAAGACATGAGATGTTGTCCCAGTTTGAATGAAAACAGTGGTTTACGCACAGTTACGCTTCTCCTCAGACCATTCAGTCAGCGACACTTTGTCACTGCAACTCTGTAATTGCTAATGTTCTCATAAAACAGTTTCACTAACAATGTACGGTCTCTCTTCCAAATAGCCATACTGTTCACTCACGTTATGGATTGTCAAATGACAACGTGGATGTCATACAATCATACAATCGATGTACTGCGCCAGATTAGCAGCTGGTGGCCAAAATTGTAACAAATTTCTTTCCCATGTCAGTCGATTCCATATTAACGCTTTAGCACATCTATCAAGTTTCGCTGCGATACGATAATTACAGCCCACACGAGACATCCGTGAGTAGCTGCACTTGCATTATAACCATCCGGTATATCTTGCACACCAAGTGGATTATGTTTGTCATTTGTGGCTCTTCCAAGGACGTAAATGATTCTTAGGGACTGTTGTGTACTACAGGGACATTGTTTCCATTTACGCCTTTCACTGCTCTAAGTGGTTCTTCTCTCAGTATCATATCCCCTATCTCATCTTCATTTTGTACAGCGCTTAATGACAAACTGGAATGCCTACGCTAATTTAACGACCATCTCAGGACAACCTCTGGAAACAAAAAAGTAGCGCCGTTGCATGGCGGTAGCAGAAAGTTTGGGACCGAACGACACGTGAGTGACAGCTGGAGTTCTGATTATTCTTCCTGTTTTACTTTCCTGTTAATACATATCGATAAAACAAATATCGCACTAAACTAATCTGGGACCACTCTATCGAATGAGTATGCAAAACTCCACTTTTTAAAATACTTTTGCTTGTAAAGGGAAACGACCTGACGCTTTCCGTTGACAATGGTCGTCCCATGAAATATTTGATGTGTAGTGTTTGTTTGGGCTGACTACAGTTACACAATGCAAAAGCTAAATTGCAGATATCTGCCTAAACACTTGAAAATGCGACTGACGATTCTTAGGAGCAACAGCTGGTATAAGAAATAGTAACAGTCGTATCTGATTCCCCAAAAAGTATCATTACTCGCTGGAACTATTATTATTGCTATCCACTATTCCCCTTTACGACAGCGTATGAACCTGAGCCAATCATAGCTTGGTTTCCTTTTCCTCTTTTCTTTTCTTCTCAAAATGTCTTCATTAATACACTGTGTGTTTTCTTCCTTTCCTCTGTCCATTTTGCCCGTATTGTTTCTCTGCTTGAGAGTTGCTCAATTTTCTTGTTTCTGATGTTATTTCTGAACGGTTTTCTGTCCTTAATTTCTCCTTCTGTGATTTTCAATGGTTCCAGGTCTTCTTGTGCTTCTTCCATCCTCCTGCTTTTTAACTTACTTTCATCAACGATGTTAAACATTTTCTTAGTGAGGCTGTTTTCATCCATTCTACATAGCAGCCCATAGAATTAAAGGCACTTTTTATTCAATTTATCTGGGTTGTTGTGTGTGTTTATGTAGAGTTGCTCTGTTGGTCTTCTGCTACTCTGATCCAAGGTCCGTCTCTCTCGCCGAGCGGGATTTGCCGAGCGGTCTGGGCGCTACAGTCATGGACTGTGCGGCTGGTCCCGGCAGAGGTTCGAGTCCTCCCTCGGGCATGAGTGTGTGTGTGTTTGTCCTTAGGACAATTTAGGTTAGGTAGTGTGTAAGCATAGGGACTGATGACCTTAGCAGTTAAGTCCCATAAGATTTCACACACATTTTTTGAAGAAGGTCCGTCTCGAAGAACAGCGCTGTGTATTTTCTAAGAATTGCCTGTTCTTGTTTTTCTATGTCCTGAATTTTCGTCATCCCTCTAATTGCCGTGCTTTCTGCCGCATAGATGGTTTTTGGTAAAACAACCCTGTTGAAGTGTCGCTGTTTTGCAATAACAAATGGTCCAAATGGCTCTGAGCATTATGGGACTTAACATCTGTGGTCATCAGTCCCCTAGAACTCAGAACTACTTAAACCTAACTAACCTAAGGACATCACACACATCCATGCCCGAGGCAGGATTCGAACCTGCGGTCGTAGCGGTCACGCGGTTCCAGACTGAAGCGCCTAGAACCGTAAGGCCACGCCGGCCGGCTTGCAATAAAAGATATTGCTCTTTTGTTGTAGTAACTCCGTGTCTGTACGCCTTTCGCTGTTGAATATTCTTTCTGTGTTGTAAATCGTGTTCAGTACGGTGTGTTCGATGCTTTCCTCAAAGTATTTGAAGTGAGTGACCTGTGAGATTTTTTCCGTACTGCGCTTTCAGTGGGAGTTTTCCTGTTGGTTTAACGTCCACATACTGGGCCTTTTCATAGGAAATTTGGTGTCCAGTTTTTATGTACACTGAGATGATGAAAGCCATGGGGCAGTGATGAGCACATATAAAGATGGCGGTAGTATAGCGTACACAAGGTATAAAAGGGCAGTGCTTTGGCGGAGCTGTCATTTGTACTCGGGTGGCTCGTGTGAAAAGGATTCCGACGTGATTATGGCCGCAAGATGGCAATTAACAGACGTCGAACGCGGAGTGGTAGTTGGAGCTAGACCCATGCGACATTTCACTTCAGAAGGCGATACGGAATTCAGTTTTCCGAGATCCACAGTGTCAAGAGTGTGCCGAGAATATTTCAGGCATTACCTCTCACCACGGACAACGCAGCAGCCGACGGCCTACTTATCGACCGAAAGCAGCGGCTTTTTCGTTGGGTTGTCAGTACTAACAGACAAGCAACACTGCATGAAATAACCGTAGAAAACAATGTGGGACGTACGACCAAGAATCCGTTTGGACAATGCGGCGAAATTTGTCGTTAAAGGGCTATGGCAGCAGACGACCGACACGAGTGCCTTTACTAACAGCACGACATCACCTGCAGCGCCTCTCCTGGTCTAGTAACCATATCGGTCGGACCCTATACGACCAGAAAACCGTGGCCTGGACAGATGAGTCCCGATTTCAGTTGGTAAGAGCTGATGGTACGGTTCGAGTGCGGAGCAGAACCCACGAATCCCTGGACCCAAGTTGTCAAAAAGGCACTGTGCAAGCTGGTGGTGTCTCCATAATGGTGTAGACTGTGTTTACGTGGAATTATCTGGGTCCTCTGGTCCAACTGAACCGATCATTGAGTGGAAATGGCTATGTTCGGCTACTTGGAGACTATTTGCAGCCATTCACCGACTTAATGTTCCTAACAACGATGGAATTTTTATGGATGATAATGCGCCATGTCATCAGGCCACGTTTGTTCGCGATTGTTTTGAAGAATATTCTGGAAAGTTCGAGCGAATGATTTGGCCATGCAGGTCGCTCGACATGAATCCTATCGAACATTTATGGAACATAATCGAGAGGTCAGTTTGTGCAAAAAATCCTGCACCAGCAACACTATCGCAATAATGGACGGCTAGAGAGGCAGCACGGCTCAATATTTCTGCAGGGGACGTCCATTGACTTGTTGAGTCCACGCCACGTCTAGCTGTTGCACTAGGCCGGGCAAAAGGAGGTCCGACACGATATTGGGACGGATCCCACGACTGTGTATATAGAAGCCTTCGTAGCTTGTAAAGCTTAATGATAATAATAACTTCTGTGCCATAAAATACCCTTACATACAGAGTGACAGTAGATTACAAACTCCAGAACGTGATTTGCTTATGCTGAGAGCACACGAGCAGGTGGAGTATGGCAGTGGCTATTCGCGTGACTGCCAGGTCCTCTTCCGGTCGTCTCTCTCCATCCTGGCTCACCGAGCTCGAGGATGTTTACTGGTTAATACGCTGCACAAAACACGCGAGCAGAAGCGGAGCTGCTACCAGGCAAAAACGAAACCACGCCGACGCTAAAGGCAACAATCGCAGCTGAACCGTCTGTCATTTACTACAGCAAAGTGACTATAGGTTGGAAGAAATACTAAGCAGTTCTATTCCACACTTTTCGCTCGAGCATCCGTAGAGCTGCGTTTCGTCGGAGACCGCTTTCCGACAGGGATATCTGTTTTACGAAAGTTGCCCAGTCACAAACAAATAACGAGAACTTCATCTGATAAAAGTCAGGCGTATTAGTAATGCGGAAAAGGAGTAGCTTTCTATGAGTTATTAACTTTATATCTAGAGCAGTTTTCCGACAATTCCAGCGAGTTATGGTACTTTCGGACATATCACGCTTGTAAGCTGCCGACCATAATAAGACACAGAAGAATTGAAAGAAAAACTAAAGACGCCCTGGAAGAAATCATATTTGTTTCAGGAAGGGGAAGGATGACAGAGAAACGACTGAATTTGTACACTGAAGAGGCAAAGAAACTGGTGCACCTGCCTAATATCGTGTAGGGCCCCCACGAGCACGCAGAAGTGCCGCAACACGACGTGGCGTGGAGTCGACTAATATCTAAAGTTGTGCTGGAAGAAACTGACAACATGAATCCCGCAGGGTTGTCCATAAATCCGTAAGAGTACGAGGCGATGGAGATCTCTTGTGAACAGCACGTTGCATGACATACCAGATATGCTGAATAATGTTCATGTCTGGCGAGTTTGGTGGCCAGCGGAAGTATTAAAACTCAGAAGAGTGTTCCTAGAGCCACTCTGCAGAAATTCTGGAAGTGTGGAGTGTCGCATTGTCCTGCTGGAATTTCCCATGTCCGTCGGAATGCACAATGGACGAGAATTGTGCAGGTGATCAGACAGGATGCCTACGTACATGTCGCCTGTCAGAATTGTATCCAGACATATCAGCGGTCCCAAATCATTCCAACTGCACATGCCCCATACGATTACAGAGCCTCCACCAGCTTGAACACTCCCTGCTGACATGCACGGTCCATAGATTCATGAGGTTGTGTCCATACCCGTACACGTCCATCCTCTCTACAAATTTTGAAACGGGACTCGTGCGACCAGGCAACATGTTTTCATTCAGCAACAGTCCTATGGTGGTGTTGACGGGCCCAGCTGAAGCGTAAAGCTTAGTGTCATGCAGTCATCAAAGTTACACGAGTGTGGTTTCGGCTCCGAAAGCCCATATCGATGATGTTTCTGTGAATGGTTCGCACCCTGACACTTGTTGATGGCCCAGCACTGAAATCTGCAGTAATTTGAACGATTCTCTTCATTCCTCATTGGTCCCATCCTTGCAGGATCCTTTTCCAGCCGCAGAGATGTCGGAGATTTGATACTTTATCGGATTCCTGAAATTGACGGTACACTCGTGAAATGATCGTACGGTAAAGTCCCCATTTCAGCGCTACCTCCGAGATGCTGTGTCCCATCACTCGCGCGTCGACTATAACACCACGTTCAAACTCACTAAAACTTTCATAACCTGCCATTGTAGCAGCAGTAACCGATCTAACAACTGCACTAGACACGTATTGTCTTACATAGGCGTTGCCGACCGCAACGCCGTATTCTGCCTGTTTACATATCTCTGTATTTGAATACGCATGCCTATACCAGTTTCTTTGGCGCTTCACTGCATTTAGTAATGGAAGGTAGACTGAAGAAAAATCAGGATATATTCCAAGTATTTGTGCAAGTAGAGGAAGCTTTCGGTAATGTAAGGTGGAATAAGATTTTTACAAAAAAATATTTCAAATGGCTCTAAGCACTATGGGACTTAACATCTGAGGTCATCAGTCCCCTAGACTTAGAACTACTTAAACCTAACTAACCTAAGGACATCACACACATCCATGCCCGAGGCAGGATTCGAACCTGCGACCGCAGCAACCGCGTGGTTCCGGACTGAAGCGCCTAGAAGCACTCGGCCACAGAGGCCGGCAATAAGATTTTTACAATCCTTAGAAGACTGTGGATGAGGTACAGAGACAGACTGATATTCCACGATTTCAAAACCTAAGTGGTTATAAAAACGTTAATAATAATTTTGTGAGGCTCGATGTCTAGGTGCAGTCTTTCCATTCGACGCCGCTTTGGCAACTTGCTTGTCCCTAATCTACGCCAGTTATCCGGATCTACAGTTTAACGTGGAATCCGAAACATGTGTTGTTCCTGGCTACTCCTCAGATCGCTGACAGGTGAAGATTAGATTGCTCATTTTGACTCCTGGACAAAAACGACGCCTGGACGACAGCCGCGACTTGATTGAAATGCAAAACGCGGAAAGTTCTCTTCTGAAAAAAATTATTACGCGTGACGAGACTTGTTTTTACCAACACGAACTTAGGACGAAACGACAAAATGCGGAAATTTACCTGGCGGGTCAACGCTTTGACGTCATAACCAACATTCAATCCAATATGACGCGCGAGTTGAACACGTCAAAGAGGGACTTTTATGACAGTTTCACATGGTCCTGTGCGTTATATTCATGTTGTGGGAGACTATGTACAACATCTGAAGCATTAATGTCGTCATTATAACGTTTCTTTATTTTTGATTAATTCAGTCTTAAAACTTTTTGGAGTGACGGGGTGGCCTGGCAAAGGCAAATAGAGCTTTACTGGTGTCAGATATTGGGACGCGAATGAGGAAGACGTCCCTGAAGATGTACGACTGGAACTCCGAAGTGTATGGAAGTGACATGTGGACCATCGGAAATTCGGAGAAGAAACTGGCAGCATTTAAAAAGTGATGTTATCAAACGATCTTACAAATAGAGCCGGAATGAAGACGTGATAAAAAGATTGATGAGGAAAGAACTCTATGCAAGACTGTTATCAGAAGAAGGGACAGTGGGACATTTGCCACGACATCTAGGAGTAGTTAACTTGACGGTGAAAGGAACTGTAGAGGGAAAAAATAGCAGGAAACGATCCCTGAGAGAATAAGCAGCAAAAAAGGCCACATGGACATACGGTTGGAACACGTTCCAAGGGATGTTCACCCACCATAAGGAAGAGATATCTTTCACAGTATAGGTTTCAACGTATGAAAACACACATGAGAACACAACAGGCTTGTAGGAACGTCCTATCTGCATTAGCGGTTTAGCTCTACATTCAAGAGGGCAGTAATGTTGTCTATGACGGCGGCGCGCTCACACATCGGTAATAGGGGGCATCCGTTTCACTGCTGTTGCCGACTCACTCTGGTGTGCACGTGTGTCGTGCACTGCAGCGCTGAGAGACGATGGCCCGCATATCAACCAGGAACAGGCGACATGGTCTTTAGACACGGGCAGGCAAAAAGCAATGGGCGGGCGGGCAGCAGGACTGTACCGGGAACAGTGTTCCAAACGACCAACGGACAGCAACCGCGCCGTGAGCTGCAACTGTCGTTTGTGTGAAACAGGCTCTTTAACAGGAAACGATAACCGCGAAAGGCGGGTGCACTAGATATGAAGACAGACCTTGGAGAAACAGGTACTGAACACTATAGGATATCACCCCAGTATCTGCACCAAGCAAGCATACCGCCGGCATGGGGTAAGCCAGAACATTCTCAACGACAACTGCCACTATCTGCATGACTTACAATGCGTGCAGGCTTTATTAGCTATGGACTTGCCTGTGGCCGGCCGGTGTGGCCGAGTTGTTCTAGGCGCTTCAGTCTGGAACCGCGCGACCGCTGCGGTAGCAGGTTCGAATCCTGCCTCGGGCATGGATGTGTGTGATGTCCTTAGGTTAGTTAGGTTTAAGTAGTTCTAAGTTCTAGGGGACTGATGAGCTCAGAAGTTAAGCCCCATAGTGCTCAGAGCCATTTGAACCATTTGAACTTGCCTGTGTGGCGACGATATTGTCGCTGGTTCATCACACATGCCATCACGGTGCTGGGATTTATGTCATCCATTCTATTCACAGATGAGACAACCTTTACGAAGTGCAGTACCGTCAACCTTCACGACATCGACCTGTGGCGTACGGATTGGATTGGATTGTTTGGGGAAGGAGACCAGACAGCGAGGTCATCGGTCTCATCGGATTAGGAAAGGACGGGGAAGGAAGTCGGCCGTGCCCTTTCAAAGGAATCATCCCGGCATTTGCCTGAAGTGATTTAGGGAAATCACGGAAAACCTAAATCAGGATGGCCGGACGCGGGATTGAACCGTCGTCCTCCCGAATGCGAGTCCAGTGTGCTAGCCGCTGCGCCACCTCGCTCGGTGTGGCGTACGGAGAATCCCCATGTTAACGGCGAACCACCAGCATCGGTTCAGCCTCAATGTGTGGGCTGGGATTATTGGCGACCGCATCATGGAAACAATCATCCTTCCACAACGCCTCACAGCGGGGTATATCTGCACTTCCTGTGGATGATCCTGCCTCCCCCGCAGGAAGACGTGCGTTTGGTGGTACTAAGGGTAACGTGCCCACTACATGATGGTGCTCCAGTTCACTTCCGCATTTCCGTACGTGGTCTTCCCAACGACATCTAACCTGGCCGATGAACTGGGATGAAGTGGTCCAGTTGCATGGCTCACCCAGTCGCTGGACCTCACCCCTTTATATTTCTATCTGTGGTGACACCTGAATGAAGTCGTGTATGCGGAGCCCATTCCGGACATACAGACTCGGAACAATGCGTTCATGCTGCCTATGACGTCATTCGGCTGCAAGCTGATACATGTGGACGTGTGCATTAGTCACTGATGTTTCGTGTTCGTGTGTGCTTAGAGACTGATGGACCACAGCAACACCTTGTCTAATTGTGGTCTCATCACTGCATGTCGTGTACTGAATTGTACTGTACAGGTGCAATGAACAATAAATGCTTCGTAGCGCGCCATGCATTTCTGGCCATATTTCCATACGACCTTTTTTCTTTTTATCATTTCAGCCATCGTTACCTGCAGTTTGTCCCCATTTACTAAAATCACCCATTAGTTGTTGGGAGTAGTAGGGACATATAGATCCAAAAAAAAAATGTTCAAATGTGTGTGAAATCTTATGGGACTTAACTGCTAAGGTCATCAGGCCCTAAGCTTACACACTACTTAACCCAAATTATCCTAAGGACAAACACATACACACCCATGCCCGAGGGAGGACTCGAACCTCGCCGGCCGAAGTGGCCATGCGGTTAAAGGCGCTGCAGTCTGGAACCGCAAGACCGCTACGGTCGCAGGTTCGAATCCTGCCTCGGGCATGGATGTTTGTGATGTCCTTAGGTTAGTTAGGTTTAACTAGTTCTAAGTTCTAGGGGACTAATGACCTCAGCACTTGAGTCCCATAGTGCTCAGAGCCATTTGAACCATTTTTGACTCGAACCTCCGCCGGGACCAGCCGCACAGTCCATGAATGCAGCGCCCCAGACCGCTCGGCTAATCCCGCGAGGCTACAGATCAAAAGATTAGCATAAAACAACAAGAGATTTAGGTCAACATCAAAGCAATTTGAAAGAGTGATGAGAGTTAATGAGGTAGCTCGATACTGCTGTCAGGAATTTGAAGACTTGCATGTTTTCCATCAGCTGTACAAATTTATTATTAAGAGTGGCCGGATACCATTCCTGTCGCCACCCCGATACGAATATGAACCACCTCCAGTTATATAATGGAATGACGGCAGTGAAAATTTGTGCCGGACTGGACTCCCACCCTACTTGAGCGGTCGCCTTCACCGCTTCAGGTATCCAGGCATCACTCACGGCCAGACCCAAACTTCCATATGTGGTCGTCCATGTATCATACCTGTACGCGTAAATCCCGTTCATCTACATCTACATCTACATCCCTACTCCGAAAGCCACCTGACGGTGTGTGGCGGAGGGTACTTTGAGTACCTCTATCGGTTCTCCCTTACATTCCAGTCTCGTATTGTTCGTTAATGTTATTCCCTTACAGAGGAGATATTTTATTTGCACATCACAGATCCGGTGTCAGCCGATAAATACGAAACTGTAGTGCCTGCGATGTGATGAAGAGCGATGCAATATTCCTTCGGACATGTATCGACAGCACAGGCGCTGCAATTTCGTATTCGACACTAAATGAGTGAATAAGCAATATTTCGCACAATGATTGTATGCATAATGCTTTTTTTACCCATGTCATCCATTGTGTGAAAGGCTCTCAAGCAAGGTCCGTCTGGTTGATGTCTGTAGATACCAAAGGTTGTTCCGCTCAGTTGATTCCTGCGTCCTCCGGTAAGGTTTTCACTAGCCAGGCGCAATGTGCATGAGCATTATCGCCTTGCATCACTTAAATGTTTATTTTAGCGCTAGATAAGATTTTGGAGGATCCTATCCCGATACTGTACAGCTCTTAAATTACTACAGATAGTGTTGAGAGGCGTCAGACATCTGTCCGTGATAATGCCACGAATTATGACCGAGCCACCTCTATGAAGGATCCGCAGTTCTGCATGCCAGAGACCTGCACTGGTTCCTACCCTCGTCGATCTAGCGAACACACCGCCACTGATCCATGTAGCAGTCCAGGTGTTTTCTTGAAAATCTTAATAGCCCACGGCGCCAGGGGGTTAGAATCGATTTTCGTAAAGGACGCCTAGACAGTCAATTCATCGTGTGCAAATAGTTGCGCAATGTATGCGTCGACACAGCTCTCCCAGGTGCACTCGTCAGTGCAGGAGTAAATATGCAGCTAGCTTTTTTCCGGACATGATCGACTCAGCCACCTCCCGACATATGAAATGTTAGAAATTTCAGTGAATTCAAATGCACACACACACACACACACACACACACAAGCGCGAGCGCTACACGCACACGCGTACACACGCACACACGACTCGCATTCCAATCATATTATGATAGAATATTTACATTGGTTGTAAACATATTAACAAAATCATAACGTGCTCAGCCATTAAGAAGTTATATATGTACCCTTAAGTGCCAAAGAAACTGGTATAGGGGTGGCCGAGCGGTTCTAGGCGCTACAGTCTGGAACCGCGCGACCGCTACGGTCGCAGGTTCGAATCCTGCCTTGGACATGGATGTGTGTGATGTCGTTAAGTTAGTTAGGTTTAAGTAGTTCTAAGTTCTAGGGGACTGATGACCTCAGAAGTTAAGTCCCATAGTGCTCAGAGCCATTTGAACCATTTGAAACTAGTATAGGCATGCGTATACAAATACAGAGATATGTAAATACGGCACTGCAGTTGCCAACGCCTATGTAAGATATCACGTGCCTGGCGCAGCTGTTAGATCGGTTACTGCTGCTACAATGGCAGGTTATCAAGATTTTAGTGAGTTTGAACGTGGTGCTATTGCCGGCGCACGAGCGATGGGACACAGCATCTCCGAGGTAGGGCTGAAGTGGAGATTTTCCCGTACCATCATTTCAATAGTGTACCGTGAATTTCAGGAATCCGGTAAAACATCAAATCTCCGACATCACTGCAGCCGGAAAAAGATCCTGCAGGAATGGGACCAATCAACGTGACAGAAGTGTAGTCCTTCCTCAAATTGCTGCAGATTTCATTGCTGGGCCATCAACAAGTGTCAGCGTGCGAGCCATTCATCGAAACATCATCGATATGGGCTTTCGGAGTCGAAGCCACACTCGTGTACCCTTGATGACTGCACGGCACAAAGCTTTACACCTCGCCTGGGCCCGAAAACACCGACATAGGACTGTTGCTGAATGAAAACATGTTGCCTGGTCGGACGAGTCTCGTTTCAAATTGTATCGAGCGAATGGACGTGAACGGGTATGGAGACAACCTAATGAATCCATGGACCGTGCATATCAGCAAGGGAGTGTTCAAGCTGGTGGAGGCTTTGTAATGGTATGGGGCGTATGCAGCTGGAGTAATATGGGACCCCTGATACGTCTAGATACGCCTCTGACAGCTGACACGTACGTGAGCATCCTGTCTGATAACTTGCATCCATTCACGTCCATTGTGCATTCCGTCGGACTTGGACAATTCCAGCAGGACAATGCAACATTCCACACGTCCAGAATTTCTGCAGAGTTGTTCCAGGAACACTCTTCTGAGTTCAAACACTTCCGCTGGCCACCAAACTCCCCAGACATGAACATTATTGAGCATATGTGGGATGCCATGCAGCGTGCTGTTCACAAGAGATCTCCACCCCCTCGTACTCACAGATTTATGGACAACCCTGCGGGATTCATGGTGTCATTTCCCTCCAGAACTACTTCAGACATTAGTCGAGTCTATGCCACGTCGTGTTGCGGCACTTATGTGTGCTCGTGGGAGCCCCACACGATATTAGGCAGGTGTACCAGTTTCTTTGGCTCTTCAGTGTATTTATATAGTAGCTAATCATTCGTCGTAAGTAAAGTCTTTATCTTGGTGGGATGTTGTTGTCCACAAATCACTAAGCTCTGTTGTAAATTGGTTATCGCTTGGTATCACAGTGGGCAGTCTAAAATGATGTGGTCGAGACCTTCCGTGCCACATCACATGGGGAAGTCGGCCAATTGTAGTTGATAGTGGTGCAGTCGGAACAGCCCGTGGTTAAAGGGGAGGGGGAACGTGGTGGCCAGGAATATCTTGTGTTACATACCAAGGGAGTACAACGGTCGTGCAGGGATCCTTTGTAGTACAGCTACATTATGTCTTCCCTTACGTAGGCTCAATAGGCGCCACTTACTGTTCCACGTTCCACGTTCTTGCAGAAGGTATGCGTAAAGAACATGTTCGTGCGTCTTTGGCCCATGGTGGATGGCACTCCCAGCGACAGCGTCGATAATTTCATCTCCTCTGATAGCATGGTGCCCCTTTATCCACACCATTGTGATTTTCTTGTAACGGCGCTGTAATTCTGCACTATGGTTTATGATCTGGTACATCAAGTAATTATGAGTATTAGTCACAACATGATTCGTATCAGCAGCAAAGCTGATCGTAAGTCTGTCAGAGTAATTATTGCACCTTTATCTGAGCCGTCAGCATATTTCAGTTCCCCTAGTACTTCAGCGAGCTTCGCTTTTAAGTACCGAGGCTTCTGGAGGAAGTTGTAATTGACCGCTATGGAGTGTCTGTTCGTCATAATATCAGATGCCAACACCTTTTGAAGTACGTGATTCATTTATTAGGAGACGTTGCACATGTTCCCATCTACTTAAAAAGTCATTTAACACTTGCGGGCTCATATTAGCTTCCATGTATGGTGCATTCGTGCCAATGTCTAAATCCGTTGTCGTATTCCTGTAATGTCATGAAACAGTTGTAGTGTGACTGTTGTAATTCGGTGACACAGTAGTGACATATCATAAAAGATATATGCTAGTAATAGAAGTTTCTTTATAAACACCTACCTCCTAGCGAAGCATTTCTCTGTCACTACCAGAATCATCGAAAAGCATAGGGGCTTGTCCAGATTGTGCAGTTTCGAGTAGATATTTGCAGCCAGTGTACTGTTTTCTGAGCTCGAGTTGACACTCATTAGCTTAGAAATGAAGTACATTCGTAGGGGGTGTCCTCAGAGCGCTCAAGCAGCTCGAAACGATTTATACTGGCAGCTATCAAGCGGTTGTAGGGCAGAATCGGTGACTGAGCAATAGGAAAGGCAACCGTAGACCACTTATGGTCAGATTAGCGTAAGATATACGTACTCTTGTAACTGCATCCCACCAACCTCTCGTTGTCAGATTTATAATAGAAATTGTCATTTCACTTTTTTGTAGAATGTGTTTTATATGCGGGGACCAAGTGAGTTTCCGATCGATATAGACCAATAGAGAGACGAAGGTATTTGACAACCTGTATGGTTGGTTGGTTCGTTGGTTTAAAAGAGGGGGAAGGGACGAAACTGCTGGTCAACGGCCTCTTGTTCCGAATAAAAGAATGCCACAAGGGGGAGACCAAAACAAACGAGATGTACAATACAAAACGGAAAGAAAGAAAAAAATCACAAGCATGAAGGAAAGGTAACAAACACTAAAAGGAACAAAAGAGGACAAGAAAGCAACAGAGAGACGCAAGAAGCAGTTAGAAGAGAGTAAGACCAGAAAGCAGATTATAGTCGCTGGCCGACCACGAGAGTAAAAAGGAGAAGCCAGCCACTCTGCAACACGTTAAAACCTCCACCCTAAAAGCGCTAGGGTGGAGGACACAGAGGGACAAAGGACATACGTGAAAACTTAGATCAAATGATAAAACCCACCCTCACGAATAAAACGTAAACTAAAGCTGCTGTTGAAGCATTGTCGCCCAACACCGAAGGTAGGGTGCTGGGAAAGTTAGCCGGCCGCTGTGGCCGAGAGGTTCTAGGCGCTTCAGTCCAGAACCGCGCTGCTGCTACGGCCGCAGGTTCGAATCCTGCTTCGGGCATGGATGTGTGTGCTGTCATTAGGTTAGTTAGGTTTAAGTAGTTCTAAGTCTAGGGGACTAATGACTTCAGGTGTTAAGTTCCATAGTGCTTAGAGCCATTTGAACCATTTTTTTTTGGGAAAGTTAAAAGTCCGCCGCAGTGCGGCTAAAAGTGGGCAGTCCAGCATGAGATGGACGACAGTCATTTGTGGCCCACAGCGACACCAAGGTGGGTCCTCGCAACGGAGGAGGTAACCATGCGTTACCCACGTATGGCCAATGCGGAGCCGGCAGAGGACAACTTATTCCCTGCGAGAGGCCCGCGTGGAAGACTTCCACACATTCGTAATCTCCTTAATGACACGCAGTTTGTTGTGCTTATTGTTATGCCATTCCATCTCCCAAAGCCGAAAAACCCTGCAGTGTAAGACAGAACGCAACTCAGCGTCAGAGAAGCCGATCTCCATAAGCGGTTTCCGCGTAGCCTGCTTAGCCAACCTGTCGGCAGGTTCGTTGCCTGGGATTCCGACGTGACCTGGGGTCTAGACAAACACCACTGAATGACCGGACCATTCCAGGTCATAGGTGGACTCCTGGATGATCGCTACAAAAGGATGACGAGAGTAGCACTGGTCGATAGCTTGTAGGCTACTCAAGGAGTCAGTACACGGAAGAAACGACTTCCTAGGGCATGACGGATGTGCTCAAGAGCACGAGATATAGCCACCACCTCTGCAATGAAAACGCTGCAGCCATCGGGCAATGAATGCTGTTCAATATGCCCTCCATGGACATACGCGAAGCCGACGTGACCATCAGCCATTGAGCCGACGGTGTAAACCACTTCATGGCCTCTGTGCATGTCAAGAATCGACACGGAGTGGCAGCGGAGAGCCACGGGGTTAACTGAGTCCTTAGGGCCTTGTGGTAGGTCCATGCGAAGCCGCGGCCTAGGTGTACACTATGAAGGTGTACGTGAATTGACCCCAAGTATAGGTGGTAAAGGCAAGGACTCCAGTTCGGATAGAAGGGATCGGACGCGAACTGCAGTTGTAAGCCTTGACCAGGGCCGCTGATGCGGGAGATGAACAGCCGTGGGTGGGAAAAGAAGACGGTAATTCGGATGCGCAGGAGAACTACGAACGTGTGCAACGTAACTGGCGAGCAGTTGTGCACGCCTAACCTTCAATGAAAGGACCCCAGCCTCCACCAGGACGCTGCTCACATTCTCGTCCTAAAAGCTCCCGTCGCTAGTCGAACGCCACAGTGGTGCGCTGGGTCGAGTAAACGCAAGGGCGAGGGCGCCACCGAACCATAAACCACGTTCCCATAGTCAAGGTAGGATTGAACAAGGGCTTTGTAGAGCTGCAGCAGCGTAAAGCGATCTGTACCCTAGTTGATGTTGCTCAGGCAACGGAGGGCATTGAGGTGCTGTCAGCACTTCCGCTTAAGCTGACGAAGGTGATGAAACTAAGTCAATCGGACGTCGAAAACCAGTCCTAAGAATCGATATGCCTCCACTACAGTGAGTGGATCGTCGTTAAGGTAAAATTATGGTTCCGGATGAACGGGTACGACGCCGACAGACTTTGCGGCCGAAAACTGGAAACGGTGGGCTAGAGCCCATGACTGCGCCTTGTAGATAGCTCCCTGTAGACGCCGCTCAGCAACACCAGTACTGGTTGGGCAGTACAAAATGCAGAAGTCGTCTGCATACAAAGAAGGTGCGACGGTCGGCCCTACAGCTGCTGTTAGACCGTTAATGGCCACTAAAAATAGAGGTACACTCAATATAGAGCCCTGAGGGACCCCATTCTCCTAGATATGGGGGGAACTATGGGAGGCACCAACTTGGGCACGGAAAGTACAAAGCGATAGGAAATTTTCTATAAAAATCGGGAGTGGGCCTCGGAGACCCATTCGTATAATGTGGCAAGGATATGATGTCGTCAGGTGGTGTCATACGCTTTTCGTAAATCAAAAAACACGGCTACAAGGTGCTGGCGTCTGGAGAAGGCTGTTCGGATGGCAGACTCGGGGGACACAAGAATATCAGTGGTAGAGCGACCCTGGCGGAAACCACCCTGGCATGGAGCCAGTAGGCGACGTGACTCCAGGACCCAACCTAACTGCCAACACATCATACGCTCTAGCAGCTTACAAAGAATGCTGGTGAGGCTGATGGGCCGATAGCTATCCACATCAAGTGGGTTTTTGCCAGGTTTGAGCACTGGTATGATGGTGCTTCCCGCCATTGCGATGGAAAGGTGCCATCGCACCAGGTCCGGTTGAAGATGACGAGGAGATGTCGCTTGTAGTCGGACGAGAGATGTTTAAGCATCTGACTGTGAATCCTATCTGGCCCAGGAGCTGTGTCTGGCAATGTGCAAGGGCACTGAGGATCTCCCATTCTGTAGATGGGGCGTTATAGGGCTCACTGTGGCGTCTAATGAACGAGAGTACTTTCCCTTCCATCCACCATTTGAGAATGCGAAAGGCAGGGGGGTAACTCTCTGACGTAGAGGCTCGAGCATAGTGCACAGCAAAGTGCTCGGCAATCGTGTTTGAGCTGGTAGATAACGCGCCATCGAAGGTAACTCCAGGGACACCGGTTGGAGTCTGGTACCTAAAAACACATCTGATCTTCATCCAGACTTAGGAAGGTGACGTATGGCACCCAGTGGTCGAGACGTACCTCTTCCAACACTCCTGTTTCCACCTTTTGATAAGTCCTAGGGAAGGGTGCCTCTTATGCCGCTGTAGAGCTCGCCGACGCTCTTTAATTGCCTCAGTGACTTCCGGCAACCACCAAGGTACAGACTTTCGCTGGGAGTACCCCAAAGAACGAGGGATAGCATTTTCTGTCACAGAAACGATCGTTGTAGTTACCTGCTCAACCACAACATCGATAGCACCATGTGGGGGAGATTCAACGGTGACAGCAGAGGTGAAGGCTTCCCAGTCTGCCTTGTTGAGAGCCCATCTGGTAGGCGTCTGTAGGCATGGTGCCAGGGGAATGACAGGAAGATGGGATATGGTCACTACCACATAGGTCGTCATGTGGTCTCCAGTGGATAGATGGGAGAAGTCCTGGGTTACAAAGTGATAAATCAATGGCCAAGTAACTACCATGAGCCACACTGAAATGTGTGGCGGCCCCAGTATCTAAGAGGCAGAGGTCGAACTGAGACAGTAAAGTTTCGACATCTTTGCCTCGGCCAGTAAGCATGGTGCCACCTCCAATGGGTTATGAGCGTTAAAATCTCCCAAAAGTAGGAAACGTTTAGGGAGTTGAGCATGCAGCCAATGGGTTCAGGGGAACTGCACCATCTGGACGAAGATATATGGTGCAGACAGTTATTTCCTGTGTCGTCCATATCCTGACAGCTACAACTTCAAGAGGGGTTTGAAGGGTCACAGGCTTACTACATACCGAGTTCAGGACATAGACGCAAACTCCATCTGACACTCTATTATATTCGCTACAGTTCTTGAAATATCCCCTGCAGTCGCGAAGGGCAGGGATCCGCATTGCCGGAAACCAGGTTTTCTGGAGGGCAACGTAGAAAGCAGGTGCAAAGCTTAACAACTGCCGTAGCTCAGCCAGGTGGTGGAAAAAAACGCCACAATTCCACTGGAGGGTGATGTGATCGTGAGGCTGGGAAGGCATGGAACATTCAGTGAGGCAGCTCACGCCTCAGGGTCACGTGCTGCTACCGACTTATTTCCTGAGCAGTCTATATCCATTGTGTCTGAGGGTCCAGCGAGATTCAGGTCCTCAGCGGGCGGCAGAATCTCCACCACATCCTCAGATGCAGAACTTGTATGTAGTGGTGGTATGGCTGCCACCTCAATTCCCTTGGACTTGGGGTTCTTCTATTGGTTTTCTCTCACTGCTCCTTGGGTTTCTCTGGCTGGGAGGGCTTCACCAATTCAGTCTCAGGGACTGAGAATGATCGTGAGATCCTACAACCAGCTGCTTTTGGGCACTTCAGCAACTGGCAGGTGTCATCTTTCCCACTAGCAGAAACCTGGGAAGGGAGCGACCCAAGCGACACCTTCCTAGCGAAAGGAGCCCAAGAAGACTTACGGTTCTCTGACTGAGAATTGGGGACTAGTGCACCCAATGGTTGGAGGGCAGTGCTCCCGAGGTAGGTTGTGTGGGAGCAACAATGAGGGGAGTGCCCCCCCCCCCATCAAGGGGGCAGGTGTAGTCTTCTGGCTCTGAAAGCCGACTGGAATTCATGGAACTGATGGGGCGACAACTGTTCTCGTAGCGGCAGTGAAAGAGGAGGTCATAGCCACAGGATGGAGGCACTCAAACTTCCTCTTGGCCTAAGTGTAGGTCAGTCGGTCTAGGGTCTTATATTCCATGATTTTCCTTTCTTGTTGTAAAATCCTGCTGTCTGGCGAGCAAGGGGATGATGCTCTCTGCAGTTGACACAGATAGGAGGCAGGGTACAAGGAGTATTGGGATGCAGACATCCACAATCTCGACATGTTACGCTGGAAGTACAGGGGGATGACATATGGTTGAACTTGCAGCACTTAAAGCACTGCATTGGGGGAGGGATACATGGCTTGACATCACAGTGGTGGACCATCACCTTGACCTTCTCGGGCAATGTTTCACCCTCGAAGGCCAAGATGAAGGCACCAGTGGCAACCTGATTATCCCTAGGACCCCTATGGTCGCACTGGGCGAAATGAACCCCTTGGCGATCTAAGTTGGCGCGCAACTCGTCGTCAGACTGAAAAAGAAGGTTCCTGTGGAATATAATACCGTGGACCATATTTAACCTCATATGCAGCCTGATGATAACAGAAACATCCCACAACATGTCACAAGCGAGTAATGCCTGTGACTGGGCAGAGGATGCCGTTTTTATCAAGACTGACCCTGACCACATTTTGGACAAGCCCTCCACTTCCCCAAACTTGTCCTCTAAATGCTCAGCAAAAAACTGAGATTTAATTGAAACAAAGGAGTCCCCATCAGCTCTTGTACATAAGAGGTACCGTGGCGAATAAAGTTCGCTGCCATCCTTAACCTGGCATTCCTCCCATGGTGTGGCCAGGGGGGGGGGGGGGGGGGGGGAATGATTTAGGGTCATACTTCCTTGCGTTGTACTGAGACTTGGAACGCTTAGAGACTGCTGATGTGTGATCATCAGCAACTGATGACATGGTATGCTTCATCACGCATCATCCACCCTGATACCACCCACTCCATCCAGGGGCCCTCCCCACAGGCGCTACCGAGCGAGGTGGCGCAGTGGTTAGCACACTCGACTCGCATTTGGGAGGACGACGGTTCAATCCCGCGTCTGGCCATCTTGATTTATGTTTTCCATGATATCCCTAAATCGCTCCAGACAAATGCCAGGGTGGTTCCTTTGAAAGGGCACGGCTGACTTCCTTCCCTAATCCGATGAGACCAATGACCTCGCTGTCTGGTCTCCTCCCCCACCACAACCCAACCCCACAGGCGCCACCCAGCCGCAGCAAAGGCAATCTGGCAGGATGGCTATTGCCAGGAGTCCTGGTGCCCCAGGGTGGCGAGCATCTACTCCTTGGCATATGTGGGGAGTTAATGGCGCATGCATCAACAGAGCGATCCCTTTGAGATCAGGGGGCTACAACCAACAGGGTACATGGCAGCCCCACCACAATGGACTGGTTACCGTGCTGGATATCAGGTGCAACTAAGCAAACAGGTCCACAGTCACCGTCAGCCAGAAAACGATACTGCACAGTGGGTGGAGGAAAACGCACCCAGGAGGGTGACCTCGCCCAACAGTTGGAGAATGAGCGGAAGTGCAGATCCACATCGACGAAGGATGCAAGAGGTCTCAGCGCATGATGGACATGACGCACCATGTAAGGCGCCCTTCCTCAACTGGCTAGCTCTTCGGGAAAATTAGGAAAAATGGAGGTCAAACCTGACAGGGGACCATCACATAAAGGCCGAAACGTGTGAGACTCCTTTTAGTCGCCTGTTACGACAAGCAGGAATACCACGGCCCTATTCTAACCCCTGGACCCATAGGAGAAGACAACCTGTGTGACTGGAGTACGAGAAAATCCCAATAATATCGTCCTTGGTTCTTGCCATCTATGTCATATGTACATGTAAGCAGCAGTTTTGGCTGGTGATGTATCTAAGAAATTTCGATGCAGCCAATCCTGAAACTTCTCCATAGTGAGAGACATCTGAAGTTGATAGTCGGCGAGGCTCTCGTTTATAATATATAGGTATAGGTCGTCTGTGTATTGTATCACCTTGACATTGTTCTGCAGAAGTGAACGTACAACCGCCGTGTGCATATTAAATTATAGCGGCGGTAAGGTCGAACCTAGCGACAAACCTTTGTATGTATATAGGGGCCCTATATACACACATGAATAAAAGTTTTGCATCACTTCGGTTCCGAGAGTTCCGCAACCTGTACAGAAAATTGGGATAGAGATCAACATAAGCATCATTTCCGCCCTTTTCATTGCTCATGAAAACCACACATTGCAGTTGTACCACCGTACAGCGAGACCTTCAGAGGTGGTGGTCCAGATTTCTGTACACACCGGTACCTCTAATACCCAGTAGCACGTCCTCTTGCATTGATGCATGCCTGCATTTGTTGTGGCATACTATCCTCAAGTTCATCAAGACACTGTTGGTCCAGATTGTCCCACTCCTCAACGGCGATTCGGCGTAGATGCCTCAGAGTGACTGGTGGGTCACGTCGTCAATAAACAGCCCTTTTCAACGTATCCCAAGCATGTGCGATAGGGTTGATGTCTGGAGAACATGCTGGCCAATCTAGTCGAGCGACGTCGTTATTATGAAGGAAGTCATTCACAACAAGTGCACGATGGGGGTACGAATTGTCGTCCATGAAGACGAATGCCTCGCCGCTAAGTCTTTTTGCAGGATCGTGGAAGAAACATCCAGCTTCTCGTAGCCTTGTTACACGACCTCTTTCAAACTCAGTGAGGTGCTGATAATGGCTTCTTCTTCGTCTTAAAGGCATTCTTGACTGACATCAACTCACTAAGTCCAGTCTCAAAGGTAAATAACGGTCACGACCGTTACAGCGCGTTCCTAAAACAAACTTGGTATGCATCCTTATAGTGACGCTACTAGCCCTACTCTTAGGCAACTGCCGCGAAATTTGAATAGACGTCATCATTCAGATGTAGAAACACGCCTACCAACTTTCGTGTTTCTCGTTCATCTCCTTCTTGGTGCTGATTTTTACCTGTCTGTGTAGGTATAATGCATCAAGTTTTCAGCTCCGGGCTATCAATATGTATGAACCGCACGGCATGAAACATTTAGAGCAATAATTGTTTTCCTACTTCCAGTAACAGCCTAATCATTTTGTATGATATGCTGTTGAGTCCAGTAGCCGTATTTGTATCCAATGGCAATGCCCTAAGTGGTTCCTTTCCACAGAATGGTTCATTGAAAATATGATGCAGGTCATTCTCCGGTTGAATGCCTTGCAGATCACGTTCCACTGAATACGGCGTGATGGAAGGTAAAATTGCTGTCAGACAGGTACCCAAGCACGTTTCATGACCTATCCTCACAGCTTTACTTCCGCGAGTATCACATCTCCTGCCTTCTCGTTCTGGAAAAATCCCCCAGGAGTGCTAGTCCTGCAAGTTCCGCAGGAGTACTTCTGTGAAGGCTGGAAGGTAGGAGATGAGGTACTGCCGGGCTCCTAAGTCAGGTTTGGGTAGCTGAGTAGGTAGAACACTCGACCGCGAAAGGCAAAGGTACCGAGTTCGAGTCTCGGGTCGGTACACAGTTTTATTTTGCCAGGCAGTTTCTCTTTCCTGGTGTTTGTATTTCATCTTTTCTCTGTAACAGATGAATGACAACTGGCATGGTACATTACAATGATCGACTTCGGAGCAAGGTATGACAAGAATTGTTCAGTGAACCACTTCTTGAAACTGAAATCGTTCATTTCCGAATGGTAGTCAGTACTGTTTTTCTTACATCGAAATACAAGTTTGCTGTCAGGAACAAAATGAGAAGAAGAGCCAGCATGCAGAATAATTATCCGAGAACCTTTTCATATGTCGAACGGTTCTAGGCGCTTCAGTCCGGAACCGCGCGACCGCTACGGTCGCAGGTTCGAATCCTGCCTCGGGCATGGATGTGTGTGATGTCCTTTGGTTGGATAGGTTTTAGGTAGTTCTAAGTTCTAAGGGACTGATGACCTCAGATGTTAAGTCCCATAGTGCTCAGAGCCATTTGAACCATTTGACCCTTTCCATATGGGAACTTTAAAAGTGCCAGTACCATCGCTTATTTTCCAGCAGGTTTTCCTGGAATGATTCTCATTCACCCATGTTCCTTGAAGGTAATATTCTGTTGAACTATCTTCTTCTCTTATGTAGTGCTTCTTCATAAATAATGTGTCCCGTGTTCCAGCTACGTCACTTCTTTCAATTAAAAACTCTCTTCTTAGCATATTTGAAATCTTTGCGTTGACGAAGCGCTTTCTTTTAAGGCAATTTTTCATGCGTGATTGTGACAAGTTTTTGTGATGTCAGTTATTCATCGTTTATATACGTTTCAAACACGGAGAGCTTTAAAATATGCTAGTCAACACCATCCATTTGTGTTACAGTTTTCTTGCGATTTCGATGCTTTCCAGGCGATAGGAAAACAACATTTCCTGACGTTCCTGCAGCTCTGATACTTTCGTTTGCATTTATGTCTACCCCTTTCTTCCCGACACAACATGCTTCTGGAGTCCATACTTGTTTTGAAAATGTCAACAATTGGAGTCCCACTTCCGATTCACATTTGAAAAATTTATAAATGCGGTAAATAGTCCCCCTCGCTTTCTTGTGGAGCACTTCACTTTTATTGCCGTCACCTGATATATTTATATCGAAATAGCACGAACACTTTTATAGACACGCATTCAAAGCTATACTATTACAAACAATAACATCGACAGTTGAATGAATAATTCGGTTGCTCTGTAAATGAAACTGCATGGGCGTAAAGCACGGCAGCAACGCAGAATAAAGCAGAGAGATTGTCGCCGTCTAGCTGTAACTCGCAGCTAGCCACTCGGAAAGAGAATGAACCTTATTGGGTGCCAGTAGTTAATAGAGGGGGATGCGCGAAACGGCCGAAAGCTTGGCCGCCTTTATACATGACGCGGACTATATAAGATGCATAAAAATGACGCCAAGGTCATATGTATTGATTTGAAAGTCAAAGATATTTACGTATGCATACGGATCTCTGACATAACACACACAATACACCCATACATACACACACACACACACACACACACACACACACACACACACACACCTGCAATCAGAGCCTAGTATTTTAGGCGCCATTAAAATGAGAGCCCGTTGAATAGCTGTGAGATTCTATAAATAATTTGCAGCTGAGTTAGCCCCTTTGTCAGACATAATATACCGTCGGTATCTCGAACTAAAACCTGTTCCCAGTCATTGGAAGAAAGCACAGATCACAACTGTCTATAAGAAGGGTAGCAGAAGTGATCCAAAAAACTATCGTCCAGTGTCATTGACATTCATCTGCTGTAGAATCGTAGAACATATTCTGAGCTCAAATGTAATGAGGTATCTAGAACAGAATGATGTCGTCTACACCAACCGGAACGGGCTTCAAAAACACCAGCCACTTACCTAATTTGTGTTTCTCTCACACGATATCCTGAAAATCGGGGATCAAGGAAATAAGGTTGACGCAGCACTTATAAAAGCTATTTAGCTTAAAACCACATCAATGTTTCTTGTACATCTTCATGGCTACTTCGCAATTCACACTTAAGTGCTTGCCGGGGGGTCCATCGAACTACTTTCACACTATCTCTCTATCGTTCGCTCTCTAACAGTGCGCGGGAAAAACGAATACTTAAATCTTAACCTATTACTGTCGAAAGTACTGACATATTGCGGATCAAGCGAAATTTGTGAAGCCAATACCGATTTCCTGCTATGGAGGACGTAGCATATTATCCCAAATACAGAGTCACCGCCTGAAGTAGAGGTAGGTTCCGGCGTGTCCGAGGAAAGGTATTGAGGCCCTTGCTGTTCATATCGAATATCAAATACTTGGCAGACAGCAATAATAATATCCTCATACTTTTAGCAGATGATTTAGTTATCTATCCAGGCATAGCTCGATAAGATTAAAAGTGGTGCAAAGATTGCAAACTTGCTGTACATTTCCAGAAATTTAGAATTATGCACTTCACAAAACCCAGAAAGGTAGTATCCTATGACTACAGTATTAATGAATTATAACTAGGATCAGTTAACTCATACAAATAAATGAGTGTAGTAATTTGTAAAGTCATGAAATGAAATGGTCACATAGGCTCAGTAGTAGCTAAAGCATGTGGCAGACTTCGGTTCGTTGTTAGGATACTAGGAAAATTCAGCCAGTCCACAAAGGACACTGCTTACAAAACGCTCTTCCGTCCCATCTAAGAATGTTGCTCAGATGTGTGGGATCCTTACCGTATACGATTGGTGAGAATGAAGGTATGCAAAGAAGGGCAGCACAAATGACTACAGGTTTGTTTCATTCACGAGAGAGGTTGACAGCAATGCTGAAAAGCCTAAATTCGAAGACACTTGAAGGAATATGTTAGTTATAATAATTCTACTGCTTACGCCATTCATTTCACGTAAGAATAAAATAAGGGAGACGGCCGGGGTGGCCGAGCGGTTCTAGGCGCCACAGGCTGGAGCCGCGCTACCGCTACGTCGCAGGTTCTAATCCTGCCTCGGGCATGGATGTGTGTGGTGTCCTTAGGTTAGTTAGGTTTAAGTAGTTCTAAGTTCTAGGGGACTGATGACCTCAGAAGTTAAGTCCCGTAGTGCTCAGAGCCAAAATAAGGGACATTAGGATTCGAGAAGAGACATATGCACAGTCGTTCTTTCCTCACTCAGTTTACGAATGGAATAGGAAGGGAATGACTAGCAATGGTATAAAGTATTCTCCTCCATGCTCTGAACGATACCTTGTGGAGTGTCTATGTAGGTGCACATGCACCTAAGGTTAATTTGAGGAACGCTGCCTCTCTGAAAAAGTATATACAGCGGTGAATGACCTCGTCTTCTCTCCAGTTTATCGCCTGAGACACACTTCCTTATCTCAGGTATTAGCGACATGAGGCCTCTCCGGATTGTGCTCGCTCATTGTTGTGAGACATGCTTACTTCGCTAATCTGCCAAGTAGGCGTCACTTAACACGAAGTCTTCCGTACACATATTGTTATCAAATCGGATATTTTCGCTAGATCCACCTCGTGCCTACTAGCCATCGCCTTGTGAAATCTTTTTACAGAAACAGTTGCACAATACTAAAAATTCTACGAAGCTCCAAAGCTCACCAAGGACAAATCGTCTTCTGTGACATCTACAGTTCACAACTACATGTGGCAAAACGAGGCAGATGACAATAGGGTCCAAACTGATTACTAGTATTTATTTATTTAGTTAGCCGCCCATCTAAGAACCAAAGCTTACAACTATTATCACCGTTATTCACATTTATTGTTATTTTATTTAAGCTGTTTTTCATCAATTCAGTGTCTAGCATGACGTTTCTTCCGACCGTTTGGTATCAGTTCCCCATTTCTCGTCTCGGAAAGTCCCAAATGTCACTAAGCTGTTCTGAAGATATTTCGGTTTTATATCTCTTCTCATTGTATGCTCATTTCATTTTCGAGTGAAAGGTAATGCAGATGAGTTACGTCCACATGAAGTAATTTATTCTTTTATATGTAGTCATGAAACTGAACTTAGCATTTGGAGGGTCAAGGTAAAAAAACCAGGTAACTCACTTTTTTTTCGAAACTGAGTTATTGCTATTACTCGATTCAGACTGGTCATAGGGCATCTGCTTAGAGGTTAAAACTGGAAAAGACAAAGTCAGTCCAGAAATAACAGCTTTCAAAGTTTTGCTGTAAGGGGAAAGAACCAGCTAAGTCAATTTTTATATAAACCCAAACACGTTTTACCATCTTTGTGCCATAGTCAGTGGGTACTCTTCATTCAGTTCTGTAAAATGTAAACATGTTTTAAGTAACAACTATTCAATAGAAATTAGACCTAAAAACAATTTTGTCTGTTGTTGTCGTTACCTTATTTTTTCTACATTGTTGGGCTATGTACGACCCTCTGAACATTACTGTATATTGGGTGCTTGTTATCTGCAATTAAACGATAATACTGCAGTTTGGTTGGCGAGTTTATCTGTAAACGTGTTTTACTGTTCGAAAGTATTTCCGGAAAATACGAGTATTTTGCGATCACTTACAGTTTGTTTCGAAATATCGTTTCTAATCTCCATTCTCATCTGTTGCTGAAATACACACAGGGACGCCACATATGTTTTTGCTGAACTTCACTCGTAAGTAACACTTTTTTACTATTTTCACTTTACAAAACATAATGTTTACGTTACTGCTTTGTTTCCATTCGATGCTGATCTTCACTTATTGTCATATCAGTTGTGTGTGTGTGTTTTCTGTACAGCTCCTTTAATGTGGTAAATAGGGTGGTCTTGCATGGTATAGTGTTGTTGTAGTCTATAATTTATAAAATGTTCCCCTCTGCTAATGGGTTCTGTATTTGAATTTTTCTTCTACTCTAAGTTTACGGTACAAGCTGTAGCTGGACTTTAGTATTTTTAAATCTGTTTTTATTTTAGTTAGTTGGGCTATTAAGTGGCCAGCAAATCTGACGAGATACCATTTACTTTTTAGAACTCTTGAGGTGTTCTGTATGTTTGCGCTATGTCATGGAATGTACAATAGCTAGCGAAAATTTAAAGCTTATGATGAAATCAGTTGCGGTAATGCTTAACATACCCGTATGTATTCTTTATTTGGGTAGATTTAACCAGTTATTACACTTGTGCACTTCTTCTTAGCAATATGTTATTCGCTACTGTGGTTTGTAAAGTGAATATAACGTATCCGAAACGGCTGCCAAGAAGCTTCTTAACATTTACCATTTTCATATGTTATAAAAAATGTTTCACCAACTACTAATTTAGACATTTTTTGTTTAACACATTTTATTGTCCATTGCCATTACTGGTTAAGAATTTTTCATCGCCAGATAGCTGTATTAGAGGACGAACTGCTAATCAGATGTTGGTTGTTTCCCATGTCATAGTTCCAGTGAACGTGTCTTGATAGCTTTGAATCTCATAATACAATCACGGAGCCCTTACAGTCCCAACTACTGACAAAATAGCTATATAACTATCCTTTTTCCTTTTCCAGAAATTCTTTTCTTTTCTAGCATTTGTTAAATAGTCTAATAGAATCAAGTTACCCTCTACAGTTCCCAGTACTTTCTTTACTTTTATGAAAGTATTCCCCAATATTGTTTTCCGTAAACGTAGTCCTTTTATACGCATTAAAGTGTTCCTATGGGGAAAAATAACTCATCCGCCAAGTCGCATGAAATTTTGTGGCATCAAGATCTTGTGTAAGAATTAAGAGAATATCCAACAGAATAAAATGAATTAAATTTTAGTTACCAAGAGACGGAACAGGAAATTATCACAACAGTGACCTCGAACAATCAAAACAGAAAATGCAAAGAATATTTCATAAGAAACAACAACGCATAGATGATTGTCATTCTTATATAAAAATGATATAGGAACGATTTGGTGCGTGAAACATAATTCTGAAACTCAATAATGCTGGACATAAGACAACTTTTTTATTATTTGTAGTTGACCAAGAGGAAGAAAAGTTGAAACAACAAGCGTTACTTAAAACATATCCAGAGAAAATTAATGCCTTCTTGAAAAGGTATAGGTACAAAGAAGTGCAAGCAGACGAAGCAGATAAACCTGGAATTGTCACGTATGTGGAAGGCACGGGAACAACAGAACGAAAACAGTATGTGTGTAGCACAAAAGAAATGTTTGCAACAAACACAATGTCATCGTAACCAGATGGGTTCAGTGTAAAATAGTACAGCCGAAGGATATTGACAAATTAATTCATTATTTCTCTCACTTCGTTCATGGACATTATATTTTTATTTATTTAAATACATGTAAATAACCTTTATTTATTTACACTATAGGAAATACTGCAACCAGCCACAAGTTTCCTTGAAATGATTTTATTGTACCATCACTAGTTTCAGGCCTAAGCCCATCATCAGACGGTGACGTTGACTTCTTTGCAGGTTTTACATTCATGTCTTTCTGAGAAGCTCTCCTTTGCATATTGTAGCACAGAGGTTTGATTTTTTATTTAATTTTTATTTTGTATTTTATTTTACTTTATTTTATTTTTGGCTCATCAAATCAGCAGCCGCTGTAAACAAATGTATCCGGCATTTAGTTCAGTTCATTGATGAGAATGGATTTTAAAATAAAATAAAATCTCTGTCGTATAATATGTAAAGGGAAGCTTTTCAGCAAGAGACAAATATAAAACTTTCAAAAAAGTCAATTCTACCTTCTGACGATGGGCTCAGGCCCGAAATTAATAATGGTATAACATCATTTCATTGAATTTTCTGATTTTGTGAGAACTGAAGGGCGATCTGTTTAATTGTTAAAAACCATTCAACAACCAATATCGCATAAACTATTTTTTTATTATTTAAGACAACCGGTATCTTCAGCTCTTGTCATCGCTAAACTATTTTGGCGATGACAAACCTTTTATAATGTGCTATTTTTATCCACTTGATATCTTCTGCGTGAGGTCAGCGTGAAGTGAACATGTTTTACAACAAAAGATTTTAAGACCTGAAGATGAAGATGTTGAAACCGATTGTCTTAAATACAAAAAAATATTTAATGTGATCTTGGCTGTTGAATGATTTTTAAAAATCATTACAAGAAAACCTGTGGTTTGTTGCAATATTTCCTACAGCGTAATTTACGAAAACAGCTGCGGTATTCTCCAACAAAAATGGATAAAATAATGGCGTTTATTCATTTGTAAGATAAAAGATTTATCCATGTAAATGACAAATTATATAAACCACAAATTGCAGTGTAATAGCTGCAAAGCGTCCAGTCACAGATATTTAAAAGGCGGACCCACGAAGACTTAATGAAGTATATGAGCGATAGAAACGACCATCTCCTGATAGCATAGTGAAAGACGCATCCAGAATTACATCATTCATGCTGAAGATGCTCGCTTATAAATACTATGAGCTTAGGACTACTACAGCAGGTGGATAGGCCCAGCTATAGACAATGTCAAGTGTGGAGTCAACAAGCAATTGTAGCCGCGTTCTCCGCTCTCGCATTCCCAATGGAGCTAGACAGTACCTTAACTCTCCCACCTCTCGTTCATCGAAAGCCTTTGCAATACAGACCTACATTTTTTCTATTTTGTGTGTTTTCTTCCTAAGTATGGTTGCCATAAAAGTTTATTTTGATTTGATGCTACGTAAAGAATTACAAATACACAGAAATTAGAGCAATAACTCGAGCCACAAGTCTACTTACGGCAGTTTATCTAGAGCGGAAGCCTTGTTGTTGGTCTTGGTGGTGGTGTGGTGGTGGTGATGATGATGATGATGAAAATATCGTCATCAGTCTGAATACTGGTTTAACGCTGCTCTCAACGCTAATTTATCCTGTGTAAGTCTCTTCATTTCTGAATAGCTGCCGCAAACTACATCCATTTGAAACTGTTGTTAATCAGCCTATAGTCCGTCTCAACAACTTTTTCATTCCTCCATAATTTTACGAATTTACATATTTCGTATTTTTCCACTTTTTCCACAATTTTATGTATTTTTTCCACATTTTCTCTTATTTTTTCAAAATTTTATCCAATTACGCGACTTCTGTCCACCTGCTCTTGACGTCATACCAACATCGCGTCACGTTATGTCGACATCATAATGGTCTCAGCCAATCACAATGCAGCATGCTCCCGAATTATTTATCTTTGTTAAACCACCATTTCATTACTAGGTGTGTGTGTGTGTGTGTGTGTGTGTGTGTGTGTGTGTGTGTGTAACAGGTCGGAGACGATTAGATCTAAGAAAAATAATGCAAATTTCTCAGCCATTGCTGGGTTGGGCGCCAGTGCGTTCATGCTCATACACCAACCATCAGTGTTAGAGGTGTGGGCTACTTTGCAGGTGACATACTTTTCACTGAGATGGTTGCAAATACTGGACAGGCCTCTACCTAGGGGCGTGTTTTGTAGTGCTGTTCTAATTCTTTTACACACAGTCTCTTTGGCTGGAAACATCAGAATTTTGCTATGACGTCATTATTTCCAATAACACCCTTGTTTTAACACATAAACTATGACATCACTCAATCTATTAATGTTGTGGTGACTTAGCAAGGGTTTATATATCACTGTGTGGTATTTATTATACATATTGGTTTGAAATTGGTAAAATTCCAGTGCTTATAGAATTTGCTACGACATCATTATTTCTGCCAATGCGTTCATTTCTTAAACACACACACACACACACACACACACACACACACACACACGTTATCATGTGGCGTCACTGACGTGTTACTGTCCAGCGCCATCTGCTGGCCGGTTTTTGTACTCGTTTTTGGTTTCGACGAAACTCCTTATTATTTCAAGCATGAGTCTCAAATTTTACCCCCCTTCCGCTAATTAGTGTATTTCCATATGTTAACAGATTTTTGGGCCACCCTGTACGTACTGTTATGGGTATCAGACAGGTAATTTGCAACTATGGGTCGGTAATATTGCTCGTCTTCACATTCCCTGTGCTCTAACTCCCCAATAGTATCATCTCACATCTTAAAGCCGCAAGACGCAACCATTCTGTTTTGGAAGGGGTGATCTTTTTACAGCAGAAACGTCTGACGATCCGAAACACATTACGTAAATGAGTATAGGTCTGATGCGTAATCGTAGGTATTTATTTACAACACAATACTGACATTAACAGTGCTTAATGGACCGGCAACACACCTGGCAAAGTAATGTTTCTGCCAGCCATAGCTGCAAATGCATAATAAAGCATATCCCCCAGTCTTGGTTCTATAGGAAGTGGCTGACTCCAGTAACGTAATAGATGAATTGATTTCAGTCAAGCGGCGGAATAACTTTGAATTCCACCATAGATCGAGTACTAGCAAGCTGTCAGTATTGCTCTTTCGTGTAATCGATTTCCACATTAAAACTATAGGCATATACTGCATAGTTTTATAACCCATTGTAGGTCCAGATGGTCTTTTTTTAAAGTAGAGTATCGAGGTGTGGATCCTCCCCCGAAGTCCTTCAGAAGAAGAAGGACGGCACATGACGTTTCTGCGTCGACTACAGAGGACTGAACAAAATCACAAACAATGATTTTTATCCATTGCCATGCATTGATGACACCCTGGATTGCTTGAAAAGATCGAATTATTTCTCAAATATGGACACGAAGACAGGTTACCGGCAAATCGACGCTGACGAGACGGACCGGGAAAAGACTGCCTTCTTAACTCCTGATGGGCTCTAGAAGTTCAACGTTATGGCGTTTGGACTATTTAGCGCTCCCCAGCCACCTTCGAACGTATGACGGACAAGCTGCGTCGACACCTTATATGGACAACATGACTCTGTTATCTAGATGGCATTTCAGTTTTTTCGAAGACATTTGAAGTAAACCTAGGGCACCTGATAACTGTTTTCAAATACGTTAAGACTACAGGTCTCTGCCTAAATCCGAAATTGTGACTCTTCATCGCCCACGAGATAAAAATCTTTGGGCACATAATGAATGGCGATGGAATCCGTGTGATAATCTCTGATTGTGAAAACTTTTCCTGTCGAGACTAGTGTCAGAAATCATTTCACGGTGCGACGTCATTCACAGGATGACAACTGCCTACCTTCAACAGATGAATGTCCTCACAGAACGCTTTAATAAGACGTTGGCAGGTATGCTCTCGGTGTAAATTGATTCCTTAAAATTAATTTTAATGCTTCTTTCGAAATTCATCATGAGTAGGAAATGTGGGAGCTGTTATAGGGTAGTGAGAACGGAGATTTGTTCCCAGTCTTATAGGAAAATATGGGGGCGCGGCGGGGGGAGGGGATGTAGCGAGAACGTTGGGAAAACAAAAGGGACTCTCTTCTGGAACTGTAGGGTACGTAGCAGGAACATTTTGATTGAGGAACAAGAAAGGAAAACACGTACCCTTCAGGTACAGTTGGAGGAAGCAAGGAAGGAACTGATCGGGATCAAGGGAGATAGAGGAGAGTAGGGTGGTTGGGAAATGGCAGTTGTTACGCAGACAGAGAGAAAGAGAGCATGATCTGATAGTTTTACTATCAACGCTAGAATCAGGTATTAACACTGCCAGGGTTAAGTGGAGAAGAGCCTCCGGTAGGACTAGGAGCAGGAAATGTGCAGCACACTTCAGCCAAGTTCAGGAAGCCTAGGAATGTGCAAATTGTTCGAAAGAAGTAAGTGTTGCTGCTAGATAGTAGCCATGGGTGGGGTATAGGCGCTAAGCTATAGGAAAGATTAGGGGCAGCATACCACCCCACCGACCTTTTAAATCCAACTTCAGGGCTATCTTAAGTGGTAGAGGACTTAAGGTCTTTATGTAAGGATTTTTCAGAAGATAACCTTATACTGATAGTGGGTGGGTTGGGAAACTGTTTGGACAGGGATGGGGCATATGACATAGGTGGTGAGCTGGACAGGATGGCTTCCGTGACTTTCGGCGCCAATGTACATTTTGATTAGCTGTTCCAGCGTCATGATCAGTCACACTTTAATGGAGCCATGAGATGGATTAATGTGTGATTAATTCGAGAAGGCAGTGATGGGAGCCGACTTTGCGCATGTTGCTTTGGTGCCTGTCGGGACTCGCAACAGATGAGAATCATTAAGCATGGTCTTCACCTAAAGAGGCCTGGAAAGGGAAAACTGGTACAGATAATTCACGAAAGTATAAAGCTCTGGACACGAATGGTCAAATACGTGTTGTCACAAGTAGGGTAAGTAGGTCTTCGTTAGGGTAAATCCGGACAACAGGTTCTCCTGCCTAAATAGTATCTCCAGCAGTTTAAAAATTTCTGAAACAATCACTCACAAGATATGTTCTAAGACACCAAATGACACTCATAGTACATGTCATAAAGAAAAAGGAAACATTAGAAAAAGTAACATGGAACATTTTACAGACTTGACAACTCTAAACATGAAATCAAATAAATATAATATTTTGAGGTGAGCACCAATCTTCTTTTTCAAGGAGTCCTTGCGGGGTGGGGGAGTAGCTATGTATGTAAAAAACAGTATTCCATTTGAGTCCATAGACGTATTGCGGCACTGTACTGAACAAGTATTTGAATTTTGTGCAGCGGCAGTTGAATTTAGTGAAATTAAACTTCTAATGGTTGTTGTTTATAGGTCCCCTAACTTGACTTCAGAGCATTCGTGCTCAAGCTAGAGAGGGTTTTTGATTCAGTTTGTAGGAAGTACCAGAAATTAATTATATGTGGTGACTACAATATAAATATGATGGTGCAAGAAAAAGTATGTTGGTAGATCTATTCATTTCATATGATCTGATGCAGATTGTGTTTTTTCCAACTAGTGTGCAGCGAACAGTAGCACAGCCATAGACACTATTTTTAGTAAAAGGGCGAATGGCCTTTCAGACCATGATGCTCAAATTTTAACACTAAAAGGCTTTAGCACTCAAACAAATGTCACATTTAATTACAAACTACGTAGGAAAGTTAATCCAACAGCAATAGAGAGTTTTTTAAACCTTGTCAAGGAACAAGATTGGCAGGATGTTTGTAGTGCCGATAAAATAGATGGTAAATATAATGCTTGCCTTGACACATTTCTCATGTTCTTTCAGAGTTCCTTCCATTAGAAATTTCTAAACGGGGTACAAGCAGTAATAGGCAGCCCGGGTTGCTGACTAGTGGGATAGGGATATCATGTAGAACAAAGCGGGAATTATATAAAAATGTTAGAAGTAGTCACAATCAAGCTACAGTAGCCCATTACAAACAATATTTTAAGGTGCTTAAAAATGTTATTAGGAAGGCAAAGAGTATGTGGTATGCAAATAGAATACCTAATTCACAGGATAAAATTAAAACCATATGGTCAATTGTGAAGGAAGTGTCTGGTCAGCAGCGCAAGGTCGAGGATATAAAGTCAATTCGTAGTAAAAATATTTCTGTAACTGATAAATCAGATATATGTACCGTACTTAACATCATTTTCTCAGCATTGCTGGTGAATTAAATAAACATTTAGTTTCTATAGGGAATCATATAACTCTGTTGGCAAATGCCTTTCCGAGATTGGTGTCTGAAATATACCTCTGTGATAGAGACAAGAGGGAGATTGAGTCAATAATTAAGATTCCCATGGATATGAAGGGATCAGTAGAAGAATATTAAAGTACTGTGCTGCACATGTTAGCCCAGTATTTAGCCATATTTTCAGTTTCCTGAACGATTAAAGTACTCAGTAGTAAAGTCGCTTTATAAAAAGGGAGAAAGGGATAATGTAGATAATTTTAGACCTATTTCTACGCCATCAATGTTTGCTAAAGTTATTGAAAAGGCTGTGTATGTAAGGCTAATTGATCATTTTATATCAGACGATTTGCTATCAAATGCACAGTTCGGCTTTAGAAGTCGTTTAACAACTGAAAATATTCGCTTTTCTCGGTGAGGCACTGGATGGGTTAAACAAAAGGTTTCGACTGCTAGGCATATTGTTTGTATTTAAGTAAGACCTTTGATTATGTTGATCATAAAATATTGCTCCAGAAGTTAGACCATTACGGAATACGGGGAGTAGCTCACAATTGGTTCACCTCTTACGTTAGCAACAGACAGCAGAAGGTCATCGTTCACAATGTTGAGGATGGCTGTGATGTGGGGTCTGAGTAGGGTATGGCCAAGTGGGGGGTGCTCCAGGGATCAGTGTTGGGGCCACTCCTGTTCCTTGTTTATCTAAATGATATGCCCTCTAGTATTACAGGCAACTCTAAAATATTTGTTTGCGGTTGACACTAGCTTGATAGTAAAGGATGTTGTGTGCAACACTGGCTCGGTTTCAAATAGTGCAGTTCATGACCTAAGTTCATCGCTTGTAGAAAATAAACTAATGCTAAATCATAGTAAGACTCAGTTTTTACATTTTCTATCACACAATTCAACAAAACCTGTCGTTTTAATTTGACAGAATTGGCATATGATTAGTAAAACTGAACAGTTCAAATTTCTATGTGTTCAGATAGATAGTAAACTGTCGTGGAAAGCCCACGTTCAGGATCTTGTTAAAAGACTTAATTCTGATTTTTTTACTATTCGAACGGCTTCTGAAGTGAGTGATCGTTCGACACTAAAATTAGTCTACTTTGCTTATTTTCATTCGCTTATGTCGTATGGTATTATATTTTGGGGCAACCCTTCCCATTCTAAAAGGATATTTTTGGCACAGAAACGGGCGGTTCACAAACCTCTTGTTGACCCCTGCTCACGAGTCTGGGTATTTTGACATTGACCTCTCAATATATATACATTCCTTACTGTCATTTCTCACTAGCAGTATTAGCTTATTCCCAAGAATAAGCAGCTTTCATTCAGTTAATACTCGGCAGAAATCAAGTCTGCATTTGGATCGGACTTCCACAACTCTTGTGCAGAAAGCTGTGCAGTATACTGCTGCATCCATTTTCATTAAGCTACTGCTCGAATTCAAAAATCTTAGCAGTAATCCACGCGCTTTCAAATCCAAACTGAGTTTCCTCATGGGTCACTCCTTCTACTCTGTAGAGGAGTTCCTTTGAAAATTAAGCTGATTCTTGTTGTATTGTTGATTGCGTTTTCCTAAACTTATGGACTGACTTTTTTCTGATCCATAAACATTTTTTATCTGTTATTACTTTTGTGTTTTAATTTCATGTACTGACACGTTATATGACCTTGGAGATTTGCTCCTCAATTTGGTGCTACGGAACTTGACGTGTAAATAAAATAAAATCAACTGCACAGTAGTTTGTGTCACTTAGAACTGGTGTAGAGCCACAGAAATATGTTGAATGAAAGGACAGACTCTTATTGTAGGACTATTTCAAATGGCAAAACGCAAAATTGCGTTTATACCAGAAAAGGAACACAGATCAAATCAAGACATGACCTTAGTACACTAAGTCAAAATAAACAGAATGGTATTTTCACTCTGCAGCGGAGTGTGCGCTGATATGAAAGTTTGGAAAGTAGGAGACGAGGTACTGGCGGAAGTAAAGCTGTGAGGACGGGCCGTGAGTCGCGCTTTTGTAGCTCAGATGGTGGAGCACTTGCCCGCGAAAGGCAAAGGTCCCGAGTTGGAGTCTCGGTCCGGCACCCAGCTCTACTCTGCCAGGAAGTTTCAAGATAAACACTTTGATATATTAGTTTTTGAATTAACAGGGCTTGGTAACACCAAGAAATTAATCATTTTGTGTGTGTATTGACCTCCCGATGGTACACTGGATACTTTTCAATAAATTAACGGAAGTTCTATATAAAGTCTCAAGTACAAAAGTCAACAAAACCTCGTATGGAGACTTAAACATAAATACACACTGAGGTGACAAAAGTCATGGGATTGCGATATGCACATATAGAGATGGAGGGAGTGTCACGTACACGACGAATAAAAGGACAGGGCATTGGCAGAGCTGTTTTTGTACTCAAGTGTCTCATATGGATAGGTTTCCGACGTCACTACGACCACACGCCGGGAACTGACATACTTTGAACGCAGCATGGTAGTTGGAGCTAGATGCATGGCACATTCTATTTCGGAAGTCATTCGGCAATTCGATATTCCGACATCCGGTGTCAAGACTATGCCTAAAATACCAATTTTCAGGCATTACCTCTCACAAGGACAACACAGTGACCGACGGCTTTTACTTAACAACCGAGAGCAGCGGCGTTTGCATAGAGTTGTCAGTGTTTGCAGACAAGCAACATTGCGTGAAACAACCGCAGAAATCAATGAGAGGTGTACTACGAGCGTTTCCGTTAGGACAGTGCGGTGAATGCCTTTCCAACAGCACTATATCGCCTGCTGCGCATAAATTCAGTAAACTGTACAAAAACTAAAGTACAGGGCGAACATTAAAAAAACTGACAAACTGCAGAGACGGATTCCTGACTGGAAATAGAGAAAAAAAGGTACTTGCGCATGTGTCCAGAAATGCATCGTTGGCACGGTAGATGGCGTTGATGAATGCCAGTTCCTCTGACCATGTGCCGTGTGCTCCTTGTGTGTTGCAGGCTGTGTGATTGATGCAGCGTACGGCAAGCAGCAGAATGGCCCGGTATTCATGTCGGGAACAAGCCGAGACAGTGTTTGTGTATGGCCAAGCAGATGGAAACGGTTGAGAGGCAGCACAGCTGTACCAAAACAAGTACCCTCACAGAGACCTACCACATCACACATTTCAGCCCTTTTTGGGCTTTTGTGTGATCGTGGGTCCTTTCAGACAGACGAACGCGCAGGATTGTGGTCGACTGTGTGTACACAATATTTGAAGAACCGGGTTCTACAGGATATTGAGGCGAACCCCACTACAAGCTCCAGGCAAGTGGCTTGCCAGCATGGTATAAGCCAAAGTACGATTATGTGTACCTCGCATGACAACCGCTACCATCTCTGTCATCTGCAGTCCCATGGAGGCTACTCTGAACATCTGTTATGACTTGGATACAATGCAGCTCTGCACTTTGCTCCGGGACGATCTGTTGTCGCTGCACGCAAGCCGTCCATTTCCGGACACGTGTTCATAGGACATTGTTTCCTCCACTTCCAGTCAGAAATCCATCCCTGCACTTTCTCAATTTTACTAACGTTCACTCTGTATAAAGTTAATAGAAAATGTGTGAATTCCTAAGGGACCAAACTGCTGAGGTCATCGATCCCTAGACTTACACACTACTTAAACTAACTTACGCTAAGGACAACACACACACCCATGCCCGAGGGAGGAATCGAACCTCCGGCGGGAGGGGCCGCGGAATTCGTGACATGGCGCCTATAACCACGTGGCTCAAGTCCATAGAGTTAGATGAAGTAGCAACATGTGTACTGAAACAATTCATACAGAGGATGAAAGCTCCCTTAACAAACGTAATAAACGAATCCTTCAAATCAGGTAAATCTCCAGACAATTAAAACACGCAAGAGTTGTACCTCTGCTAAAGATAGGAAATACAGAAGACAAAGAAAATCAGCGCCACATTTCCCTGCTGTCACCATTCTCAACATACACTTTCAGACAAAAGAAAAATAATCATTAGGTGCGATTTATACGTACAGGCAAACAAATGATTACAGTTTCAGAAAAATTGGATGACTTATTCAAAAATAGCCGACCGAGGTGGCCGAGAGGTTCCAGGGGCTTCAGTCTGGAACAACGCGGCTGCTACGGTCGCAGGTTCGAATCCTGCCTCGGGCATGGACGTTTGTGGTGTCCTTAGTTAGGTTTAAGTAGTTCTAAGTTTAGGGGACTGATGACCTCATCTGTTAAGTCCCATGGTGCTTAGAGCCACTTATTCAAAAGAAAGACCTTCACAAATTGAGCAAGTCAATAACGCGTTGGTCCACTTCTGGTCCTTATGCAAGCTGTTATTCGGCTTGGCATTGATTAAGAGAGTTGTTGGATGTCCTCCTGAGGGATATCGTGACAATTTCTGTCCACTTGGCGCTTTAGATTGCCAAAATCCAGAGGTGATTGGAGGGCTCTGTCCGTAATGCTCCAAACGTTTTTAATTTGGAGAGATCCGGCGACCCTGCTGGCCAAGGTAGGGCTTGGTGAGTACTAAGACAAACAGTAGAAACCATCGCCATGTGCGGACAGGCACTATCTTGCTGAAATGTAAGCCCAGCATAGCTTGCCATGAGCCGGCCATAGTGGCCGAGCGGTTCTAGGCGCTACAGTCTGGAACCGCGCGACCGCTAGTGTCCCAGGCTCGAATCCTGCCTCGGGCATGGATGTCTATGATGTCCTTAGGTTAGTTAGGTTTAAGTAGTCCTAAGTTCTAGAGGACTGATGGCCTCAGAAGTTAAGTCCCATAGTGCTCAGAGCCATTTGAACCATTAGCTTGCCATGAAGGGAAACGGGGCGTAGAATACCGTCGACGTACCGCTGTGTGGTAATGGTTCTGCGGATGACAATCAACGGTGTCCTCCTATGAAAAGAAAGGGCACCCCAGATCATCACTCCTGGCTGTAGGGTCGTATGGCTGGCGACAGTCTGTTATCCGACCAAAGGGGGGCATCTCCAGAAACGTCTTTGGTAGTCATGCTGGCAGAGTTCGAAAAAAAAATCGTTCAAATGGCTCTAAGCACTATGGGACAACATCTGAGGTCCTCAGTCCCCTAGACCTAGAACTACTTAAACCTAACTAACCTAAGGATATCACACACATCCATGCCCGAGGCAGGATTCGAACCTGCGACCGTAGCAGCAGGCGCAGTTCGAAATGCGACTCATCACTGAAGACAATTACACTGCATTCAATGAGATTCCAGGTCATAGATGTATTTGGAGACTCCCTGGATAGCGATGGGATATCATCCAGACTCGCCCACTACACGATTCGACAGCCAGTAGAGATAGTTTAGGGTGCCATTTCTTTTCATAGCAGGACCTCTTTGGTTGTCATCCGTAGCACCCATACAGCACAGCGGTACGCCAAAGATATTCTAGGCCCTTTTTGTTTCCATTCATGGCAAGTCACCCTGGACTTACATTTCAACAAGATACTGCCCGCCCGCACACGTCGCGTGTGTCTACTGGCTGTCTTCGTGCTTGTCAAATCTTACTTTGGCCAGCAAGGTCGCCGGATCGCTCCCAAATTAAGAGCGTTTGGAACATTATGAGCAGAGCCCTCCAACCATCTCGGGATTTTGACGACATAACTACAAGTTGGACAGAATTTGGCACATTATCCCCCAGGAGGACATCCAAAAACTCTATTAATCAATGACAAGCTGAATAAATGCTTGCGTAGTGGCTAGAGGTCGACCAACGCGTTACTGACTTCCTCAATTTGTGAAGCTCCTTCTCTTGAATAAATCATCCAATTTTTCTGAAATTGTAATCATTTGTTTGTCTGTACATGTGCACCACATCTACCGTTTTCCGTCACATTCGGATTATTCGTTTTTGGGGCGTCTCTTTTTTTCTTAAAATGTAATAGAATCAATTACGAAACACAGATTAATGAATTACTTGATAAAACACAACCTTTTAACTGAATCACGGATTGGGTTCCGAAATGGTAGAAGTAAGGAATCAGCCACAGTATAATTCGCAAAAGGGGAACTTGATGCTGTTGAGAAAGATGAGTGTATCATAAGCATATTTTCAGATCTTTATAAAGGTTTTGGTACTGTTGACCGAAAGATTCTACCAACTAAGCTAGAAACATTAGGAATAAGAGAGGTAGTTAATGACTGGTTCATACCTAGCAGACAGGGTACAAGGAGTACAGATAACACATACCTCAAATAAATCCAAACTTTTAGTAAAACACGATTCAGAACCAAACTACATTAACTTCATGTTCGTTTCCAGTAGGTACAGCGTGTTCCACAACCGTATTAATGAGATCCACGATAAGAGGAAGGACAGCATCGGTCGTAAATTTTTAATCTGTTTATTGTAGATCGACTTCAGCTACTTAAACTGATGTTTGTTATCTGTAATGTCAAGTGGTACCATTTGCTATTATATTTACGATAATTCATTATGATTTTGATATAATTACACTGAAGATAGCTACACAGTAGCTGAAATCGATATGCAAGAAACAGATTAAAAATTTACGGCCTATGTTGCCTTTCCTCCTATCGGGAAAATACATTAATATAGGAGTTCTTGAAGGTAGAATTTTAAGACCAGTACTGTTCCTGATGTACATTAATGACTTTCTCAATAGTGTCAGTCGTCGCGAACAATTCTGATGACAGCAGTATTATAGTCACTGAGAGAGCAAGAGAACTTCTTGCAGAGAAAGAAAATGGAACACTCAGTAAAGTTTATAACTGGTCAATAAGCAATAAAGTAACAGTGAACACCAAGAAAACAAATGCTATGAGTTTCAGTTTGTAGAAAGAAAACGATACCGTTAAATTAAATGTAGATGGGACCTCTGTATAACAAATACAAAATTTCTAGGAATGAATATTGAGTCTCAGTTGAATTGGTGTGAAGACACAAAGATAGTTGCAAACAAAATGTCATCAGCATGTTGTGCCTTTACAGTTCTGTCATCAGTGTGTAACAGCCACTGTCTTTTACTTACACGCTATTCTTACGTACACACAAATCTTAGCTACTGTATTCTTTTCTGGGGAACAAATGCATAAAATGTGAACACAGTTTTCAAACTGCAGAAGAGGGTCACAAGAATAATAACGAAAAATGGAAGTCGAGCTCATTGTAAAGATCTGTTCAAAACACTGGGAATTTTAATGGCACTGTGTCAGTTGATTTACCAATAAGTCGTACACATCAAAAATAACATTGATAATTACTGCTCAAACAGCTCTGTCAATAACCATGGAACAAGATCTATATTGAAATTACATTTACCAAGAAAGAATAAACATAAAAGAGCATTTCCTACGAAGTCATAAATTACCAAAGGAGATTAAAGAAATTGCTAAAACAAAATTATTTTAAAAGGCAATTAAAAATACCCATCAAGCAATACCGTACATTCAATACAACGAGGGATTACTTAGACAAAACAGATTAGCGGTTTGGTACGACATGTAACACACATAAATTATAATAATGATAATAAAACATTTAACATGCCACATAACACATAACACAATTTTTCATTCATTTTTCCTTTTCTGGAGAAACTTACTCCCAAAGTTATGCAATGTGTAATACTAACGGCGTATCCTCTTTCTCACTCGTTGTAGTGAGATGCTGGCTCAGTTTTTCAGTCTAGCAAATTTGGAAGTTGCGTTGCTCAAAATGATCCTGTTATATGTGCAGCGGCTGGCAGTGAGAAATGATTGAACAGTGTGGCATTAGCCTTTTCACTATTAGATAACTTATATGTAAAACAGATTGTACGCTAGGAACAAACCGAATGAGCTACCTCTGTTTTAAACAGAGTGACCTTACATTCGCCAGAGTGAAGGCTCTAACCTTCACTCAAACATCCTCATTTATGTTTTTCGTGGTTTCCCCAAATTATTTTAGGTTAATGCCCGGATGGTTCCTACTATAAGACCACGACCGACTGCCTGTCCCATCTTTGTCAAAGTAGATCTGAAAGTCTGTAAATGCCTGTAGATGTGATTTACTTTATTTTTGTTGTTCTTTCATTGCAATACCAAGGCATGGCCAATATCATTGTAAGAGACATCTACGGATGAATAAAGCTACTACTACTATTACTGCTTCTACTGATGTCGAACAGATAGATTGGGACAGAAAACTGCCCGTCGTGACATTTGCATACAACACAACGAAGCAACACACTATAGGCTTTACACGGTTTTTCCTGCTCTATGGATGAGAGACCAAAAAGACAATGGATACACTGCTCCAGTTTCAACTGAAGGATACTCAGACTGTCTATGTGAAATACCTCTTCGGCTGGACCGAAGAAGCAAGGTAGATGGCTCGCATATGTATCCTGGACGCCCAGGAGAAAGACCAAGAGCGCTACAACGCCAAGCGCAGTCAGTGAGATACGTTCCGGGAGACTAGGTATAGATTTTTACACCTGTACGCCAAGTGCGACTATCGGAAAAGTTAGTAAAGCGATACTTTGAACGATATGGTATCCTTCGTCGCTTCTCGGACGTCACATATGAAGTTGAGAATTATCAAGAAGAAGGAAGCACAGAGACATCATCCATGTCATCTGTATGAAGACCTACTGTAATCGAAAATTGGAGATTCAAGGAAACTAAAGATCCACAAGACAATCGCGAAGCTTCGACGAGAGCGGTTACCTTCGAAGCTCATCGTAATCAAGAGGATACAACAACACTACCAGAAGGTGAGGATCCGCCAGCGCCGCCGTTCAGAGGACCATTGAGAATATCGTGCTGCAGTCAGGTCCAATGAGAAATTCTAAAACAGCGAGTCGCTATTTCTCCATGAGGGGCAACAATGCCTCAGCTTGTGGTGCATGCAGTGTGGCATGGTCATCAGTGTAGCTACGGTTCAACAGTTCAGATCAGAAATTATTTGCTATTTAGTATTTATCGTTTCTGGAACGTTCTTTAACTATTTAACGTTCTTAATGTTATACATTCTGGAATATTCGACGTTTGTATAAATACCAGCATTCTGGAATATTCAGTGTTTGTCAAAGAGCTGTACTCCCCATCCAGGGGGTCAGTTGTGTTCTGACTGTACGTTGGTGTCAGAAATACATGTGCGTCCAGTTCTAAGTGTTGTACTGCCTTCGGATTTCGACCTGATTGTGGGTTCTACGTGACAGGATCTTCTAGACAACTCTTTCTAATCCACAGACAAATATTTAAAAAAAATAGCTTGTAGTGCCTGTGGCTAGAAAGTTTGAAACTAGTGTAAATTACATTTTCTTGAAATTACTTTTATTTGTTAAGCGAAATGTAATGAATAAAATGGTAGCATGTATGACTAAAAAACTAAATTTGTGTGTATCACTAGTTACGTATGTGGTATTGGAGACTAATATGTTCATTCTTATTAAATTTAACTATATGAGCTCTTTATTAATCTATAAATGGATGGTACATAGTAATGCTCGCTAAGAAATCATGTTTATGTAACCTGTAAACGCACTAGTTCCACATTATTTCCGTAAAAGTTGTAAAAATTATCTACGGAACATGTAGCTGTCAAACTTTGAAATGGGACGTGTCATTGGTGTACTGCTGACGTCGGAGATAAATCGTGTAACGCCATATATGGATGGCTATGGATTACTCATTTATTAGGTAACTATAACAGTGCAGAAATCTACAGAAATGAAAATGATTCCCGCGGGTGGAACGGAATGCAAGCAAAGGAACATTGAACAATTATAACGAAAACAACGGCGGAGTTCACTGAGCATTTTTAAAATGCTGTTACCGAAAATGCTTTCCGACAAAATTCTTGTCATCTTAATATCAAAATTAAAGATACGGTGTGTCCAAGCTCTCAATAGAGAGGAACCCAGTGGCCGTCGTGTATATGCGGTAGGAAAACGATAATCCGGTATCACTCGCGGTTCTTTAGTGTGTATGTTTACGCCTGGCGCGGGCTCCAGTTTCGATCAAGGACGCTGAATTCGTTGTATGAAAGTCGTGAGCATATTTGTGACGATCTACGGAAGGCTGAGCATTCTACACGGACATTGCGACGTTGCTACCACCTGCGTGATTGCGTCAGAACCATGCAACCAGAGTCGTTAAATGTCGTGCCTCAACTTGTCGATTCCGGTTAAATGTGTTCGTGGAGTGAAATGACCTCGGAAGAGTACATCGTAACCCTTTTCCAAACACTATTTTCTACCTGTGTAGCTAAAACGACTTTTTGAAAATTGTTAAACCTTTTCGGTATCAATTGCTCATCACAGTGGCCACGGAAACAAATATTAGCTGTTGCTAAATTTTATCGATATGAAATGCCACTCCAAGGTTACTAGTGAAATCTCCACCTGCAATATTTTGTGAAATTCTCCGCAACAGTAGAAATTATTTATCGAATGCGACATAGTTCAGAGACTAAATGTGTGGTAGTCCACTGTAAATCTAGTCGTTCGACACATCCTTACTTGCAACACGTATATAAAGTAGTGGTTTGTAACTTAGTCCAGCGCCACATTGCTGAAAGCCAAACAGTCAATAGCCGTAAGAAATACATTTCTCGAACTGCAGATGGACGACTACTTTCACATTGGATGCCACCTACATCCGTCACGTGCGAAGGTAATATTAAGATAATTACATTCCATTATTCTTCTGGTAAGGGGTAATACAATTTTAAAGTTAACGCAGAGAAAATTTGCCGTGGGAATTCGTAGTTGTCTTCAGATTCGGATACGTGGAAAACATGATGATAGCTGCATGACCGACAATACCTATATGAAAAATACTCCATACTTCACGCAATCACTTACGATTCAAATCTGTCGCACAGGTACCCTTCGTTTCTAAGAACACCACAATGACTACATTACAGTACATGGGTGGTATTCTGTGGATCCGGCAGAGACTGTTCCCTTGGACGTGAAAAGATGAACTTGTTATTTAAATGCAGTACGGTGAAATGACTTAACGTTATGAAATATTATTGTTTTACAATGCTAACATTATCTATATTGTAATCTAACAAATCAGCTTACGTGTTTCTGTCTTCAGCAGGGTAGAAGGATTTACCGAGTAAATACTCTTTAATTCAGTCATGACATTGCATTACCTACAAGACATTTAATGTTCCATGGCAGGTTCTTGAATACATGTGTACCTACATTTCTGATTCCTTTCTACACTAATGTTAAACCTTACAACTTGAAGTTCTTTTTGGTTCAAAAATTATATTCATACTTTGCACTATATTTTGAGGAAAGAGAAATACTCGTAAAGATAAAGGACATTAATCAATTAATTTATTGTGAGAGCTACCCTAGCACGACTCACGCCACGTCCTCAGAGCTTTACTTCCGCCAGTACCTCGTCTCCTACCTTCCAAACTTTACAGAAGCTCTCCTGCGAACCATGCAGGACTTTCCAGTATAATAATTTCGAAAATTCTTAACTTCTTGGTGAATAGAAAGAAGCAGAATAAACAGGCCTTCTGTTTTTTAAATCACCTACAGCTGCAATTGAAACTGAAGAAATTGCAAGAAGGTAGGAAATTAAGGAAGCAGGATCTGGGTGTCTTAAAATAACCACTGGTCAGTGAGAATTTTAAAATGAACGTTAGGCAACGATTGACTGAAATGGAGGAAAGTATAACAGGAGTTGAACGATTAGCTTGGAGGGATGGAATAGTGAAATCAGCAGAGGAACAAACAGGCAAACAGACAAAGCCTAGTAGATACCCATGGATAACACATAAGATATTGTCTTTAATTAGCGAAGGGATTAAAATATAAAAATACAGCTGATGAGGCAGGCAGAAAGGTGATAAAAACGTGCAAAAAGTGTACTGACAGAAAGTGCAAAATAGCAACACAGAAATGACTAGAGGAGAACCATAAAGCTGTGAAAACGTGCAGGACTGTGGGAAAGTTATATGTCACCTATAGGAAAACTGAAGAAGCTATTTGAGAAAAAAGAAACAGTTATGTGAACACCACGAGCTCAGCCGGAAAGTCAGTACTAGTGAAAGAAGGGAAGAGTAAAAGACAGAAGGAATATATGGAGCAGCTGTAGTAAGAAAACGAACTTGAAGAAACTAATATGGAAAGAGAAGACGAAGTAGATGAGATAGGAGACAGAAAGAAAAGAATCTGATAGAGAATAGAAATACGTTAGTCACAGCAACGGAGGTGGTGTAGACGACGTTCCCTCAGAATTATGGAGATATTGGGAGAACATACCACGACAAAACTAATGCTCTTGGAATGCAAAATATATGAGACAGGCGACATACCTTCAGACTTTAAGAAGAACGTAGTAATCCCAATTCAAAAGAACGCAGATGACGGCAGAAATGTATATTACAGTACCATCAGTTTAATGAGACATGGTTACAAAAAAATTGACACAAATTATTTCTAATAAAAGGAAAGACTGATAGAAACAGACCTTGGGGAACGTCTGTTTGAGTTCGGGAGAAACGTAGGAACACATGAGGCAGTACTGACCCTACGACGTATCTTAGAATATAGACTGAAGATACGAAAGCCTACGTTTATAATACTTGTAGATTTAGAGATAGCTTTTGACAGTGTTCACTGGAATACATTATTTGAAATTTTTAAGGTAGCAGGGATAAATTACAGAGAGCGAATGTTTATCTGCAACTTGTACAGAAGCCAGACTGCAGTTATGAGAATCGAAGGGCAGGAAAGGGTTCAAATGGCTCTGAGCACTATGGGACTCAACTGCTGAGGTCACTAGTCCCCTAGAACTTAGAACTAGTTAAACCTAACTAACCTAAGGGCATCACACACATCCATGCCCGAGGCAGGATTCGAACCTGCGACCGTAGCGGTCTTGCGGTTCCAGACTGCAGCGCCTTTAACCGCACGGCCACTTCGGCCGGCTTTCGATTTGAGAAGACAGAAGTTTATTGCACAACCTGACTAAAAGAAGGTATCGGTGGATAGAACATCATGAGACATCGAGGAATCGTCATTTTTTAATAGAGAACCGTAAGGAGAGCATGGAGCAAACCTTGAATAGTGAGACAGACGCTTGCCTACCCTAAACAGGTCAAACTGCATGTAGGCTGCAGTAGTAATGCAGTGATGGAGAGACATTCACAGGATAGGCTAGCGTGAAGAATTCCATTATAGTTCAACAGCTATACTCCGCAAACCTTTGTGAACTGCATGACATAGCGTATGTCCCACTGTACCAGTTATTACGGCTTTTCCCCTCTCTATTCATGTATGGAGCGTGGTAAGAAGAACTGCTTAAACGCTGCTTTATTTAGTGTAATCTTGTCTTCACGATCCATATGGAAGAGATATGTTGGGGGTTGTAGTACCAGGTGATTAAAGAGTCAGTATAAATTTGAAAACTTAATAAACCACGGAATAATGTAGATAGAGAGGTAAAAATTGACACACATACTTGGAATGACATGGGGTTTTATTAGAACCAAAACAAAACACCCCATTTTGCTACACGCGTGAAAGATCTCTTGCGCGCGTCGTTTGGCGATGATGGTGTGCTCAGCCACCACTTTCGTCATGCTTTGCCTCCCAGGTCCCCAGACCTCACTCCGTGCGATTATTGGCTTTGGTGTTACCTGAAGTCGCAAGTGTATCGTGATCGACCGACATGTCTAGGGATGCTGAAAGACAGCATCCGACGCCAATGCCTCACCATAACTCCGGACATGCTTTACAGTGCTGTTCACAACATTATTCCTCGACTACAGCTATAGTTGAGGAATGATGGTGGACATATTGAGCATTTCCTGTAAAGAACATCATCTTTGCCTTACTTTGTTATGCTAATTATTGCTATTCTGATCAGATGAAGCGCCATCTGTCGGACATTTTTTGAACGTTTGTATTTTTTTGGTTACAATAAAACCCCGTATCATTCCAAGCATGTGAGTCAATTTGTACCTCTCTGTAGTCATAGGATAGTAGGTTTTTGCGTTTTGTGAAGTGCACAGTTTGACATGTAATGCGAGTTGCCATGCTGTCGGGCCTGGTGGTCCAGCGGAAAAAAACGTGCCTGGAAACCGAGAAGTCGCAGGATCGAATACCGGTGGGATCAAACCATATTTCAGGTTGTCTTTAACCTAGCCGTCACCTCTCAACGAAGTGATGATGCGGCAGGTACATCAAGTGGTTTGGATTCCACGTTAAACTGCACGTCCCCTTACCTCGATAGGTTCACTGGGGTAAGTTAGAGACACGCAAATCGCTAGAGTGGCATCCAATTATAAACTTCGCACCACAACGTTGAGCGCCAGGGCATTATTATCAGTGCTGCTTTTGCCTGCAAGGGGAGGTTGTTGCCAGCGGTTTTGTGGTCATTTTAAGCAATAATTGTCTTCGATGCCAAACACGTTTCACCTGAGAAGTATAAAGCTGTTCCAGTAACAACAAATCGTTATTGCTCAACGCTGTCGTGAAGATGAAGTTGGACAGAAACACGGTGAAGTCAGTCGTGCAACATAATTACTGAAAACCTGCATCTGTCCCAGAGATTAAAGATTCAAATAAGAAACGCTTTTACCTCTGAGACACTTAGTAACTCATTTCGTGAGTAATTATACAAACTGCGATGCAGCACCGTGACCTAGCGCTGTGTTTGAAACAAGCGAAGACTGCTCATGCGCTCATCCTCATTTCTGTATGTCGACATTGTTTAGATGATTGCATCAACAGATCCGTAGCCTTGTTTAATCTGAGCCAGTGCGCCGTCTACATTTACGTCTAGATCCGTACTCTGCGAATCACTGCTAACTGCGCGACAGAGGATATTTTTATTGCACCATGTATTACTTCGACTCACAGATGGAGCGAGGAAAGGACGACAGCTTGTATCTGTGTGTGCTAGTTGTGCTTGATCCCTATGATGCTTCTTGGAGTTTACTAACAAGGGAACCTCCCCATCGCACCCCCCTCAGATTTAGTTATAAGTTGGCACAGTGGATAGGCCTTGAAAAACTGAACACAGATCAATTGAGAAAACAGGAAGAAGTTGTGTGGAACTGTGAAAAAATAAGCAAAATATACAAACTGAGTAGTTCATGCGAATATATGCAACATCAAGGACAATAGCATCGCAGGAGCGCCATGGTCTCGTGGTAACGTGAGCAGCTGCGGAACGAAAGGTCTACATCTACATCTACATTGATACTCCGCAAGCCACCCAACGGTGTGTGGCGGAGGGCACTTTACGTGCCACTTTCATTACCTCCCTTTCCTGTTCCAGTCGCGTATGGTTCGCGGGAAGAACGACTGTCTGAAAGCCTCCGTGCGCGCTCTAATCTCTCTAATTTTACATTCGTGATCTCCTCGGGAGGTATAAGTAGGGGGAAGCAATATATTCGATACCTCATCCAGAAACGCACCCTCTCGAAACCTGGCGAGCAAGTTACACCGCGATGCAGAGCGCCTCTCTTGCAGAGTCTGCCACTTGAGTTTGTTAAACATCTCCGTAACGCTATCACGGTTACCAAATAACCCGGTAACGAAACGCGCCGCTCTTCTTTGGATCTTTTCTATCTCTTCCGTCAACCCGACCTGGTACGGATCCCACACTGATGAGCAATACTCAAGTATAGGTCGAACGAGTGTTTTGTAAGCCACCTCCTTTGTTGATGGACTACATTTTCTAAGCACTCTCCCAATGAATCTCAACCTGGTACCCGCCTTACCAACAATTAATTTTATATGATCATTCCACTTCAAATCATTCCGCACGCATACTCCCAGATATTTTACAGACGTAACTGCTACCAGTGTTTGTTCCGCTATCATATAATCATACAATAAAGGATCCTTCTTTCTATGTATTCGCAATACATTACATTTGTCTATGTTAAGGGTCAGTTGCCACTCCCTGCACCAAGTGCCTATCCGCTGCAGATCTTCCTGCATTTCGCTACAATTATCTAATGCTGCAACTTCTCTGTATACTACAGCATCATCCGCGAAAAGCCGCATGGAACTTCCGACACTATCTACTAAGTCATTTATATATATTGTGAAAAGCAATGGTCCCATAACACTCCCTTGTGGCACGCCAGAGGTTACTTTAACGTCTGTAGACGTCTCTCCATTGATAACAACATGCTGTGTTCTGTTTGGTAAAAACTCTTCAATCCAGCCACACAGCTGGTCTGAAATTCCGTAGGCTCTTACTTTGTTTATCAGGCGACAGTGCGGAACTGTATCGAACGCCTTCCGGAAGTCAAGAAAACTAGCATCTACCTGGGAGCCTGTATCTAATATTTTCTGGGTCTCATGAACAAATAAGGCGAGTTGGGTCTCACACGATCGCTATTTCCGGAATCCATGTTGATTCCTACATAGTAGATTCTGGGTTTCCAGAAATGACATGATACGCGAGCAAAAAACATGTTCTAAAATTCTACAAGAGATCGACGTAAGAGATATAGGTCTATAGTTTTGCGCATCTGCTCGACGACCCTTCTTGAAGACTGGGACTATCTGTGCTCTTTTCCAATCATTTGGAACCCTCCGTTCCTCTAGAGACTTGCGGTACACGGCTGTTAGAAGGGGGGCAAGTTCTTTCGCGTACTCTGTGTAGAATCGAATTGGAATCCCGTCAGGTCCAGTGGACTTTCCTCTATTGAGTGATTCCAGTTGCTTTTCTATTCCTTGGACACTTATTTCGATGTCAGCCATTTTTTCGTTTGTGCGAGGATTTAGAGAAGGAACTGCAGTGCGGTCTTCCTCTGTGAAACAGCTTTGGAAAAAGGTGTTTAGTATTTCAGCTTTACGCGTGTCATCCTCTGTTTCAATGCCATCATCATCCCGTAGTGTCTGCATATGCTGTTTCGAGCCACTTACTGATTTAACGTAAGACCAGAACTTCCTAGGATTTTCTGTCAAGTCGGTACATAGAATTTTACTTTCGAATTCAATGAACGCTTCACGCATAGCCCTCCTTACGCTAACTTTGACATCGTTTAGCTTCTGTTTGTCTGAGAGGTTTTGGCTGCGTTTAAACTTGGAGTGGAGCTCTCTTTGCTTTCGCAGAAGTTTCCTAACTTTGTTGTTGTACCACGGTGGGTTTTTCCCGTCCCTCACAGTTTTACTCGGCACGTACCTGTCTAAAACGCATTTTACGATTGCCTTGAACTTTTTCCATAAACACTCAACATTGTCAGTGTCGGAACAGAAATTTTCGTTTTGATCTGTTAGGTAGTCTGAAATCTGCCTTCTATTACTCTTGCTAAACAGATAAACCTTCCTCCGATAAACCTTCCTCCCTTTTTTTATATTCCTATTAACTTCCATATTCAGGGATGCTGCAACGGCCTTATGATCACTGATTCCCTGTTCTGTACATACAGAGTCGAAAAGTTCGGGTCTGTTTGTTATCAGTAGGTCCAAGATGTTATCTCCACGAGTCGGTTCTCTGTTTAATTGCTCGAGGTAATTTTCGGATAGTGCACTCAGTATAATGTCACTCGATGCTCTGTCCCTACCACCCGTCCTAAACATCTGAGTGTCCCAGTCTATATCTGGTAGATTGAAATCTCCACCTAAGACTATAACATGCTGAGAAAATTTATGTGAAATGTATTCCAAATTTTCTCTCAGTTGCTCTGCCACTAATGCTGCTGAGTCGGGAGGTCGGTAAAAGGAGCCAATTATTAACCTAGTTCGGTTGTTTAATGTAACCTCCACCCATAATAATTCACAGGAACTATCCACTTCTACTTCACTACAGGTCCTTGGTTCAAATCTTCCATTAAGTGAAAATTTTTATTTTTTATTTTCAGTTTATGTGACAAACTCTTATGTTTTCATCACTTTTTTGGGAGTGATTATCACATCCACAAGAAAACCTAAATCGGGCAAGGCAGAAGAATCGCCAAGTGTACAAGTTAGGTGGGTCGACAACATCTTCCTGTCATGTGGTGCACATGCCGTCACCAGTGTCGTATAGAATATATCAGATGTGTTTTCCTGTGGAGGCATCGGTTGACCTATGACCTTGCGATCAAATGTTTTCGGTTCCCATTGGAGAGGCACGTCCTTTCGTCTACTAATCGCACGGTTTTGCGATGCGGTCGCAAAACACAGACACTAAACTTATTACAGTGAACAGAGACGTCAATGAACGAACGGACAGATAATAACTATGCAAAAATAAATAAAGTAAAATTTTCACTCCAGGGAAGACTTGAACCAATGACCCCTCGTTCTGCCGCTGCTCACGCTACCACGTGACCACGGCGCTCCTGAGCTTGCATTGCGCATGATGTTGCCTATGTGGCCCATGGACTACTCACTTTGTATATTTTGCTTATTTTTTCACAGTTCCACACAACTTCTTCCTGTTTTCTCAATTGATCTGTGTTCAGTTTGTCAAGGCCTATCCACTGTGCCAACTTATAACTAAATCTGAGGGGGGTGCGATGGGGAGGTTCCCTTGTAAGCACGTTCTCGTGAGATATACGGCGTCCTTCGAGTGTCTACCAGTTATGATTTTTCAACAACTCCGTTACATTCCCTCGCCAGCCAAACAAGCCCATGAACTACGTAAAATGTATTCGCAAGTGCAAATAGGAACAATCGTCAGCCGTATAAAGGAATGACGACAGTGAAAATTTGTGCCGGACAAGGACTCGAAACCAGATTTCCCGCTGTACACGAGCGGTCGCCTTAATCACTTTGGCTATCCGTGCAGCACCCACTGCCAGACCCAAACTTCCATATGTCGTCGTTCCTGCATCACAACCTGTACTCGTACACACATTACGTAATTCGCGTACAGGGGAGGACATTTTAACTGAAAGTCACTGCCTGGTATCGTCATGGCCTACCTCCATGAGGTAGTGCGGTGATGTTTGGAATTATCCAGCACGTTGGCGCAAAGACTAGTCATTAGGAACTTTATGGCACCATCTCTCGTCCTCTCTCCAGCCGAATACTGGCGGTGCAAGTTCCATCTACCACCAAATATCGAACCGGCTTACCTCGGAATCGAGCGCCTCGAGACAAGCGTGCGTTAGCGACCGCTGCTACGGAGGCGGATGGTATTTACCTTAAGACTTTTACCGAAACTACGGAAATTCAAGTCTGGATTGGCGGACGGGGATCTGAATTGACGGATGGTGGTTTGAATCATCGTCCTTCCAAGGAGAGTCCAGTGTGACAGGCACTGAGCCATCTCGCTCTGTGCGTTCTGTACGCAGTCTCTTTTGTGGACGAATTGAAGTTGCCAGTATGACACCGATATCTCCTGGCCTGTCATTTGCTTTACCTCCAACTCTAGTCATGACTCAGTAATCCGGTACTCAAATGACATAACATGTTCAGCCTTGTCTTGCTGAATACGCCGGTCCTCGTCAGCTCTCCAAAATTAAGCTAGTTTGAGCGAAGTCAGTACTTGGATGAGTAACCGCCTGAATACGTAATGTTAGCATGTTTCCCTTCGTCTTTACGGCAAAGGAGAGGAGGGGTGATGGCGTATGGTTCCTGACCACCAGACTATGGGCCAATGTCCTGGGTTAAATTCCAAATCTCTCAGCACCGTCTGACGATGTAATGCCATGTGGCACTGTTAATCGTGAATCGTCTGTCGGATGGGGACGTTCAGCTCAGTGACGCCCTAGGAGCTACTCGAGAGCAATGGACTACGTGCCGGCAGTGGGGTTCACTCGCCCCCTTCCTTCAGTATCATCCAAGATAGACAAGAGACCACACTACACATACTCATTGCAATCACCTACACTTATAAATTTAAAAACACGACACTCACACTTCGCGAAGGAAAGGTGCCATTGTGCACGAATGACAATTAGGCAGCTGAACCTGTCCTTCGGGGTCTCCCTGCGAACAGTGTCATACAACTTAATATTTTTAGCACTCTTTTACATTTCGAGAATTGTACAATTTTATATTACTCTAGTTTGCGAGCTGTATGCCAGTCTTTAAACAGTCTGAGATTATGTCGAAGCCCAAATGGATATACTGCAAATTTTACTGGACAAATGGTTCAAATGGCTCTGAGCATTATGGGACTTAACTTCTGAGGTCATCAGTCCCTTAGAACTCAGAACTACTTAAACCTAACTAACCTAAGGACATCACACACATCCATGCCCGAGGCGGTAGTGCGGTTCCAGACTGTAGCGCTTAGAACCGCTCGGCCACTTCGGCCGGCTTTACTGGACAGAATTTCCTCATAGGTTATTGAATAATCTGCGGAAAACCTGAGATTACAAATAAAACTTCCCGCTAAAGCTTTATGAAGATAAGATGTTGCAGAAAGAGGAAGTCTATAGTTAAACGTCCGTTTACTTTTTTCCTCGACGCTTAGCCGCAATGGTGCCGTATTTCTAGTTCTGCGAATTTATACAGTCCTTTCTTTTAGTGTTTGAAACCTTGCTTTTTCACCTCACGAAAGGGATCCGTCGTCTGATTTTGTGGCATCAAAATGGTTCAAATGGCTCTGAGCACTATGGGACTTAACATCTATGGTCATCAGTCCCCTATAACTTAGAACTACTTAAACCTAACTAACCTAAGGACATCACACACATCCATGCCCGAGACAGGATTCGAACTTGGGGCCGTAGCTGTCACGCGGTTCCAGACTGAGGCGCCTAGAACCGCACGGCCACACCGGCCGGCTTTGTGGCATCTCTGTCGGACATCCAAAACTAAAATGTAACTTTGCAACGCTGCGACACTATCATCACACTATGGCAGTTCTGAATGCGCTTATTTATGGTATAATTCTTGGAACTGCTGTCAAGTAAATCATTTCTGTTGTCAAGTACAACGCAACAACAGCCCGACAAATTATGTATAAAATAAGACTGCATCGCTTGTTGTCGATCAGCTGTTAATCACGTGTCTGCAACTCTGCAGCTAAAACTAGTAAGGGAGAAGAGTATTCCGCCGCGTCACTGGAAGCTCAAGCAAAGGCTCAGTTTTAGGTTCCACGATTGCGCTAATCACTGTTCGTTAGAGCTCTCAGCAATTCACACCCATGTCCGAAGCTGCTTAGAAGCATTCCGTGAAACGCCTACGCACCACCGGCAGCTCTACAAGAAACATTTTCCTTTGTGCCACCGTGCCTTTCAATCTATAATCGGTACTTTAAACGGGAATTCTTAAATGTGTAATTGCTAGTTTTTAAGCGGTGTAATCTCGTTTCGTGCAAACTGACTCTGCGACTGGAGTCTCCTGGGTGTGATTCGGAGCTGTACGCTGCGCAGACGTCGGAAGCAGTTTGACAGACCCAAAATGCTATCTGCTTCTCTTTTCCTGGAAAATTTCAGGTTTTAACTCAAATAGGAAATTGAAGGTTTTCAAAAATTTAGATTGTTGTAACTGAACTTCTTCGACAAGATCCTAGTCGTTTATTTCCTTCTGATTTAAGAATTACCTAAAAATTTAATATACCACTACTGTACTAATGAGAAAATTGTGTGACTCAGCTAAGAATTATGATTGAGTGAAACATGATATCCTCAAGCAAACATTAAAATACATTGAAGCGCCAAAGAAACTGGTATAGGCATGCGTATTCAAATGCAGAAATACGTAAACAGGCAGAAAACGGCGCTGCGCTCGGCAACGCCTGTATGAAACAGTAAGTGTCTGACGCAGTTGTTAGATCGATTACTGCTGCTACAATGACGGGTTATCAATATTTAAGTGAGTTTGAACGTGGCCATATAGCCGGCGCACGAGCGATGGGACACAGTATTTCCGAGGTAGCGATGAAGTGGGGATTTTCCCGTACGACCATTTCACGAGTGTACTGTGAATATCAGGAATCCGGAAAAAACATCAAAAAATCCGACATCGCTGCTGACGTAAAACGATCCTGCAAGAAAGGGACAAACGACGACTGAAGAGAATCGTTCAACGTGACAGGAGTGCAACCCTTCCGCAAATTGTTCCAGATTTCAGTGCTGGACCACCAACAAGTGTTAGCGTGCGAACCATTCAACGAAACATCATCGATATGGGCTTTCGGAGCCGAAGGCCCTCTGGTGTACCCTTTATGACTGCTAGACACAAAGCTTTACGCCTCTCTTGGGCCCGTCAACACCGACATTAGACTACTGATGACTGGAAACATGTTGCCTAGTCGGACGATTCTCGTTTCAAATTGGATCGAGCGGATGGACGTGTACGGATATGAAGACGACTTCATAAATCCACAGTCGTTTAATGAACAAAGTAAGAGCATATGGACTATCAGACCAATTGTGTGATTGGATTGAAGTCTTCCTAGATAACAGAACGCAGCATGTCATTCTCAATGGAGAGAAGTCTTCCGAAGTGAGAGGGATTTCAGGTGTGCCGCAGGGGAGTGTCGTGGGACCGTTGCTATTCACAATATACATAAATGACCTTGTGGATGACATCGGAAGTTCACTGAGGCTTTTTGCAGATGATGCTGTGGTGTATCGAGAGGTTGTAACAATGGAAAATTGTACTGAAATGCAGGAGGATCTGCAACGAATTGACGCAAGGTGCAGGGAATGGCAATTGAATCTCTATCTAGGCAAGTGTAATGTGCTGCGATTACATAGAAAGATAGATCCCTTATCATTTTGCTACAAAATAGCAGGTCAGCAACTGGAAGCAGTTAATTCCATAAATTATCTGGGAGTATGCATTAGGAGTGATTTAAAACGGAATGATCATATCAAGTTGATCGTCGGTAAAGCAGATGCCAGACTGAGACTCATTGGAAGAATCCTAAGGAAATGCAATCCGAAAACAAAGGAAGTAGGTTACAATACGCTTGTTCGCCCACTGCTTGAATACTGCTCAGCAGTGTGAGATCCGTACCAAATAGGGTTGATAGAAGTGATAGAGAAGATCCAACGGAGAGCAGCGCGCTTCGTTACAGAAGCATTTAGTAATCGCGAAAGTGTTACGGAGGTGATAGATAAACTCCGGTGGAAGACTCTGCAAGAGAGACGCTCAGTAGCTCGGTACGGGCTTTTGTTAAAGTTTCGAGAACATACCTTCACCGAGGACTCAAGCAGTATGTTGCTCCCTCCTACGTATATCTCGCGAAGAGACCATGAGGATAAAATCAGAGAGATTAGAGCCCACAGAGAGGCATACAGACAATCCTTCTTTCCACGAACAATACGAGACTGGAATAGAAGGGAGAACCGATAGAGGTACTCAAGGTACCCTCCGCCACACACGGTCAGGTGGCTTGCGGAGTATGGATGTAGATGTAGACCCTACATGTCAGCAGGGGTCTGTTCAAGTTGGCTCTGTAATATTGTGGGGCATGTGCAGCTGGAGTGATATGGGAACCTTGATACGTCTAGATATGACTATGACAGGCGACACGTACGTAAGCATCCTCCCCGCGACACCCCACACATCCAGAACTGCTGAACAGTAGCTCCAGGAACACTGTTCGCAGTTTAAACACTTCCGCTGGTCACCAAACTCCCCAGATATGAACATTATTGAGCATATATGGGATGCCTTGCAACGTGCTGTTCAGAAGAGATCTCTGAACCCTCGTACTCTTACGGATCTACGAACAGCCCTGCAGGATTCATGGTGTCAGTTCCTCCAGCACTACTTCAGGCATTAGTCGAGTCCACACCACGTTATGTTGCGGCACTTCTGCCTGCTCACGGGGGCCCTACACGATATTAGGCAGGTGTAACAGTTTCTACGGCTCTTCAGTGTATTAAGAAAATAGACAAGCATGTTCACGATTTTTATCTTACCTCCATGATATAAAGTAGACGGCATCCTTCAAAGACATCACATTGCAATACGTACTCAGGATTTGAAGCAAGCAGACATGGAGTACTGCAGGGCTCTGTTTTTGGCGCTCCGTGTTCCTGATGTACATACATAATCTTCCAGTTTTATTGTCCTAACAAGCAAATTTGTTCCTTTTTGCAGATAGTTAAAGTGCACAACTAAAACTAGCGCCAGTGTTACTGAAATAGTAGCTAACGAAATATTTCAAAACATGAATAGATGCACTTTAGTAATACTTTTCCTATTACATGATCTCATGTTCATGCTGTTTTACAGACCAGTATTGGTCTATACAGGGTCGTCAGAAGTAGTCTGAAAATCCTGTAAGTGTATTGCAGGCGAAATTGTGCTGAGAAATAATTGTTACTAAAAAAAGAATTCTATACGTTGCACCTTTTCCGATTTATTTAGCATTGAAGATAGCCATTCAGGTTGCCGCTCGTGCAGATTCAAGAAGCCTGCCAGAGCCAATGTCGCCAAACATGTTCGTTTGGTTTCCGCAAACCGAAGAAACGTATCTTTTGCTCACCTATCTTAAATTTATCGCTTCCGAAAAATGTACATTTTGACTGGCAATGTGCGTTTGATCAAGTGGCAAATCACGACTCCACAGACGACCATGCATTACCGTATTTTAGCGTGTGCAAGTACTTGAATTTGCGCGCTCAACGACGTGATTCGCCAACTTCAGTTCTGAATAATTTGGAAACGACGCAACGTATCGAGTTTTTTCTTAACAATTATTTTTCAGTACAGCCTTCACTGCAACACCCTTACTTTATTTTCAGACTCTTTCTGACCATCGTGTATAACATGATGACGCGTTCACGCACCCGAAAAAGTTTTATTAAAATTGACAATAGTAGTGGAAGCCCATGTTCGCACATAAAACAGATGTTCTGCTGCTAAATTTTTACAAGGGTTAGTATCCACAATTCAATACCTCTCATAGAATTCCACAAGCTTCAAAATAATATTCGCAAGTAATGAAACACAAGATGAACAAAGTGTTAAGTTTTGGGATCGCCATCTCAATTGGAAAGCCCACTGCGTAGAATTAAATGCTTAGCTCAGATATATTTGTAGTAAGCATGACTACAGCTGCAAGTGATTAAAAAAGAAAGAATTAGTTTATTCTGCATGCATCCACTTAAAGATGAGTTGCGGAATCATTTTTTGGGGAAACTGAACATGTACAAACAGCAAGCGCAACGGACAAAAAGTTTGCCACTCTCAGAAGACATGACGCTAAAATCACCTTTAGGCTTGATAATGGCTTCTTTTCGGCGCGAAAGATAGTTCACAAGTTTCTTTAGGTATGTCATGCCAATCTGAAGTCATTCACTGATGATTAGATACCGTAAAGCTACCAAATCATGGGGCTGTTGGTCGATAACTTACACTTGCTGCTCCATACATTTTCTACGGGATTAATATTCTTAGATGGCAGTCTCCTTAAATTTCCTCTCCCCAGAACTCAGTATATCACAAAATATCCACACCTAAAAATTCTTTTTATAAGTGCCACTATCTTTATTGTTATTATTGCCATAATTATTATCATAATTAATGGCAGTAGCAGCAGCAGTAGAAGCGCTGCCACTATTAACTTTCACTAGTTCATAGTCAGTGTTACTTACTAATATTGTCACTACAGACACTCATATCATTTTAATACCATCTGTCATATTACAATTGTAATTTGTTAGGAAACTATGATGTAGAAAAAGTACTGTGTGTGGGAAACCCTGGTACGGTGTAATACATTTGTCGCCCTGTGAGAGAAGACGGACAACGCCTTCACTTAAAAATGTTTGTTGTTGCCTAGGAACCATGAATCTCCCCAGGCTGTAATTCTTCGTCCGAAACAAATTTCCGGCCATGAATGTCTTTCTTAATGTCTCCAAAAATATGGAAATCACATGGGGAGAGATCGGGAGTGTATGAGGGATGTGTAAGGGCTTCTCAGTGAAACTTCTGCAGCATAGTTGAAATAACTTTCGTAACATATGGACGGGCATTTTGTTGTCAGGTTGTTCAACTACGCCACAGACGTTTCTCTGGGAAACCCTGAACATCTTCCATGCAGTCTCCATCTCTCCCCACACGATTTTGCGCATTTTTGGAGCCCTGAAGGAAAACATTCGTGGCCATCGATTTGCTTCGGACCAACTAGAACACGCATGGGCAAAGTGGTGATTCCGTAGGCATCCCCAAACATGTTTCCATGAAGGCACCAACCGTCTTTTCTCACAGTGGCACAAATGTGTTAAAGGCTATAGCGATTACTTTTGAAATACTAAAAAGTTTACTTGCTTTTTTTCAATCTGCCCCGTTTCCAGTTGACTACCCTTATATGTCCTTTGGTGTTTGAAAACATGTAGCTTTATGTGTCGCTAGTTTCTACGAGGTACTCGACTCCAAATGTCCACTGCATGGAGCTCCCTTCACAATGTTCAGTCGGAAAGTTGTTGACATGCACCCGTGGCGACAGCAACTCCCACCGAATTTGTTCAAATGGCTGTAAGCACTACGGGACTTAACATCTGAGTTCATCAGACCCCTATACTTAGAACTACACTACTGACCATTAAAATTGCTACACCAAGAAGAAGTGCAGATGATAAACGGGCGTTCATTGGCAAATATAATATACTAGAACTGACATGTGATTAAATTTTCACGCAATTTGGGTGCAAAGATCCTGAGAAATCAGTACCCAGAACAACCACCTCTGGCCGTAATAACGGCCTTGATACGCCTGGTCATTGAGTCAAACACTGCTTGGATGGCGTGTATAGGTACAGCTGCTCATGCAGTTTCAACACGATACCACAGTTCATCAAGAGTAGTGTCTGGCGTATTGTGACGAGCCAGTTGCTCGGCCACCATTGACCAGACGTTTTCAATTGGTGAGAGATCTGGAGAATGTGCTGGCCAGGGCAGCAGTCGAACATTTTCTGTATCCAGAAAGGCCCGTACAGGACCTGCAACATGCGGTCTGAAATCTAGGGTTTCGCAGGGATCGGATGAAGGTTAGAGCCACGGGTCGTAACACATCTGAAAAGTAACGTCCACTGTTCAAAGTGCCGTCAACGCGAACAAGAGGTGGCCGAGACTTGTAACCAATGGCACCCCATACCATAACGACGGGTGATACGCCTGTATGGCGATGACGAATACACACTTCCAATATGCGTCCACCGCGATGTCGCCAAACGCGGATGCGACCATCATGATGCTATAAACAGAACATGCGTTCATCCGAAGAAATGACATTTGCCATTCGTGCAGCCAGGTTCGTCATTGAGTACACCATCGCAGGCGCTCCTGTCTGTGATGCAGCGTCAAGGGTAACCGCAGCCATGGTCTCCGATCTGATAGTCGATGCTGCTGCAAACGTCATCGAACTGTTCGTGCAGAAGGTTGTTGTCTTGCAAACGTCCCCATCTGTTGACTCAGGGATCGACACATGGCTGCACGATCCGTTACAGCCATGCGGATAAGATGCCTGTCTTCTCGACTGCTAGTGATACGAGGCCGTTGGGATCCAGCACGGCGTTCAGTATTACCCTCCTAAACCCACCGATTCCATATTCTGCTAACAGTCATTGGATCTCGACCAACGCGAGCAGCAATGTCGCGATATGATCAACCGCAATCGCGATAGGCTACAATCCGACCTATATCAAAGTCGGAAACGTGATGCTACGCATCTCTCCTCCTTGCACGAGGCCTCACAAGAACGTTTCATTTCCTCATGTCAGCACGTTGTAGGTGTCGCCACCGGCGCCAACTTTGTGCGAATGGTCTGAAAAGCTAAGCATTTGCATATCACAGCATCTTCTGCCTGTCGGTTAAATTTCGCGTCTGTGGCACGTCATCTTCGTGGTGTAGCAATTTTAATGGCCAGTAGTGTACTTAAACCTAACTAACCTAAGGACATCACACACAACCATGCCTGAGGCAGGATTCGAAACTGCGACCGTAGCAGCAGCGCGGTTCCGGACTGAGGCACCTATAACCGTTCGGCCACAAGGTCGGCTGCCGAGTTTGTAACCAGCTGTCACTGATAAGGCGTGACACTAGTTTCCGGTGCTTGTCGGTTAGGATATTTTTGCAACCACTGTTCTTACGCTGTGTGACATGTATGTGAGTGATATATCGTTCTTTGGAAACACATTTGACCTTGTACACTGACACACCGACGAAACGGGCAACGTTATTCCCGGTGTGGTTATGGGCACGTCATTCTGTCATGTCTGGACGTAGACCCCATCTTAATATGCTGATTTTTTTATATTTGATTGGCATATACACACCGGTAACTGCCTTGCCGCCGTGGATACACCGGTTCCCGTGAGATCACTGCAGTTAAGCGCTGTCGGGCGTGGTCGGCACTTGGATGGGTGACCATCCAGGCCGCCATGCGCTGTTGCCATTTTTCGGGGTGCACTCAGCCTCATGATGCCTATTGAGGAGCTACTCGACCGAATAGTAGCGGCTTCGGTCAAGAATACCATCATAACGACCGGGAGAGCGGTGTGCTGACGCCACGCCCCTCCTATCTGCATCCTCCTCTGAGGATGACACGGCGGTCGGATGGTCCCGATGGGCCACTTGTGGCCTGTAGACGGAGTGGTTTTTCACGCCATTGCGGTGGTGGGTCTCGTTACTACCTGCTACCACTTCCACATCCATTATTGGTTAAAAACAGTCTTGGTTGCAATTTTAGTTTCTTATTTTTCAACGACGCGTTTCGCCTTATTTAGGCATCTTCAGGTTATCTTTTCTAGATGGACGCGAGAGGCACCAAGATCTGCATAACGCGTTCCCGTTCACAGGAGCGAGTAACAGAGTAAGATGGGGGCTCAGGCAGCATTATGCTTACTACCTGAGCCCCCATCTTACTCTGTTACTCGCTCCTGTGAACGGGAACGCGTTATGCAGATCTTGGTGCCTCTCGCGTCCATCTAGAAAAGATAAACTGAAGATGCCTAAATATGGCGAAACGCGTCGTTGAAAAATAAAAAAATAAAATTGCAACCAAGACTGTTTTTTACCAATACTGTTAAGCACTGGTTTGCTGTATGCCACGTATGAAATGGAAGCAATACATCCATTTTTTGTCGGTAACGATAGGTTTCCTTTGTGAAAAAAATATTGCAAGGCATGAGCCGCCTGGACAGCCTAGCGGTTTAACGCGCCGCTTCCGGGATCCGGAGAGGCGAGCCTGTCCCGCCTCGCAGATTAACCACAAGGGCCGCGAGCTGGCCAGCCTGCACGTTTCTTTCCATCAGTGCTGACAGCAATCTTACAACCTGTAAAAACACAAGAACCAGGAGGGAGGGGAAGCTGGATGAATACCGGGCTGGTACATTTAGAAATGGTTCTCGCACTTGAACATAGACGGAGGCAGATGGGGTACTCAAGATTCAGTCACGGGGGCGGTGGTGATACTAAGGACATACAGCCACCAGCTACCACTAACATTGCCTCAACCCACATAGTAATTCTTACCCTGTGGAGGAAACGAGAAAAGGCAAAGGAGGAGGAGGAGAAGACGGCTCACAAAGCATGAACATAAAACTAGGACCAATAGCAACCTCTTCGAAGATTCCAACATTAGAACAGAAAAGAGTCACTGTATTGTGTATCCAGTAGTTCTAGAAAATAAAACGGAGTTTTTAAAACAATGTCCAATAGGGTAGCTTATGTGTCTTTGACGACTGATTAAGTTGTTCTCCTGTCGCATTAAATACTCGATGATGATTCGGGATTTCAGCTGGTCGTCGTTCGCCATCACGCTCGGAATTTGATCTGGCCAAGTGTCATACTTCTTCAGGTGGGCCGGATTCGAAGGCAAGTCAGGCTTAAGAACAAAATCATCAAGCGCGGTAAAACAGCTGCATAATCGTAGCCCACAGATATCTGAAACGCAGTCGTGTAATTGTGTACTGATCCAGCTGGACAACTGGAGCCAAAATAAACTTTAAAAAAGAATCACTAACGCGTAACGGACTTACAAAATGGCTCTGAGCACTATGCGACTTAACTTCTGAGGTCATCAGTCGCCTAGAACTTAGAACTAATTAAACCTAATTAACCTAAGGACATCACACACATCCATGCCCGAGGCAGGATTCGAACCCGCGACCGCAGCGGTCACGCGGTTCCAGAATGAAGCGCCTAGAACAGCACGGCCACACCGGCCGGCAACGGACTTACAGAACACTCGTAATTTCCAGAGCTAACTATTTCAAGCTTTGGAGCATATTTTTCAGGAACAGCTGACACACTACCTCAAAACGCGTAACGTCCAAACATTCGGAAACACCATATCACAGCTACAGTATTAATCGAAAGGACTGACGACATCGAACATGTTATGAACAAACCGGAAGCGGCCACTGTAACACTGTATAAATTCGGCAAGATTTTGGATACCGTGGATTTTTATATATTACTTACCTACATACACACCGATGTTATGCAAACGTCTGTGAAGCGCACGGAAAATGTTGCTTCCTGATTGTATCACGCGTTATGACTTCTTCCCATTCCACTCACGTATGAATGACTTTTTGAATGCCTCCGTGTGTGCTGTAACGACTCTAATCTGGTCATCGAGGTTCCTATGAGAACGACACGTAGAGTGCTGTAGAATATTACTAGATTCTTCAATTAATACTAATTTTTGGATCTTTGTAAGCGTCTGCCAGTTCAAGTGTTTCAGAATTTCTGTGGTGTTCTCCCATGAGTCAAATAAACCTGTTTCCATACGTGCTTCTCTTCGTTTTATACGAGTATATTTAATATCCGCTGTCGGTCCAATCGGTCGCACTCGCTTGAGGAATATTCTAGGACACGTCGCACAATTTTCTTGTAAGCATTCTATTGTGTAGGCTTCCGAGAATGAAGTTGTACTCCGCATCGGAGTGTCGCTGATTTGAAACTTCGTGGCAGATTAAAGTTATGTGTTGGACCGGGACTCGAACCTGGAAACTTTGCCTGTGGGTACTTGGACAGCTCAGTCGGTAGAGCACATGCCGTGATGCACGAAGTTTCCAGGTTACAGTCTCGGTCCGGCACACATTTTTAATCTGTCAGGAAGTTGCTTTGTAGACTTATTGCAGTTTCTCAATTGGTAGGGGAATAAACCTGCTTTACTTAACACTAAACCTACGCGAAAATTCCAACTCAATAAACCCTCTTACGAAAATGAAACAGCTGAATTTCCCGAACTGTACAATACTGTGTTTCGACAGCTACCATAAAAACAGACTTCAACGAGTGGACGACAGAAGTTATCACGGAAACTCTGAAGTTTCCCACTGGTCGATCCTTGGTACGTTCCTTTACTGGTTGAATAGCAAAATGCACTCGCTAAACAATTTTCGGTGTTTATATAAGGCTAACATAAGGCTTCTAACGTTTTAGTTTAAGGGTATATCCTCTGTGGATAAGATCTTATACGTCTAGCATCTTGGTTGAGTTATCTGTGCCATATTCTTGTAACCATCACTTACATGCTGACGGCATCCAGCCGCATCGGAACGTCAGCTCTAAGTACATTGCTGCTGTCGTGTTAGGTATGAATGACCTTCGTTCAGTATCACGATGAGCACAGTTTCCGGGTCTTAAAGTAAGCCCTAAGAAGCCATAGATCGTCCTCTTACAAACGCTGAAAGTTGATTAATGAACTTTCTCGTGGAACATTACCTCCTATACTCCTTGATGGTATCCATTTACGCTATCAATAAGCATTAAAAGGTCGCGGCACAATCTTGGATGAGCACTTAAACTAGAATAAACAATCAAATAAGACTATATGGTTCCAGAGATCTTTCCAAGTCTCACACCTCTATGATGTGCAATACAGACAGAAGCGACGAATGGAAATTTGTACCAAGGCCAGGATTCGAACCCGGAGATGCGAGTTCGAAACCCAGCCTTGGTATAAATTTTCGTCCGTCGCTTCAGTCTGCATACATACATCATAGGAAGAACAAACTGACACAGAATGCAAGAAATCGCCCCCTTACCTGGATGCAATTCAAACATTTAGAAAAAAATTCCGCTTAAAATAAAAACTAGCCTTGTCCTTAGTCACACCGAAACTTTACTTCTGTGATGTAGTTGAACTCGGCACAAATTGCGAAAACTTCAGACGACTCGAGCTAGCAAAAGAACCTTGCGAAATATTTGTGCGTAAAATTCGGTGTTTGGACACAGCTCACCTTCTTATGCTGAGTTAGGGTGGCTGCTAGCGTTTAGGCGACGTAATTTTGACACGATCTTTTTCTTCATCAGTTTCTTCGTCACTGCTCTACTCAACACCTCGCCTCGCTTGTCAGCATATCATTCCTTAATTGCAATATCAGATGCATAACACTAAATCTTTCAACATTTCCTTCTCCATTTTAGCAATATGACTCTGAAAAAACTACCCTTTAAACTGCATCTTATTTAAAACTATTAAGCAGTGAAGATGAGATTAACGCTTATCTTTTACCGTCGTCGTAGTTTCCCTCTTGGTATATCGCAGCTATCATCCTGTCCAACATGGAGCCAGTATTTCCGTCACTCTGTCAACACTATCCCAGATTTCCTCTTCCCTATCTATTTCCATTTCCTTTCTTCCATCTCATCTGCTAACGTCACTCTATTATTTTTCGCTCTTTCCTGGACCAGCCAAGGTTTTCTCCAGATTTGATTCCTTCTGTACTACCGCCAAGCATCTGGTAGTACATGTCTTTCCCCAAAAATGTAATGACGCTATTACTTAACACAGTGTCAATGAGACTGACGTTTCTGAAATACTATATATTAAATAGTATAACTTATTGTTATTATTATTATTACTATGTACAGGTCGTGTAGTATGCGTATTGTAATGTTAACTCACTGGTAGTTGTAACAGCTGGCTTGAAAGCCCAGATCTTGCCAGGTGAACAAATACATACATAAATAATGGAAATATATTAATTCTGCTTTTACATCTATACTCCGCAAGCTACCTTATGGTGAGAAGCGGAGGGTACTTTGCGTACCTCTGTTACTTCCGCCCTTTCCCGTTCCTATCGCGAATGGTGCACGGGAAGAACTATTGTTCGTAGACCTCCGTATGGGCTCAAATATCTACAATTTTACCTACATGGCCTCTTCGCGAGATGTGCGAAGGAGGAATTGGTTGACCCTTCTAGGAACAATAGCTCTCGATATTTTAACAGTAGACTACACCTTGATGCGCAACACCTTTTTCTTAGCAACCGCTACTGGAGTTAGATGAGCATTTTCTTGACACTTTCGCGCTAAGTAAATGAAACTGTTGGATCTTTTCTATTTTTCCTGACTGATAAGAGTCCTAGACTGACGAGCAATACTCAAGTAACGATCGAACGAGTGTTTTGTAAGCTACCTCCTTCGCTGGTGGACTGCACTTCCCGGCAATTCTTCCACTGAATCTGAGTCAGGTATCTGCCTTTCTTGCGAATAGTTTCAGGTGGTCGTTCCACTTTAAATCGTCTCGTACGCATATTCCCAGGTATTTTATAGGTGCAATTACTTCCGGTGGTTGTTCGGCGATCGTGTAACCACACAATAACGGGGATTCCCTCCTATTTATGCGCGGTACATTTATGTTGACGATCATCTGCAATACTTGCACCGAGCATCATTCTCTACAGTCTTCCTGAATTTCGTTACAATTTTCTAGCGTTGCGATTTTTCTGTGTACACATAATGTGAACAGTAATGGTCATATAACACTCCATTGATGTAAGCCCGAAGTTACCGTTACATCTTAATATTTCCCTCCGTTAAAAATGAGCTGTTACATTTGCTAAGGACGGGTCAGTCCAATCACAAAGCTGGTCTGATATTCTGTATTTGGGTATAATATGTGCAGGTGGACTGTAGAAGTTTGCGCCGAAAGTAAGTACGTGACAAATTATGAAGAAAGAAATTGCCTCAATTGTAATTAGATAGTCCTCTTTTTATTATATCACGCTCGATTTCGAGGCTTCCAGCCTCATCATCAGTTGTACCAGTCTGAGACAAGTTCTTCTGCCTTTCCCTAACTAATCATTCGACTGCGTTCCCCATTAACGATGGAAAGCTAGAATGCAAGTACTGTACGTGACGGGCAGAGAGGGGTACTCACGTAGCTTGGAGCGCGTTCGTCCTCTCGCGTGCGCAGCGCACCGATCACTGATTGCGCGGTACGGCGCGTAGTCCGCCACGCCGCTAGCGCCACGGCCATCTGCACGGACAGCGCGCGCAACAGCGGAGTCGTCCACTTGACTCGACCGAGCGTTCAGGCGGCCTTGCGCGGCTGCTGGCGAAGTGACCTGGCCTTACCACCAGCTCGCGTCTGTGCTCCAGAGATCAGTGGGCTGTGTAATGTACCGATTGGACCAGTTCTCCAGTAATTTCCTGAAATGACTGGTGAGGACTTACTGTACTTTTTGGAGAGCCATCTACTTCTTCAGGCGTCGCATACAAAAATGTAAAAGATGAAATCGATGTGAGTTAATATAAGACTGTAACGAAGGAAGTCAGTCGGAGAATTCCATCGTCTACACGGAGATCTACAGAGTGACGACCAAAACTTTTCGATTATTATAGGACGCACCCATGGCATTTTACAACGTTTTGAACGTTGCAGAGCCATCAGTCGCCAAAATATCGAATTACAAGAAAGACGTTATTACATCAGGGTATATTTAAGATACTCTCTCAGAAAAAAAAGAAGTTATATACACTACTGGCCTTTAAAATTGCTACACCACGAAGATGACGTGCTACAGACGCGAAATTTAACCGACAGGAAGAAGATGCTGCGATACGCAAATGATTAGCTTTTCAGAGTATTCACACAAGGTTGGCGCCGGTGGCGACACCTAAAACGTGCTGCCATGAGGAATGTTTCCAACCGATTTCTCATACACAAACAGCAATTAACCGGCGTTGCCTGGTGAAACGTTGTTGTGATGCCTCGTGTAAGGAGGAGAAATGCGTACCATCACGTTTCCGACTTTGATAAAGGTCGCATTGTAGCCTATCGCGATTGCGGTTTATCGTATCGCGACGTTGCTGCTCGCGTTGGTCGAGATCCAATGACTGTTAGCAGAATATGGAATCGGTGGGTTCAGGAGGGTAAGACGGAACGCCGTGCTGGATCCCAACGGCCTCGTATCACTAGCAGTCGAGACGACAGCCATCTTATCCACATGGCTGTAACGGATCGTGCAGCCACGTCTCGATCCCTTACTCAACAGATGGGGACGTTTGCAAGACAACAACCATCATGATGGTCCCATCCATGTTTGGCGACATCTCGGGGTATCATCTTGTTCGCATTGACGGCACTTTGAACAGTGGACGTTACATTTCAGATGTGTTACGACCCGTGGCTCTACCCTTCATTCGATCCCTGCGAAACCCTACATTTCAGCAGGATTATGTACGACCGCATGTTGCAGGTCCTGTACTGGCCATTCTGGTTACAGAAAATGTTCGACTGCTGCCCTGGCAATATCTCTCACCAATTGAAAACTTCTGGACAATGGTGGCAGAGCAACTGGCTCGTCACAATACGCGAGTCACTACTCTTGATGAACTGTGGTATCGTGTTGAAGCTGCATGGGCAGCTGTACCTGTACACGCCATCCAATCTCTGTTTGACTCAATACCCAGGCGTATCAAGGCCGTTATTACGGCCAGAGGTGGTTGTTCTGGGTACTGACTTCTCAGGATCTATGCACCCGAATTGCGTGAAAATGTAATCAAATGTCAGTTGTAGTATAATAAATTTGTCCAATGAATACCCGTTTATCATCTGCATTTCTTCTTGGTGTAGCAATTTTAATGGCCAGTAGTGTACATGAGCAAACAAGCAAATGATCAGAATTTCAGAAAAACCGGATAATTTATTGAAGAGTGTTTCACAAATTGAGCATGTCAATAATGTATTGGTTCACCTCTGGCCCTTATGCATGAACGTCTTCGGCTTGGCATTGGTTATTATGTTGGATGTCTTCCTATGGGATATCATCGCAAATTATGTCTAGTTGACGCATTATATGGTCAAAATCCCGAGATGGTTGGAAGGCTCTGGCCATAAGGCTCCAAACGCTCTCAACTGGGGAAAGATCTGACGACCTTGCTGGCCTAGACAGGGTTTGGCAAACACGAAGACAAGCAGTAGAAACTTAACCGGTGTGCGAGCGGCATTATCTTGCTGAAATGCAAACCCAACACGGTTTGCCATGAAGAGCAACAAAACGGGACGTACAATATCGTCAGCGTACTGTTGTAGTTTAGGGGTGACACAGATGGCAACCAAGGAGGTCCTGCTATGAAATGAAATCGCACACCAGACTACCACCCTAGGTTGTCGGGCTGTACGGCAGGCAATAGTCAGGTTGGTACTCCACAGCCATCTGGGGCCTCTCCAGACACGTCTTCGCTCGTCACTGGGACTTAATTCGAAGCGAGACTCCTCACTGAAGATATTTCTGTCACAGTGAATCAGATTCTAGGCCGAATGTGCCCGACACCACTGCAGACGGACATGATGGTGTACAGAGGTCAATGGTAGTCGGCGCAAGGGACGCCACGAGCCCAGCCCTCTTTCTATGAGCCGCCTCTTAATGATTCGTGTGGTCACTGAAGCACCAGTTGAACGTCGAGTGTATGACAATGATGAATCCAGGGCTCTGAGTGCCTCTCTGATGACTGTTCGATCCTCACTTTCCGTCGTCTTTCTACACGACCGCTTCCTTCTGGCGCTGTGTTCGTCCATGGTTCACCCACTCCTAGCAACATCGTCGAATAGTGGCTTTACTCCTACTCAAATGTTGAGATCGCTTCGCCGATTACTTCAACTGGCTTCTTTGAGCCCAAGTATACATCCTCTCACAAGTGCTGACATCTGCGTGTATTGTTCACGCTCTTGTCTGCGAGGCATAGTTACTGTCCAACTGAGTACACAGAATGAAATTCGCAAAGATTTTATGCTCTGGTATCTACACTACTGGCCATTAAAATTGCTACACCAAGAAGAAATGCAGATGATAAACAGGTATTCATTGGACAAATATACTAGAACTGACATGTGAGTACATTTTCACGCAATTTGGGTGCAAAGATCCTGAAAAATCAGTACCCAGAAAGTACTGGCCGTAATAACGGTCTTGATACGCCTGGGCATTGAGCCAAACAGAGCTTGGATGACGTGTACAGGTACAGCTGCCCATGCAGCATCAACACGATACCGCGGTTCATCAAGTGTAGTGACTGGCGTATTGTGACGAGCCAGTTGCTCGGCCACCATTGACCAGACGTTTTCAATTGGTGAGAGATCTGGAGAATGTGCTGGCCAGGGCAGCAGTTGAACATTTTCTGTATCCAGAAAGGCCCGTACAGGACCTGCAACATGCGGTCTGAAATATAGGGTTTCGCAGGGATCGGATGAAGGTTAGACCCACGGGTCGTAACACATCTGAAATGTAACGTCCACTGTTCAAAGTGCCGTCAATGCGAACAAGAGGTGACCGGGACGTGTAATCAGTGGCACCCCATGCCATCATTCCGGGTGATACGCCAGTATGGCGATGACGAATACACGCTTTCAATGTGCATTCACCGCGATGTCGCCAAACACGGATGCGACCATCATGATGCTGTAAACAGAACCTGGATTCATCCGAAAAAATAACGTTTTGCCATTCGTGCACCCAGGTTCGTCGTTGAGCACACCATCGCAGGCGCTCCTGTCTGTGATGCAGCGTCAAGGGTAACCGCAGCCATGGTCTCCGAGCTGATAGTCGATGCTGCTGCAAACGTCGTCGAACTGTTCGTGCAGATGGTTGTTGTCTTGCAAACGTCCTCATCTGTTGACTTATGGATCGGGACGTGGCTGCACGATCCGTTACAGCCATGCGGATAAGATGCCTGTCCTCTCGACTGCTAGTGATACGAGGCCGTTGGGATCCAGCACGGCGTTCCGTATTACCCTCCTGAACCCACCGATTCCATATTCTGCTAACAGTCATTGGATCTCGACCAACGCGAGCAGCAATGTCACGATACGATAAACTGCAATCGCGATAGGTTACAATCCGATCTTTATCAAAGTCGGAAACGTTATGGTAGGCATTTCTCCTCCTTACACGAGGCATCACAACAACGTTTCACCAGACAACGCCGGTCAACTGCTGTTTGTGTATGAGAAATCGGTTGGAAACTTTCCTCATGTCAGCACGTTGTAGGTGTCGCCACCGGCACCAACCTCGTGTGAATGGTCTGAAAAGCTAATTATTTGCGTATCACAGCATCTTCTTCCTGTCGGCTAAATTTCGCGTCTGTAGCACGTCATCTTCGTGGTGTAGCAATTGTAATGGCCAGTAGTGTACGTGTCCCCTGTTTACTATTCTTGCCAGCCACACTGCGAAACTGCCCTGCAGAGTCATACACAGTCTATCGGTCGCCAAAGTTTACAGTTTCACATTTTCCGTTGATACCTGTATCAATATCAATCTGTGATGAATTTACATTACTCCTTCGTGGTGCGCAGTTTTTTTTTCCAGGTCTGTTACTATAAGTGCGCTTGAGAATGGGCACTAACCGACCCTAGTGGTGCAAATAAAATAAACAGTTGTTGTAATTAAACTTTTGCTAATTGAGAGGGCCCTTATGAAGCAAGAGTGATCGTAGGGCAACGAAACTCAGTAGAAACATTTGTAAGGACGTGCGGAAGAGAATTAACGAGTAAACCATTGAAAGAAGCACATATCAATTTCCACATGAGAAGGTAACATTTGTCAATTGCGTCCCATGTTTAAGTTCCAGATTACAAACATTGCTCGTTGACACGACCATCTGCATCCAAGACAGCCTGGATACCTTTTCACAATTCTTCGCAGAACTTTTCGAAACGTGGTCCACGGATAGTTCAGCTGTCGTGGCACAGCTCGTGCACTGCTTGAAGATCGCACATTGCATTCTGCATTCTCAGCCATGGAGACAGTGACTTCTTCAAAAATTTGTGGCGCAACTGGCCGTCGGCCTCTCCAGGAGCAATTCCCAAACCGCCAGTTAATTCGGACTTCCGAATCATGTCTGCAACCGCGGTGCGTAAAGAGGACCGCAACGTTTTCCTTTAATGCATCGATACTCGCGAAGAGAAGCAGCACTGTTGCTGTTGTTTTGATAAAACAGCTTTACGAGTAAAGACCTGCTCACCTCGTCCAGCCGGCCGGAGTGGCCGAGCGGTTCTAGGCGCTACAGTCTGGGACCGAGCGACCGCTACGGTCGCAGGTTCGAAACCTGCCTCGGGCATGGATGTGTGTGATGTCCTTAGGTTAGTTAGGTTTAATTAGTTCTAAGTTCTAGGCGACTGATGACCTCAGAATTAAGTCGCATAGTGCTCAGAGCCATTTGAACCATTTTTGAACCTCGTCCACACACATGTTGACTGTAACTGTAGCCTAATTCACTCTGATACTTGTGTTTCAACCACACTTCGCCTTACCAGTACTGGCGCCTAACGGCACGTCATGAGACTTACACTACTAACAACGCCAGTCCCGCCGCGCACAGTCTGAACATCATTCCTATAAAGTTGGGTATCCGCACGGCAAATAGTTTTTCGTTTGCACTGGTTCAAGTAACGAAAGTTTAGTTTAACTACCCTATATTTTAAACAAAACCTTGTGTAATAATGTAATTCTTCCGAGTTGTGGAGGTTCAAAAATGTGTGTGAAATCTTATGGGACTTGACTGCTAAGATCGTCAGTCCCTCAGCTTATACACTACTTAACCTAAATTATCCTAAGGACAAACACACACACCCATGCCCGAGGGAGGACTCGATCCTCCACCGGGACCAGTCGCACATTCCATCACTGCAGCTCCCCAGACCGCTCGGCTAATCCCGCGCGGCCTTGAGGAGGTTGTGGGGCCCACCCAGAAGAACATGACGAGTGCAATTAAATGTGTCCGAACACATTTATTAAGAAAGTTGACAATTTATCATAGTTATAAGGTAGAATAATTAGATGTAAGATATCGTGAATTAACGTGCCGCGTTTGGAAACTTCTGGAACAACTGTCGCATCCCTGTATCCTTTATACTGGATTCGTCTTGAATAAGCTCTTGATCAGACTTTCTGACACATTCAAAATCCCGTGGTGAAGGTTAAGAAGTGTGAGAATGTGATGTAGAAGGTTGTGAAGCTGTGTAGCGTGATCCTTCCTCATCTATTAAAACTTGCTGAAATTTCTTCCTCACAGCTAATTTTCGATGAAATCTGGAGATCTGGAGAAATCGTAAAAGACTAACAAAAACTAGGTAACCGTTATCTTTATTTATGGCTTGCTTATCAGAAAACAATACCGGTTTTGCCTTTCTGTTCCATGAAATGTATCATCGGACTCAAATTTATCACTCGCTCTTTCACGGTTGCTTAGATTGAATCCGGAGAATCCCTTCTCGGTGTTTCACGATTTTCGCTATACTGCTGCGGGTGAGTTACAACAGTGTTACTCGTTTGCAAAGTAGGTGAATGACCTTGAGGTTATATCGTAAAATTTGGAAATTTTTGGTAAGGGCGTATGGGACCAAACTGCTAAGGTCATCGGTCCCTAAGCTTACGCAGTACTTAATCTAACTTTAACTTACGCTAAGGACAACACACACACCCATGCCCGGGGGAGGACTCGAATCTCCGATGGCGGTAGCCACGACGACCGTGGCAAGTCGCCTTAGATCGGGTTGTATCGTCTGTGTTATGTTTCGAGGATTTACTGCTCCCTGGCAAAGAATATTTTTTATGGATACGTAATGTTTTTAGAGCTCTGTGGTCCGTTAAGACACAAAACGAACTTCAGCTGGTTGAACTATGTTCATGAAGAACAAAATTTTTCTGATGTTTTATCTCCAGAATTGAAGACATTTCTATATTCTCCCCGAAACGTATCACGAAGCACCTTCCATTTTTTTTCTTTATTTCTGCCACTAGAACAGGAAAGAGCGTAGTGCTGATCAGAAATCAGGACAGAGTTGTTTTCTAGGACAAAACGTGTTATTTTTTATGACTAACTTAGATGATTTTATTTTTGTTATTATTTGTTACTTTATGACTACTTTCTCTGAAATAGTCAGCCATCTAACCCATAACTAGTATGGTGGAATCATGCGGACCCCAGGGAATTTTAGTTTTTTTTAGTTTGAACGTTTGTAACACCGCAGAGCTGTTTACACAAACACCGATGACCAATTTTTCTTTCAGTTGGCGTCACACTGACTCCAGCATACCGAGTATGATGTTTTTATAACGTAGTATTTTCTGATCTCCTGGACTGAAATTTCGTTATCTTGTCGAGGTGAAATGAAAGTAAGTGACCCTAAGCTCGATGAATGGGTACAGTCAATCCCAGATGAAACATGGAGTGAGTTCAGGTGCAAACGATGACTTAGATCTTAGTACAGACTATAAAAGCAACCATAACAGTGATTAAGAGTTAGATGAGAAACAAGAAAAAGACAACGGGGTGGAAAATAAATGCTGTGGTGTACGGGAAGGTGTCGCCGTTGAATGACTGTAGGAGGATACAAGATGACTTGGACAGGATTTGTGACTGGTGTCAAGAATGGCAGCTAACTCTAAATATAGATAAATGTAAATTAATGCAGACGAGAAGGAAAAAGAATCCCGTAATGTTTGAATAGTCCATTAGTAGTGTAGCGCTTGACACAGTCACATCGATTAAATATTTGGGCGTAACACTGCAGGGCGATATGAAATGGGACAAGTATGTAATGGCAGTTGTGGGGAAGGCGGATAGTCGTCTTCGGTTCATTGGTAGAATTTTGGGAAGATGTGGTTCATCTGTAAAGGAGACCGCTTATAAAACACTAATACGACCTATTCTTGAGTACTGCTTGAGCGTTTGGGATCCCTATCAGGTCGGATTGCGGGAGGACATAGAAGCAATTCAGAGGCGGGTTGCTAGATTTGTTACTGATAGGTTTGATCACCATGCGAGTGTTACGGAAATGCTTCAGGAACTCGAGTGGGAGTCTCTAGAGGAAAGGAGGCGTTCTTTTCTTGAATCGCTACTGAGGAAATTTAGAGAACCACCATTTGAGGCTCACTGCAGTACAATTTTACTGCTGCCAACTTACATTTCGCGGAAAGACCACAAAGATAAGATAAGAGAGATTAGGGCTCGTACAGAGGCATATAGGCAGTCATTTTTCCCTCGTTCTGTTTTGGAGTGGAACAGGGAGAGAAGATGCTAGTTGTGGTACGAGGTACCCTTCACCACGCACCGTATGGTGGATTGCGGAGTATGTATGTAGATGTAATTGCAGGTGTTAGAAGCAACTAGATCAAAAGACAGGAAAATAAACGTTTACTGTATTAGTGTACAGTGTACAGTGACTGTGACAAAAATATTTGTAAGAACTGTACATAGAAACTAAACGAAATGCAATAACTCTATAATGAGCCGTCGGGGACCATATGTCCCTTACACCAAAATACACAGAAGATATCCCTGAATAACCCCTGAAAGTTTATCGGTGGCGTCCTGTTTCACCATGCATATGGTGTGAAGTGAATCTTCCGACGGAAACTGTTGGAAAACACCCCCTCGAATGCTGTTCACGAATGGCAGCACAACAGGTTGAATCACCAGACTGAGGACAGATTTGCAATGAGGGTGTGTGGGACAACCACCAGAGTGCTCCTGCTATCATACTAAACAGCACCACAGACTATAACTCCAGGTGCAGGTCCAGTGTATCTAGCACGCAAACATGATAATTGCAGGCCCTCAACTGGTCTCCTTCTAACCAACACATGGCCATCACTGGCACCGCGGCAGAGCCACATTTCATCAGAAAACGCAACACACCTCCATCCTGTCTTCCAATTAGCTCTCGCTCGACACCGCGGTGGTTTGGGGTTAATGGAATGGACGCTACAGGGTATCTGGCTCGAAGCTGTCCTTCAAGTAACTGATTTGCAACTGTTCAGTGTGTTGGAGAGAGCGCAGGGGCAAGACCAACAACAGTTGAAGTACTGGCGATATTAACCCAGGGGAAACTGCTGCTCATCGAGTGCAGAGAGATTCCATTCTAGTCTCTGCACTGGGATCGTATGTGCCTAGTTGCCTGAACGTTCGGTTGCAAGATTTAATGTGTTAGCAAAGCCACCGTCTATATATTTATTGTGGTGTCACCGCCAGACACCACACTTGCTAGGTGGTAGCTTTAAATCGGCCGCGGTCCATTAGTACATGTCGGACCCACGTGTCGCCACTGTCAGTGATCGCAGACCGAGCGCCACCACACGGCAGGTCTCGAGAGACTTACTAGCACTCGCCCCAGTTGTACGGACGACTTAGCTAGCGATGCAACACTGACGAAGCCTCGCTTATTTGCAGAGAAGATAGTTAGAATAGCCTTCAGCTAAGTCAATGGCTACGACCTAGCAAGGCGCCATAGCAATTGATAGTTATCGTATGAAACATGTCTCATCAAGAACGATGTATACAAATGATGGATTAAAGTTAAGTATTCCAGAAGCTACGTACTTTTCTTTATAGCATTCATTACGTACCCTGTTTCAGGCCTCACGCCATCCTGCGTGAGTTAGTGCGTGCATTTCGGCCTCCTCTCTCAATTAGTGTGCGTTGTGTTGGCTAATCTGCCGACGAGTAAAAACAGGGTCTTGTTCTTTATCCTTGCTTAGTTTACTTGTGTCATGGCTTCGCCACAATCTCCAGATGTACTGTCCGAATTTTATCGCTTGCAGAATCAGCAGACGCAGGCGTTATTGGATGCCCTTGGACAGCTCGTCCAGGGTCAACGTGCAATGCAAACCGATGCGGCAGCCGCCGCTTCATCGCTACCGCAGCCACAACATGCTGTTGCACCCCCGTTTCGGCACTACGATGCGGAGGTGGAAACCTGGACGGAGTGGTCACGCCAGTTTGGATTTCATCTCTCCGCCTACAGAATTCAAGGTAACGAGCGGCAGCCTCATTTATTGGCGTGTGTAGGGGTGCAAACGTACCGTGTGATAGTGAAATTATTTCCCCGACGCGACGTAGCAACCCTGTCCTACGAAGAAATTTTGTCTGCTTTAGATGCCTATTTCAAAGAAACAGTCAATGTCGTTGCAAAAAGGTATACGTTCTTTCGTACAAAACGTACGGCCGGTCAAACTAATCGGGAGTGGGTTGCAACTTTGCAAGGCCTTACAAGGGATTGTGCTTTTGAGTGTGAATGTGGACTCCCTTATTCAGATACTATGGTGCGTGATGCAATCGAACAGAACGTTTCTGATGTTCGTACACGGGAGCAGATGTTGAAACTGGTCAATCCCTCCCTCCAACTAGTGATAGACATATTGGATAGGCAAGACACACTTGACTTTGCTCAGGAATCATTTGCAACTTCGCCAGCTGTGTGTCACATTAACCGGCCCGCCGGGCGAGCTGCACGGAACTGTAAACAGCCCTCGCGCACGTCCGCGCAGCCACGTGTCCCGCGCCAGCATGCAAATGCAGTAATAAAGTCATGCCCGCGGTGTGCTACTAGACATTCGCGTGAGAATTGCCCGTCACGCCAAGCTATTTGCTTTTTCTGTAATAAAAAAGGACATGTTCAAAGTGTTTGCCAGAAAAAGCTCAGATCGGACACAAAACACCATTCCCGGCCCTTTGCTTCGCGCCAGAATCGCACCAAGAATGCTCAGGCTCGTGAACCTTCGCCCATGGAAATTCATGTAGTTAATTCCACTCCGCCCAGTGCTGCTCCCTCTAACAGTGACTGTGTTCGTCCCACAAAAAGTGTGCATCGACGTCGACGGAAATCACGTCAAGTCGCGAGTGATTCTGTACCAGTGTCTGTTCACGTTGCCCGAGACAGTCGCTCTTGTCGTCAGCAGGACAATAAACTTTTTGTAGACTTGGACATTAATGGCAACGTAATACCATTCCAGCTCGATACCGGAGCTGCAGTTTCATTGATCAATAAAGTCACGTACAAACAACTGGGCACTCCTCCGTTGCGTGCCGCAAATGTTAAGCTAACTACATATTCAGGTCACACAATCCTTGTGTTAGGACAGTGCAGCCTTCTTGCAACATACAAGGGACAAACAAAACTTGTGTCATTTTACGTCCTTCGTTCTTCTTCTGCAGTGAACTTGTTTGGTTTAGATTTATTTCAGTTGTTTAACTTGTCTATAGTCAATCAGGTCCTATCAGTGAACCAGACTGTGCCTTCAGCCAGTGTTTCTAGTCTATGTGATGAGTTTGCAGACATTTTTGCACCGGGCCTTGGTTGCGCTAAGAACTATAAAGCACATTTGGAACTGAAAGTAAACGCGCAACCGAAATTTTTCAGGGCGCGCAATGTTCCCCACGCATTGCGTGATGAGGTCGCAAGAACATTACACGATTTAGAATCACAAGGTGTAATTGAACGTGTGCAAGCTTCTCTCTGGGCCTCACCCTTAGTAATTTTGCCAAAACCTTCCGGTAAATTGAGACTTTGTGTGGACTTTAAGGCAACAGTGAATCCACAACTAGTGATTGCCACTTTTCCTTTACCCCGCCTGGAAGATCTTTTTGACAAACTGTGCCCGGGTGCATATTTTTCTAAGTTGGACCTAGCAGATGCATACTTGCAAATACCGGTGGACGAAGAATCTCAACGCGTTTTGGTGGTTAACACGCATCTTGGGTTGTATCGCTTCAAAAGACTGCCATTCGGGTGCGCATCCGCTCCTGCATTGTTTCAGCAATATCTGCAAACTGTTTGTGCGTCAGTCCCTACTGCAGCAAACTATCTGGACGATATTGTGATCTCCGGACAGACAGAAGACGAACATTTAGCAACCCTCCGAACATTATATCAGGTCTTGCGACAAAATGGTCTTCGCTTGCGGAAGGACAAATGTGTGTTTTTTGCTCGTAACTTACCATATTTGGGACAAGTCATCAATGCACAAGGCATACATCCGAGTCCAGAGCACCTCCGTGCCATACAGGACTTGCCTTCGCCGCAGACTTTGAAGCAGCTACAGAGTGTGCTGGGTAAAATAAATTACTATCATCGCTTTCTGCGCAATGCCTCTTCCATTTCAACTCTGCTTCATCGCTTACGCCGTCAAGGTGTTCCGTTCGTCTGGTCGACGGAATGCGAACGCGCCTTTCGCCAGTTGAAATCGGCGTTGCTTTCTAATACTTGCCTTACGCCATTCGATCCCCAGAAACCCCTTTTGTTGATGGTAGATGCATCGGATTTCGGGATCGGTGCTGTGCTTGCGCACAAAGATGGTTCGCATGATCACCCTATTGCCTTTGCGTCCAAATTGCTCTCGTCAGCGCAAAGAAATTATTCACAGATCGAGAAAGAAGCTTTGGCTCTCGTATTTGGTGTTACTAAGTTTCACGATTTCTTGTATGTTCATCACTTTGCCATCTTCACAGACCACAAACCTTTGACAGCGCTTTTTCATCCGAACAAGTCTGTACCTCCACGTACAGCGCAGAAATTCATTCGCTGGTCTGTTTTCCTCTCGCAGTACCGCTACGATATCTTGTATCGGTCCACTGCTAAGTTCGGAAACGCCGATGCGTTGTCCCGTTTGCCTGTTGCTGAGGATGGAGCATTCGATTCTTCCGAACTTGCTTGCATGTTCATTGATTTGGAAACCGATGACGTGGTCGAATCGTTTCCGATTGATTTTCGTCGTGTAGCTACGGCCTCAGCTGCTGACCCTGTCCTTGCTACCGTTTTGCGTTTTGTTGCTACGCAATGGCCCTTGTCAAAGTCACGGATAGAGGATCCGTTGGTTCGCAGATTTTTTGCTCACAAGGAGAGACTTTTTGTACGACGTGGTGTTTTGTTGTTGCGTTCTGATAATGATCAGTCCAGAGTCGTGGTCCCACGTTCGTTACAGTCCTCTGTCTTACGGCTTCTCCACCACGGACGTTGGGGTATAGTGCGAACGAAACAGCTTGCTCGCCAGCACTGTACTTGGTTCGGAATCGATGCTGCGATTACGAGAATGTGCTCTTCTTGCATGGCGTGTGCCGAACAACAATCCGCACCGCCGTGGAACTTCTTTGCATGGCCAAAAGCCACTTCCCCTTGGCAACGCTTGCACATAGATTTTGCTGGTCCATTCTGGAATGCTCGATGGTTGGTTGTGGTCGATTCTTTCAGTAATTTCCCTTTTGTTGTCCGGATGTCTTCCACGACGTCTTCTGCCACCATCCAAGCGTTATCCGCTATCTTTTGCATTGAAGGTCTTCCACGGACTATTGTTTCCGACAATGGCCCACAATTTATGTCCGCAGAATTTCAGTCATTCTGCAAGGCCAATGGTATTCAACATCTGACGTCCGCGCCGTTTTCGCCTCAGTCAAACGGTGCCGCTGAACGATTGGTCCGGACTTTCAAGTCACAGATGTTGAAGTTGAAACAGTCGCATTCTCGGGAGGATGCGTTGTTGCTCTTTTTGTCTTCGTATCGCTCTCAGCCCCGAGATGGTCGCTTGCCGGCTGAGTTGCTCCATGGTCGTCCTCATCGAACCTTGATGTCTTTGCTGCATCCGCCGCATCAGGTTCCTGTGCAGCGGCAGACTCCTGCTTTTGCTCCAGGCGACGTTGTATTCTATCGCAACTATCGCGGATCACGGCGCTGGCTCGCAGGGCGCATTCTTCGCTGCCTCGGCCGCGCGATGTATTTGGTTTTGGGGGCCTCTGGTGAGGTGCGTCGGCATCTCAATCAGCTGCGCCTCTGTCGTCGCCTGGGTTCTGCCGCTCCCCGTCTGCTTTCAGCGACGGTGCCGTCCGGTCAGCGACCTGGGGACCCATCTACTGGCTCGCCTCATCCCCAGGTGTTACCGACGCTGCCTTCCATTTTGCCCCATGGCGACGCGCCGCCGCCGCCGCCGCCGCCGCCGCCTGTTCTCCCGCCGGCACCGCCCGCAGTGGATGCGTCGCTGCAGCCGCCAAGCGCCTCCCTGGGTCACGCGCCGCCGATCGCTTCCCGTGACCAGCAGTCCTCCGCCATGGACCTCTTGCCCGCTCCGGACCACATGGCGTCTTCGCGCGTCGGGTACCCCGACGCGATGGAGGTCGACCCTTCGGCCCCTCCTGTCTCTTTACGGGCGCATACACCGCATGTTGGCGTGTACCCTGGACTAGGTTTTCAGGCGTTTCCTAGCTCCCCTCGGACCGAATGGCCGGGTGCGGGTGGCACAGCCTCGCCTGTTGTTAGGTTCCCCACCTCATCGCATACGCCAACATGGGGTCCTCCCCACGGCGGGCGGAAGCCTTACACCACGACCGTTCGCCGATTTGCGGGGGAGGAATGTGGTGTCACCGCCAGACACCACACTTGCTAGGTGTTAGCTTTAAATCGGCCGCGGTCCATTAGTACATGTCGGACCCGCGTGTCGCCATTGTCAGTGATTTCAGACCGAGCGCCACCACACGGCAGGTCTCGAGAGACTTACTAGCACTCGCCCCAGTTGTACGGACGACTTAGCTAGCGATGCAACACTGACGAAGCCTCGCTTATTTGCAGAGAAGATAGTTAGAATAGCCTTCAGCTAAGTCAATGGCTACGACCTAGCAAGGCGCCATAGCAATTGATAGTTATCGTATGAAGCATGTCTCATCAAGAACGATGTATACAAATGATGGATTAAAGTTAAGTATTCCAGAAGCTACGTACTTTTCTTTATAGCATTCATTACGTGTCCTGTTTCAGACCTCACGCCATCCTGCGTGAGTTAGCGCGTGCATTTCGGCCTCCTCTCTCAATTAGTGTGCGTTGTGTTGACTAATCTGCCGACACAACATTTACTGTTGTAGCATATTAGTTATAACGTTACTTTATTAGAGGTCTGTCCTTTGTTAATTCAGATAAGAGACAAATATTGTGAATGTAGATGTCAAAGTTATTGTGGTCATACAATGTAGGCTTTCACGGCCGGTGTTTCTTCAGTTGAAATTTCCGGGCTGAGAGGCCGTGGTCGATGTATTAAAATTTCTACCTAACGTTTCATCTCCATCTGCGGGAGACATCTTCTGAGATCGTCCGGACGACCTCAGAAGATGTCTCCCGCAGATGGAGACGAAACGTTAGGTAGAAATTTTATACATCGACCACGGCCTCTCAGCCCGGAAGTTTCAACTGAAGAAAGTTATTGCGGTGTCAACTGCTTCTCAAATTGCTGCTGCAGACGCAGTATGATGCGCCAGAGCTGTACACCGAACACAATGGTCTTGCTTCTCGGTAATGCCACGTGGCCGTCCGGATCCTGGTCATCTTGCGTCCGTACGCTCTCGTGATCAACGTTGCCACGGTTGCCAGCAGTCATGTACGATATCTACATTCCTGCCAAATCTTTCTGCAATATCACAGAAGGAACATCCAGCCTCTCGTAGCCCTATTATGTGAACTCGTACAAACTCTGTGAGGTGTTGGTAATGGCGTCTTTGTCGCCGTAAAGGCAGTCTTGACTAACATCAATTCACCACGTCCAATCTCAAAATGCAATTAACGCTCACGACCGTTACAGCGTGTATTTCAAATGGTTCAAATGGCTCTGAGCACTATGGGACTTAACATCTGAGGTCATCAGTTCCCTAGAACTACTTCAACCTAACTAACCTAAGGACATCACACATATCCATGCCCGAGGCAGGATTCGAATCTGCGACCGTAGCGATCGCGCGGTTCCAGACTGAAGCGCCTAGAACCGCTCGGCCACAACGGCCGCCACAGCGTGTATACAAAGGAAATCTGATTTGCATCCTCATAGTGGCACTACTACGCCACTCTTATGCGACTGGTCTGAAATTTCAATAGACATCGTCTTCCAGATGTAGAAACAGGCGTACCAACTTTCGTTTATGCTACACAGCTCCTTCTTGGTGTTGCGATTTCTTTTTCCATCAGTGTTATGTTATTACAAGTACTTGGCGAAAAGTTCATTCAGCATGTCAGGGTTTCCGTTTAGAACCTCAGACGAAACTGTAGGAAGAATAGCTCCAAGGTATAACATTGATTAATGTCCAGTGTTTCTTAACATGGCGATATTCAAATTTGGAGAGAGCACAGGGCGAGGACAACAACAGTTGGAGTACTGGCGACAATAATCCGTGGGTAACGGCAGCTTGTCGAATGAAGGGAGGTGGTTTTTTTTTTTCTAGTCTGTGCACTGGGGTCCTATGTCCCTAGTTGCCTGAGCGCTCGGTCGCTCGATGTCGCTGCGAGTGGGTGACCAGCCTAAAGCGCGACTCAAGGCTCCACATCCTGCATGTTTCCAAAATCTGCATCTGGACGCCGTACTGCATGTGGTGGAGGGAAGGGACGTGGCTCATGGATTCCATACTGGGGAAGGCTATGAAACTGTTACCAGGACGGACGGCCGGGATGGCCCGCGGTTGTAGGCGCTGCAGTCTGGAACCGCGCGACCGCTACGGTCGCAGGTTCGAATCCTGCCTCGGGCATGGATATGTGTGATGTCCTTAGGTTAGTTAGGTTTAAGTAGTTCTAAGTTCTAGGGGACTGATGACCTCAGCTGTTAAGTCCCATAGTGCTCAGAGCCATTTGAACCATTTGTTACCAGGACGCCCAAACTGTCGAGTGTGGCAGAACCCTATCGATTGCTTCCTTCCCTTAAATTACGTCTCTGAGTAAGTGTTTTTGGCAGTTCTACCTAACGCACACGTTGGGAAAGCGCTCAATAAGCGTGTCAAGAAAAGAAGAAATTCGCAAATAATGGATTATTGAGAAAACGCCGTTAGCAAGAAACGAACTTGTTAGCATATGAAAGTAACGATACATTTCATCTAATCGTTGGTGAAACTCTCGATAGTTTGTGTTACAGTATTCTGGTGCGCTGTAGAGAGATATTTATAAACTTCGCTAGTCATGTTGTTGTTGTTGCTGTCTTCAGTCAAGAGACTGGTTTGATGCAGCTCTCCATGCTACTCCATCGTGTACAAGCTTATTCATCTCTTAGTACCTACTGCAACGTACATCCTTCTGAATCTGTTTGGTGTATTCATCTCTTGGTCTCCCTCTACACTGCCCTCCAATACTAAATTGGTGATCCCTTGATGCCTCAGAATATGCCCTACCAACTGATTCCTTTTTCTAGTCAAGCTGTGCCACAAATTTCTCTTCTCTCCAATTCTTTTCAATACCTCCTCATTTGTTATGTGATCTACCCATCTAATCTTCAGCATTCTTCTGCAGCACCACATTTCGAACGCTTCTATTCTCTTCTTGTCTAAACTATTTATCGTCCACGTTTCACTTCCATACATGGCTACACTCCATACAAATACATTCAGAAACGACTTCCTGACACTTAAATCTATACTCGACGTTAACAAATTTCTCTTCTTCAGAAACGCTTTCCTTGCCATTGCCAGTCTACATTTTATATCCTCTCTACTTCGACCATCATCAGTTATTTTGCTTCCCAAATAGCAAAACTCATTTATTACTTTAAGCGTCTGATTTCCTAATCTAATTCCCGCAGCATCACCCGATTTAATTCGACTACATTCCATTATTCTCGTTTTGCTTTTGTTGATGTTCATCTTATATCCTACTTTCAAGACACTGTCCATTCCGTTCAGCTGCTCTTCCAAGTCCTTTGCTGTATCTGACAGGATTACTATGTCTTCGGCGAACCTCAAAGTTTTTATTTCTTCTCCATGGATTTTAATTCCAACTCCGAATTTTTCTTTTGTTTCCTTGACTGCTTGCTCAATATACAGATCGAATAACATCGGGGATAGGCTATAACCCTGTCTCACTCCTTTCCCAACCACTGCTTCCCTTTCGTGCCCCTCGACTCTTATAACTGCCACCTGGTTTCTGTACAAATTGTAAATAGCCTTTCGCTCCCTGTAATTTACCCCTGCCACCTTCAGAATTTGAAAGAGAGTATTCCAGTCAAAGTTGTCAAAAGCTTTCTCTAAGTCTATAAATGCTGGAAACGTATTTTTGCCTTTCCTTAATCTATTTTCTAAGATACGTCGTAAGGTCAGTATTGCCTCACGTGTTCCAACATTTCTACGGAACCCACACTGATCTTCCCTGAGCTGAGCTTCTACCAGGTTTTCCATTCACCTGTAAAGGATTCGTGTTAATATTTTGCAGCCGTGACTTATTAAACAGATAGTTCGGTAATTTTCACATTTGTCAACACCTGCTTTCTTTGGGCTTGGAATTGTTATATTCTTCTTGAAGTCTGAGGGTATTTTGCCTGTCTCATACATCTTGCTCAATAGATGGTAGAATTTTGTTAGGCCTGGCTCTCCCAAGGCTGTCAGTAGTTCTAATGGAATGTTGTCTATTCCCGGGGCCTTTTTCGACTTAGGTCTTTTAGTGCTCTGTCAAACTCTTCACACAGTATCATATCTCCTATTTCATCTTCATCTACATTCTCTTCCATTTCTATAATATTTTCCTCAAGAATATCGCCCTTGTATAGACCCTCTATATACTCCTTCCACCTTTCTGCTTTCCCTTCTTTGCTTAGAATTGGGTTTCCATCTAAGCTCTTGATATTCATGCAAGTGTTTCTCTTTTCTCCAAAGGTCTCTTTAATTTTCCTGTAGGCAGTATCTATCTTACCCCTAGTGATATGCGCCGCTACATCCTTACATTTGTCCTCTACCCATCCCTGCTTAGCCGTTTTGCACTTTCTCATTTTTGAGACGTTTGTATTCCTTTTTGCCTGCTTCATTTACTGCATTTTTATATTTTCTCCTTTCATCAATTAAATTCAATATCTCTTGTTACCCAAGAATTTCTATTAGCCCTCGTCTTTTTATCTACTTGATCCTCTGCTGCCTTCACTATTTCATCCCTCAAAGCTACCCATTCTTCTTCTACTGTATTTCTTTCCCCCATTCTTGTCAATTGTTCCCTAATGCTCTCCCTGAAGCTCTCTACAACCTCTGGTTCTTTCAGTTTATCCAGGTCCCATCTCCTCAAATTCCTGCCTTTTTGCAGTTTCTTCAGTTTTAATTTGCAGTTCATAACCAATAGATTGTGATCAGAGCCCACATCTGCCCCTGGAAATGTCTTACAATTTAAAACCTGGTTCCTGAATCTCTGTCTTACCATTATATAATCTATCTGAGACCTTCCAGTATCTCCAGGCTTCTTCCATGTATACAACCTTCTTTTATGATTCTTGAACCAAGTGTTAGCTATGATTAAATTATGCTCTGTGCAAAATTCTACCGGGCGACTTCCTCTTTCATTTCTTACTCCCTTTCCATATTCACCTACTACGTTTCCTTCTCTTCCTTTTCCTACTATCGAGTTCCAGTCACCCATGACTATTAAATTTTCGTCTCCCTTCACTATCTGAATAATTTCTTTTATCTCATCATACATTTCATCAATCTCTTCCGCATCTGTGGAGCTAGTTGGCATATAAACTTGTATTACTGTGATAGGCGTGGGCTTCGTATCTATCTTGACCACAATAATGCGTTCACTATGCTGTTTGTAGTAGCTAACCCGCATTCCTATTTTCCTATTCATTTTTAAACTTACTCCTGCATTACCCCTATTTGATTTTGTATTTATAACCCTGTATTCACCTGACCAGAAGTCTTGTTCCTCCTGCCACCGAACTTCACTAATTCCCACTAATCTAACTTTAACCTATCCATTTCCCTTTTTAAATTTTCTAACCTACCTGCCCAATTAAGAGATCTGACATTCCACTCTCCGATCCGTAGAACGCCAGTTTTCTTTCTCCTGATAGCAACGTCCTCCTGAGTAGTCCCCGCCCGGAATTCCGAATGGGGGACTAGCTTACCTCCGAAATATGTAACCCAAGAGGACGCCATCATCATTTAACCATATAGTAAAGCTGCATGCCCTCGGGAAAAATTACGGCTGTAGTTTCCCTTGCTTTCAGTCATTCGCAGTACCAGCACAGCAAGGCCGGTTTGGATAGTGTAACAAGGCCAGATCAGTCAATCATCCAGACTGTTGATCCTGCAACTACTGAAAAGGCTGCTGCCCCTCTTCAGGAAACACACGTTTGTCTGGCCTCTCAACAGATACCCCTCCGTTGTGGTTGCACCTACGGTACGGCTATCTGTATCACTAAGGCACGCAAGCCTCCCCATCAACGGCAAGATCCATGGTTCATGGGAGGGGGGATTAATGACATCAAAGCACAATAGAAATATATAGAGACATGCATGGAACGAGGCTGATAGAGCTCCCGAAGGCTCAGCTTGGTGAGTTCTAAAACCGTTTATTGACATTTCAATCCGTGTGCAAAACATTCAAAATCTTCCCGATAATTTAAATTCTATGATACATTACGGGAAAATATATTTTCTCTATCTCTCCTGGTGGCCCCGTCTCAGAGCCTCTAAGTACGAGCGTTGTTTTTTATGGATAGAGATCTGCGTGGATGCGGATATCCGCAGATATATCCGCGGATATCCGCGATATTTGTCACTTGGCGGGTAAAATCGCAACCGGCGCGGATATCCGCGGGTCACCTGCGGATAATGAGCAAGGCATCTGCCCAGTACGTACGTTTGCAATGTTAGTTGAAAACTTCAAGTCTGTTGACATTCTTGGAATCTTGCAGGGCCCGGGTAGAGCGGATGTCTGTTGTCCTCAGCCCCTGCCTACGACCGACGTAGCTGTACCCAAGAGACCTGCGTCTAATCCGTTTCCGCGACCGTGTCTTTCGTGTGGCCTGTGAAGTGCTCTCTGGGTGGCTAACCTGCCCACTGTCTACCAGACACGTGCCCGTTGCAATTTTCCGCTGTCTTCAGTTAGTGCTTTGTAGTGACCGAGTGACAACGTGCATCGTAGCAAATATCAGTGAGAGTTCTTTCTTCAAATGTACACCATTTCGATGGATACAATTTCGTGTAAGGTGAAAAAAGGTGATTTTACATTAGTGAAGGAAAACAAATTGAAATCGCCAATTTGGAAAAAATTCGGATACGTATTTGATGGCAACGAAAAGATAAAAGATATAGTGGCTTGTTTTGCATATAAAAAAGTATATTCCTACACTGGACACAAAAGTGGAACTTCAAACTTGCTAAAACATTCGTGTGAGGCTGGACAAAGTAGCATAATTACTTATTTAAATACCAAGAGAGGCGTGAAAGTTCCTGAACTGCCGCCAAATTTGAAGACAACCGCGACAGAAAAACTTATCAATCTTGTCAGCAAAGACATTTTCTCGAGAAGCGCAGTTTCTTGTTGATGTGGAGGCCAAGTACGGTGCTACCTCATCCAACCACCATATCCAGAAATATGAAGGAAACGGCCGATCGTCTGCGTGAAACTGTCTCCGCAGAAGTGAAGAATATATTCAGAGATATAGGTGGAGCACTAACTGTCGATTTATGGACTGATTCGTACCGTAAAATAAACTATATGGAAGTGACTGCACATTATGTTAATTATGAAGAAGTGAAACTTGAGGATCGAGTGTTGTGCACCAGAAATTTTGGGAGTGAGATTAAAAAAAAACAGGAGAAAACATTAAACTTGAATTAATTAAGATACTATGGTCGTTCGATTTATTCAGTGCTGTGAATAACATCTTGTTCGTTACGGATAGAGGTCCAAATATTGTGGCAGCACTTCGCCAATACAAGAGGCTCTCGTGTCCAGCACACATTCTTAATACTGTGCTGGAGCACACGACTCGAGGAGACGCGAATGATGAGAAGAGTGACGTGCAGCGACTAATAAATTCCTGTCGAGCTATCACAACTTTCTTTAAAAGATCTGGTCTTCAGAATCGCCTTCAGATGGAACAGTAAATTGGATATGTTTCAGTCTATTAATTCACAATGGTTTGAAGTTCTGTCAATTTTGTCAGAGAAAAATCAAGATAATTTGATTGATTCTATAGACAAGAGGATGTTGGCAGATATAATAACCTTTCTGACACCATTTAAAATAGCTTCTTGTGATCTCGAAGCCTCCAAAACCCCTACCATTTATTTATGTGTGTTGTGGAAGTTAAAACTTCTCTCCTTCCTTGAAAAAAATTATGGCGGCTGCCCATTTCTGATAGATTCAAAGAGTACAGCCAAATCTATTTTAATCAGCAAATGGGACATAACAGTAACCCATAAACTTGCAACGTTTTTGAATCCAAAATATAAAAACCTAAAATTTCTTAGCAGTGCCGAAAAAGATGAAGTTTTAAAGGAAGCGAAAAATTATGTTGCGAGAAATTGTCCACAGTTAAAAGATAAGGAGGAAACAACATCTTGAACATCTTGAATTCCTTCCAAAAAACAGAACTCTGACGTACTTTTTAATGAATTTGAAGATTCCACAGAAGATGAATCGACGAGAGATCTTGACTTTGCGTCAGACGGAATTCTCAGATATACGAATGATAAAGTCCAATTTTCGGAAGGCATCGACCTGATAGCTTGGTGGCATGGGCGTGAAAACGTCTATCCGCTTCTTTCCAAACTCGCATACTTCGTGCACTGCATTCCAGCGTCCAGCGTGCCATCTGAGAGAAGCTTCTCTACTGCGGGACAAATAATGCAGGACCGACGCACGTCTTTGAAGCCACAGATGATTGATGACATCATGTTCCTGCATAGTAATCTTCCAAAGTAAAAAGGTACTTGTACAGCTTCTCTTACTTCACTGTATTTTTTGGGCTTATCTGAATTAGTTACAATTTTTTTTCATCTGATTCTTTCTTTTACAGAATTTGAATCAGAAGCAAGCAGAAGATGAAAATATTTAATCTGAAGCCTGTGAGTTTTTATTGTAATATTTATAGTAAAGAATTTCCTCGACATATTGTTAGTATTTTTACTATTCCCAACAAGAACATTTAAGTAGCATCAGGTAAAAGTAGGAAATATTTAACAAGAAATTTGTTTTGTTGTATTGTTCATATTAAAGAGCGCAATTTTAAGTTTTTACTCTTCGCAACAAGAACATTCAACAGCTAACACGTCAATATTATTAAACTGGGTAATGATGATCTCTTAAGTGCCTACCTAAATTTTAGCGTGCACTACAGTAACATTTGCTGCCGCCGAGCATTGTCGCTCTTTGTGAACAGTGAAACAGCCCGGCCGGAGCGGTTACACGGCGGGCCTTGTAATTAATTACAAGTGGGACTTCAAACTACGGCTCACGACCACCAACATCATTTTAACTGTAACTCGGTATTGCTTAACAGGGAACAGTGCCTAACATTTGAGGTTATGGGGCAGTGGTTTTTATATTGACATCTTGAAATCGTTTGCAGTTCAATTAAACTCTGAAAAAAAAATATTTTTTAACATTGAAAGTATTAAATGCGAAATCTACTGCAAATTTTGTCTTAGTAATTTAGACCAATGTTGAGGATGTTTTAAAGTTTGAAAAACTTTGTTTAGTTGAGAATGAAACAGACATTTCATTTATCGCTAGGTCTTAATTCGATAAATCAGCCAAAGGGTGAGGTTCGGGATTTCAATCGTATTTTTAGCTAAAGCTAAATGGACTCCTAATTTCTATAACCACTGATTTTTTGTCACTCTTCGGGAGACGAGCTATTTCTTCCAGACAACGTCAATTATTGCTGGCTGTTTAACTTTTTCACAGGTGCGCCAGCGTTTCGCAGTGTAGGCCTAATACTGTAAATATTTTCACCTGGAAATGACGAGGACTGGACGCGTAAGTTATAATATAATCATCAGCTGACATGAATGGCTTCAAAATTTGACACATACAAGCAATGAGTACAAAAAAACTGTCGGTAAATGATGCAATGTGCTAGTAACAGTTTAAAACCATCGTCATTTTCAGCTGCCTTGGCACAAGATCAGCGAAATATAATTGTTTCTATACACGTATTTTCATCATTTAATACTATTACATTGAATTTTATTTTTTTAAACAGCGTTTCCAATCTCACGAGATCCGAGCCGCTACTGTGTGTGCTCCGGAGCGCCAATGCTTTCGTGTTTGGAATGGTCTGCTTTAGAGTAGGTATAGAGCATTTCCTGTGATTTAAGAAGTCAAAAGTAGTTAAGTTGTCGCAGAAATGGCGCCCTAACAATAGCTATGTCATTACATACCATAATTGTAAGTACTACTGTCTATTACTATTAATTACTCATTCAAAACCTAAATATATGCGGATGCGGATAAGGAACTTGCGGATGCGGATTAATTGGTGCGGATGCGGTTGCGGATTAGGACCTTGCGGATGCGGTGCGGATGCAGATTGCACTTTTCTTATCCGCGCAGACCTCTAGTTATGGAAGTGTTTTTCTGCGCCGACTGTACTTCTTAGGAAAGTAACTTTGGTTAGCCATTGCACATCTTCACAGTCACATAAATAACGAATGTTTTGTTGTTTATCCAGGTAAGAAAGCGTTTTTGTTAGGATCGAAAGTAACATACACACCTCGTAATTTAAGTAATTTAAAATAGCCACTGCACTTTAATTTGTTGCATAAGCATTGCTGGTAAATTTATTCAAGATGGCGAATCCAAGATGGCACCGATTGATATTTCAATGTCGCAATGATGTCATGGCGGGAAGTAAAAATTTTTGCGGGAAAATAGATCAATTGGGCTACCTCCACTAGCCTAACCCCTTCCCCTCCCCCCAAGAAAATGGCGGGAATTTCAGATATTGGTAGAAAAAAGATCACTTGGGCTACCTCCAGTAACCTAAGAAAATGGAGGGAAAATAGGTCAGCTGGGCTACATCCACTAGCTTAAGTCGTCCGACCGCTAGCTCTTCCTTGGAATTGGTGGGAAACAGACTCAGCCTGTGCTGGGCTACTGGATAGGATGGATGTAAATCTTTATTTTGCAGGCAGTCTTTATTTAAACAATTTGAGTTGTCATAGGTTGTAGCAGCATCCTGTGCATTCACCTTGAGGTACGGAGTCCTACTGACTTAGTGCACAGTACCGCCACCAGATGGCGATCTGTGGGAAAAATGGTGGGAAAAGGACTCAGCCTGTGCTGGGCTGCTGGACAGAGGAAGGAGTGTACTTTATTTATTTTGGAACAATTTATTTAGGAATAGATTCCACATAGTTTATTTATTACAATGATACAAAACACTCGCTGTGACGTGCTTGGGGTCACAATACACAGCCTACAGACCTGCAAACTACTTGTAAATTGAAACTTCCTGGCAGATTAAAACTGTGTGCCCGACCGAGACTCGAACTCGGGACCTTTGCCTTTCGCGGGCAAGTGCTCTACCAACTGAGCTACCGAAGCACGACTCACGACCGGTCCTCACAGCTTTTCTTCTGCCAGTACCTCGTCTCCTACCTTCCAAACTTTACAGAAGCTCTCCTGCGAACCATGCAGAACTAGCACTCCTGAAAGAAAGGATACTGCGGAGACATGGCTTAGCCACAGCCTGGGGGATGTTTCCAGAATGAGATTTTCACTCTGCAGCGGAGCGTGCGCTGATATGAAACTTCCTGGCAGATTAAAACTGTGTGCCCGACCGAGACTCGAACTCGGGACCTATGCCTTTCGCGGGCAAGTGCTCTACCAACTGAGCTACCGAAGCACGACTCACGACCGGTCCTCACAGCTTTACTTCTGCCAGTACCTCGTCTCATTCTGGAAACATCCCCCAGGCTGTGGCTAAGCCATGTCACCGCAGTATCCTTTCTTTCAGGAGTGCTAGTTCTGCATGGTTCGCAGGAGAGCTTCTGTAAAGTTTGGAAGGTAGGAGACGAGGTACTGGCAGAAGTAAAGCTGTGAGGACCGGTCGTGAGTCGTGCTTCGGTAGCTCAGTTGGTAGAGCACTTGCCCGCACCGGTCGTGAGTCGTGCTTCGGTAGCTCAGTTGGTAGAGCACTTGCCCGCGAAAGGCAAAGGTCCCGAGTTCGAGTCTCGGTCGGGCACACAGTTTTAATCTGCCAGGAAGTTTCATATCAGCGCACACTCCGCTGCAGAGTGAAAATCTCATTCTGGATACTTGTAAATTATCGAAATAATGCAGTACACTGATCTACAGACACGCAAAGAACTCGTAAATTACCGAAATAATGCAGTACACTGATGTACAAACACGCAAACAACTCGTAAATTACCGAAATAATGCTGTACACTGATGTACAGACACACAAACAACTCGCAAATTGTTAAAATAATGCATGTAAAAGGTTCTGCAAACACGCTCATGAGGTTTAAACAGCCGAAAATAATGCAGTACACAAACGATCAGTGCATGTAAAAAACGCTTTCGAACAATCGTCAACCACAACGTATCAGCGAACTCTTCCTTATAAAGGTTCCTACGCGCGGACGCGCCGATGCCGCTGACTTTGGACGTGAGCCACCGCTGGAGAGACGAACTCAGGGGTACGAGCTATCGCTCTCAGGCCGCGTGCCACCTACAGTCAGCGGTTGAAAGTCGCGTATATTTTCGGGTACGGTATACAGCTAGAATTCTTCGAGTGTTATATTGATGTCACATGTCTATGTAAATAAAAGCCAGGTCACCCTCTGGACGCACGCGTTTTCTGTTGGTGGCGCGATGCCTTTCTACCTGCAGTCCAGCGAAAACCTAATTGCCGAGCGACTCACCATTCTAGGCGCAGATAAAAGGTTGTTAGTGTTGTACTGACGTCACAGGTCTATGTATATAAGAGCCAAGTCTCCCCTATGAACGCACTATAGAAATCTGTTTCAATGCTTCCCAGAGTTGCACAGGGTGCATTCCCCCTAGCGATGCTAACAGGACATGCGAGAAGCTTCTCGCTGTGTACGTGTTTACTCAGCCACCACGCATACCTGCCGCTCCAGCGTAGGTATAATTGCCAAGCGAGAGATGTCGTAGCAACTCACCTGTGCAGGTGCAGCTAAAAGGCTGTCAGTGTTATACTGATGTCTCATGTCTATGTAAATAACAGCCAATGCCCTCCTCTGGAAGCACTATAGAAATCTTCTGCAATGATTTCTGAAACCGTTAACGAAACTAGTCCAGAATAACACCGAATGCATTCCTCCTGATGCTCTTAATGGCAGAGCACGTCCATCACATATCAGCCCCTCACGGTAATTGTGAAGTGTCAGAGAAACAGCTAACAGCAGCTTTTGTAGGAGCTTTAGTGACGTATCAGCTTGTCTGCATGGAAATTCCTGTCCTAACAGGACCTATTTACGAAAATAGCCCAGAATAACACCGAATGCATTCCTCCTGATGGTCGTAACGTGGAATTCCGTCCATCACATGTTACACTTCCTGGAAATCGTTAAGTCCTGATTTCAACAAACATCTCCGAAACGCAAACGTTCTGATCGCTATGAAGAGGCTCCTATGTCCCAACAAAAAGGATGTCTTGCAAATGAATGGAGCATTCTGATCGGCCCTTACTGAACTTACCTGCCAAATCACTGATTATGCCCGTGTGGAAGCACTGTCTGCCGTTTTCTTCCTTCAGACGAGACATTCAGCGGCAAAACTATTTTGTACAGATCGCCATATTGCACTGACAGTTAAACCCTGCAAAAGTGGCCTACAGATCGTCAAATATGTACAGACTCTTGCTCAATTACACTGCTCTGCCACTGAGGACGGAAGCTTGAATATTTCAGTGTGAAACCGATCTCCATGTACCGTATCGACGTAGTAAACATACAATTCTTATCCTGCGCCATACCAAATCGCCCCTTGTGCATCATGCATATTGCTATCGAGCACCAGACTCTTTCTGACCCCAACCTGCTTGCTTCCTACACCCATCTCCAGACTCTGGGATTACAAGAACATATGTAATTTCACATCGTTTGCCAGAATATTACACCATTTAAGCGATACTTTTCGATATCAACCACATAGCAATATTGCAGTATCACTGGCGAAACATAATTCCGAAGATATAGACTGGAAATAATTTTTCTAGAAACCCGAAACTTTAGCGAGGTGGAGCGTGCTGTAAACCACTGTGTAACTAGTAACTTATCCCATCTGCGAAGGCCTTTACTTGAAAACTCGAAAAAAATAGAGGAAACTGATATTTCCTCTCATGAATACCGATGTCGGTGACGTAACAGATTCTAAATCAACCCTATAATTTACAAAGTTGTTTCTCATGTCTAGAGAACCAGCAAACGTGTCTTCCACCCATTATTCACCTGCTACATGTACACTCCACAATCGATGTTCTCTCAACAAAACAAAGGCGCGAAATGTGCAGAAACAGTCAACTGGACAATTTACATGGGAGGGAATAATGGTCCAGCGCAAACACACATCCATATTGAATCTTCTCAAATTCCCACGCGATCACGAAAGCTGTCCAACACATACTAAGTATTAGTTCGCTATTCGGTCGTCTAGAGGAGACCGCTAAGTCAGCTACATTCCTGCATCCTAACAGGCCTTTCCATTTGGACGGCTCCTGCTGTTAGTGGGAACCGTGAATCATTCTCCCTACAGGCCACCTCCGCCATCATGGGCCGCCACCCCTAGACAGAATCGTCCTAGGAAACCGGCCAAACACGTATTTGGTCGCTACAATTACAATTAAATATTACTATCGCAGTCTCAATTGGACGACATTCGACAATGAGCAGAGCATCAGAAATACACACTGCTGATGGCGGTGGCCAAAGAAATAGAAATATCTGTATCATTCTTATGATTTGCCATACTTTTCCCTTTGCTATGACAGTATTCCACGTCAAATCAATACATCTTTTATAACTGAACATAGTCATTTCTTTTGAACATGTCGAAGCCTGATCCTCAATTCGAGCCTACCACGCACCCCCTACTACTAAGTATAATACAGTACTTCGCCAATAACTGTTTGCCAGCGATACGAAATAATACTGACCGAAAATCCGCGAGGGGTGCACATGTTTCATAAGTTCTTCCTGCGAGTGGTACCACTGTGTCTTAGAAAGAGAGGTGTAATCATCGTACAAACTGCCAGATGTTAAAAAAAAACACTATCGAAACGACCATATTACTATCACAATCGGTCTTGGTTCTACTGGTGCACACAATGTATCCACGTTAAAAGCTATACTGGCTTCATAAATCGAGGTATGGCATTACCTTCGAATGACGTGGTTTTTCCAGACAGATACCCCGATACAGAATATAGGACCGAGCGAGGTGGCGCAGTGGTTAGACACTGTGTCGCGTCCCAAGCGTGGGTATTGCGAGGGATTGAGCGACACGGTTCGTGGATGGGATTGTAGCCGGTTGACCGTAGTGAGAGGGAGACTTTTTGATCTGGCTAAGATGTAGAAATCCCTGGTTTTCACAAGGCTAGGAAGGTGGTAGAAATTAAAGTCTTGATAACTTTAACAAATTGCAGTTTATTCTAACTGAATACAGCTCACCCTAACTGCGCGGTGATTGCATTCACAGGAAGGCCAAGTCTAACACAGAGACGGTGACTGACTCCACCGTTCCGACTGCCTGCTAGAAGTTCTGCAACGTTTCTTAGCACCCTACGTTAGAGTCCCGCGGCTACGCCTTAACGCTCTCCAGCGACTATCTCCGGCTGCCTGCCTACAGCCCGTTCCCCAGCCCAAGTCGGCTGCTGCTATCACTCTCTAACTCTTCGCCCTCACCAGACTAGACCCGACACGACAAGACCTCAGAGCGGCGTGCTCTCGGGTTTTGTTAGCGTTTCCCCTTCGACCCCGCCAGCGCTTGGCATGACGTAGCGTCGAAGGCAACGTGTCCTTATTTGGTATCGTTAAAGCATTGTTGTTGCTATTGTTCTTCAGAGGCTGAGTGGAGGGGCAGAGGCGCCTCTCCCTATATGGTCACTCACTGCGTCCTGAGCCCTTCATTGGCTCCTCATGACGTAGCGCGGTCCCCACCAAGGGCCCTCTTTCTTTCTCTCTCCACTCCCAGACCTCTCTCTCTAGCCAGGAATGCTTACTGTTGATACTTCTTAATTGATTGCTTATCATGAGTCCCTACACAGACCTTCGTTTGTATCTGCTGGCTGTTTGCTTTCTTATCAAGCGCCGCTGCCCAGCAGTTTGACTGCCGCCTCGGCTGACCCCTCGGCCACGCCTGGCGTCCAGCGCTACAACTGTAACTTCTTCCTACGTACTATTCTCAAGGTACTGCAATTAGACTTGGCTTGTTCCTGCGGTTACAACACCTCCCCCGCCAGGAAAATTGGCGTTACTGCTTAGAGTAGCGTCAATTGTGATTCATTTTATTTGCTTACATTTTCTTTTGTTACATCAACACTTCACATGTTTTCTTTTCTTTTCTTTCATATACACTTAATTCCATTGAGTTCTTTGTGAGACACAATCATTTTATACATACATTTATCAAGATACACTTTTTCTTTCCAAATCATTGATACAATTACAATTAAGGTACATTTTTAAAACATTGATACAAAGTACAATTTTCATTCAACAGATACGTACAGTTTCAAAATGGACAAAACACTAAAATAGATTACACCTTTCCATAAGACACTTTTAATATATTTTATGTTTTGATTTAACTTAACGCCTGTTTCTGAACAGAACTGACTCTTCTTGGTTTTTCCCACATCTTTCGTATATCACTACATCTTCAGTGTCTTCATTAGCTTGTCTTCTACTTAAGCTAGTCTCTGGATATTGATTTACTATAGTGTTTCTTATACATACTTTACCACAACAGTTACTATCGTCAAAGTACTTCCATAAACTTTTGAAGCATTCTTTACAGCATTTACAATTTTTACAACAACATGTTATTACAATAACAATGACTATTGCTATAGCTATGTATGTAGTTACTGAGTAATGGGTAAAGTATCTGGAGTATTTTAGTTCTTCCTCCTGCCTTTCTGCCATCCGCTGGACATCGTCCAACCTTTTCCCAGCGACTTTCAAGTCGTCTAATTGTGTTACTACTTGCTCCAATGGTAGATCTAACGTTAGCATTGAGACATTTTTCTTTTCTTCGTTTACTACACAACAGTCAAATTCTAAATTAATTTGAGGTGTTATATCTTTCTTTGTTACGTTACTATGAATTACTCTATCTGTTTGTATGAACACTCTCGTTCCATACCCTTTGCATTTACTATAAAAACTTATCTTTCCTACCCCTTTCATTAATAAATCCTTCGGGGGTTCCTTTCCACATAGTACTGTCAGTCCTTCTTCCTTAGGAGCTACATATAGCCATTCGTTACTGTTTAGATGGGTCCAAAGGCTCTGATTCAGTGCGACAATTTTTCGCACACAATCTTCCGGAATTTTTCTTACCGGTTGTAATAATTTGGCTTCGCATTCCTCATGGTCGAATGTCGATAGCAATGCGAATGACTGTCTGCACAGTCTTCTGTTCTTACTCAATTCTTTACATTTTAGATCATCCGCAGAAAGTTTCGCGTACTGCCTTTTGGATTCATCTATCAGTAGGAATTTTTTCTGTGGCTGTATGTATATGTACCTTCCTTTCATATTTGGAATCTCCTTTGGTAATGGGAGAACTCTGTACAAATTGAAATTATTATTATCTATTAAAGGAATATTGATTACGTACCCTAGTATGCTACCGGAAATGAAAACATCTAAATCAATTATTCTTAACAAGAGGTAGCCTGATGACTCCGCGAGAGGAACAGGAAACTTCACGCCCTTTAATTCGTCTCGGATTAAACTTAGATACTTCACAATTTGTACTGGATTAATGATGTGAGGCTGAAGTATTCCCTTTTGAGCATTTACAATGGCATTTACCATTTGCTCGTACTCTTCTTCGATTTGGCCAAACACTGCCGCTAATTGTAATACTTGTTCCGTTACAGTGGCAAAAGTTGCTAGCCGTTTGAAACCCATATCTGTTTCCTTCACGTATTCTTTCATGAACCTTTCTAGTCTCTGCATGCCTGTCCTTAGAATGTGTTCATTTGATTCTAGTGTATATACTGTTCTGTTTACTCCCGCTAATGTGGCCCTTACCACTGCCACCTGTTCCTTACTTAACCTCAGCAACCCTTCAGAGTTCCTTTCCATAGCATCTATTCTTTCCTTATGGTACGCTGCGTCTGCTTCGTCCAATGTCCCGAACGGTATCTTACTTACCTGTCCGACGAAGTTGAATATTCCTCTCTTTCTTCTGGTTTCGTGTTTTGTGAGTTGCTGCACGAGTTGCTGTAACCCTGTAATCTTTTCTACGTGATGTGTAACTTGCTGATCTAATACTCTACATTCTATTAATCCAACGTTTAATTGTTTCAATGTGTCACGGCACCTCTGTACCGCTGCCTTACCGTACCTCTCTGCTTTTTGAAATCTTTCTGTTATTACATCTAAATTAACATATGTGACTATTCTCCATGTGGTACTGTATATCTCTATTTGTCCTACGTGATCGTAATATAGTCCTGATGAACTTGGTATTGAGGTCACTTTGAAATCGTTCGTTTCGTATCCTGATGCAACGAAGCTGTATGTTGCTACCACTATGATGAGTTGCATCACTTGCCACTTGAGTGCCATACCTGAAATTTAAAAGAACTGTTTCAGCCTGTTGGCATGTACTTTTGTTTCTTTATTTCTCTTAACTCTTATAACTACGTTAGGACCTTCCACTTTTAACACTTCAAACGGACCTCTCCATTGCGAATCTAGTTTCCGAGATCTTCCACGTCTCACTGATTCGTCGTGTAATAACACCTTGTCCCCTACATTAAATTCTTTTGGATTCTGTTTCAAATCATACTGTCCTTTACTGATTACCTTACTCCTTATAATAGAATCCCTAGCCACTCTATGGGCTTCCTGCATTCTTGCTCTTAACTTATTTACATACGAATCATAATCGTAACTTACTTGCGGTGTTTCTTGCTGCAGTACTCCTGGTATGTTAACCTTTCTTCCGTACATTAACTCGAATGGTGTATAACCTGTGCTGCTGTGTGGTGTAGTGTTGAACACAAAAATTGCATACGGCTCCCATTTGTCCCACGAACTTTGATCTCCTGTTACAAAGTGTCTGAGATATTCTACAATTGTTCTATGGCTCCTTTCTAGAGCACCATTTGACTCAGGGTGGTACGCTGTAGTATTTATACGTTTTACCTTCAACAATTTACATACACTTTTAAACACGTCACTCAGAAAATTCGATCCTTGATCTGTTAACAAAACTGATGGAATCCCATATCTTAGTACTATATTTTCTACAAATGCTTCTGCTACAGTTTCAGCGTCTTGCTTGTCAATCGGGACTGCTACTGTGAATTTACTCAGATCGTCTTGGAATGTTAACATGTACCTTTTCCCTGTACTAGATACATCTAGTGGACCCACTATATCCATTGCACATTTTTCAAATACTGTTTCAGCTGTGTCTGTAATTTCTAAAGGCATCTTTGTCTTCAACTGCGTATTTTTGGTCTTTTGGCATGATGGACACTTCCTAATATAATTTTCAATGTCCCGCTTCATTCCGTGCCACTGCTTGTACGCTTTTATCCTCTCAAATGTCCTATGCATTCCCTGGTGCCCTCCCAAAAGATTATCGTGCATCTCCTTTAATATACTCTCCTTTTCTTCGGGGCTAATTTCCTCATTACTATTTGTCTCCTGGTCTATCTCACCTGACACTTGCGCTTGCCGCACATTTACGGAACTCTGTTCCGCCTTTGCTTGTGCTACGGAGGTTCTTTCTGCCTCCACATTTCGCTTTGAACTTATCTCTTCCTTTCCTTCCTGCCTTATACGGCTTAACGCGTCCGCATTACTGTTTAGCCTTCCTGGCTTATATACTACCTCGGAGTCGTACTCTTCGAGCTTCAGTCTCCACTTTAGGAGCCTCGAACTCGGATCCTTCACACTAAATATCCATGTTAGTGGCTTATGGTCTGTCACCACTGTGAATTTTCGCCCATACACGTATGGTCTAAACTGTTTTACCGCGTACACTATGGCCAACAACTCTTTTTCCGTTGTGCTATAGTTCAGTTCGGCTTTGTTCAGTGCTCTGGATGCGTATGCAATCGGCAAGTCTTCGCCAATCTTTTTCCCTTGCGATAACACGGCTCCCAACGCTGCGTTACTCGCATCCGTTGTGATTATAAACGGTTTCGTAAAGTCAGGATACTGAAGTAACGGAGGATTCACTAATTTCTCTTTCAGTTCCTCGAACGCATTCTTCTGTCGTTCTCCCCATTGGTACTCTACTCCTTTCTTTAAGAGCTCATGGAGAGGTTTCGCAATTTTGCTGAAATTTGCAATGAAACGTCGATAGTACCCTATCAATCCTAGAAACCCTTTTAGTTCTTTTGTTGTTCTCGGCTGTGGGAAGAACTTCACCTTCTCCACCTTTGCCATATCCGGTGATATTCTCTTGTCCGTGATACAATGACCTAGGAATATTACCTCCTTCCTCAGAAATTCACACTTGTCTGGTTGCAACTTCAAATTGTGCTCTCGCAACCTGTCAAATATTTCCCGGAGTTTTTCGTTATGCTCCTGCAGGTTTTTCCCATAACATACTATGTCGTCCAAATAGACAAAACATTTAACACCTTGTAAACCTGCCAATACTGTGTTCATCAGTCTCTGGAAACATCCTGGGGCTCCTTTCAGTCCCATCGGCATTCTTTTGTATTCGTAATGTTGATAGTTTGAGCTGAATGCCGTTTTCTCTCTGTCCTTCTCGTCCGTCAATATTTGATGGTACCCGCTTGCGAGGTCAAGCGTCGAGAAGTACTTGGCTTGCCCTAATTGATCCAGGATATCGGAGATATTCGGCAGTGGAAATGCATCGCCTACCGTAATGTCATTTAATTGTCGGTAGTCCACTACTATTCTCCATTTCTGCTTGCCACTTGCATCTAACTTCTTTGGAACTAACAGTAACGGTGCGTTCCATGCGCTCTTGCTTTCGACAATTATGTCATCCTTCAGCATTTGTTCTATTTGCTCTTTTAGCACTTCCTTTTGCGCTTCAGGGATCCTGTACGGTCTAGCGTTCACTACCTTCCCCGCGTGTTCCGGCGCAATCGGAATTCTATGTTTCACTGCAGAAGTATAGGACAGTTTGTCCCCTGGGAGATGAAATACATCTCCGTACTCCGTGCAGACCTCTGCTAGAGCGCTCTTTTCTTCGACGTTCAAATGATCCATTCTGAGCTGCCTTCGCAATACACTAGCACGACTTTCCGTCTTACCTACTGCATCAGTGCTACATTTTACTTCGCGTACTTTCGCTATTCTTTCTAACTCTTCCGTTATTAATCTGACATTTCCTAGTAGAACTCTGTCCTCTGACACGTTCAATGCACTTACTATGCATTTCCCATTTCGCACTTTTACTAAGGACTCAGGTACATGCACCCCTTGTGCAATCTCCTGCCTCGGTATGACCATTTCTCTTTCGATTCCCCGTGGTACCTTTTCGTCCACTTTCAACAACATTATTCTTTCTTCCCGGGGCCCTATCTCCCCGCCTATTTCTGAATCTGCTTCTATCTCTTGTCCCTTTGGTTCTTCCTCTACTACTAAGGGTATATCTCGCCCTTTTAGTCTTATTACTTTACCCGCATAGTCCAGCTTGACTCTATGCTGTGTTAAGAAATTTCTCCCTATCAATCCGTCGTGCGGAATGTCTAGACCTCTACCGTACACGTGAAATTTCTGTCTCACCTTTTCAGATCCGTCTATACTTAAGTTTATTTGTACCGTGCCTATTGTGCTAACGGCTTCACTAGTTACACCTTTTAACCGAAGCTTTTCTGTTTCATTGATTCCAAGCATACTCTTTACCGGAATACTCGTCAGTACAATACGACCACGTCGTTTTCTGTTGCACAGTCGATTACCCTCACTGTGGGTTTACCTATCGCAACAAGGCCCGACTGCGCGGCCTTGCCGCCTCTTAGTTTCCCTGTACCACTTTTCCCGTTTTACTCGATACTGGCACCCTGCCTTTTCTCCAGGCGTGCCAGGGCCCTTCGTGGCAATCTTTTGCGTAGTGGCCCTGCCGCTTACACTTAAAGCACGCAACATCTTTTACTCTTGTGCACGGAACTCCGCAGTTCCCTGGTAAATTACACTGTGGACATCTCCACTCTCGTAACCCTCCATCGGTTTGTCTGTGATTCCCTCTGAATTCCCTTACATCTGTAGGGTGAACTTTCCTTAACGCACCCTGCATTCCATGTCTGTGTGTCCCGGCTTGTCACACCCATAGCAAAAGTTTGTAAATTCTTTACCCGTCATGGCTCGTACTCTATGCTCTGGCCTGCTTTTCCTACACTTGCTGGCTATGTGACCCCTCAGCCCACAACTGAAACATTTCAACTCTTTACTTTCTCTCACGTTTTTTACAGCTTCCTTATTTCGAGTGTACGTTACCCTCGGGGCTAGTCCCCGCTCTTTCATGGACAATATCGCACTCTCTTCCTGCAGTGCCAACTCCACAGCTGCTGCCAACGTAATTTCATCGCCTCTGCTTCTCACTATTGTTTGTATTCTGTCATTACTTAAACCCTGTATAAAGCACGCTCTTCCTAAGGAATCAACTAGTTCTATTGCACCTCTCAAGTTTTCTCTGGCCGTAACTCTGTTTACCGCTTCTCGAAAGTCTCTCTGCATTTCATCAATTCTGCTTGCCCACATTGCTATCGGTTCCCCTTGTCCCTGTCTGGCTTGGAAAATTTTACATGCGTAGTAGTCTATAGTACGCTTACTGGCATAATTTTCCTCTAAAACGCGTTTCACCTCTTGCCACGTACCTGTGCGTTCACGCACCTGCAATCTCGACCTGGCCTCACCGGTTATCTTTGCTTTAACGAACTTCAATAACGTTTCGTGTTCCTCAGGCTTTACTAATTCAAAAGCTGCATCTACATTTTTGATAAATTCTCTTAAATCCTTCTTGTTCCCTTCGAACACTTTCGACGCAATACATAAGGCCTCCTTTACTGACATCTTACCACTAGTGGAGGATGACGCAACTTCATTAGTTAGGGGCATCTTAACTAAGTTAATACTTTACACAACAAAATACAATATTCTTAATACAGTTTTACAAGTACCGCTTCTCTTGTGGTGCGCCGTGTGCTCTGTTGACTCGCGTCGTCCTGCGCTGCTTCGCGCTCTCCTTGTGCCCGCGCTGTTCCGCGCTCTCTTTGTGCCCGCGCTGTCCCGCGCTGTTCCGCGCTCTCTTTGTGCCCGCGCTGTCCCGCGCTGCTCCGCGCTCTCTTTGCGCCCGCGCTGTCCGCGCTGTTCCGCGCTGCTCCGCGCTGTCTCTGCGCCCGCGCTGTTCCGCGCTGTTGCGATGCACCGGCCGCCGCTCTGCTGGGCTGTGCCGACCCCGTCGCTCTCCTCGGCTGCCGCTGCTACGGCTGCTACCGCTTCTGCTGCTGCTCGGCCCGGGCCCCCGGACTCGAACGCTGGCTGCTCAGGCACCTCTGTGCCTCGTCGCTCCGCGTCGCGCTGCCGCTGTCCTGCGTCGCCCTGCACCCGCGAGGACTACCTTTCTGGACTCTGACGTACTGGTGCTACTAATGCTGAAAGTTGCGAGTCGCCACAGCTTCCTGCCAATTGCCACAGTCGCTGTAGCAAAATCTAATATCTCCTGGAGGTAGGAGCCTATGCGCCTTTGTGATAACCCCACACCTGGCACCACAAAGTTTTTATTTATGTCGCGTCCCAAGCATGGGTATTGCGAGGGATTGAGCGACACGGTTCGTGGATGGGATTTTAGCAGGTTGACCGTAGTGAGAGGGAGACTTTTTGATCTGGCTAAGATGTAGAAATCCCTGGTTTTCACAAGGCTAGGAAGGTGGTAGAAATTAAAGTCTTGATAACTTTAACAAATTGCAGTTTATTCTAACTGAATTCAGCTCACCCTAACTGCGCGGTGATTGCATTCACAGGAAGGCCAAGTCTAACACAGAGACGGTGACTGACTCCACCGTTCCGACTGCCTACTAGAAGTTCTGCAACGTTTCTTAGCACCCTACGTTAGAGTCCCGCGGCTACGCCTTAACGCTCTCCAGCGACTATCTCCGGCTGCCTGCCTACAGCCCGTTCCCCAGCCCAAGTCGGCTGCTGCTATCACTCTCTAACTCTTCGCCCTCACCAGACTAGACCCGACACGACAAGACCTCAGAGCGGCGTATTCTCGGGTTTTGTTAGCGTTTCCCCTTCGACCCCGCCGACGCTTGGCATGACGTAGCGTCGAAGGCAACGTGTCCTTATTTGGTATCTTTGAAAGGGTCCTGTAGCCACCTTTCATTGCCAAACCTCGTAGTGGTCAAGTCGGCAAAGAGGTTTCCGCTACTTGTGAGAAATCCACCTGCGTTAGGTTGGTGGTGGAAATGGCATCCTGGGGTTTTCCGGTCCACGCGGAGCGTGGAAGAGGCTGGAGAAGCGGGAGGCAGTCTGCCGCCGGTACGGGAAGCGTACACAGCTGTGCTCCAGACGAAGAAGGGTGAGTTGGACTGACCGCGTGGCGCGTTGTCACATAGAGAGGGGAGCTTTTAGCTTTTGGTCTCGAATTTCGTCTTATAAAGATTTATTTGCTGGGTTGCAGCAGGGAATGCAAGGCTTTTGTAGACTTTCAGTTTGATTCCCAATGCAGTCTTGACTTTGATCCGTGGGAGGAACGCAGCACAAAGGAGTTGCATATGTTGAACTGCCCTCGGTTCACTGTGAATGTTTATGTGCCTACAACTGTGTGTGTATGCTTCTAATCTTTTCCGGATCTTGGTAATTTTTGCTTATTTGTGGATTTTCTTTGTGTCATGTGATTAAAATTTGGCCACGGTCCATAGAAGTTGTCTCCGCGAACCGAGTGGGCACGCGAGTCTGTTATGAAACGTATAGTATTTCACAAGCAATTGTACATAGTTGGCATGCAACAGCAGTCTATAGATGCACTACATCAATGTTTTAAGGAATAAATAATTTTGCCTTCAATCTTATCTTGTGTACCGATGTTACGTCGCCGTTACCTTCGCCATTTACCTTGTAGTTTTCCTTGTTGGCCCACCTATAGCGTTTCCATGTGCACAGGTGTAGTGATTAGTGTCCCTTTTTTTTATCTGAAACAAATGCTCTGGAATAGATCGTGTTTTCACGAATCTTGCTGCAGGCTGCACTTACGCATGGTGTTCACGCCCTCTTTACTTTACTCAATATTTGATTCACGGGAAGAATGCCTGGATCATATTAATAACTACATCCCATTCTTTATCAATGACTTTACAATGAATGTTCTTTTGCGAGTTTTTCTTATTAATAAATTAAGTAATTTTCCGACTCAGTGCTACCTCTTCTTTGTCGTGTGGCTAGAGTTGGTGGCGACCCTATCTTTTATATTGATTTCAGTGTCAAGTAGCATTTTCTTATTCAAAGTGCGCGTGGCTCTTTTAGCTATCAGGATACATTCAAAGGGCGCTTCATGCTTCTTGCACATAGCGTCCTTTTATTCACGCTACTTACATCGTTAAAGCATTGTTGTTGCTATTGTTCTTCAGAGGCTGAGTGGAGGGGCAGAGGCGCCTCTCCCTATATGGTCACGCACTGCGTCCTGAGCCCTTCATTGGCTCCTCATGACGTAGCGCGGTCCCCACCAAGGGCCCTCTTTCTTTCTCTCTCCACTCCCAGACCTCTCTCTCTAGCCACGAATGCTTACTGTTGATACTTCTTAATTGATTGCGTATCATGGGTCCCTACACAGACCTTCGTTTGTATCTGCTGGCTGTTTGCTTTCTTATCAAGCGCCGCTGCCCAGCAGTTTGACTGCCGCCTCGGCTGACCCCTTGGCCACGCCTGGCGTCCAGCGCTACAACTTTAACTTCTTCCTACGTACTATTCTCAAGGTACTGCAATTAGACTTGGCTTGTTCCTGCGGTTACAACACCTGGACTCGCATTCGTGAGGACGACGGTTCAATCCCGCGTCCGGCCATCCTGATTTAGGTTTTCCGTGATTTCCCTAAATCACTCCAGGCAAACGCCGGGATGGTTCCTCTGAAAGGGCACGGCCGACTTCCTTCCCTAATCCGATGAGACCGATGACCACGCTGTCTGGTCTCCTTCCCCAAAAAACAACAACAACAACAGAATATAGACGGTGATCGCCGGAGTGTATATTATCGGACCAACTGTGCGATTACACGTCGCCGATGATGCAACCTCGTGACAAAATCACCGTATTTAGAAAGCGATTCGGCTAAGAAACGTGGTATGAAACGGGTATTTGCAATTCCCTCATGCCGCCGCTAGATATTTCTCCAGTATTTGTAACGCATTCTGTCCCGACACCATGTCAAAGGTTCTGCGATACATCAACTAGGTTATAGGCGAAGGTTGACTGAGAAAGATCACAAACAGTGGATGGTGTGCTGATTGAGGTCGTAAGAAATGTACACAGACTTTTCAGATCTCTAGTGTTACGCTATCTGGTAGAAATGCTGTCTGGGGTTTTGAATCAAGTCTTTCCATTCAACCAAATACCTGTGTTGGATCCTATGGAGAAGTCTCTTAATGATTACAGCTACTAGTAATTCGTATTTCTGGTACTCTCATATCTCGAATCGACTCACCTTTCTCACACCTCTCTGCTACAGTAAAATTCTAACATGGTTTTAGGTAGTCCCTATGCATCTTGCAACTACCCCTCAGACTCTGTGCTACCATCCCTGCAGCTTTGCTCATGTGATCGTTCCAATTTAAGCCGGAACTGAGTAGATGTTGGAGAAAGCTAAATCTACCACCTTCTGCAACCCTTGTAGAAACAGGCTAAGCTGAGTTAGTGTGACAGGACTGTGTTTTGACTATTTAATGGAAATGGGAACATGTTGTCGTAGCTCTGCCGACCGTGCACGATGTGTAAGATCAGCGCCAAACGAAGCCCACTCCTGCATCACGAGGTAGTAGATGAGACTGTAGGGGAACTGGGAGAAGGACGAGGATTCTGCTACTGCATAGTGGTGTTTCTCCAAACTACATACAGGTACTGCAGTCCGAAGCAGATTCGCATCCCTTAGCGCTCATTCACATCTGTCACCCCAACATTCTATCATCGTTATTCTGTACCATCCCACAGACAAAAATTACAAACTATGAAAGCTCCACTAACTTCATGTGATAGACAACTCGATAAGTTTTTTACCACATCTCTCTCCTCCCATATATCGAAAACAAATACCTTATGCATGCCGGCACCAAGCACATGTGGCGATTCTATTAAATATACAGGCATTGGTCCACTGCACAGACCAGTTTAAAGCCTCATCACCTGTACTGTAGGAGGATGACCATATCCCACAGACTATACTGTAAGTCGCAAGAGATGCTCCCTGTGACCCTGTGTCGTTGTTTGAAACATTGTTTTTTTTTTCTACTGTAACATGGTTCATACACTGCCATAAATTTTCTTTTTCCGACACGAATTCGAGGACTGTGTGAGGTCCTAAACTGAGTTTACACTTTCTGATCCATTGCCTCTCTCAGAAAACTAGACGTCACATGGTGTAAATCATGTTGTTGCTGCTGCTACTGTAACACACACACACACACACATACACACATACTGGATGATTTTAACTAAATGAAAGTCACAACATAAGGAAACTGGAAGAGTTCGGCGGTGTTGTGGAGCATTTTCGAACTGCTGTCTGAAGGTGACTGGCGACCTTTACACGTCTGTCGCAGTGACAGGATAGCTGATGACTCTGTTTCCATTTCGATTGATTCCTTATATTGCAGTCATGTACATGATCACTGTTTCGATACTACCTGCCCCTCGGAAGGTGCTGCCCCTCCACCAAGGCTCTTTCTCCATCTCAAACAAGCGATTTCAGTCAATCGTTATGTGGCAATCAACAGTGTACCAGTGGACGGATGGGATGGCAAAGACATCATCGATGTATTGTAGTAATAAGCATCACAGTTGATAGTGTGAACAATTTTAGCAATTTTACAGTAGTCGGCGGCGTAAGCGCGTGCGTGTGTTGGGACCTTTGTAGGGAAGAGTTCGCTGATACGTCGCGGTTGACGATAGTTCGAAAACGTTTTTTATGTCCACTGGGTGTTTGTACACTGCATTATTTTCGGCTGTTTAAGCGCTGTGAGCGTGTTTGCAGAGTCTTTTACATACATTATTTTCACAATTTACGTGTTGTTTGCGCATCTGTAGATCAGTGTACTGCATTATTTCGATAGTTTACGAGTAGTTTGCAGGTCTGTAGGCTGTGTATTGTGACCCCAAGCACATCACAGCGAGTGTTTTGCATCATTGTAATAAGTAAACTATGTGAAATCTATTCCTAAATAAATTGTTCCAAAATAAATGAAGTACACTCCTTCCTCTGTCCAGCAGCCCAACACACGCTGAGTCCTTTTTCCGCCATTTTTCCACAGACCCCCATTTTAGATTACATCATGGAAGGGACGACAGCATGCTCTGGTGGCGGTACTGTGTACTACATTAGTTGGACTCTGTACCTCATGGTGAATGCGCAGGATGCTGCTGCTACCTATGACAACTCAAATTATTTAAATAAAGACTGCCTGTAAAATAAAGATTTACATCCATCCTATCCAGCAGCCCAGCCCAGCTGAGTCCTTTTCCCATCAATTCAAAGGAAGAGGTGACAGTCGGATGACTTAGGTTAGTGGATGTAGCCAAAGTGACCTATTTTCCTGCCATTTTCCTAGGTTAGTGGAGGCAGCACAAGTGATCTTTTTCCTACCAAAATTTGAAATTCCCATCATTTTATTGGGGGGGGGGGGAAGGGGTTAGGTTAGTGGAGGTAGCCTAATTGACCTATTTTTCCGCCAAAATTTGTACTTCCCATCATGACGTGATTGCTACGCTGCCGTATCTATCTCCGCCATTTGTATCAGCCATTTTGAATAAATTTGGCAACAATGCAGAGTGGGGTGATGCGGTGATGCATAGGTTGCCCCATTACTTACGATTACATAGATGAGCTAAAAAATTTTGACCACCAGCTGAATAGCTTGTTTGTCTGTGTTTGGAACGAAATACATCACTGATTCTGGGTATCAGGGATCCAAAAGTTTGTTGGTAGGTTTGTGGAGGTAAGTGGCAATAGATATCTACGCACAGGATATGTAATTCGCTAAATATCGGGCCGCTGATTAGCGTACGCGGCGAAGGTGCGCGATAGCGCCCTATATACACTCCTGGAAATGGAAAAAAGAACACATTGACACCGGTGTGTCAGACCCACCATACTTGCTCCGGACACTGCGAGAGGGCTGTACAAGCAATGATCACACGCACGGCACAGCGGACACACCAGGAACCGCGGTGTTGGCCGTCGAATGGCGCTAGCTGCGCAGCATTTGTGCACCGCCGCCGTCAGTGTCAGCCAGTTTGCCGTGGCATACGGAGCTCCATCGCACTCTTTAACACTGGTAGCATGCCGCGACAGCGTGGACGTGAACCGTATGTGCAGTTGACGGACTTTGAGCGAGGGCGTATAGTGGGCATGCGGGAGGCCGGGTGGACGTACCGCCGAATTGCTCAACACGTGGGGCGTGAGGTCTCCACAGTACATCGATGTTGTCGCCAGTGGTTGGCGGAAGATGCACGTGCCCGTCGACCTGGGACCGGACCGCAGCGACGCACGGATGCACGCCAGGACCGTAGGATCCTACGCAGTGCCATAGGGGACCGCAGCGCCACTTCCCAGCAAATTAGGGACACTGTTGCTCCTGGGGTATCGGCGAGGACCATTCGCAACCGTCTCCATGAAGCTGGGCTACGGCCCCGCACACCGTTAGGCCGTCTTCCGCTCACGTTCCAACATCGTGCAGCCCGCCTCCAGTGGTGTCGCGACAGGCGTGAATGGAGGGACGAATGGAGACGTGTCGTCTTCAGCGATGAGAGTCGCTTCTGCCTTGGTGCCAATGATGGTCGTATGCGTGTTTGGCGCCGTGCAGGTGAGCGCCACAATCAGGACTGCAGACGACCGAGGCACACAGGGCCAACACCCGGCATCATGGTGTGGGGAGCGATCTCCTACACTGGCCGTACACCACTGGTGATCGTCGAGGGGACACTGAATAGTGCACGGTACATCCAAACCGTCATCGAACCCATCGTTCTACCATTCCTAGACCGGCAAGGGAACTTGCTGTTCCAACAGGACAATGCACGTCCGCATGTATCCCGTGCCACCCAACGTGCTCTAGAAGGTGTAAGTCAACTACACTGGCCAGCAAGATCTCCGGATCTGTCCCCCATTGAGCATGTTTGGGACTGGATGAAGCGTCGTCTCACGCGGTCTGCACGTCCAGCACGAACGCTGGTCCAACTGAGGCGCCAGGTGGAAATGGCATGGCAAGCCGTTCCACAGGACTACATCCAGCATCTCTACGATCGTCTCCATGGGAGAATAGCAGCCTGCATTGCTGCGAAAGGTGGATATACACTGTACTAGTGCCGACATTGTGCATGCTCTGTTGCCTGTGTCTATGTGCCTGTGGTTCTGTCAGTGTGATCATGTGATGTATCTGACCCCAGGAATGTGTCAATAAAGTTTCCCCTTCCTGGGACAATGAATTCACGGTGTTCTTATTTCAATTTCCAGGAGTGTATGTTCCGTAGGATTTACACCAGGCGAATTTGCTCATCAAGACATCAACTTGAGTGCACTATAATGGTCCTCAAACCATTGCAGCACGGTTCTGGCTCCGTGACAGACAATTACACTGCTGAAATATGACATCGCCGTCGGGGAAGACAACAAACGTGAAGGGATGCAGATGGTTCTGCAGCTGTCAGTGTGTCTTCGATTACTACCACAGGTCACATGCAAACGCAGGAGAATGTCTCCCCTAGCATAATATTCCTTTCACCAGCCTGCGTCTGTGAAGCACTGCACGTTTCGAGCCACCGTTTACCTCGACGGCCTTTGTGGAGACAACCATCGACCTAATTCTAATGGTCCCGTGCCCAAGTGCAATCATAATTGATGGCATCTTGCCATGGTTCGCGCAGTTCCCCCCATCGGAGGTTCGAGTCCTCCCTTGGGCATAGGTATGGGCATTATCCTTGGTGCAAGCTAGCTTGAGTTAGGGACGGATGACCTCAGCAGTTTTGTCCCATAGGAATTTACCACTGTAATTGACGATTTCGTTGCGTCACTTGTGAACACGTAGGGGTGGTCGGCTGTGAAGCTCCATGTTCAACAATATACGATGAACGGTGTGCTCCAAAAAAACTTGTGCATGCGCCAGCACTGTGGTCTTGTAGCAAAGATACCATTGATCGCCATCTATCCTACTTTACAGAGCAGACAAGCCTTCGAAACCCATGTTCTGTGAAGAGTCGTGGACGTCCAACCATTGAGCGCCTAGCGGTAATTTCATTGTTCTTCTGCCTCTTTCCATGGATGCTCACGACAGCAGCATGTGAACATTCGACCAGCTTCGCCGTTTTCGAAATACTTGTTCACAGGCTGTGACTAATAATAATAATCCGCCCTATTTCAAACTTGCGTATCTCAATGGATTTCCCCATTCGCATCCCATATCTTTGCTGGGATGATCCCCTGTCCGTGTTTGCTCGGTTTACATACTTTTGTTACCGCATGACGCGCCAACAATGCTACAAGGAGGCATCCAACATTGAGATGGGCAGTGATACAATGTTTTGGCTTATCACTGTAGACTTCAGCTGCACTATTTATTGGTGAATTATGAAAAATTTTGCTGCGCCAAGACTCAAACCCAGATTTCTAGATTTACGCGATCCTCAACCACTTCAGCTATCTGAACACGTCCCACCAGACCAACCCAAAACCCCACATGTCATTATGTGTCCACATACTGTACTTGCGCAGTTGCTGTGATATCTGCACAGAGAGAGACATTTTATTAATGTTACAGTGTGTTTAGGCATGTAATACTATTTTACAGAGTCTGTGTTCTATGGCGTACTATGCAATGTCCTTCAGACATCTACAAATGTATGATGGAACAGAGACTGCTACGGTTGTATGAAGCAGAAGAAATGTATTCGCAATTGCAAAAACGATTAGACTTCAGTTTATTGGTGACATATGAAAATTTGTGCTGGACTAGGATTCGAACCTGGATTTCCCACTTATGCAAGTGGTCACCTCACCCACTTTAGCTATCGGAGCACACCTACTGGTCCTCCTGGACTCCCCCATACCCCATAAGTCAGAGATGTGTGCTCAGATATCCGAAGTGCTTAAGCTGACTATTCATGTAAAGCGAGAAACCAATAAATTGTGCAACTGAAATCTAATCATTTTTACAACTGTGAATACATTTCTTCTACGTTATACAGCTGTAGATGGTAGGAGTGTCTGTTTCTTCAGACTTGCATGCATGCAACGGGGATATCGCCCCACATTACAGGTTGCATACATCCCCCTCCTCTTAACCTGCTATCCTGCTAAGTGGTTTATGACCACATGGGGTAGATTTATTATCCCCTTGTGATAATCTGTCCTTCTGAGAAACCTCCCACCCGTCCCGCTCCCCCTCCTCCTCCCCTTCCCCCTCCCCCCTCCCCCTCCCCCTCCTCCTCCCCCACCCATCTGGAAACTTCCATCGCCGATAAAAGCACACTTTCCGTTCTGAGTTATTCGAATAGCTCCCCTCCCACTCCATCAATTTGATTACTTAAATCGATAAATTAATTAAGCCCTTGCCCTCTGGTAAATCACCCAGCCCTTCCCTCACACCCTCTCACCTGTAAATTGGCAGATCTGTGCTGGAGAGTTAGGATCTCGTGACAGGAAATTCAGTTAAGTTACATAGCAAAGAATATACTGAATATTTACAAAATTCAATTCGACGGTGTTGGATCTCTCTTGCTCATCATTCTCTGCTGTATTGGAAGAGCCTTCTTTTTCTGATCGCGAAAGGAATGCCATCAACATAATTCACTGCGCGTAATTACGCTGTTAAAAATCTTTCTCACCTACCCTAGAGCATTGCATGCTCATGCACCAACCTATTCGCCAGGCTGCCAACTTTATGTATTCCAGCATGTGCAGACTGCACGATGCCCGCTTGGACCCTGCGACTGCTATCGGCTGCACCATGCGCCTGCCGCCTCATGCAGTGCGCAGACAGGAAGTCTAGATAATCCCCAAACAAAGTGTTAAGTGACAGCAACCCTTTGATATTTGATACCTGAGAAATTCCTGTCATGTACCACTGCTTGGCCCGCATGCGCCGCTTGTCGCAGTCGGACCAAACCGCAAACAAAGCAGCGTTTACCTGGGAAACCAACCGAGCCTTCTGTGCTGGACACTGGCGCACACAAGAACTCCCTCCAAGGCAAATGTCTGACTGGGAATCGATCTGAAGTCAATAAGTTGATTGACTAATTAATTTCCGCTCACATGATCGTGATGAGGGCATTCATGGTGTATGCAGTAGCTCTCTGGTCTGAGTCGCAATCTGTCTCTGGAAGAAGAAGAAGAAGAAGAAGAAGAAGAAGAAGAACGATGAAGCATCGCCAGCAGCAGTCGAGGTCCTCAACCTCATACGCCTATCCTTCACAGAAGAAGCATAAAAGTAAGTACTCATTACATGTCGTTGCTACTATTACCGCATGCAGTGGTTCCTCCTCTTCTTTGCAAGTTCCTTTCTTTGTTCAACTCCATGTCATTGTCTGTGGATGCTTATTGTTTCTCCTTCGTTGTTCAGCAGCCTCTGATGTGTCCAGACCAGCAGCTATATCGAGCATGTCTGGACCAGCAGTAGCTATCATTAGCTTGTCGGGACCTGCAGCGAACTCTGACCTTCAGAACCAGCAGCAGTAGCAGCACCGTGTGATCCTGTGGTGCACCTCACCAACATGCTGGATAACGACAACAAGCTGTTATTATCCATCCTGCTCACTGATATAGACACCCAGCAAGTCTTTGACTCCCAGAAGAACTGTGCAGGGTCCCTACACTGCACGGTGCATGTCAGTACAGGTCTTCGACACGCACCATCCCAGAATGTTCCGTTGTTACTGCAAGGAAGAGTAGTGATGTGGTGGATGAGAAGCTGCTGATTCCTACCAATGCCCTACTGCTTTTCACTTCAACTTATAATTTGACAGCTAGAGGTTCAAAGCACTTAAATAATGGCATAGAATCATCAGTGAACAGTGACTGGCCTGTTGTGTAAGAGATTGAAAATGCATCGAGAAGCCTTAAAGTGCGGTTTACAGAGTTGGAATAGGATGAACTGCATCGTCTAGAACACTACATCAGTTAACAGATGACCTCCGAGTATTCTCCATCCCCAGACATTTACTGTGTTGGCCTGACGCTATCTATAACATCATTGTACGATAGTGTGACACTCATGGTGAGATATGGAGGTCGACGGTAGTGTGATACTCATAGTGAGACCTGGAGGTTGACCTATTTATCTGCAACAATCCAGCATCACAAGCCTGTTCAGCCCATAGACAGTGCAATCCCTTGTGCAGAAAACACTGAACTGTGCGTACCATGTGTTCAAACTGTGTATAAAGACATCGTGATCTATCTCCGTATGTACTGTCTTCATGCAAACGATTTAGAACAGTGCATCAATACGGTGTAAAAAGGAGAAGCTTAAGGCAAACCCATCAGTTTAAGAGAGATACAAGGGCTGGAACTTTAAGAGTGGTGCCGGCCAGAGTGGCTGAGCGGTTCTAGGCGCTACAATCTGGAACCGCGCGACCGCTACGGTCGCAGGTTCGAATCCTGCCTCGGGCATGGATGTGTGTGATGTCCTTAGGTTAGTTAGGTTCAAGTAGTTCTAAGTTCTAGGGGACTGATGACCTCAGAAGTTAAGTCCTGTAGTGCTCCGAGCCATTTGAACCATTTAAGAGTGGCAACTATTTATTTACAGCTCATACAAAATAGATACGTGTTTGAAAGTTTTACTGACCTTCAGAGTAGACGCCAGCATTGTGTATTACGCGTTGCCAGCGATGTGGAAGTCGTAGGATACTCTTAGCAGTGCCAGTTGTGTTGAAAGTTCGAGCGGCGCAGTCTATTGACCGACGAATTTGTAACAGTACTAAAGTGAATGCCGTGAAGTGTTTCCTTCAGTTTAGAAATCGAGTTGAACTTACGAGGGCTTAAGTCAGGGGAGTGCAGTAGGTTGTATAGCACATAGCAGCCCCATCCGTCAACCAAATCAGTAACTGCTTGCACTGTACGTTCTTGAGCATTGTCCTGCAACTGTTCAACTGTGTGTGAAATCTTATGGGACTTAACTGGCTCTGAGCGCTATGGGACTTAACATCTATGGTCATCAGTCCCCTAGAACTTAGAACAACTTAAACCTAACTAACCTAGGGACATCACACAACACCCAGTCATGGGACTTAACTGCTAAGGTCATCAGTCCCGAAGCTTACACACTACTTAACCTAAATTATCCTAAGGACAAACACGCACACCGATGCCCGAGGGAGGACTCGAACCTCCGCCAGCACCAGCCGCACAGTCCATGACTCCAGCGCCTAAGACCGCTCGACTAATCCCGCGCGGCAGCATTGCCCTGCAAAATGATGCTCAGGTCCTGCAGAAAGTGTTATCACTTCTGTCTCGAAGCTGGTCGTAGGTTGTGTTCCAAAAATGAACAGCATAGAGACAGAGGTGATGACACTTTCTGCAGGACCTGAGCATTTTCTTGCAGGACAGTGCTCAAGCACGTACAGTGCAAGCTGTTACTGATTTGGTTGACTGATGGGGCTGCTAAGTGCTATACCATCTACTGCATTCCCCTGACTTAAGCCCTCGTAAGTTCAACTCGATTTCTAAACTGAAGGAAACACTTCTCGGCATTCGCTTCAGAACTGCTACAAATTCGTCGGGCAACAGACCGCGCCGCTCGCACTGTCAACACAACTGGCACTGCTAAGAGTATCCTACGACTTCCGCATGGCTGGCAACGGGTTATACAAGATGCTGGTGACTGCTTTCAAGGTCAGTAAAACTTTGAAACACGTATCTATTTTGTACGAGCTGTAAATAAATAGTTGCCACTATGAATGTTCCAACCGTCGTACATGCAGAATTTACTGCATACAAGAAAGAGTTATTCGGGAAATACTGTAAAAAATGAATCAGTTGTTCTTGTTGTTGATGTAATGCACCCTATGTATCATTAGTGAAATGAAAATAGAATATATATAATCGCAAGACTTTGTTGTTTTTCTTACTTAACTACACCATCATTATACAGCGTAAGGTGTAGCCATTGTAGTTCAGTCTGTAAGAAGATTACGCTGTAATAGCTATATATATTATTATTATTATTATTATTATTATTATTATTATTACTATTACTATTAACAGTTTTCGCTTTTCTATAAAATCCCATTGCACACCAAAATCTGACGTAGTTGGTATCATGGCCAGGTGGGTGAAGCATCAGGACTTTATTGTAAGTGACTTGTCATGTGGTGGTGCTTAAGAAGACCAGAAGAAGAAGAAGAATGGGATTCTCCTACCCGATAACTTAAGAGCGATAATTATATGTCCATCTAACTATGGCAAGACAACTGACACACCCGGATGGAGTCCGCTTTGAGCATGTAAGTGTATTTTCAAAAATGCTGTTTCAACCCAAGTCCCAGCTACTACAAAAGATGCCGCAGGGTGTTGATTGTGTAACATACACGACATTCAGTCAAAGCAGTCAAATTCCCCGCCGGAAAAAGTAAATCCAAACACTGTGTTCGTATTTATGATGTTGATGTGGAAAACCAAGATCAAATTCTACGATATTTCTGTTTTGGACGTCGTATGGGTACTGACGTATTTTATTTGAGTCAGACATATTCCAGAATCCCGACGCAGTTGGTGACGGATAATGCAAATCTCATTATAGCTTTCAGACAAGACAATTTGAATCTAAAACACATTTACCAGGTGGATGTAGGAACCGACATGTCATTCGACGATTTTGTTAAAATGTGTGCAGATTGCCAGAATGATACACAATATGGGTTTCTTGTTATTGATAAATCAAGAATACTGAATGGCGGTAGGTATAGATGGGACTTCCAGGAGTTTCTGTATATTTAGCTGTGGGGAAAGTGATGAGTATGTTACTATACATGACCCTACGGACAAGTTTGCACCTATGTCAGGCATTCAGCCCGAGAGGATAAGTGTGCATAGATAGAGATTGTGCCTGTACATAGAAGGAAAATTTCAGTCTCTCGAACGTAACGTTAAGGAGCTAGAGACGTATGCCTAGACCCTTGTGAGACTGATCAGTGAATTAGAAGCTAGGGTTAAGGTTGGGTTGTGTGGGGGAGGAGACCAGACGGCGAGGTCATCGGTCTCATCGGATTAGGGAAGGATGGGGAAGGATGTCGGCCGTGCCCTTTCAAAGGAACCATCTCGGCATTTGCCTGGAGCGATTTAGGGAAATCACGGAAAACCTAAATCAGAATGGCCGGACGCGGGTAGGGTTAAGGAACTAGAGATGTACACCCGCGTCATTCTGAGAAAGAAAGTAGACAACTTAGCTGTAAAGGTTGATGAACTGAAAAGATAGTGCATGACTTAACCGTAAAGGCTGAGCAAAATGTACACTCCTGGAAATGGAAAAAAGAACACATTGACACCGGTGTGTCAGACCCACCATACTTGCTCCGGACACTGCGAGAGGGCTGTACAAGCAATGATCACACGCACGGCACAGCGGACACACCAGGAACCGCGGTGTTGGCCGTCGAATGGCGCTAGCTGCGCAGCATTTGTGCACCGCCGCCGTCAGTGTCAGCCAGTTTGCCGTGGCATACGGAGCTCCATCGCAGCCTTTAACACTGGTAGCATGCCGCGACAGCGTGGACGTGAACCGTATGTGCAGTTGACGGACTTTGAGCGAGGGCGTATAGTGGTCATGCGGGAGGCCGGGTGGACGTACCGCCGAATTGCTCAACACGTGGGGCGTGAGGTCTCCACAGTACATCGATGTTGTCGCCAGTGGTCGGCGGAAGGTGCACGTGCCCGTCGAACTGGGACCGTACCGCAGCGACGCACGGATGCACGCCAAGACCGTAGGATCCTACGCAGTGCCGTAGGGGACCGCACCGCCACTTCCCAGCAATTTAGGGACACTGTTGCTCCTGGGGTATCGGCGAGGACCATTCGCAACCGTCTCCATGAAGCTGGGCTACGGTCCCGCACACCGTTAGGCCGTCTTCCGCTCACGCCCCAACATCGTGCAGCCCGCCTCCAGTGGTGTCGCGACAGGCGTGAATGGAGGGACGAATGGAGATGTGTCGTCTTCAGCGATGAGAGTCGCTTCTGCCTTGGTGCCAATGATGGTCGTATGCGTGTTTGGCGCCGTGCAGGTGAGCGCCACAATCAGGACTGCATACGACCGAGGCACACAGGGCCAACACCCGGCATCATGGTGTGGGGAGCGATCTCCTACACTGGCCGTACACCACTGGTGATCGTCGAGGGGACACTGAATAGTGCACGGTACATCCAAACCGTCATCGAACCCATCGTTCTACCATTCCTAGACCGGCAAGGGAACTTGCTGTTCCAACAGGACAATGCACGTCCGCATGTATCCCGTGCCACCCAACGTGCTCTAGAAGGTGTAAGTCAACTACCCTGGCCAGCAAGATCTCCGGATCTGTCCCCCATTGAGCATGTTTGGGACTGGATGAAGCGTCGTCTCACGCGGTCTGCACGTCCAGCACGAACGCTGGTCCAACTGAGGCGCCAGGTGGAAATGGCATTGCAAGCCGTTCCACAGGACTACATCCAGCATCTCTACGATCGTCTCCATGGGAGAATAGCAGCCTGCATTGCTGCGAAAGGTGGATATACACTGTACTAGTGCCGACATTGTGCATGCTCTGTTGCCTGTGTCTATGTGCCTGTGGTTCTGTCAGTGCGATCATGTGATGTATCTGACCCCAGGAATGTGTCAATAAAGTTTCCCCTTCCTGGGACAATGAATTCACGGTGTTCTTATTTCAATTTCCAGAAGTGTATATAAGTTACAGCCTATGAAGCAATCCGCTTAGTATGTAACTAGATGTCGACTAAGCATAAGGTCACCGCTGCACTGAAGGACGTTCGAGAGACGTTAGGGTCGCTGGAGTTGGGACATTTCGATCGAGAGCAGACACTACGGGAAACGTTTGAAACAGTTCCTGAATCTCTCTATAAACTCTCAGTGAAATTATACGACGACGACGATGCTATTGCAGGTTTCATTAACTGTCACAGTGACGCTAGGATAGACAAAACATTCGGCGTCAGTAGCGAAAAACCGTACATTTTGGGCAAGTAGCCTATAACTTTAAATGAAAAAACAATACAGACAGGGAATTTCAAATAAAGCCAGGTCTACTGAACCTCATTTTCCTAAAATCCTCAAAAACAGTAAAATTTTCACCCAAAGTCTGGAGATGTATGATGAAATACTACAATTGACCGGTGTACACGGGGAAGCAGGAAACCAATGCAGTGCAAAATATAGACATTATAAAACCATTATTATTAGACTCTCGGTATAGCAGTGGTGATGGTATTAACATTCAGCGTAAAAGAGTCAGCAATCAGCCTGCTCAGTATATATACTACGACGACCCCAATGAACTAACAGATCGACTACGACTGCTGATGCCATCAGCTGCTGCGGGCAAGAGTGAGATTATCCGAATAACTTCAGAGTTGAGAGAGAGAGGCAATAATCGAATGACTATCGAGACAGTAGTTCGAGAAATGCACAAACCAGCACGAAAAACATTCCCTCGTAGTCATGTTATGATTAAGGGTTTGGATGACTTATGGCAGGCTGATATTGTAAATATAAGAGACTATTCAAATGAAGATAATGGATTCAATTACATTTTAATGGTTATTGATACATATTCCAAATTTGCTTGGTCATTAGCTGTTAAAACAAAATCGGGGAGAAATGCCGTGTATGTATTTGAGCGTTTGTTGCAGACAGGGGTGACTCGCATTCGGAAGGACGACGGTTCAATCCCGCGTCCGGCCATCCTGATTTAGGTTTTCCGTGATTTCCCTAAATCAATCCAGGCAAATGCCGGGATGGTTCCTCTGAAAGGGCACGGCCGACTTCCTTCCCCATCCTTCCCTAATCCGATGAGACCGATGACCGCGCTGTCTGGTCTCCTTCCCCAAACCAACCAACCAACCAGACAGGGGTGAATCGATGCCCGGACGACCTCCAAACCGATCACGGGGGAGAGTTTTACAATGGGTATTTCAAGGGTGTTATATAGCGGTATGGAATACATAACTACTCAACATTCACCCGCCGATCGTTGTGGCCGAGCGGTTCTAGGTGCTTCAGTCCGGAACCGTGCTGCTGCTACGGTCGCAGGTTCGAATCCTATCTCGGGCATGGATGTGTGTGATGTCTTTAGGTTAGTTAGGTTTAAGTAGTTCTAAGTCTAGGGGACTGATGACCTCAGATGTTAAGTACCATAGTGCTCAGAGCTATTTGAACATTCATCCATCTGAAGGCGAGTATCTTGAAACGTCTGAATAGAACAATAAAAGGTCAAATGTGGGTGTGTTTTCATCTTCGCGTCTCATACAAATGGACTGATATATAATCGAACCAAACATAGCACATTAAAAATGAAACCAATCGATGTTCGTGATAATGGACTCATGGACACGTACTATTATATTAACATGCCGGATCCACGTAAACAGAATTTTAATGTAGGTGATTTGGTATGTTTCTCAAAACGCAAGACAGCATTTGAGAAGTCATACCTCCCAAATTGCTCGAATGAAATATTCAGTTTTTAAAGTGCAGAGGAGAAATCCCAGAAATTAAATCTTAAAGGATAGCAGTGGCACTGAAATTTCGGAACGCTTTTACACCAAGGAAATGAGGAAGAGCTTAAAATCACACGTGTTTCTCATAGAGCGTGTCATAAGAGATCGAGGGAATAGAGCACTAATTAAATGGCTTGGTTTTCCTGCAACATAAAACAGCTGGATTGACGCTGACGATTTGCTACATAGTGGAATGCACAGAGCACAAGCGGTACAGTAGCATAACATGCACCACTATAGTAGGTGGTGGTATTCTCGATAAACTTCCAGTCGAATTACTTATTCCAGAATATAATTACTGTGGACCTGGCGCAAAGCTTCAAAAACGTTTGGCTCAAGGGGATTAAACTGTTTAACGAGTCGTATTTGGAACACGACATTGCAGACACAAAACGTAATGATCTCCCAGGGGGTCACTCTGCAGATCGAATTTTAGCTGGTAAAACCAAGGCAATATGTGCGAGAAAGGATACTGGTGTAGGACAGCGCATTGCAACATCTGTAATTGATAAAACCATGCACTGTAAAATTAATTTTGGCTTAAGGGTGATGAATTTCAAGCAAGTTATGAACGCTGTACGTCGTGCACTGAAGAAGAAGACAACGATGATGAAGAAGGAGAACACTGGGCAGGGGTGTTTAAAAAAGCTGTATCCTGATAGTAATGTATGCAGCTAAAAGTGCCCTGAAGCATAAAGGATTGATTAAAGCTCCCAGGGATCTACGGATACCCAATACATCGGGTGGAATTACCCCCTTCCTCATTCCTGCCCTCGCAGGCCTCTCAGCGATGGGTTCACTGGCTGTTGGTGCTCCCGCTATTGCCTGAACGATGAAGAACGCACAGAACTCCCAGGAGCAGCTAAAGGAAGCAAGAAGACATAACCGCATGATGGAAGCAGCAATCATCGGTAAAGGGCTGTACCTGAATCCATACCAGAAAGGATTAGGTCTCTTTATAAATAACAATAAAAGCCCGTTAGCTATCCTACCGGACAGACCCCTTACAAATACAGATCTGCTCGAGTTTGTCTGGAAAAAATTCAGTATCCCAAGACCCCCTGGTGTGTTTATACGGAATACATTACTATGTGAAGATGATATCTGTTCTTTGGGACATGTCCGAAAGAACGGATACCATTAACGATCTTGCAGCTCTCGAAGAATGAAATAACAATGAAATCCAGACCTTTAGCTGCTTACAGGCATTTATAAATATCAACGTGGACAGTTGGAAATGTGTGCCCTGACCGGGAATCAACCCGGGGATCTCCTCTTTACATGGCAGACGCTCTATCCGTCTGAGCCACCGAGGAGACAGAGGATAATGCGACTGCAGGGACTTATCTCTGTCACGCTACCCGTAAGACCCATATCCCCAACTTACTGTCCACGCACTACTTTTGTAGTTCCCCTGCTCACTATACTCATTACTCGCGGCAGTCATTATACCGATTCCCGTAAGAGTTCGGGCGATGTGAGTGCATCCGCACTGAAGAAGATCATTGGCCGGGAAACCTCATCTATATGAAGATGGTATCTGTTCTTTCGGACATCTGCGACAAACAGCCTCCATCCGAGCTGAATCACCTGAGGGAAGTCTTCTACCAAAATGTCTACAGTGAAACGCAGATCAACAGGACACTTAAAAGGAAGAAGGAAGCAGTGACAACCCCAGGAGAAGAAGAAGACAAATGATTCGCATTCCTTCCATAGGTGGGTCCACTCTCGCCCAAAATTGCACGACTTCTGGGCAAATGTAATATCAAAACCGTTCTCCGCCCACCATCGAAGACGAGGGAGCGCCCAGATTCCGCCAAAGACTCGCTGAAGCTTAACACACCAGGAATATACAGCATCCCATTCAAATGTGGTAAACAATACATTGGACAAATACAGCGCTGTATATCTAAACACTGTGAAGAACATATCAGATGTGTGCTACTAGGTCACACAGAAAAATCATCCATAACAGAACACACAGCATACATAAACACACCTTCATCTTCGAAAACACGAAGGTGCTGTGCCGAGCATCTGGCTTCTGGGAAAGTATTGCCAAAGAATCCCTAGAAATAATGATTCACGACAACCTGGTCAACAGGGATGAAGGATACCAACTCAGCGCAGCATGGAACCCTGCGATAGCGGGCAATCCGTCGGGAGCGCGCCCGTCAGCATCCTCCGCTGCAGACGTAGACAGAATGCTTACACCGAAAACCTAACGCGGCCGCCGGGGGCGACCGCTACCCCCACCACCACGCGCACGCTGCCGGTCCACCGCAGCCTCGCGAGGTCTAGTGGAGGGGGTGACCGCGCATATAAATACCCTGCTCTCGGCGAATCTCGACACCTCGGGGTCTCCACCCCCAGCAGGGCGAGTTTCGCCAATTCCTACGGGACGAGGCGGTCGAGATCTGCCTTGTGCAGGAGACCTTCCTCAAACCCGGGGTCGACGTGCTAGCATCAAATGTTTGCTGCTACCGAGATGACAGAACCACCCACGGGGGCGGCACTGCCATCTACGTGGAGAAGTCACTGCGCCACCACCGGGTTCAACTGCCGGCGCTTAATGCGCTGGAAGCCACACGAGTGGCCGTCAACACATCGCCGGAAAGATTCTTTTCGTGTCGGTGTATCGGCAGCCTAGCAGGCCGCTAGACGAAGCCGACTTCGACGTCCTGCTGTCGCTGGAGGGGCGAGCTTTCATTGCCGGGGATTTCAATGCGAAACACACCGCATGGAACTCGCGAACTGTTAGCCGCAGCGGCCGCCGCCTCTCCCGCGTTGTTCACCGCAACGGCGCGATCACCGTGGGGCCGTTTGACCCCACGATCTTCCCTGCACGGGGACAACCGGACGTGCTCGATATTGCTCTTCTGAAGGGCATCGGGCACTTCGCGACCGCCGAGACGCGTAACGTCCTCTCCTCCGACCACGTACCGGTCATTTTTGGCTTCGGCGTGGCCGGAGCTTCTCTTCCAGATAGCCGTCCGAGCTATCGCAGGCTCGACGCCGAGCGCTTTCAGACGAAAGCCCTCGAACTGCTCGAGGACGCGCCAAACCCCGCCGTGGTAGGGGCAGACGCCCGAAGAATACTCCGAGCAGCGGAGGAAGCCACGCCGAGACATCGTCAAGGGCCACGAGACTTCTCGCGACAGCTACCGCACCCTATCCTGGACGCGATCACCGAGAAGAACCGACTGTTTCGTGAATGGCAGCTCACTCGCCAACCACACACGAAGCGCCGCTTAAACCGCATGAGACGGCATATTAAGGCAGCAGTCGAGCAACACCGGAAACAGGAATGGGAATACCTTGTGTCTACCCTCAATCCTGATGATGGCAGTGCATAGAGGGTGGTAAAGTCCTTATTACGCCTGCGACAGCGAATACCGCCTTTACAGGTCGGGAACGACTTCACCAGCGACCCCGACGCGAAAGCCAGCATCCTGGCTGACGCATTTGCAGCGAACTTCACACCGGTGGCCGACGTCATCGACGACGACCACATACGGCGGGTCCACGAGCAACTACCAACCTTCCGCGCCACAAGGGAGGAAGGCGACGTTATCGAGCCGATAACGGAGGAGGAAGTTGCTGTGCAGCTTCGCTCGCTGAACCCCAAGAAGGCTGGAGGCAGCGATGGCGTCAAAAATCTCCTGCTGATGAACCTTCCACCGGGCCTACACTGGCAACCTGCCGATGTTTTCAACGAGATTCTCCGATCAGATGTCTACCCCTCTACGTGGAAACACGCAGAGGTCGTGGCCATTCTGAAATCCGGCAAGGACTCACGCCAGGCATCGAGCTACCGACCCATCAGCCTGCTCCCGTCCCTCTCGAAAGTTTTCGAGAAGCTGTACGCGAGAAGACTGATGCGACACGTCACCCAGGAGGGCATCATCCCGGACGAGCAGTTCGGGTTCCGAGAAGAACATGCCACTTCCCACCAGCTCTTGCGGGCGGTAGAACCGGCGATGAGGGCACTGGAAACAAGGGAATTTTTTGGGGCAGTGTTCCTCGACGTCTCCCGAGCGTTTGACTCGGTGTGGCACGACGGTCTCGAGTTCAAACTTTTTGAACAATGGATACCGACGTCCCACATGACGCTGCTGCGGTCGTACCTGTCTGAACGAACCTTCCACGTGAGGGCTGACGACGGGACGTCAACAGACCGGCATATACGTGCAGGGGTGCCGCAGGGGTCGGTTCTCGGCCCCTCGCTGTACCCCCTGTACACTGCCGACGCGCCGAAAGTGGCAGGAGTCGAACTGGCGCTGTACGCTGATGATACAGGACTCGCAGCATGAACGCCCAAGTGCTGAGAAACCGCCTCCAACACGGGTGCGACGCCTTGGGCTCATGGGCAACAAAGTGGCGGCTGAAATTCAACGCCACAAAGAGGCAGGCAGTACGCCTGTCGAAATCCTTTGAGAACCTATCCCATGGAGTGGGACGGCGAAATACCTAGAGGTTACCCTAGACCGCAGGCTCACCTGGAAGCATCACATCCGTGATGTGAAAGGGAGAGTAATAGGACGCCTTCGCGCCCTGTATGCGCTGCTAAACCCACAGTCGTCATTGCCATCGCAACACGGCATCACGCTTTACCTAACATTGGTTCGCCCACTGTTAGAGTATGCGGTCGTGGTCTGGGGGAAAGCCGCAGATGCTCACATTGTGACTCTGCAGCGGATACAGAACCGCGCGCTGAAGACTGCTATGCATCTTCCGAGGCGCTTCTCGACGCGCCAACTCCACGAGGACACCAAGATCCTGCCTCTCCGAGACAGGTTTCGCGCCATCGCCTGGAAGTTCTACGAGAAGACGGGACGCTCCTGCAACCGGCTCATCCGTGGACTGGGCCAACAACCTCATCACAGGCCAACCACGCGTTGGCCCGATGTGCTGAGGGATTAAGTTTTACTAATCCCTCAACAGAGTGTGTATTTCTCTTTTTCAGGTTACACGAGCTAGGACCAATCAACAAAAGTGGTAATATATCTTTCTCTCTTTTACAGGAACCGCAGGAATGACAAATTTTACCTAAACTGCACCACCTCGAGCCAAGGATAAGCTCGTCTTTTCAGCGTCTGCGTCAGCGAATCTGGATACTTCGCCAGAAGATGGGTAGTATGACACTTCCCAAAACGTCGCGATATATCAGCGCTACCACCCGGCTGGAGACCCGAGAAACCTTCATCAACAGTTTACGCCGGTAAAGTCTGCAGTCACAAGAGTTAGTTGTGTTTCACAACAACGATGTTTCCTGAATCCGTGCTGACAATGTGTCAATAAATCGTTTTCTTCGAGGTAATTCATGATGTTCGAATACAGTATATGTTCCAAAACCCTACTGCAAATCGACGTTAGTAATATGGGCCTGTAATTTAGCGGATTACTCCTATTTCCATTTTTGGGTGTTCGTGTGACTTGAGCAATTTTCAGTCTTTAAGTACGAAACTATCAGTGAGCGAGCGGTTGTATATAATTGCTAAATATGGAGCTATCGCATCAACATACTCTGAAAGGAACCTGATTGGTATACAATCTGGACCGGAGGCCTTGCCTTTATTAAGTGATTTAAGCTGCTTTGCCACACCGAGGATGCGCTATATTTCGAACTTCTGCAAAAGTCTGCCAGTCTTGGGGATTTTTCGTTCTTTTAAATTTGGCATGCTTTTTTCGCTGCTTCTGCAATAGCGATCTGATCCGTTCTGTGTACCATGGGGGATCAGTAGCATCACTTATTAATTTATGTGGTCTATATCTCTCAATTGCTGTCGATACTATCTCTTTGAAATCATTCTACATCTTTTCTACGCTTACTTGATCAGAGTGGAAGGAGTGGAGACTGTCTCTTGAAAAGGCGTTAAGAGCATTTTTATCAGCTTTTTTAAATAGATGTACTTTGCGTTTCTTTTTGATGGTGTTACGGTATTCAGCCTAGCAGCGACTGCCTTGTGGTCGCTAATCCCTGTATTCGTCACAATACTTGCTATTTGTCCAGGATTATTTATTGCTAAGAGGTCAAGTATACTTTCGCAACCATTTACGCTTCGAGTGGGCTCGCCGGCCGGTGTGGCCGTGCGGTTCTAAGCGCATCAGTTTGGAACCGCGTGACCGCTACGGTCGCAGGTTCGAATCCTGCCTCGGGCATGGATGTGTGTGATGTCCTTAGGTTAGTTAGGTTTAAGTAGTTCTAAGTTCTAGGTGACTGATGACCTCAGTAGTTAAGTCCCATAGTGCTCAGAGCCATTTGAACCATTTCGAGTGGGCTCACGAACTAATTTTTCACAATAATTTTCTGAGAAAGCATTCAGTACAATTTCTGATGACGTTTTACACCTGCCGCCGATTTACCGAGGGTAGATTGAAGTCGCCACCGACTATAATTGTATGAGTGGGGTACCTCCTTAGCAGCCATGTTCCTAAGGGGCCCCATTACGCGCCTAACGTTTGACGCCCCAACTACGAGCAAACCCACCCTCTGTGAATGCCCAGACCTTGCGGGCCGAGAAGCTTCCTTTGGGACAGGGTGGACGACTGCATCCGGCTCAGAGACTTCGTCATCCGACCTTGGAATGATCTCCCATAGCGCGACTTACTTCCCACCGATTGATTTATGCAATGGAGAGTGGAATATTGCGCTGATTGGACTGAAGACTTACAATAGCATTCCGAATATCACAGAGGCTAACAATAAACTTCATCAGGAAACGTGGTAACAGTGGAAAAGAAATTGTGGGAATAGGACTAGATGCACACGATATTGATGTTTTAAACGGAGTTTTAAAACGGTCTGGAGAAGGAATTGCGCTTCATGCTAACGTCACTATGCACAAATCTAAAATAGAGATAACGAGTGCACCGATTCACTCTAACCAGGAAGGATCAATAGGATACAGGGTTTCAGAGAAAGACAGGTTTTGAAGAAGGATCCTAATAAATTCTAAAGACCCTACCAGTCAGTAGATATACTCCCTGTCAGTACAATCTGTGTCGAGTGCAACATTGCAACAAACTCTTACCTCAACAACGGATTGATTCATACTATTTACGGATTCTTCCCATCACTAGTAACAGTGTATAAGATCGTTGAGACCCATACCAACGCTATTTATGTCCCAGTAACAGTTCAGGCTTTGGACTATCTGGAGCTGTCTATTGTGGACCAGGATAATCAACTTGTCGATTTTCGCATCAGGGAAATCATTGCACGGCTATATCTAAAGCGGAACCAGCAGTCACCTTGAATGTGCAGAGACCCAGAAGCGGTGGCTGTGACCTTTAACCAGCTGGGACCTGTTGGAGGTAGAATCGGTGACCAACTAGCCAGACTGGAAGTGCCGGCAGCAAGTTTCAACCAGTCAGCAATCGCAGCAGCCCCGTTTTGCCAACGAAGAGAGGATGGGCATAAGTATAAAACCAAAGTGCACAATGCGCAGCATGGCACTTCAGAACAGAACAGCAAGGTGATAACATGTGCAAACTACGAGTTTCTTAAATCAGTGGTTATGAAGTCACATAATGACGTCGTTTGATATAACTAGCCTGGTGGAATATGATGAGTGTATTACATGCCAGGAATACTTCTCACATAAACTTTATGCATCAGCCACTTTTAAAAGGAACGATGAAATAGAATTGTCATCCAACAACAAAACACCTTAACCCTCCCATGCTAGAGTTTCATATATCTTGAGGAATCATTTACGAAAATAGGTGGTACTGTTACAGTAGCATCAAACCTTACACATAATGTGTTTACTGTTTCATGAGATACAGTATGAACTTAATAAGGTCGAGATTAACTGTACACAAAGTGTAGGCACAACATCAACTCTCAAAACGTATGCTTCTCCCTCAGATCTGAACGATTTAGAAAATGGCGGATGGTTCATAGACGAGCCAGTGGATAGAACAGGGGGAGAGCACAAGAGATTCACTGCATGTATACCTTTAAAACTGCTTATGGAATACTTTGAGGACGTGCAGTGAATTATTCTGAATGCTAAATAGTAACTTATTCTGGTGTAGAGTGCAATGGATAACAACTCATACATTCAAGGAACTCAAGAGGAGAACGAGATCATCATCAATAAAATAATTTGGAAAATGCCACACATCACTGTATCTGATGAGTAGCGTTTGAAGTTCTTAAAAGTTCTGAATGCTCGTGTATTTCTACCGTTATCTTTCCATTCATGGGAGGTTTCCGAGCCAGTGCTACTGACTGCAAGCAGACAAACGTGGTCTATTAAAGACTCCGCTCAGCTGGAGACGCCCAGGTTCATCATATTGCGGTTCAGACCGATAGAAGAGGGAATATAGCAAATTATTCCACAAAATTTGATCATTGCGGGTTAACTAATGCCAGAGTCTGCCTGAACTCTGAATTCTACCCGTATGGTAATTTACACCTACAGTGGGAAGAAAATTTAAACAGTCCAGCATATGACATGTATGCGAGGTTCCATGCTTCATACTGTGAAGAGGACAAGATAATTAAATCTGGCCCTATATGTGCATGAACTGAATCTGAATCCTAAGCACATTTCGCATATGCTCTATTTCTACATGACAATGTAATTAACTACTGCCCACTCACTGTGTTGTCCAATGAGCTGTATGAATGAACAGGTGCCACACCATACACAGAGCATTCCACAATGGTATCTCAAGGTGTGAACATCACTGCAGATGCTCAGGGTTTCTATGCTGATGAGCGTGGACAGTTCATATTTAATGATGTTGTATTCGTAGCATACACAGAAGATGCCCAAATAATAGAGATACATTCTCGGCAAACATTGCAGCACCACGATCTTTCAAGGATGTGAAGTGTGCTAAAACATGGAAGAGTGCCAAGTGGTAACACATTTCTACCATGGAATTCACTGGGATGATCCTGGCATACCCCATAAAGATGTGATGAAGTCGCTTCGATTATTTGACCACACGGATACCATCGTCTACATGAAGGGGAAAGAGAAGATCTCATGGATGTGTCGAATCTTCCAGTTTGCTGCTATTCAAGACAGAATTCTATGGGTACCCTGCTCTTCATCGACTCAGGAAGAAGTTGTGTGAAAATAGTGTTGCTGTGTCTGCTTATGAAAATGTAAAATTACTTTTAAGTTAGACGCGAAAAAATGAATTTTTTACCTCATAACATGTGTCTACTTTTTTTACTGATTTTCCAGCCTGTTCCCACTTTGATAGTGTACAGTTTTGACCAGATACTATGTCTGTGGTTTTCTTTAAGCACAAGAGATATAATTTTAGACATGTTTGCTCTGTACCTTTGGAAGCAGATATAGTCACGTGCTTCCTGCTACCATAAGCCAATTCACACTGCACGATAGCCATAATCCCATGGAACAATTCTACAGGGCTATTGCAAATGATTGAAGCGATTTCATAAATTCACTGTAGCTCCATTCATTGACGTACGGTCACGACGCACTACAGATACGTAGAAAAACTCATAAAGTTTTGTTCGGCTGAAGCCGCACTTCAGGTTTCTGCCGCCAGAGTGCTCGAGAGCGCAGTGAGACAAAATGGCGACAGGAGCCGAGAAAGCGTATGTCGTGCTTGAAATGCACTCACATCAGTCAGTCATAACAGTGCAACGACACTTCAGGACGAAGTTCAACAAAGATCCACCAACTGCTAACTCCATTCGCCGATGGTATGCGCAGTTTAAAGCTTCTGGACGCCTCTGTAAGGGGAAATCAACGGGTCGGCCTGCAGTGAGCGAAGAAACGGTTGAACCCGTGTGGGCAAGTTTCACACGTAGCCTGCGGAAGTCGACGAATAAAGCAAGCAGGGAGCTATTTTCATCTTTCAACAGGATGGTGCTCCACCGCACTTCCATCATGATGTTCGGCATTTCTTAAACAGAAGATTGGAAAACCGATGGATCGGTCGTGGTGGAGATCATGATCAGCAATTCATGTCATGGCGTCCACGCTCTCCCGACTTAACCCCATGCGATTTCTTTCTGTGGGGTTATGTGAAAGATTCAGTGTTTAAACCTCCTCTACCAAGAAATGTGCCAGAACTGCGAGCTCGCATCAACGATGTTTTCGAACTCATTGATGGGGACATGCTGCGCCGAGTGTGGGAGGAACTTGATTATCGACTTGATGTCTGCCGAATCACTAAAGGGGCACATATCGAACATTTGTGAATGCCTAAAAAAACCTTTTGAGTTTTTGTATGTGTGTGCAAAGCATTGTGAAAATATCTCAAATAATAAAGTTATTGTAGAGCTGTGAAATCGCTTTAATCATTTGTAATAACCCTGTATATGGTTTGTTATCCTCCATCTTAAACTTCAGCTCCTTAATAGCACCCAACTTCAGAAAAAGTTATGTCATTTTTGTAATGCACGTCCTTTATATACATTTGTGAAGGCAGAGATTTGTGAAATAACAACAACAAAGATGTTTGGTAACTAATCTTTTCATTTATTCAGTTAACATAGACACAATTTGATTTTTGAGATGCAGTTCAATTCTTGAGGTACAGATCAGTTCTTGAGGTACAGTTATTTTCTTCAGATACAATTCGACTCTGATATTTCAATCCAGAGATACTTTTAACTCATACACCATCACCAATAACTAGGGAAAAAAAGAATCTCTCAACTGAAACCCTACCCGCGTCCGGCCATCCTGATTTAGGTTTTCCGTGATTTTACAATTTTTTTCCAGTAGCACTGGGTGAGAATATTTACATGTTTTATATATTTACACTAAAAACTAATGCAGAGACACTTTTTTTAAAAACCTAATCAGTCTTGGACAGCTAGTGGCAGGTGAACTTTAAACCGTAGAGGACAAGGGGTTATTTTTAGGAAATATGGTGCGAAATTGTGATTCAGTGTGTTTCAGTGCGCGATGCGCCAGCCTCACGGCAGACGGCAGACGAAGGCTGGCCGGCTCGTTATGCAGGTGACACAGTTTTGCAATGAACGTCGGTATGTGTGTACGTACGCAGCAGCCATCAACAGCCAGAACGCAGCATTAGCAGAATTACGCAGGTGCGGGCTGCATGTGGCGTGGTTGCATTAGCCAACTCAACGAGAACGTTCTAATAAACACGGCGCCACGTAACTGGCGGGTTCAGCAGCGGTCTGCACTATTTAAGGGCATCAGAGGTGGGCGTCGGCATTCGGTTCGACCGATTGGGAGTTTGGTCGGTGTTACGTCGTCGTCATCAGTGACGCTGTCCCCGAGGACCGGCTGGCGGAGGGCGTTGCCTGCTGCTGCACCGGCGACTCCTGGCGTCGTCACAAGCCGCAGCGTCTGCAGGAGGCAGGCGAGCTGGGCCGGGCTTCGTGCTGCTAACCCTCTACCGCCTGCGCAGCCACTGACCGAGCATGGCGTCGCATTCTCCTGGCTGCATGCATCACCACGTCTCCACCATGACACTAGTAGTGGGGCTGAGCTACCGGAAAATGTATTGGAAGAACCAACAATAAAGAGGAAGATTGCTAAAACAGCCACCTTCTCCTAACCAGCCACGCCCAACAACCCCGACCACGTCACCAGCTCCAGTCATCCTATTACAAAACCTATTCTATTTACATGACATACATGGTGTGTAAATATATCTTTATGCAGTAAACATACACTGTGTATGAATAAACAAATATACATACATTTTGTTTGTTTGTTCGTTTATGCTTTTTTACATTTTTAAGCTTTCTTTTTTTACTTTTTTCACACACGTGGTGTGTGCATACAAATAAAAACACACATAAATGTACATATTTTTCCTGTTTATGCTTTTTTCCACACATGCTGTGCATATATACAGGGTGGTCCATTGATAGTGACCGGGCCAAATATCTCACGAAATAAGAGTCAAACGAAAAAACTACAAAGAACGAAACTCGTCTAACTTGAAGGGGGAGAGCAGATGACGCTATAGTTTGCCTGCTAGATGGCGCTGCCATAGGTCAAACGGATATCAACTGCGTTTTTTTCTAAAGAGGAACCCCTATTTTTATTACATATTCGTGTAGTATGTAAAGAAATATGAATATTTTAGTTGGACAACTTTTTTCGCTTTGTGATAGATGGCGCTGTAATAGTCACAAACGTAGAAGTACGTGGAATCACGTAACATTCCGCCAGTGCGGACGTAATTTCTGCGTGATACATTACCTGTGTTAAAATGAGCCGCTTACCAATTGCGGAAAAGGTCGCTATCGTGTTGATGTATGGCTATTGTGATCAAAATGCCCAACAGGCGTGTGCTATGTATGCTGCTCGGTATCCTGGACGACATCATCCAAGTGTCCCGATCGTTCGAAGGACAGTTACGTTATTTAAGGAAACAGGAGGTGTTCAGCCACATGTGAAACGTCAACCACGACCTGCAACAAATGATGATGCCCAAGTAGGTGTTGTAGCTGCTGTCGCGGCTAATCCGCACATCAGTAGCAGACAAATTGCGCGAGAATCGGGAATCTCAAAAACGTTGGTGTTGAGGATGCTACGTCAACATCTATTGCACCCATACCATATTTCTATGCACCAGGAATTGCATGGCGACGACTTTGAACGTTGTGTACAGTTCTACCACTGGGCACAAGAGAAATTACGGGACGATGACAGATTTTTTCCACGCCTTCTATTTAGCGACGAAGCGACATTCAGCCAACAGCGGTAACGTAAACCGGCATGATATGCAGTACTGGGCAACGTAAAATCCACGATGGCTGCGACAAGTGGAACATTAGCGACCTTGGCGGGTTTATGTATGGTGCGGCATTATGGGAGGAAGGATAATTGGCCCCCCATTTTATCGATGGCATTCTAAATGGTGCAATGTATGCTGATTTCCTACGTAATGTTCTACCGATGTTACTTCAAGATGTTTCACTGCATGACAGAATGGCGATGTACTTCCAACATGATGGATGTCCAGCACATAGCTCGCGTGCGGCTGAAGCGGTATTGAATAGCATATTTCATGACAGGTGGATTGGTCGTCGAAGCACCATACCATGGCCCACACGTTCACCGGATCTGACGTCCCCGGATTTCTTACTGTGGGGAAAGTTGAAGGATATTTGTTATTGTGATCCACCAACAATGCCTGACAACATGCATCAGCACATTGTCAGTGCATGTGCGAACATTACGGAAGACGAACTACTCGCTGCTGAGAGGAATGTCGTTACACATATTGCCAAATGCATTGAGGTTGATGGACATCATTTTGAGCATTTATTGCATTAATGTGATATTTACCGGTAATCACGCTGTTACAGCATGCGTTCTCAGAAATAAGTTCACAAAGGTACATGTATCACATTGGAACAACCAAAATAAAATGTTCAAACGGCCCTACGTTCTGTATTTTAATTTGAAAAACCTACTTGTTACCAACTGTTCGTCTAAAATTGTGAGTCACATGTTTGTGACTATTACAGCGCCATCTATCACAAAGCGAAAAAACTGGTCCAACTAAAACATTCATATTTCTTTATGTACTACACGAATATGTATTAAAAAATGGGGGTTCCTATTTTAAGAAACGCAGTTGATATCCGTTTGACCTATGGCAGCGCCATCTAGCGGGCCAACCATAGCGCCATCTGGTTTCCCCCTTCAAGCTAGACAAGTTTCGTTCTTTGTAGTTTTTTCGTTTGACGCTTATTTCGTGAGATATTTGGCCCAGTCACGATCAATGGACCACCCTGCATACATGCGTACACATCACAAAAAATGGTTCAAATGGCTCTGAGCACTATGGGACTTAACTTCTAAGGTCATCAGTCCCCTAGAACTTAGAACTAGTTAAACCTAACTAACCTACAGACATCACACACTTCCATGCCCAAGGCAGGATTCGAACCTGCGACCGTAGCGGTCGTGCGGTTCCAGACTGTAGAGCCTAGAACCGCTCGGCCATTCCGGCCGGCTGTACACATCACACATAAACAACTAAATATTTACACCACACACACACACACACACACACACACACACACACATACACAATTACATAAACTATTATAAAAGGGTCATACTACTCTGCAGACACATACACTCTCTCTCTCTCTCTCTCTCTCTCTCTCTCTCTCTCTCTCAGAGCCCCCGCCCCTTCTCTCGCTACAACTGAATAGTGTGTGTATGGGAGAGTTTTAATCCTATCATCACAAATGGTCCTTTTATTGTCATGAGGCTACAGGCCAGTTTTAAACTGCAGCACAGTGTACAGCTCGTGTCCTCCTGATCGAATACTAGTTTGCTGTACCATATGCAGCAGCTGTGGTGCAGCTCCGCAAACACCGCTGTACAGGCACTACAAATAGTCCTCAGTAGAGAGGGCTCTCGATGGCATATGATACACACCCTTAGCCTGCCTCTGGGTGGTACCTTCCAATGTGCGACAGGAATGCATTTTTGATTGCTGGCCTGCAAACTCCACAAGTTTTCGCAAACTTATAATGAAAGTTGTATGTGTGGAGTTAGGATAGGTCTATTATGCATACGCCCATATAAACAGGTTTTGTAAAGTCTATTACAGACTTCACAATCTCCACAGCAACAGAGTTCTTACTGAATATGGTACCCCACTTAAAATTTGGTCTGCCAATGCATTTTCTTATGCCCCAACGCCCATCCCATTCGGTTCTAATCAAAACTTCACACCGTTCCCTCAAATTCCCCATTGTTTTGCCAAAAATTGAATTATTCATTAATTTAAAAAATCTTTTTTGAAGTTACACATGACGGAAGCCCTCAGTGGCGTATTCAGATCAATATATTGCTTCAACCAGGGGGACTGCTTGAAGGAGATTGCTTGGGTGATTCCGTCCCCAATCCGAGACACTGCTGGAGATTATGATAGTGAATAATGTGTCTCTGCGTATACTCCAGCGTTGTCATCAGTTTTGAGGTGTAGCCTCCTCGCAGTACTAGTCATTCTCGACATAGCAGCCAATTGGCGTTCGCATCATGCATACTAATAGAATACATGTGTTCTGCCTCCACCACATACCCCACATCAGAATCAGCCGCCATAACCCCCATGATTTTTCCACCTAATCCTTTGCATTCTTTTTTGGGCATCCATCGAACCTCACCAATCGGCAGTGATTGCCGCATGGCATGCCTGTATAAGTTATTGATATCCAGGTACATGCTTTAACTCAAATCAAGGGATTCGTTGAATCTGTCACCCAGCCATAGATTATTTGCCTTGGTATGCCTATGGACACATTGGCAAGTCCCCCACAGATCCCTTGCTCAAAGAAAAGAAGCACGTCACTCTGTGCTGTGCTTCGTTTTCTTGAGCATTGCATCCCAAGATAACACAGGCGCTGTGTAATAAAAGGCGGGATGCAAAGATTACGTGGTCATGCATGCATAATTTCTCGAAAACGCGCCCATGCAAGTACACATCTGTGTCCATGTAAAGCTGTGCGTATTTCACTAAAGTAGAGATGTCGAATTCGAGCCAGACATTCATGGTATGCTCATAATCTGCATCCATTATGGCATCACCTGTAAGGTTGCTGGAGAAAGCAGTTATATCGGGTTTCGTTGAGTTTTGCCATACTATCCATATATTTGTATGGGAAAAACCCCTTCCTAGTCACAAGTTGAAACTTTTCTTCATCAGGAAATGCAACTCAGGTGACATACATATCCCTCCGCGGTAGAGTTTCATTGAGTTTCTCGAGTGGTGCCAGCATAATACGTTGCGTGTGATTGTAGCAGAGAGTAATTCTCGGCGTCATTCGTTTGTATAATGAAATATATTTCTTGACGCTCTCACGTAGGACACTAACTTGATTTTTCTCCTTGCCAAAGTCAGCCAAGTGCTCAACAAGAAAGTAAGCGCCATACCCGATTAAATTATGGAAGAAAACGGGTATGTGCCTTGGTAACTGGTACTTCAAATTGCATGTATTGTGAGCTACGCCTCGGAACTTCCCCGTGATATGACAGTGGTCCCTACAAGGACTTTCCGCTGTTCTGTCTAACGGAAGCCCAAAAATATGACAGTCAACAGTGCTATATTGTACAAATCTCCATTGTCCTTCAATTTGGTTATGGGAACGTTGTCGCTGTAAAGCTCATCAACCTCCCTCGAAAGGTTTTCAAGATCATTGAGCAGCCAAACTGCAGGATTATTCCCGACATAAGATTGGTAGCGGTTAAGACTTGAATCATAGGACGGTACAGTTTGGTACGCTGCCACATACAGCTTTTCTGTAAAGGTAGTATTTGAGGTCGTAGAGTCACCTTCACAGCGAGTCACAGGAGTGAGGAGGCATTCAGAGTCGGTATACACCACAAGTGGCTATTGCTCATGATGATGGGCATTTTCAGCTTTATGAATCTGGTTTCCTCAGTAGGCATAATAACACATACAGGCTCCTTGTAAGTGCAGTCTACTAGATGCATTGTTAATAACTTGTCTGAGGGAAAGGCAGTGAGGCATTTGAAGTAAGTATGCTTTTTAGACTTGTGGTTACTCAAATGAGAGAATAGGAGTTGGGAAATGTCTTTGATCCAAACATAATAGTAATTACATTTCTCTATATCTTTCTCATTGGAGAATAAGAGCATGTTCGTATACATATTACGCTCACTGGCAAATTTTGACAAATTGGGGGGTGGGGGTGGGGGGGGGGGGGGAGCCGAAGACTCAATGTTTATCCTGCTCATCTGACTTGCGTTTCTCCAGGCCCTAAATGTGAACAGATATTCTGGTATTCTGTGCCTCAAATTTAGTTATGTCCTGGATCTTGATGGAGAACTTGACAAAATCAAAGTTATAACTCTTATGAATGTCAATACCTATGCCGTATCGAGATGTACACTGTGAATGATCCTTATGATTGTAATTTCTTTCGCAAGCCAGGACTGACCATGCCAAACAAGCCTGATCCTTTTCATTATCGAGATTAATGCATATCCTCTTATTAGTAATATCCTTAGGCATTAGGCAGCTTTATATAGCTTGACGCTCCATTTAATAGGTCATAGACATGTGTATGGATGTCCAGATGTGGTATCCAGCTGAGTGCTTTTGCTGACCCTCTTAACTTCCACCTCAGAAAACCAGGCCAGTATAGTTCTCAAGGTGCACTCGTGGAACCACTCGGCAATTGACGTGGTCCACGTCATCACGCCATTATCCCCACTCCCAAGAAAACGTTAATGAAGACTTGTCTCTTCAGTGCGAGAGGCAATTTTGGGTGGGTGTGACAGTTCGATGCACAGCACCAAACCACATTTCATGGCGGTATACCCTGGATCGTTAATGACCTTTCAGAGCTCTGTTTCCACGACAGGAAGGCACGCTCTTAGAAACCCTACCGGATTATCGATCCTTGTGAACGAGATTCGCTCCCCAAAGGCATCCACAATCACCGAGTATTCTAACTGCGGTATTGTGTCACTGACCTGACGTCCTTCCCTAAAAGGACAGGAGAGGGAACAGCCATTAGCAAGATTACTACAACTAATACTACGACAACTAGATGATAAAGATGCTTATGGTGAGGTGTTGAGGGTATGTGCCATACCTTGCAATACTGGTGAGGACGAAATGGTGGAGGAGGTGGAGACGCTGCAGTATCAGGCCAGTGCGAGCAGCCTGTTTGCTAATGCCCTGACCCACTTGCTGCAGGCGGGGTGGCCCATGAACGCCAGAGTGGAGCTCGTGCGGGGGAGGCGCTGGAGGCGGCATTGGCTGTGGCAGCGGCTACATATAAATTTTTAACTGTTTAAAAATCTTTATTAATTATTTAACTACATAAATGAATAACTTTACAACTGATTATAATTTGCTACATAGTGGTAAACTAAACCAAAGTCTATTAAATTAAAGTTAAATAATGAAAAATTAAATGTAGTTAAACTATTTTTAACTGAACAACAAAAACGCGATAAAGATTAAAAAATCTGGTGGAAATGTACTTATTACGTTAGGTATACCTGTTGTAAGAAAAAGTTGAATATTTAACAGAAAAGAAAGATGACAAGGGATTAACACAACATGAAGGTGGATTTCATCTATTATTATTAGCTGGAAAACCATATTTAACAACAACTGGTTCTTTAGCTAGAGGTTCTGCAGCAATTTCATTTGCAGTATTAAACAAATAGAAAAATGATAAAGAAGTAGAAGAACAAACAGACAAATCTTGGAAATGGAGAATAATGTTGGTAATGGAATAAAGGCAAATAAAAATTTCAAAAGTAATTGATAAATATCCTAATGCATTACATAATTTTGATATAGAAGAACTTACTAAATATTTAAAAATTAAACTCTTTTATGATGTATACATGATTGATGAATTACCAATAAAGCATTTAAAATTGAATGTGGAATAGTAAATTTAAATACATCTGATAATCCTGGTAATCATTGGATTTGTTACTATACAAATAGTTATAAAAATAAATATAAAAGAATTTTTTTTTATTCATTTCGTGGTAATATACCAAAACAATTGGATAACTATTTAGGAATAAATGAACTATACTACAATACCAAAAGAATACAAAATTTTGATGAAGTAATAAATTGTCATTCATGTTTATTTGCTTTAAAATTGCTTTGTGAGAATTATAATTTTAGTGATATTATAGATGTAATAAATTGACGTTTTTGGAAATAAGATACAGCTGCTGAACAAACTGAACAAGTACTTAATACACTTACAATTAATTTAGAAAAAATTGAAAATATTATTAAACAACTTGAATCTCAATAGATCCAAAAATTACGATTGCAATTAAACAATATCAAAAAGAATTTAATACTATTTTTAAAGTAACTAAATGTTATATTGGTTTTAAAAATAGAAGACATGAAACTTCCTGGCAGATTAAAACTGTGTGCCCGACTGAGACTCGAACTCGGGACCTTTGCCTTTCGCGGGCAAGTGCTCTACCAACTGAGCTACCGAAGCACGACTCACGCCCGGTACTCACAGCTTTACTTCTGCCAGTACCTCGTCTCCTACCAGCCAAACAGGCTGTGGCTAAGCCATGTCTCCGCAATATCCTTTCTTTCAGGAGTGCTAGTTCTGCAAGGTTCGCAGGAGAGCTTCTGTAAAGTTTGGAAGGTAGGAGACGAGGTACTGGCAGAAGTAAAGCTGTGAGTACTGGGCGTGAGTCGTGCTTCGGTAGCTCAGTTGGTAGAGCACTTGCCCGCGAAAGGCAAAGGTCCCGAGTTCGAGTCTCGGTCGGGCACACAGTTATAATCTGCCAGGAAGTTTCATATCAGCGCACACTCCGCTGCAGAGTGAAAATCTCATTCTGGAAACATCCCCCAGGCTGTGGCTAAGCCATGTCTCCGCAATATCCTTTCTTTCAGGAGTGCTAGTTCTGCAAGGTTCGCAGGAGAGCTTCTGTAAAGTTTGGAAGGTAGGAGACGAGGTACTGGCAGAAGTAAAGCTGTGAGTACCGGGCGTGAGTCGTGCTTCGGTAGCTCAGTTGGTAGAGCACTTGCCCGCGAAAGGCAAAGGTCCCGAGTTCGAGTCTCGGTCGGGCACACAGTTTTAATCTGCCAGGAAGTTTCATATCAGCGCACACTCCGCTGCAGAGTGAAAATCTCATTTGGGAATAGAAGACATGTTAATGCAAATGTTCCAATTGATGAAAAAGATGCAGTTACTAAACAACACTTAGAATAAGGATTTGTTTCCAATGTAGAATACACATGTATTTGAACACAATTTAATAACTATGCCAACAATACACAATTTAAAGGAAAAATTAATCAGATTCATCAAGATAACTACAAAAATATATTTACAAAAAAAAACAACAGAAAAAGCTTTTTCAGATTATTTCTCACAAAACCATTTAACTACATACTTGGAACAGTTAATCTTAAAGAAAAAATAGATGATAAACAATTATTTGAATTTATCATTATAACAGTTGGTGAACAGAAAATTCATTACTTCGATTACAGGTTTGTCTACAGAAAAGTTATGGTTGTTGCTCAAAACATAAACAAAGAATTAACATTTAATGATTTCAATATTATTGTAAGTATTGATGATCAACTTTATGAAGTAATTTCTATAAATCACTCAATATTAGTAGTAGATAGGTCAAATTTTCTAACTATAACACTGAAAGATTCTGTTAAAACTTTTCAAGTTAATGTAAACTTAATTATATTTGGGGAATATTTTAAAATAAAAATCTGTATTAGTTATTTAATCCATTTAATTTTTTAATCTACATAAATTTTTATGTATAAATGGAATAATCAATGTTCATATTTAGATCTTAAAGAGGACCACATTTGTTGTTTGAAATCTAAAAAGTGTACAGAAACACGTAATCCACATAGAGTAACAACTATAATGGATGACAAAGAATTGAAAGTATTTGTGCAATTTGTATATCTAAAAAGAGCTAATTCATTAAAAATTTTTGTAAATAGTGAAGGATTAAATAATATTCCTGAAAATATAATTAATGAATTACATAAACCAATTAGAAAGAATTTTAAAATAAGAAATGTTGTTTCACTTGGTAAGGATGATTTATGGCAATCTGATCTAGTTGAAATGGATTCAGCTAATTTCAAACGAATTTAAAAAAATATTTAAAGGTTATAAATATTTAATAACAATAATTGATGTTTTTCAAGATATGCATATGCTGTTCCCATTAAAGATAATTAAGCTAAAAATATAATTGTTCTTTTCAAAAATATTTTGTAGTTAGAAAGCAAAATAATTTACAAACAGGTAATGGTAAAGAATGCTATAACAAAGAATTTATATATTTAATGAAGATATATTAACATTAATAATTATTTAACTTTTCAGAAATAAAAACATCTGTTGTTGAACGATTTAACAGAACACTTAAGGAAAAAATGTGGAAGAAATTTGCTTTACAAGGAAATTATAATTGCTTAAATTTAATTAAAAATCAAATTGATGAATACAATAAAACAAACCATCCTACAAGAAGAATAAAACCACTAGAAGTTACTGAAAAACATTTAAATATAAGTGACAGTGTATCTAATGATATAGCTAAAGTATAATGAACCTGTTAAAGTTAGAATTAATAGACTTAAAGGTCTTTTTGAAACAGGACATACAGCTAATTGGTCAACAGAAATAATTGAAATTGAAGATGGATTCTAATCCAATTACATATAAATCAAAGAAATAATAGGAAATTTTTATGAATAAGAACTACAAAAAACGTAATATCAAGAATAGAATTAGTTGAAAAAGTTTTCAGAAGATTGAGAATCAAGTTTATGTTAAGTGGGTAGGTTTTGATAATTAACACAACACTTAGTTTAATTAAGGTAAAGTAATTTTATAATGAAGAAGTTTACTATTTAGCTTCACAAACAATTAATTTTTAAACAATTTGTTTTTAAAACAATTGGTTTGCTATTTAGTTTAACAATCAATTCATTTTCAAACAATTGTTTTTAAACAAGTAGTTTACTATTTAGTTTAACAATTAATTAGTTTTTAAATAAGTATCAAATATTTCTATCATATTTTAAATTTGAATGTCTTTTGATTTAATTATTTCACCTTTCACTTTATTTCTTTCATCTTTTACTTTAATACTTTTATCTTTTATTTTAATTATTTCATTGTTTATGTTATTTAATGTTTGTAGTTTTTGTACACAAAAATCTTTGTGTTTTACTTGATCTTTGTTGGAAGTATTCATTTATACAGAAAAAATTTTATATACAAAAATTAATTTTAAATAGAAATAATTTTATTTAAAACAATTTTATTACATTTTTATAACTTATAATGACCATATTGTGAAGTATCTATCTTATTTTCCAATACATATCTTCTATTTTCATTAGGACTTAGTGCTTTTTTGTTTACTTGAATTGTATATATTTTATGTATTTTACTTTTCATTAAACTAATTTTTCTGTATTGTTCTATATTATTAAACGAACAATCTTTGTAATCTTCTATACTTATTTCGCTTTTAACTACACATTTCTTAATTCGTTTATAATTTTTTTTTCTATATTGTCACCAACTTTATAAGTGTAAATTTTTGCTCTTCAACCACAAAAGTCTTCAATTACTTTTCCATTACGTTCATCATTCATTTTACCAACAACTTTTTTGTTTACTTGTGGCATACTAAATATGTTATCTGTGGATAATCACTTGTATCAATGTAATCAATTATTGATTTTATATCTTCATAGAAATCCATGTTTTATTATGGTAAATATAACTGTCTGAATCTTGATAACATAATTCAATATTTTCCCATATTTAGGTTTTATAACTCTATAGTGGAAATAATACATTAATTCTTTAGAAATATTGATTACTTTAATTTGTATGAATAGCAGCAAGATTTTCATTTAATATAGTTCTACATTTTAGGTTTGGTTTAGCTACAAGTTTATCACATACTTTACTTTTTGAAACTAATTTTTATATCTTGTCTATTTCTTATATTCTCCATTATTTTATCAAATACACAGTTATTCATTAATTCGTAGAAATGTTTTTCAAAGCCGTTTGTAGCTTTAGTTCGTAACTGTGTGTTTATATCTGTATACTACTTTAATTTTTGGTTTGTTTACATTTTAAAACTTTATTTATTTTTGTATATTACATTCCTAGTGTAAATACTGTCTAAAATTTAAATAATGTACTATATAATTATGCTTTTTATCTAAAGTAATTATTAATTTACTTTCATTTGTACCTGGAACATATTTTGCTTCAAGAGCTAATGGGAAATCTTTATGTAAATCATGTAATTTCTTTAGATAGTATAAAACAACTTCAAATATATAACCATTTTAACAATTGATTGAATTTTCACATATTTTGTACAATTAAAATTATTTGGTTCATCCCATTGAAACCCACCATATGATAAGTATTGGTTCATAGCACAACCATATCAGTTATTTGCAACAAGTTATGTTATATAATTTGATATTTCATTATTATTAAAACCTCGTTAATTATTTATTATTTGCTTTCACATATGTTTAACAACATTGTGAAATACCTCCTCTTATTCCTTTTTCAACCATTAGAATCATATTTTAAACATCTAATAATTCACGTTTTTGTTCAGTAATTTTTAACATTGCATCCAAAGATAAACCTGGTGCTGTAAAATACCAAAAAGGATCTAGATCATATCACTGTATACATGTTTTTGTAATATTTTGAACTACATATGTTAACAATAATACATCAGTTTGAAGATACAAATCATGATATTCACCTAGAATTTTATGTTAAATTTTTCCCAAACTAATTTTGCACGTTTGTAATCTTCATCAGTAATGTTACAATAATTTAATTTATCGTAAAATTTATCTTTTGTTGGTAATTGAATTTATTCATATTTTTCCCTAGAATCCATGTAATCATAAGAATAAACACCTTTCCTAATTACTAAATTACATAATTCTGGAGAAAATCCTTTTTAATATTTTTAAATTTATTTTTATTTAAATTTGTTAAAAGTTTGTCAAGTGAAGAACCATAAATCTAAATACATCTTATTTTTTAATTTTTTGTACGTTTAGCCACACTAATGTATTTAATTTTAATACATGGTACTAATTCTATTTCTTCTTTATCGTAACCAAGTTCGTTTACAAAAGGATGTGAATCATAACCAGATAAATTAAGTAAATAAATAGGTCCAGTAGTTTTAAATTACAATTATTGCACAATAAAGTGATGTATTTTCCAGCTAGATGATTATGATAACAAACTTTTTTATTACTTATTGTATAATGATATTTTCACAATGTACAAAGTTTAGCATTATTATGTATTTTGTTTTCTTCAAATGTAAGTGGTTTCATTTTTTCAATTCCACAATAAATTTAACCAGTTTTTAAACATCCTGTCTTAAACATTCAATGAAATTTTTATGACAATTTGGTTGTCTGTAAATAGCAGAATATTTATAATTTCCATATATGTATTTAATGTAGTAACAAAATCCACTTGGTTCAAGTTCTTGGAATTTCATTGTATATGGTGTTCCTGGATTTGGTTAACAATAGTCCATATTTAAAAGTAAACTTTAAAAATCAGTATAAATAAGTAATGGAACTTTTGGTGTACATCGATAATTTTCAAAATATACACATTTTCCTTAACTTGGCATTTCTACTTTTAATGGTTTTTTAGTTAAACAATTTGTTGTATGAATATCTAATTTTTCTTTACTATTGAAATGTAGTAAACATAATCACAAATAAATTTTACTTCACTATGTTTGGTCGTTTCACTTGATAGAAGTCCAAATAAATTTTTTATATAACAACAGTGTTAATTATTATGTTTCTTGAAATAAAGTAGATTTACATGTTTTTCCTTTTTATATTTTGTAACCTTTAATGGATACATTTTATATTCTTCATCATAAAATGAATATACATCAATAGAAACTTTAATTATATTTTCTGTTTTTTGGAATATAGTCAACTAATAAAGGAAAATCAATATTTTCAAATTGCTTATCAAGATGAAAACCAACATATTTGTATTTGGTTATTATTTCAGCATCTTTATCTACCGAAAGCAAAGGTGCTTTTATAGCCCATAGAAAAAATTTTTCATTATTAATTTTGGTGTAATTTCTAACTATATTTGTATGATTTTCACTTACTTCAGTTGTACAATTTCTAACAATATTTGTTTGATTTTCAATTACTTCAGGTGTATAATTTTTATCAATAATTGAACGATTTCTAGTGACAAATGTAATTAAATCAGCTTCAAGTAAATTTGAATATCCTCATAAATTATTTAATCTACAAAATTTACAAAGACTTGCAAAAGTAAATTGTTGTAGTTCAATAGCAATGTAACTTCCCATTTTGATGTTTTTTTATTACAAAAAAATCTTTAAATTTGTAAAAAATGTTATTTAATGTAAATGATAATTATTTAATAGATGGATAAGGATTATTATTCAACACATAATTAATAAAAAGACAATTAGTATATTATTTACTTTAACAATTAATTAGTTTTTGAACAATTAGCTTTTTAATAGAATTAGTTTACTATTCAATTTAACAATCAATTCGTTTACTATTTAGTTTAACAATCATTTAGTTTTAATAACTTATTTAACTATTCATAAACATTTATTATTTAATAAATGTTTTCTAAAGTACACTTCTTACATTTATTATTATCTTTCGCTTTATGTGAAGGATTTATGTAAAAACCATTTAATTCTTTATTTTCTTGACAGCTTTTACATTACATTTGTTTGTTACAACTTATTTGTTATTTGTTGTAGATGAACATTTTTCTTCATTATTCATTGTTAATAATATTTTTGAATGTTTTTCAATTGGATTTCATTGTAATTTTTAGCAACACTTTTTCCATATACACAAGGAATTCGATTTTTAATGTAATTTTTTACATCATATTTATTTATACAGGGTCTACATATAGCTCTATAACTATCTTTTGCATATTTCTGAAAAGTAAAATTATCAGTTGATTTCTCTGTATATCAATATTTACAAAAATTTAAATTTCACAGGAGAATCTTGTTCAACATGCTCCATTTACGTATAAAAAATTTCTTAGACTTTTGAAAAAGTAAATTTCACTAATACTTATAATTTTTATAATTTAAATATGTAATTAATCACCATAATATGCTGCTTCATCTTGAGCATCAAACAAATCAGAAATATTAATTATTTTAACTGTTTCTGCTACATTATTTTTAATAATAATTCTACAAAGTGGACAATTTTCTTTTTCCTTTAACCATTCACCAATACATGTTTTATGAAAAATATGACTGCCGCTTGTTTTGACAAATTGATTATTATTTTCATTACTTAAACAAATAGAAAAATTAATATTTTTTCAGATTGCTCAATTAGTTCATAAGTTTCTTTTAGTTCAGTTTGCATTTCGTTTAGGTTCTCCATTTATAAGAAATAATTTTTATTAGATTTATAAAAAAATTATAATTTTCAATGAATCATTTAGCTTTAAGTTCAAAATTACAATTTATTTAAAATATGTTGAATATGAATTACAAATTTATTTTTATAAAACTAATTAAAAAAATTCCATATAAATCGAAAATACTTTAATCAGGAAGCTCAACAAATTAAGAATTGCTACAGAAATTAAAAAGTACATGAGCTAGAGATAAATGTTTTTTATACTATTATGTACTGTGAATATTTAAATACTTGATATGGAGAACAACTTTGTCTAGAACTCAATAATGATTTTAAAGTTATTTTACCAAAGAGATTTTCTAAATTAATTGTTGGTTTTGAATTTGAAATAATTGAAAAAGGGCAAATGAAATTCAAATATGAAGGAATGACGAAACTTAAAAATATAAATAATTAATTTCATGGTAGAGAGTTCACATTGTAAAATGTTTAAAATAATTCATTTCTTGTTAACTAATTTATTTTATTTATTTACTTACATTCACAATGCGAGATTTTTAAATACTGAACTATTTTAACTAATACATTTTACTTATTAAATTACGTTCACAATGTAAAATTTTTAAAGTAATGTACTTTTTCCCTAATACATTTTTATCTATTTACTTATGTTCACAATGTGATTTTTTTAAATAATTTAGTTTTGTTAACTAATACATTTTTATTTATTTACTTTATTCACAACGAAAATTTTTTAAAAATAACTTACTTTTGTTAACTAGTACATGTTATTGTGTTAGAATCACATTGTAAATGAAATAATGAATTTAATTTCAGTTAGTTATTAAGAATAATAATGTAATTAGTTGATTTATTATAAAAATTACATATTTTGCTAAAGTTCTAAAATCAGTTTACTTAAATAAAATGTACTGAATGTTTAAAGATCTGTTGTGTTACTTATAAATTACAGAATTTATTTTAAAACTGCGTTATTGACGCAAAATATACAAAACATATCTACTCCCATATACTCTGCATGGTTGTGAATTTCCTACTGTGTGTTAGTGTGCTATTTTTCTCATTGTGATAGCTCTTTATCTGTCAGCCTTCTAACTAAAGGAGCAGTGATATCGGAACATGATGTGATTTCGAGAGAATTAACAGGCGTCTGTAACTTAGCGTGCACATCACTTACTGATATCACATGAATTCAAATGCTATATATCGAAGACTGGAAGATTCATGAGTATAGTGTAGCTAGGCGATGCTCTGATGAAAGGGGAGCTGTAAGGGGAGCTCAATACCGTTCTTCTAAGTATTGTGGGCTGCAATGAGAAGATTATGGGCTAATACTATGGTTCTCTACAGGGAGACAATCAGCAGCAGAAGCTCCATCTTTTGTTTTCTCGACAGATAATAGGCAACATTCTTCCGTGAGTTTTGTGCACCTATAAATGGATGGACTCACACCTTAATAGGTACACTAAATTTACATTTACATATATATGCTTACTTTGCAAACCGTTATACAATGTGTCACGGAGGGTACCGTGTACCCCTACTAGTCATCACATTCGTATTCAACTGGCAAATCTTTGCGGTCCATACGTTAAATATAATTTGTTGCAGTAGAATCCTTCTGCAGTCAGCTTCAAATGTTGGTTCTCTACAGTGTTCCTCAAAAAGAATATCGTCTTCACTACAGGTATTCCTGTTTGAGTTCTGAAAGCATCAGCCCTCTAATTTGGCGAGAGCCGAGAGGAACACTTCTAGGGCTGTATTCTGAAGGAAACCTAAGTCTGCAGACTTGTACACATTTGGAATTAGGGGGTCAGTAGTCAGTTATTCTGCTATTGCTCACTGTGTCAGCCTTTCCAGAATATTTCGGAAACACATCTCAGAGCGTTTCAGTTTGCAGGAGCGATGAGGAGAAGTATAGTATTGAACAACCTGGGGTTCATCCCAGCAACATTCGTGGGCCCAGTTTTTCTGTGATGGACAGGACAACTTTTGGAATCATTAACAGCGGTACGACAAGGTGACAGCCCTCACATGTGGGAGGAGGTTCACGACCGATGGTAGCTGTGGTAGCAATCCAGTGACAGTGATATCGGGAGGGGGGGTGGAGAAGAGATTGAAGCATCATATACTCCCTGCCCCCCCCCCCACCCTAGACCGACAGGTCTCAGCAGGATTAGTTCAGGAGCAGTATACCAGATTCCTAAGTGACTCACTTCCAACAGCATGACAAAGCAACCGAGACACAGAACGCAATTAGCGTTGGATGTATTTAGCTATTTGACTACAGTTACTACCCATTTTTAGTATCAGACGAAGTGACTACCTAGCCTGTGGGAAGCTTACAGAGATGTAACAGAAGTGTAGAAGTGTCTGTAACGATCACCTGGCGAGTGTTATCCGACTGCAAGAAAAAAATTACTCACCATGCAAAGGTACTCTCATGGCCAATTTAGTTAATTAGCCTATCACATCGATTTTATATCAGTGACATGTCACCAGATTTGTGGAAGAGAGGGTAGGATTACCCCAGATATGTTTCAAGAGTTGGAGCGGTAATCAGGCATTATTTCGTTGCGGTGAGATCTTTTAACAGAATTTAAATCTCCCATCTACACAGGCAGAGATAATCATTGTAATAAAATCAGCTATATTATCGAATTTAGAAAGTGATACGTAATATAAATATATATATGAAGATAGTAACAGTTCTCGAAAGAACAGATAGCATTGATGACTGTGCAGCTTCTCTATAATTAGTGATAATTAATTGAAACCCTCAGCTGCTGATATACCTTGATGGGGACAGCTGAAAATGTGTGCCCCAACCGGGACTCGGACCCGGGATCTCCTATCTCCTGCTTACATGGCAAACACTGTATCCATCTTTTTTTGTTTATATATATGGATATCAATGTGCGAATAGTCATAGTTAATCAAGCCTGGAAAACTAAAACAGGATGAAGACACCATCGAAGATAGTAAACATAAATAACATGAAAATAAAGCTACCACTTCATAGTTAGGCTTCCCAGCGACGGCGCCCACTGATAAAGATAGTTCAATGTATGACCGTTTGCAGTTCGTTCTGACCTCATCTACCACTGGAAAATTCCAGCTACACGGCGGGCTGTGAAAGGCACTCCATAGGTAGTTTGCGAATCATTGTCGATATCTGGTGGATATTGTAGAGACTTTCTTGCGTCACCAGCTTCCCATTCACGACTACATACCATTGGGAACCAATATCGGAATCAAGCATGGCATCATGTACAGTCTTCCACACCACGCGCCACCGTAAATCAGGATATTTTAGTTCGACCACATTTAGGGGGGCGGCGTTGCAGCATGTCGCGATATAGGCGTCGAGTTGTGGCCATTTGTGGTGCGGCGTTGCAGCATGTCGCGATATAGGCGTCGAGATGTGGCCATTTGTGTGTCGTGAGCGCTACACTGGAATAACTTTGTTCTAAATAGAAACGTCCTATATAAAAGAGGGGCGCTGGGATGTCCTATAGCGGCACCGGCGCTCTTAGTTGAAGCAGGTCGTAGCGCCATCAGAAGCAAACTCGTGAGACTTGTAGGACAACGGCGCAGCAGACATAAATGTGAGATAACATAGAGAGCAATGGCCCTGTCATGGTCGTTAACTAAGCCGAGACGACCTTTTTCCTTGGAGAGAGTAAGAGATACGTATCTGATCTTCAGTAACATACCAGCACTGACGAAGTATCCCAGTGCTGCCATAATGCTACGCGCCAATGGGTTCGGCATGGGTAGCGTTTGGGCGACATGCGGTATGCGGGGCGCAAGGTATACATTGGCATATTGCGCCCACTGAACGATGTTGAGGGCTCGCAAGCGATGATTTGCAATTCCGGCCCGAATTTGGTAAAGAAGTCGTCGATAATTGAGCGTCGTCGCGCGTCGCATATCGTTCATGAAATCTAAGCCCAAGCAGCGGACAGTATCACTGAAGCATAAGGGGGCAATGTGTTCCTGCGGTAGCCCAATCCTGATGCTCAAGGCGACAGACTTGTCAACGTTGATTTGGCTACCATAAGCTGTACCATAGGTTTCAATCCAGTCCAAAGTCACCGCCATATCGTTAGCTCCACGTATGACGATCATCAAATCATTCGCATATGCGGTGCAGCGATAGATGGAGCCGCCAAACTGTATCCCAGTGAGCCTGTCTCGGAGACCACACAACAAAGGTGCTAAGGCCAATGCAAATAACAGTGTAGGTAATGGACATCAATAGCGAGCCAGTGTGTGTATTGGACCTTCCATCAAGCTACGGACCCCCTTGAAGATGTCTCCCGCAGTCGGAGACGAAACGTTGGGAATCACCTCAGAATTCATCAACCGACCACGGCATAACAGCCCGGATAATTATAATGGACATGATATTTCCGGCCGTGAAAGTTTACATTTTAGTAATGGACATCCCTGTCGTACTGATCGGCGGATCGGCATGGGTGCCGTCATTCTTCCATTAACAAGAACTAGAGAAGTAGCGCCATGCAGTAGGCGTGTCAACACTCTGATAAAGGGCTCGGGGTATTCCATGTGCCGTAGAACGGCCGTGAGGAAAGTGTGTCCCACATGCTCAAAAGACTGGCTAAAGTCGATAGACGCCAGGGCTGCCGGCAAACGTCTCATCTGAAGGCGGAGGATAAGATCTCTGTAACTACATAACGCAGTTCCGATGTTGTTGGGTCGCACCAGGGACGTCTGATCGCTGGACAGGACACGCAATAGTGTTCTGCGTATACGTTCTGATAGCAGCCTGGAAAAGATCTTGAAGTCGCTGTTCAATAACGTTAAGGGGCGATAATCGCGGGCGTAATTCCGTCCCTTCGGCTTATGGATGGGTACAATCAGTCCTTCCAAGAACGGAGCAGGCAACAGTATACCCGGGGACATCAATTCCTGACAATTTCAACCCAACACGGTACCAACAGTTGTTTAAAGTCTCGACAGAACTCTAATGGTAGTCCGTCGATTCCTTGTGATTTATGGGGAGCACCTTTACCAATGGCGTCGAGCGCTTCCTCACTTCTCCCAGTGAAGTCGGTACCATGTCTGGTGGAACTGTACCATGGACATGTGCAGAAACGGTGTCTACCGTCGCCATATCAGGGAGCACAGCTGAATAAAGGTGAGCGCAATGCCCATAGAAGGCTTCTGCTATGTCTGCTTGTTCGACCACGTGTCGACCGTCGTCCATTATCATGTCGGTTACCAGTGCCCCACAAAGCCTCCTGCGCTCTAAGAGCATGTGGTTCATAGACGACTTTACTGATTGTAGCATGTCTGGAGCATGTGACCGTATAACGGCTCCCAGTACACGGTGGCGTGCTAAGGAGACGAGCTGCGCTTTCGATCGATTGACTATGATCTGCCTGTCAGGTGAGGGCTCCATAGCAAGACATTCCCATAGGACAGTGTAATAAAAGTTTCCTGTGCTCCTCCTCCATGCCGCCGCTTCCCGGCCGTAAGCTATGAAGGTGCGCCTAACCCACCAACTGAAGGTCGATCTGTAACGACCACAACGCTGTAAGGATGCGTTCCACGACTCTTCGATAGCACCTTTACATGCCGGCTCGTGCAAATGGGAGACGTTCAGTTTCCAGGGGTTCCTGCTGCGCCACACACGTGGAGGTTGGTGGGCAATGGTGCAAATATAGGCTGTGGGCCGGAGCTCTGCTCCTCTTGTCGCCGTCGAAAGGGTGCTTGTGACGTAAATCCTGTCTAACCGACTTGATGGATGACTTGTATAATGGGTGTAACCAGGAGTTGGGCCATGGATGTGGCGCCACGTGTCGAGTAGGTGGAGATCACGCACTAGCATTTCCAGTTCCGCACACGGAACGTGATGCGGCTGCTGATCAGACGGAGATAAAGTACAGTTAAAATCTCCTCCGATCACCTTATCGTCTATGCGGCCCATACAGAGACGCGTAATATCTTCCAAAAAAAAGCGGGCCTGATCTCTTCGTCTCCCTGAGCCTCAAGGAGCACATACATTGATGAGTCTTACACTGTTGACAGTTGCGGCCATTGTTCTTGCACTCGGTAGGTACAGTACATCCGTAGCCGTCAAGCCTTTACGTAGCAGGACAACCACACCACAGTCGGTAGAAGAGACGTGGGAGATTTGGCCGGTATACCCGTAGAAGGCGGGGAAACTAGCGACACACACTTCCTGTAAGAGGGCCACATCGATGTCCGCCGCATCGAGCATGCGTTGTAGCATTGTCAGTTTGTGTGGTGCCCTTATCGCATTGATATTGATGGTGGCAAGGCGAAAGATGTACTCCCTAACCTCTGCACCTAGGGTAGACGCAATGGCAATCGAAGATAACCGCAAGAGATGAGTGACCCACCGAACCAGTTTTAGATTATGAGTCTTTCACGCTAGGAGTGGCATCCCTAATGCGACCCCCTTCCCCGTCACCCGTGCCCTCTCCAGGAAGTTCCTCAACATCGTCCGACCACTGTGGGTGCAACATGATGCTGTGTAGCTGATCGGCACCTAAATCTCTCTCACCCACGTCGTCTTTGGAAGAGGTGGACGGAGCGCCATCCACCGACGCGACCTGCTGTAACTGTGGAGCAAGAAATAACGGGGCAATCGTGGTATGGGCAAGCGAACCGTCTACACCACTTAGATTGTCAGCAGGCGCAGCATCCATACCGTCTGACGAGATGTCAACTTCTTCACCGGCCGGTTGTAGGAGGCAATCGTCAGAAGGGGTCCGCCGACGTCGCTTGCGTCGTCGAGGCGAACGCTGCTTTCGAACGTGAACATCCGTATCCGAATGCGGGAGGCAATCCAGCGTCGTGTCACCTTCCGCTAGGAAATTCGCGGTCGGGACAATCTTAGCGTCCACGTCCATCTCGTCCTGAATGTTGGTTCAAATGGCTCTGAGCACTATGGGACTCAACATCTTTGGTCATAAGTCCCCTAGAACTTAGAACTACTTAAACCTAACTAACCTAAGGACATCACACACACCCATGCCCGAGGCAGGATTCGAATCTGCGACCGTCCTGAATGTTATTTTAGGTCTCGATTCCGTGGGACTGTCGCTGCTGTTGTTGCTGTGGAGGGGACATCTGGGTTGGCATTGGGGGTCCTTTCTATTTCTGCCTTGGTCCTTATGACGTCGATGGATGTGCCCGATCTCCCGTTTCATCCTTATCTATGGTGCGCATCGTCGTCTGAGTCTACGTGAGGGACAGGATTGTCGTCCCCGTCGGGTAAACGGAGTCTCCCTCTGGTGTCTGCGTAATTCTACGTTGTAGGCAGCCCAATCGAACATGGGCTTCCTGCCCACATCTGGAACAGGTACGTGGTTGACTGTCGTACATTATGACTGCATGACAGCCACCAATGTTCAAATAGGACAGTCCATGTTTTTTGAGCTCAAGTTTAATTAGGCACACACCATTGTAGACCTAACACTTCGAAAAAGTTTGCCACTTTTCTGCAAAGTGGCTGATGACATTGCCATATGGTCGGAAGGCGTCCTTGACAACTTCCTTTGGGACCTCGAAAGGGAGCTCAAAAACCCTTACAATCCTCAGGCCCATGGATGCATGATCACCATCACTGCACCGATATGCCCGTCAGAATGTTTGAAACTGAGTGAGTTCGCGTATTTAGACACCACTGTCGCACAGACCTCTGCACTGGTCATTATAACATAAACCATTGTCGCCGTTACAGAAAAATGTATTCCGACGACAGTCATCAGATCTAAATGTAGGTCGTCGTGTACGAACTGTACTATTTCATAGGCTTGACGACGCTCGTGATCTGGTTGGAACGTAATTCTGATCGTATCGTGGCACCATGTGTGTGCCATAGTCGCACTGAACTTGGAACAAACACAACTCGCCCTGCGAGAAGGTAAACACAAGCAAGCGCTCACTGTCGCTCACGGCAGGGCGCAGCAGACGTCCTCGCCCCACCGCAGCCGAAAGCAGACTGATCCATCTGAGCCACCGAGGACTCAGATGAATAGCGTGATTGCACACTCCCTGTGAGACCTACATTCCCAACTGTCCACAATCTACATACGTAGTGTACCTAATAGATATTTTCCCATCCGCTATTACTGGTGAGCCCGTCCATCGCCACCTGCTGTTATGGTCGTCGCCCCCTTTACATGTCCAGTCTGTCCTCGTTCCTTGGCTCCACCTTCATCTCATCTTCATGCCTCCATGACATCTGTCGCCAGTAGACTCCACCCTTCGCCATGAGTCCTCCCACCACCGCTATAATCTGCACCTTCCCCTCCCCCACTTCAGCATCACATCCTGAAGTGCCAGCTCTGGCCTCCCCCTTACACCTCGTGTCCCCTCACAGCTCCCCCACTTCCCCACTCCCCCACTCACCCATTCCCCCATCTCCTCACCAGCTGTCTACCCACACCTCTACACCCTTCCCCCAGCCTCCACCCCAGCAATGGCTGCCACTCCTGCCCCTGCCCTCGCGTATGCATCTGCTGCTACTGCTGCTACCTCCGCTGCAACCCCTCAGCTGGTAGGCTTCCCCCTCTCAGCCGCCCTCCCCCCCTCCAGTCTCCTCATCTTCTGCCTCCCCTAAGCGCCTCAAATCACACCAGGCCACAATTGCCACCACAGAACCCTCAGCACCTCCCAACACCTCTGCCACGCATGAAGGATCTGCCGCCCACCACCTCCCTTTCCTCCCTATCCCTCTCCCCTCCTCTCAGGCTACCCTCACCAAAAAATCTCAGAAGCACATAAACGTCGACTCCACACCCACCAATTCCAATGAAAAATTACCGCCCTCTCTCATTCTGACTATCCATGGATACTACCCCTCCTCCCATTACCCATACCCCCACTGCCACCCTCCACATCTTTGTCCTTTCGACCCTGGACCCCAAGTTCCTCAACGCCCATACCCTCACCATGGAGATACGAAAGTATATCCCATGTGCTCCCATATCCCAACTGATTCCCCACAGGGACTCAGTCCCTATAAAATCTCCCTCCCCCTCCTTTCGTATGGACCTTCTCCATAAACTCCTAAGTATCATGTTTGGCCCTCATCCATCCATAACTCCCTCCCCCACCTCTTCCTTTCCTCGACAACCCCTTATTATCTGTCACTCCCTGACCTACACTGCTATGATCACCAAGCTCAGCCTGGTGATCACAGAGGATTAGGTGCTGACTGAACTTAACTCTCACCCTGACCTTGAAATCCACTCTGCCTGCCTATCCACAATGCCACTGGTCCCACTCACCTTATGTGGGTATTTTCGAAGTCTGCCCCCTCCATAGACCACCTCCTCACCCAGGGCACCCTGATTTTTCGCCACTGCCACCTAGTTGATCCTCCAAATCCCCTCCCCAATCCTACGACTGTCAGCATTGTTTAATGCATAATGAGCACCTGATCTATAACTGTAAAAACTCCCCACCTGTCCCTATTGGAAGGCCTCACATTTCCTCAAAAACTATCCCAACGTCGCCACCTCTCCTTCCTCTAACACCTGCTATGGACCATATCCCACCTATTCCTACGAATTCCTATTCCTAAACCCCTTCCTGCCACCCCCAGGCTTAGTGTTCCCATCCGTCCCATCGATTCCCCCATCCACCCTAACAATTCCCTCCGTCTGCCTGCCACGGCTAAAGACCTCGTCCGTTTCTTAACCATAGTTCTCTGAAACATCCACCCTTTTCAGCGCCCCAACCCTCCAAAAGATCTGCCTTGCCACCCGCTCCTTCTTTCAACTCAACACCTTTGACACAACCAAACCCACTGCACCTTCACCCACCTAGACACCTTAGTTTAAGCCTCTCCTCTCATCTCCCTTCACTCCCTCTCTTCCAGTCATGGTGCAGCAGGAGTGTCACATTCTCTTCCAGAACATCTGCTCCTTCCACACCAACAAATACCTTCTCATGAACACCCTCTCCCAAATCGACGACTTCCTCCTGAATGAAACCTTTCCCCAGCCCCAACATACTGTCCGCACATCTCTTTTTATCCTCCACTGAACAAATGATCCTGGTCCCCAAGCGCAAGGTGGAGTTGCCATCGGCCACCCTACACTTATCTACATCTGGCCACAACCCCTCCCCCCTTCCCTCACCGTCACCTGTGCTACCATCTATTTCAGCTCAATTGCTCCTATTCCCTATGACTTCATCTCCCACACTGACCACACCTTCTCCACCTATGTGATTGCCTCCAACATCAACATCCACAGCCCCTCCACTGCCGCCCCACAGCAGAGGCATCAGTTCCTCCCCTATGATCCAATGTGACTTTCTTCCTCTTCCTCAGCACACCCATCAAGAAAGCAACACCACTCCCGATGTTTTCATTGCCTCTGACAACCTCCTCGGACATACCACCATAGATATCCTTGACCCATCCTTCTCACATCACCTCTGCTCACCACCCACTCAGGCTCCCTGCCCTGGATCCCCTCCCAAGGTAGTCCATGACTACCTTTGGGCAAACTAGAATGCCTACTGGGAATCCATCGCTACCCAGTTCGAAAGCAACCCTCTTACCTATCACCATCCCAATGACATCACCCACGCCTTATCCTTCCTCCAGAAAACCATTACTAATGGCGTGGAGGCCCATATCCCTGCTAAAACCAGCCACCCCCACCGTCCGACTCTCCCACCTTGGGCCGTCCTCCTCCATGAATAACGCCGCCTCTATCGCTCCTTCTTGTGCACTCGTGACAGGGATACATTCCACCACCACTTTCAATTACCATGTCATGTTCGGAACCTCATTACAGCAAAGGAACTCCGGGACTGGCGCCACACCTGTACACGACTCAATCCCACCCTCCCTATAAACTCCTCCAAGTACTGGTCTGCCTTCCATTGCCTACTGGTTCCCATTCTGCACCCCATTACCCCCTTCTCCAAAATGACCGCCCCCTTCCTGACAACCTCAATAAGGCCAACCACTTTGTTTCCACCTTTCCGAGATCTCCATCCCTGGTGCTCCCCACTTTGATTATTCCCTTTTCCCCACTGTCATGAAATGCACCAGTACCTCAGTCGCTCCACTCACTCCCAGTCTCCATTACGTGGAGCAGTTACCCCCTCCAACATCAACACTCCCATCACAGCATAAGACATTAATCTTAACCTCCAGGCAACCGGAATACGGCCCCTGGTCATGTCTGTGTCACCTACAGCCACCTCAAAGAATGCCCTTTTCTCCTTTTCCTTGCCACCTTAGACATCAACCTCTCCACCGGCTTTTATCCTGACCTCTGGGAACCTCCTGCATCTTCTTGTTCCTCAAACCAAACAAACCCTTCCAACGCCTGTCCCTAACGGCCAATCTGCTTCACCTCTGTCTTCAGTAAGGTCTTCAAATTCATCCTTATCCATCGTATCCATCACCACCCTACCCAACACCACCTCCTCCCCCTTACCCGACCCTCCTTCTCCATTGAAGACCAACTCCTTAACCTCGTCCACCTTCCCTCACTCCAACTTAGCTCCCATTGCTCCTGCATTTTAGTTTCATTGACCTCCAAAGTACTTATGTCCATGTATGGCATACTGATCTCCTCTTTAAATTCCAGACCTATGCCCTGCCTATCAATTTAATCTGTATTTAATCTGTCTCACGCCGTCCTTCCCATGTCACCCTTCACAATACCAACTCTCATATCTTTTATCCCACTGCTTGCATCCCCCAAGACTCTGTTCTCTCCCCTCTCCTTTATCTCCTATAAACTGCCGATATGCCCAAGCCACTCCCACCTGTACACCTCCACTAAGATGCTGATGACAACACCTTCCTGGTTCTCTATCCTTCAACGGTCCCAATGGACCCTCCAAACCCACCTCTACCAGTTCACCACTTGGTGCAAACAGTGATTTCTTCATATCAACCCCTCCAACACCCAGGCAATCATCATAGGTCGCATGATCCACTCTTTCCGTCTCCATGATTTCTACCTCACCATTTATAGTCATCCCATCCAACCCACCCCTACCCTGAGATACCTTGGCCTCACCCTCGGCCGTCATCTCACCTGGACCCCCATCTCCTGACCATACAGCAGAAACCCCGTATCCACCTCTGCCTCCTAAAAATCCTTTCTGGCCGGACATGGGGATTGCATCCTTCCACCATCCTCCATACCTACAAATCCCTAATCCATCCTATCCTCAGTTACCCCAGCATTGCCTGAATCAACCCCCCCCCCACTTTTATATGGCCATCCAAATTCTTGAACGCCATGCCCTTGCCTTCCATATCCACCTTCCATCCCCAACACGGATCCTGTACAAACTCATACACTGCCCTCACCTTCTGCTTTTTCACCAACATATCCACATCCTTTGTACAGTCTGCAGGCTTGATACCCCCTCACCCTGGTGTCCCACTTCCTCTCCTCCGCCTGCCCCTTTCCCGTGCCTCTATCACTGTATCCCACCCTCTGTCCACCACCACACTATCCATATCCTTCACCAGCGCAATTTCCAGCACCTTCCCCTCCCAGATGATGAACTTCACTGTGACACCTATCCTTCTTACCAACTGTAGCCCGACCTTGTTTTCCCCCTCTCCAGGGCCCCTCTTTCCTGTCCTTTCCTTCCCCCTGAGCAGTTGTTCCTCCTTCCCCCCTCCCCCCCTGAGTCCCTGCACTCCCTCCTTGGCTGTTTTCCTCTCCCATTCTTTTCCTCCCCAGCCCCTTCAGTGTGCCCCCCACCCCATCGCCCATCCCCCTTCTCTCCCCCTTCTAGCACCACCCCTTCCCCCCCATTCCCTTCTCATTCATATCCCCACCCCTGGTAGATCCTCCCAATTTTTTATTCATCATCAACGTGCTGCATCAGTTTTATGTTCGGTGCAGTTGACATCAAGTGGTGTGGTTTTTAATCGTGTGCTCAACTTGTATATAGTTCTGCTGTCCGTGGTTTTTCCATGCTGCGCCACCCATAGCGTGGCTGTTTTAATCGTTCTGTGACTTTTTATGCTCCTACCATACTTGGACTTGTGTCTTTTAATTCTCACACTGTGTGTTTTTTTTGTGTAACATACGTTTTTTTTTATCTCCATTTTACAGTCACCCCTTTCTTGTATACTTTCTTCTAACATGTTCCCTCTTGTTTATACCTATGTTCAACCATGTTTCTCCTTTTTATTGTTTTAAATGTCCTCCTGTACAGTTGTAATTTCTCTAGGCTGAAGAGCAGTGTTTATGATGCTGCCAGACTGCCCCAGATGGGAAATTGAAAGTACCATAAATGAAAAAAAAGGTATAACGACCACCCTCCTTTTCCTGTGCCCTCCTTCTGTGTCTGTGAGCTTCCTCCTGACTTGCCTTCCCTCTCCATTTCCCACCTCATCTGTCTCCTGCCTCTTGTTCTGCCTCGCCCCCCATCCTTTTTGCCCAACCCCTTCCGGTCCCCCTTCCCCCACTGCACCTTCCTCACCCCTCTTTTCCCCTCCTCTTAGGCCTCCTCTCCCTCGGCAGGTCCCTCCCAGCCATTTTCATTCTTTGCGTGTGCTCCATTGCTTACAGTAGTTTTTTAAGAGTCTGTCGTTCTGATGCATTTTTATACTGTGGCCAACTTTTAACTTGTGCAAGTGACCCCAGTGTATTTTATATGCTCCACGACTCGCCAACTTGGTTTTCAACTCTATGTCGACTTTTTGAACTGTCCCACAATCAATGTCCCTCTGTCAGTGTATTTTTCACCCCCATTGTCTCCACTTATTATGTTTTTATGTACCTTTTTCCCTTTTTTATGTGTAGTTTCCTCTTTTTATTTAACTGTAATGTCACTCAGCTGAAGACTGACGGATTAAGCCCCTGCCCAATGAAATCACAATAAAGAAAAAAAAGAGGCTTAGGCGATCCTCACTTCGATACTTCGATTGCTCCCTCTTCCACGCAGTCCTTAAACCCTTCAAAACAAATGTCCTGCCACTCTCTCCCACTTTGTATAGTGTCCCAGCTTGTATAATGTCCTCCTCTCCAACAGGTTTTACCCTGACCTATGGAAGACTTCCCACCTCCTGTTGTTCCCTAAACCCAACACACTCCCTCTGACACCTCTTTCTATCGTCTCATCTGCCTCACGTCCATCTTCAGTAAGGTCTTTGAGTCTATCCTCTCTTGCCATATTCGTCACCACCTTAACCAGCACCACCTCCTTCCCTTTATCCAGTGTAGCTTCTGGCCCTACCTCTCAGCCCGTTACCAGCTCCTTAACCTTACCAGTCTTCTTTCCTTCCAACTTAATTCCCATCAATCCAATATCTTCCTTCCCCTATGACCATGTATGGCATCCCAGGCTCCTCTTTAAATTGAAGACCTACGCTCTTCCCACCAGTTTCGTCCGTCTCGTTGCTTCCTTTCTATCCCATTATCCCTCCTGTGTCACTATCCACAATACCAACTCCCATATCTCTATCTCACTACCAGAATGCCCCAAGGTTCCATCCTTTCCCCTCTCCTCTATCTCCTGTATACTGGAGATATGCCCAAACCTGCCCCACTTGTTCATCTCCTCCAATTTGCTGACGACGCCGCCTCCCTGGCCCTTTATGCTACTCTTCAACTCTTCCAGCGTACTTTTCAAACCCACTTCAGCCAGTTTTCCACCTGGTGTGATCAGTGGCACCTTCGTATCAACCCTTCAAAAACCCATACAATCATCACAGGTCATACCATCCACTCCTCCCAGCTCCACTATTTTTACCTCATCATTTATGGTCGTCCTATCCACCTCACTCCTACCCTGAAATACCTTGGCCTCACCCTCGACTGTCACCTCACCTGGACTCCCCATCTCCTTATGATCCAACAGAAAGCCCAGAATAGGTTCCACCTCCCAAAACTCCTGTCCAGCCAGCCATGGAGACTGCATCCTTCCACTATCCTTCAGACCTACAAATCCTTGATTCACCCCATCCTTTGATATGCCAGCGTTACCTGGATTTCCACTCTGCCCAGATTCTATAAAGTGCTCAGATGTTTTGAATATCATGAACTCCACCTCACTTTCCATATCTGCCTCCTGTACCCCACACGGATCCTCTATGAACTTATCCCCTTCCTACATCTTCTCCTTTTCCTAAAACACATCCACACCCTGCACATCGTCTGAAGACTCAATTCTCCCACCCCTGGTGTCTTCTGTCCTCTCTACCACTAGCCCATTGTCGCAACTTTATGGTGGTATCCCAACATCTCTCCATCTCCACATCCTCCATCTTCTTTCCCAACGAAGCTTCCTTTACCCTGATATCTACCCCTCCTACCAACTCTAACACCACCTTCCCCTCAGGGCACCATCTCCTCTCCTCTTCCATTTCCCTGAGTGGTTTTTTCCTCTCTCCTTCGCCCCTCCCTTTCCAGTGCACCTCTTCTGCATCTCTGTGCTCCCTCCTCACTTCCCTTCCCTCTCCATCTCCCACCCTACCCGTCTCCTGACCATTGGTATGCCCCTGACCCCCTTTCTTTTGATCCCACTGCAATCAGCCCCCCTTCCCACAACCCCTTCCTCACCCCTCTTTTTGCCTCCTCTCAGGCCACCCCTCCCTTGGCAGGTCCCTCCCAGCAGTTTTTATTATTGGTAATGTGTGCTCCATCTTGTGCAATGGTTTTAAAGCATCCTTATTTAGGAGTGTTTTGATACTGTGGCCAACTTAACTTCTGCATGTGATTTCAGTGTATTTTACATGCTCCACAAATCACCAACTCTGTTTTTTATCTTTATGTGGACTTTTTTTAACTGTCCCAAATGAACGTCTCCATGTATGTGTATATTTTAACCCCCACTGTCTCCTCTTATTATATTATGTCTCCCATTTTATCGCCTTTTATACGTATCGTTTTCATCCTTTCATTAAATGTATCACTGAGCTGAAGAGTGGCGGATTGTGCCACTGCCAACCCTCTCCTGCCCATATGAGGCAGGGGAATGAAATCACAATAAAAGAAAGAAAGAGGTGTCCAGAGAAAGTGAATCACTGTTCTAGTATTATTATCATACATCCTTATGTTCCTCCCAGCAGCAACTATTTCCCTGTACTTCAGTGATAGCTTGCTGTCATACCATTATTACCCATCATTTGCATGTAGGGCTGTTGTCTAGACTGGCTGGAGGAACTCTGTAGTGCTAGACTAATAGTGAAAATATCCACTTCATATCCAGCAGTTACTGATGGAATTGGACAAAACTATTGTCTAGTGGTCGATCAGTGGCAGTTCAAACTGTTTCAACAAACAATATGCAGTACTGCATGCAAAATAAAGACTTACATCCATCCTATTCAGCAGCCCAGTAGAGACTGGGTCCTTTTCCTCCCGATTTCCAGATGGTGCCAGGGTGGGTGAGCGCTTACAGCCCTCTATGTTGGAGGCAGTGTTGTGAACTAGCTCAGCTGGTCTCCCAAATCAAGGTGTGCACACAATATTGGATATTCCCGCCAATAAATTTTAATTTTTTTTCAATTTTTTTAAATTTCCTACCAAAATTCCTATTTGCTGCCATTTGTGGGGGTGGGGATGGGGTGAGTGTGGCGAAGGGACTCACATGCTGGCTGGGGAAACCCATGATGTCATCAGGGCATGGGTGTAATGGATCAATTAATTATTTTGATATCAATTTGCATCAAAAGTGTCCTATAACGAACTTTCCCCAACTACTTATGAGAAGCTGGATGCTCCTTCTCTGACTCTGTAGAAAGACTTAGCAGGAATGTAGCAACTGTAAATGACTAGGGGGAGGGGTGATCATGGGGATGTATGGTCGCAACATGACCAAGCTCCAGAGAGAGGTTGGGTTTTTTGGGGAAGGAGACCAGACAGCGAGGTCATCGGTCTCATTGGATTAGGGAAGGACGGGGAAGGAAGTCGGCCATGCCATTTCAAAGGAACCATCTCGGAATTTGCCTGGAGTGATTTAGGGAAATCATAGAAAACGGGTCCAGAGAGACACATGGCCCAAGAGGGCAGACAATCGTGTTCGGTGTATGGCTCAGGTGCATTGTGCTCCATTTGCAGCAGCAATTTGAGCACCATTTGACACCACAGTGACTCAACGAACTGTTACAAATATGTTACTTCAAGGACAACAGCTCCGAAACAGATGCCCTGTAGTGTACATTCTATTGACTCTGAAGCACTACCTCCTGCAACTTCAAAGGTGTCAAGTGATCGCTCATTGGAGGGCGTGGTGGAAGTCAGTTGTGTTTTCTGATGAAAACTGGTTCTACCTCTGTGTCAGTGATGGCCGTGTGTTGGCTGAAGGAGGCCAGTTGAGGGCCTGCAACCAACCTGATTGTGTGATAGAGACACTAGACCTCCACCTGGAGTTATGGCCCGGGGTGCGATTTCATATGAATCGAGGAGCACCCTCGTTATTAGCCCTTACACCCTACCTGCAAATTGGTACGTCAGTCTGGTGATTCGACCTGTTGCTATGTCATTAATGAACAGCATTCCAGGGGGTGTTTTCCAAGAGGATGACGCTCAGCCACATATCGCTCTATGAAGTGTCGACATGTTGCCTTGGCCTGCTCAGTGATTACACCTGTCTCCAATGTAGCACATATGGGATATCATCAGATGAGACAACTCCAGTGTCATCCAAAAATAGCATTAACTGCCCCAGTATTGATGGACCAAGTGCAACAGGTATATAACTCCATCCCACAAACTGACATCTGGCATCTTTACAACACAATGCATGCACAATTCCACGCTTGCATTCAATATTCCGGACGGTTATTAATGCCAGCATTTCAAATTTGCAACAATTTGTCTCATACATACATTAACCTGCGATGTTGCAATGTTATTCACTTATCATGTTACCTAAACAAATGTATTCTCGAGATTTCATTGCTGTACAATAATTATTTTTTGGGGTTCTATTTTGCAGTAGCGCTCTGCATGCAGCCAGGGATGCTCTAGCTTTGAACACTGTCATGTGTAGTTCTTATTTCTCAAAACACTGAATGTGCAATATGTATTAAAGAAACAGATATTGGAGAGCACCTACCACATACAATTTTATGCTACGTAGCAATTTCACCGCTTTCTCTTAGCGGAGAACACTACATAGCACTTAGCTAAAATGTATACTCTAACCCACAGACAAGCAGTATACTACATACTGTTAAACACATGAGGTCCTGAAGAACATACTGCACAAGCTTGGATGCTAAAAGTAGTACTCCCATTTAATTTTCAATTACAGGCACATACAGATTTCTTTTGGATTGTAATAGGATTTTTATACCTCATTGTATTGCTTCAAAGTATTCCTCTCGCTGTCTCACATTCATTCCTAAGTAGTAGAAATGACATTTCTTTCATGATGGTGTTTTCGACAGAGACTAACTAGAACACCCAACCCACTTGCATTTGACTCAAGGAACCAATGTTCCATCTATTTATGTTCAACTACTTTGCAATGTCACTATCCGAGACATATATAGATCGTCATAAATAGGATTTTCAGACTGTGTCGAATAAGAAAATACTAAGCAATGTATAATTCCAATTACAGTATACATACTACTAATAATAGAATGGTTTCACAAGCCTGATGCACATGAAACTACGTACAGATAAAAGCAAATTCCTGTTACTCCCACTGTATAATACATTCCCCTCATTTTAAGTTCGATTGTCATAGCAATCACAGATACAGTGTTGGTCATTCAATAGAGCTGTCCCAAATTAGTCTACTTTCATATTCAATTGATCTTAATGTATTAACAGCGACATTAAAACATCAAGAATAGCCTGTGCTCCAGTATAGCAAGGAACACAACACCAATAATCTATTCACGTTAGTGAAGTACGATACCAAATGAGACAAATGTGTAATACAGATGCCATCCAGTACTTTAAAATTTACTCTCCCTATATTCTTGCCATTGACAAATGTTCGAGCCACTCAATTTGACCCTACAATCCTGAAGTATACTTGGTGATGCAGTTCCTTCGGTGTTATGGCTGCCAGTGTGATGTGTAGAGTTTCAGGGCAGCAAACACCCTCTCACATTTCTTGGATGGGAACATAGTTGGACAATTGTCAAAACGTGATGTAGCAATTACAGAAATAGAGGTACTCATGACAACCAGAAAATGACATTTCAAAATCAGAAGGACAAATTACCTCTAAATCTTAAAGATAATTTTTAATGGCGGGAATAAAAGGGAAGACCGATTAATAGCTCTTCAGAGCAATTATCAAAACAGCCTTGCTGCTGCAGCTTTAATTATACAGTGCTTAATATAGTATCTGCAGGACATTGCATTTTAACTAATATAATATATTTCACCACCAAATGGAGACTTGGCCTGCATAAACATGTCCCCCTTAAGGCCCCTGACGGAGCCTGTGTGATCTACATTATGCATATGTTATTTGATCAAAAGGCTCTACACACTTGCTAATGGATATTAATTCTGGATGTGTCATTCAGTTGACATACAGACCATGTTTCAAACAGAAAATCGCAACTCACAAAGGTGGGACATTTGTACAGAATTTTCGACAATTTGACTGTTTCACAGTCCAGCTTGTTTGTGGCTGAGATGTGGATCTACATAAGATGCACAATGTTAATCACATAGTCTCCGGCACAATTAGATAGTAATAGCCTAACCAATACTGTTACTTAAACAACTGCTGTGATAAACTAAAGTCAAGAAGAAGTTCGTTTTCACAGAACATTTGTCAACAGCGATAATATAGGAAAACATTGATTAATAGTTCTCTAGTGCAATGATGAAATAGGCCTTGCTACTGCACATCTAATTATACATTGTTAAGTACAGAATCCACAGACTGATGTTACTTCCTACAACAATAACCTACTGTCAGGATGTAACACACAACACACGTGAGAAGTGGTAGGTATGTTAAAAACAAAGCAAATCTTACCAAATATGAAATGGAATTATAGTCTATAGCTTCTAAGTAGGAGATTTTTTTGCACTCTGAATTCCCTTTATAGTGCACTCTCCGAAAATCTCCTTGGTCAACTGAAATTTCCCATCTGTTTAATCAAATACAGAAATCTAAGAAATGATCAATTTCAAACAAACGTCATCCACAAAAAATGACAGAAAATTATTAAAAGAACAAATTTGAACTGAATAAAGAACTCTCGTGTATAAAATTTTTTTAACAATGCAAACATTAGAAACATAAACTTAATAAATAATATTAAATATATTATCTCAAAAAAATCAGTATAATAAAAAAGTAAATACTTTTATTCATTTTTAAAAACTGTAACTAATTTTGTATCTTATAAAATAGCTCACCAAATCTAGTATTCAAATATACACAACCTATGCAAAAAAGTATTGAGGCGTTTATTCATTTTTTCAAATGTAATAAATTTTATATCTTATAAATTAGCTCCCCAAGTCTAGTATTCAAATGTTCATGAGCTATAAAAAAAATAGAACCTCGAGTTCTCTTTTAACAAAGTAATAAATTTTCGTCTCATAAATATGAATAAATAAAATTTGAGTAATGTATGGCACAAATTTAAATTTCACAAAATAGTTTTGTTGATAGAAATAATAAATAAAGAAAGAAACAAGTTAATTATAATTTTTGCAAATATTATTTTAAATCATCTTCAATAATATATTATCTGAGAAGCTGAAAACATAAAGTGCACTTTGATTACCTTAAAGCTGTTTATAGAGAAGAATCCTCCTTATTCAAATGGATTTTTCTTAATCATAACGAAATTTATTGATATTTGGGAAGAAATTGAAAAACAAGCTCTCTCTTTTTATGACTAAAAAATTGTGAATTATCTGGGTTATGAATATCGTTATTATTTATTGGAAAATTATAATTTATCATTCAATCTTTTACTAAAAAAATTACAGTATTATAATTTAATGATAAATAATTTACCAAAAACGTAAAAAAATATTTTCGTGTAAATATATTATTTTTATAAGTTTCTCACTCAATAACCAAAACACATAATTATAAAATAAAAAATGTATAACAAAAATCATTTTTCATATTGATTTAAAAACTCTCAGGTAATACTCTGTGGTGAGCTTCATAGGTTAAATTCTTATTTGTACAAAACATTATGTGAAATAAAGTATTATTATGAGTTTATCATTAAACACAGAAAATAATTTCATGTATATTTTTGTGTTACTACAATATGTCTTTTTGAGTTAATTTTGTAACATAAATGGGATAATTTGTAATCAAATTATATGGCTTTATATCGATATCTTCTTTTAATTGTGTTGCATGTATAAACTCACGAAATAAATCATAATTTTAGACGTTATCTGGTGGGTCTCAATTCCACACCTCTTAATCGAAAATTTCATTCCTTACATTTTTACATGAGTATTGTGTAATTTGTCATTATCAGATAACGAAGAATCAAGCAGTTGATTGTTTGTTTACTTTGTTTGGAAAACAACAAAAATAAAACAAGGAAAATAAAATTATTCTGAATTATAATGAAATGTTATAGCTAACTAAAAATTATTTTTACTACTCACATCACTATGGTGTTAGCTACTCAGTTTCAGGTGCCTTTAAAATCCCGGCTATTTTTGCAAAAAACCTATTACAAATTTGTGATGCTAAATAGCAGCTGAAAATAAAATGTGCAATAAAAATAAAAGTATTCTATAACATAACTTCTTGCAAGTAAAACAAAAGCAGGTAATGAAAGATCTGGGTTATGGCCTTCTATAGAAAATTTGAAAATAATCATCTTGTTCCAAATGATGGAGATATTATCTACACAAAAGGAGAACAAAAACTCAAAGCCAATTACTGAACAATTTTGTGACAGCATTATGATAAAAAATAACAAATTTTATTGACTGAGAAGGAGAAATTAGTAATAGACAACTGGTGGTAAGAAAAAGCTTGTGGAAGTTTTAACAGTTTCTAAAGATCTAGATTTTTAAATTTTATTTTGCAAAATATGGAGTTAAAGCGAAAATTCTTTTTCATGAGATTGTTATGTCCTAGGAATTAAAGATATTAAAAATTGTTAGCAAAAATATAAGAACTATACAATAAAAATAAAGAAAACGTGTTACTATTCCATATAAAATAGAATTAGCTGATGCTAAATTAATAACATTTTTAAGAGGCATAGCAGAAATTTTAAAAGAAGTTTAAAAACTACCTTCCCATTTATTAGACTGAGACATAACAAAAGATTTTGCCTGTATTTTAACAAAGAAGGAATGTGTGAATATTTGAAAAATAATTATAATTTTCTAATGTAGGAAGTACATGAAAAATAATGTAATGGAATAATTAACAACAATAGGTCTGTTGGGTAAGACTGTTCAACTTGGATAAATTCTAATTCTAGATAAAGAACATGAAATAAATTTATTTATCAGTTATAAAGTCCAGAAGTTAATTAACAACTTGGCAAACATATAATAGATTTTGAAATTATCCAGGGGACTTTTTTATTATTTTTCCATTATTTATTCTACACAAATAAATTTTTGATTTACTATGTCTTAACTGTTCTTCAGAAGTTAAAGGTTTCTATTCTTCTTCATAACAATAAATCCTTCCTAATTCTTAAACTTATTTTGTCATATATTCTACAAATTTTATAGCAATTTTATCCCCTATATACTACAGGCTTTTTATACTGTCCATTTACATATTTAATGTCGCAACAAAAACTGTTGGTCCATGTTTTTGATAAAGTATAGGTTTTGTAATAGAATTTTAATTCAATTTGATTTATTTTCTCTTTGTTAATTTTATATATATCTTTCACTTTTTCTCCATAGAAACCATAATATCATCTGCTGCTTATTCAGAATAGATAAGTTTGCTAATAAACTTTTCAAATCTGTTTAAATAACAAAAGGAACTTTTTGAGTATTTTAAAAACTTAATGTGAGCCTTTCTCTGGTGGTTCTACTTTTAATGGCTTATTAATTAAATAATTTGT